>NC_058341.1:50792500-51417500 GCF_905475395.1 Chrysoperla carnea
AATCGACATAGGATGTGTCATGGCTTTTAATTCTCCTAACTGTTAGTCTTGACCTCCTAGATGACCTCAAGATGACCTCCTAACTTCGTTGGTTGATTTCCAATGTCATTATAAGTTTGATCTAAGATTAATACAGTTGTTAGTTAAAAAAAATGACGAAGTCAATGAAGACAGTGTGATCTTCAAAGCTGCAGACCCGTGGCATGACTGAAGACCTTGTTGATGGTCAAATAAATTGAGGGTAAGGTGAGTTGTGAAATAACAGGTTTTTGTTCCTAGTGACATTTTCCTTATAGCATGAGCCAATAATTTTGAGATACCGTGTACAATACATAATACTTGATAAAATATAAGGGGCGTATATTTGTACATACAGAATAATGGTTATGGTACCTATGTATGTACGTACATATCACGACGTGTATTATTTTAAATTTATGGACATAATATTCATTTTAGTGTTCCCGATAATTCCCGGGCACATCATACACAATTGAAAATAGAAATCATTGTTACCTGTATTCCGTACCATAAAAACGATTTATAACACAATTCAATCTTCGTATACATTTCAAAACACATAATACTTAATTTGATAGTGAATTTTAGCTGCTGGCGAACTAGAAAGAATTTTATCAGATCTCCTGACTTAATAATACTCATTAAATCCATATTTTATGTTTCCAAAATAAAAGTTTGATAATATTCCTTTACAGTAAATTTGGTAAAATATAACATTGATTTCGTTAGAATGGCTACTGAGCATGTACTACTTATTGGTGCCACTTTTTAATTCAACTTACTTTTCATTCCCAATCAATAAGATCCACGAAACACAAAATGTGTGCCTATATTGTTAAATTTATCATCAAATTTTTCAGCGTTTTTTTACTTAGAAATTAAACTTCAAAAATATATCCCAAATAATCTTAAAAACCGCTTAAATCTTTTCATCATAATTGGGTGTTAAAATTTGAGATTAAAACCTAATGATAATTAATGAAATTTTATCGATGCAAAAAGTTGAATTTGTGCGATTAATAATAAAAATATCTCAAATATAAATATGACGTAACTACTTATAATCCTTTAGCATAAAAGTAGAAGAAAACTGAGACAATTGTACCGTAGTTGCAGCTTTCTATACTCAGTGAAATCGGTTCTCACTTAACCGATAAATATGTAGTACAAATCGTTTCCTATTGTTTAAAAATTGCAGACAAAATAAATCACATTTCAAATGAAAACTAAAAATAAACTACAATTTTTCTTCAGTATTTCATATTCAATTAACGAAATAAATGTAATTCTTTAGAAATTCTAGTCTTTGATTCATTATTTTGAAATATTAATAAATATATATCTCATTTCTCTTTCTCATAAATCCACCCAAACTAAATTATAAATAGCAAGTTATAGAAAATAATAATAGAGAAAATCTGTCACCAACAGTCGATTGGTTTTATACTAACTCTATATATATATGGAATACACGAAAAAAAAATATAATGCTGACTTACATAATTCTTAATTTTATATATATATATTGTTATATTTATGATATTTATAATATATATTAATCTAATACTCATAATAGAAAACCAGTTGAAACAGAGAACGATTTTCGCTTTTAAAACTATATTTCCTCAAATTTTCCTTTATACGAAATATATTTGAAAAATTAAAATTTTCAAACATCAAAACATTCGATGTTTTTGTTGTATTGCGTGCGTTGGATCTCAATCACACAGAAAGTTTTAAATAGTTAATAAAATATAATTTCTGTCCCAGAATTTTCTTCCCTGATATTGACAACTGAATTTGGTTTTTTTCGATTTTTGTGCTTCGACGAATTTTTTTGTCTATTATATTTAAAAAAGTAGTGCTTAATTTACAAGACAAAAAATAAAATAAGGTTGGAAATTTAGAATTTATGATAGAGTCGGAAAACGGGATGTTGTTAAAAAATAAAAATATTTATCGCTTACTGCTTATTTTTATTATAAAACTAAACTTTTTACATTTATTTCAAGTTGTTGTGCACTTCATATCAGTCCTTCATACATGAAGCTTTTCATAACTTTTGTTATCTAAACAAATTATACCACTTAACTTATGAGAGTGAGACTTTAGGTACACTTCAATAAAAATCGCACATTACGTATTTTCACATGAACAAATAGAAAGAAACGGAAAAAATATACAGAAACCAGGACTCGAACTTGGGTCACCTAAATATCCTGACTAGGGCATAACAAACTCCGTCCTATCGGCTCTATGTGAGTGGTACAAATTACATGTAGCCTCTTCGTGTCTTAATTCTATTTGTATGTTTTTGTTTACAAACTTAGCATATAAAGGTTCGTACTATTATACAAGTAGTACAAATTACATATTTTTAGTATGAAACTAAACTTGTTTGTAATATTTATTTCAAAATTTTGTCTACTTTATAAGTCAAAGTCCCTTGCTATTAACATAGGGTGGGCAATAGACCCTCATCAAAACGTTAAAAACTAAATTTTCGTAAATTCGACACCTGTGCCACAGTTAAAATCTCAATTAAACTACAAACAATTTTTAATTTTTTATCTAACTTAAGCTGTTTGAAGGTCTAAGCTTCGCATTACTTCTGTTAAAGGTATCAATTTCGCATTACTTATGTTATCTATGTGCGTTCATTGGTTTAAAAAAAAATATTGAAGATAACTCAAAGATTGTTTTCAAGATTATTTTGCAAAATGAATCGAATGTTCTGACACATATAATTTCCGTACTCATAAATTTTTCTCTTCTTCAATACAAAAAGTGCTATAATGTTACGTTTTATGTACAAAAATATAAGAATTTCATATCAGTTAACTGTAAGTCATAAAATATTAAAAATTTTATATATCAAAGCTTCTTTGATAGTTTTATAAAGCTTTATTTCTTCAAGCACATTATAAATAAAAATTAAATTTTATAGTATGTGTAAAATATGATAAAATGAAAACTGCTCTCACCTGAAAATCATAATTATTTTATTATATAGTATAATTAAAAATATGTTTTAAAATATTACAAACTAAGGGTTTTTCTGCAAAAGCAAAGTAATGATTAATTCATTTGGAAATACTATTTTCGGGTTTTCTTTCTTATCATCCAAATTTCGTTATTCTTGAAAATATTGAAGAACACTGCTTCCTTGAAAAATTATAGTTAGTAATGAGGTACATATCTGTCTTGACGGATATGTTAAGTAAAAGTTGCCATATTTTAATCCGAAGGGTATCCTCAAGAGATCCAAAAGTAGCCATTACATTCAGACAAAACCACGATTTTGTGTGATTTATGAGCCACTGGAATCATCGTTCCATATGTCTTCAAAAACGAGGTCGAACATAACTACAAATGGTAAACGTTCTCCTGGCATGATAGCACTCTATTTTCTGTCTGAAATTGAAGCCCGTGATCAACTAGTTAGTTTGTCCACTTGTTACGCAGCTCGTGAAACCATATCTATGGTGCGAAAAATTGAGTAAACAGTTAATTTTTCGTTTCGGACCGGGGAATTGAAACCCTAAATCCAGTTCGAAAAGTCCAACGTCTATATGGATCAGCTGAGTATGTTAACTGCAGTTACGGACAACATTTGAAATAAATAGTGAAAAAGGCGAGAATGGTTCTTTTGTATGATTATAAAGATAATCTGATAAAGGAACCCGAACCACAGTATATGGAAAAGGACTTTCGATTCAATGTCACCAGAACTTGGGAATATATTCTTCTCTACCAATTGGCATGAAATAAATATCTTGAAAACGGTACGTTGCCGAGATTTGTGCCTGTAGGACATTTGTTCAGAATGACATGAAGAGTTTTTATACCATGTATATGAAGTATACCAAGGTATACTGAGTTTAGTCCCAAGTTTGTAATGCTTAAAAATATTGATAATATGAACAAAATTTTGATATATGTGTTCATAAAATCACTTTATTAGTGCGTTTCCGGTTGTCTGTCTGTCTGTTTGTCGTCTGCCATCATTTTTATAGCGTGTTTAGGACGTAAAAAGTGAGGTCGGGCAATATAGGTCAATTGGGTCTTGGCTCCGTAGGACCCATCTTGTAAGCCCTTACAGATAGAACAAAAAATTAAATATATAAAATGTTCCTTATAAAAAAATAAATAACTTTTGTTTGAAACATTTTTTCGTAAACATCACTGTATACCAGTGAGAGCGCAAATTATACGCAAATTGTAATAGTATGTATTATATGGGAATATCAGTTATATATGTGTGACATGTATGTATATGTAATGTACATGGTATTTCAACAATTAATTCAGACAATTGTTGTTTTTACTTGTTTTTATTTATTTTTTTATATTTAAAAAAAAAATTCTCTCCGAATGAATCACCCATTACAACATATAAAATGCAATTATTTAATTATTAATATATAAGGAAAAAGAATGAAATAAATGAATGAAAATGATTTATTCTGTATGAGAAAGACATAAAAGTTATATTCACTTAGAATAATTATTGCTACAAAACAAGGTGAATCTTTTTCATCTTTCATTTCACATGAAATGGAACGTGGTAGATGGATGGATGGATGAAGAGGAATACAAATTATCGCTTTGTATTGTGCAAGGAAAGAAATATAATTTTTAGAATACATATTTATAATAATTTAAATAATTTTATACATTTCTGCTTTTATATAGATTTCGCGAATTATTTTATTTGAATATATATTTTATTATATAATCATATTACACAGGAATATTCAATAAGATGTTACCACGTTAATACGTGGTAAGAAATAGTGCAATATTATGGTAATATTTTTTCATATAAAAATTAATATATAATTTATGATACTATAATATTAAATTCTTATAAAATAAACTTTTAACAAAAAGTAAATTGACTTCAAAAGAAAAACTTTTCAAAACAAATAAATATGCACTAAAAAGTAAAAAAATAACGATAGTATAATGTAGTTAAAAATATTGTTATTTTTGGAGTCGGTGTCAGCCAAGAAAACAACTCTGACAGAACAGTTTGCTACATTAGCTTGGCTGACACCGACTCCAAAAATAACAATAATTTTAACTACATTATATTATCGTTATTTTTTTACTTTTTGGCTGCATATAAATTTGTTTTGGAAAAGTTTTTTTTTGAAGTCGGTTTTCTTTTTGTTAAAATTTTTTTTTATTTTTTATTTTTAGTGAATCTGAAGTACACTAACTAATTTGTCACTAAAAAAAGAACCATCGAAATCGCTTGGCGTGATATTGAGTTATTCGTCCTCTTATCGTGCATACTTAATACATATTTAAGACTTTTATTGTTTTCTCATGGATGCCCTTGTCAGAACTGAACCAAAATGAAATGCGACCACACGGAAAGCACCAGCTTTTAAATAGATATAGAATCATCAAAATCGATTCACCCATTCAAAAAATCAGAGGTAATACACATTAAAAAAAAATTACAGTTGATTTGATAACCTACTCCTTTTTTGTTTGAAGTCGGTTAAATACACGTCTCCCACATTTAAATGATAAACATCTTTTGGAACAATGTGTCGCTACCATTTAAGTGGAAACATCCTTTTGGGTAAAATTTCTTTATTTCTCGACAAAATCACAAAACATTTTCGTTTCGGAATTCGAAAAAAATTGACATAAAAGGTAATGCTACCCCCATGCAATCGGGTTTGTTTAATAATAAGGTGAGTGGTTTCTGAAATTTTGCTTAAAGTTCTGCTTGAAAATCAGTTAGCTCGTAGCTAATCTAAATTGACCACTATTCTAGATTTTTATTGCTCTATAATCTATATGATCAACTGACAAGAAAATTTGGTCATTAACCAATTGAACGACAACTTTTTGAGATATTAAATGAAGAAATTGCTCCAAAAATTTGATTTTTCAATATTGTTTTTTCTGTTTCTGGAAAAATAAATCAATTCTTTTGTTACTGGTGGTCGTACATATTTTTATAGTTCATTTATATATCTTATATTTGTTTTCTTTTATGAATTTTAATAGTAAGCGTTTAAATGCTTCTGAAGAGAATTGCCAAAGAATTAAATGCTACTGAAGAGAATTGCCAAAGAAATCGAAACCAACCCAACTAATTAATATCATGAATTGCCGTATTTTGTCTGAAGAGTAAACTGAAGAGATTCAAGAGCTGCTATTACATCCAGACACAACAAAGACTTGGTGTGATTTATGGTCCGCTGGAATCATCGATCCATGATTCAGAGGCCGGCCAAAGCGATGTATCGTACCACGGAATGTACTTTTTGTCTGAAATTGAAGATCATAGTCTCCAGGATATTTGGTACCAACAAGACGACGCCACTTGTCAGACAGCACGCGAAACCATGTCTTTATTGTGGGAACCATTTGGTAAACAATTGATTTCATGGTTTGGATCGGTGAGTTGGCTGCCTTAATTCTGTGACATAAGACTTTACCTTTGGGGCTATTTAGTCCAAAGGATTGTCAAAGCAATAAATTTAGCTTAATTTTCTTATTGTGCATCCTGAAGGGGATATATTTTAACAAAATGCATAGTACAGCCCACATAAATTTGGTGAAACTTTACATAAAATGTGATCCAGATAATTCATTAATTATTCTTAACCGATATAATTTATTATTTAACAACTTGTCGGTACTTATTGAGTGAAACATATCTTTCCGATTTTCATTAAACAAAAATTAATTTAATAAGCACTTAAAACCAAACAACAACAGTAATAATAATAATTTTAATTAAGGGTATTTGTTTACACACATATTATTTCGAACAATAAATTATTTTACCAGAAATGGTTAATTTGTCATACAGACCGCATAATATTGTACCAGAGAATTTGTACAATACAGAATAAATATATTAAATTTCATAACTTGTGACTAAACTCTGTATGTTAACATAAAACCTTTGACATTATCCTATGGAGCATCATCACCATCACTCGTAATTCTTTAATGAGTTCTAAAACCACAAAACATTAAAATGTTAGAAATAAAATTAGGTAATTCATTTATTACTACTGGAAAACCAGAATAATATTTAGAGAATTGTTTTTGTGGTTATCCATATTATGCTAGCGGATGTTACCTTTGTTGCTTTGGTAAAGAGATGTTTGTAATTGAAAAATTCACTCAATGAATGTTGTTTTGACAAAGATTTATTATGGAATGAATATACTATTAACAAAAATAAACAATGGCAAGGAGCACTCAGCTTAACGTACTTTAGTGCTGGGGACAATTTTATACAATAAGGTAGTATTTGATGAATATTTCAGTAAAAAAACCGTATAATAGATAGTAGGTCCATCATGAATCCCAATCTATTATGCGATTTTTTCTACTTAATTATTCCTTAAATACTACTTAAATAATTATTTAATACCTTACGTTTATAAATATTGACCCCGCACTAAGGTAATTTGTAGAGAGTTTTATTCTCTACAACTTTTATCATGAATTTAATCCGATTGAACGCAAAGGAAACGAGTTATTATCAAGAAACTGATTTTCGCGACCTTTGACCTTGAATATCTACGGACACGCACACGTGACTATATATGAGGTTTGAGACAACATTTATACTATCAAAATAAATCTTTGTACAAAAATTCAGCTTATTCCGTTAGATTCCGAGGTTAACCACTTTTTTTACTAAGATGATCGGGTAAAAAAGAAACCTCGATAATAATATGGTACGAAAGCTGGAAACGTTTCTGAGAGGTTATTTTAAGATGTCTGAACTTGGAATAATTTTAGATGTATTTATGAAATCAGGTAGAAATCTAGCACCTGTGAGCGGTTAAATTTTTTGATAAAATAATAATAATATAAAATTATATCATATTAAAATTACGATCACCTTAAATGACTTAAAACATTTAGTTTTTAGTTTTTGAATAATATTGGGCGCAATGTTAGCAATGGGAAAACTGTCTGGCAATTATAATTTATGGTGCTGAAATATAAGGACTATAAGGACATGAAAATTATTCAAAAAACTGTTTTTTTCGGGAGAGTGCACTACTTATTGCACTTTGGTAGCTGTTGTACCAATAATTTTTATTAAAATAGGAATTTTTTCGATTTTTTTCGTCTTTAAAGGACAACAATTTGCTTACATCTGTTTCGAGTTGTGATTCTCGGCCTATTATACCTTGGTATTTTATTCTAGTCAGACTTTTGAAATCTTCTTTAACAACGTGAAGAACATTGAGGATAGTCAGTACTTTGTTGGGAGGTCGAAAATTCGGGAAGCTAGTCGATTGATTGACTAGCAATTTTGACAGGGCGTTGTACTTATACCCAAAAGTGTTGGGATACATACTTTGCATCACGATGATATTTTGGGGACGAATATTTAAAAATAACTGGAGAAAGAAATAAAAGTCATATTAATGTTAAATGTGTATTAAGTATCGGTACACTTTATAGACATTGCATTCAGAATTTAATGAAACTTGGCATAGTTGTCCATTATTAAATCATAATTAACGAGCTAAATTTTTAGGGGCCTGAAGGGAACTGAAAAAAATATATGTTAAAGATATTTTAACATTGATCCTTATAGGAAATCGCAGATTTTATTTTATTTCACAAAACTGGACGTTAAGAGTTTCAGTTCTCTGAATGCCCCTAAAAATTTAACTGGTTAATTATGATATAATAATGGACTATGCCAAGTTTATTTAAATTCTGATTGCAAAGTCTATTACCCATAGTACTACCTTAAAAACAGCATTTTTAATGATAATTAATACCAGACAAAGCCACTTTGAAACGTGGCCAGGTGTAGCTAATTTAAGAATTATGAACTTTTAATTATTCAAATTAATTAAATCGTTTTAAGTTTTTACTCCTGTCAGAATGTCGGCAGTCCCGCGACTATTTCATCAAATTAATTCAATCGTTTTAAGTTTTTACTTGTGTCAGCACTGTCAGCAGTCCCGTGACTGCCTATCAATATTTTTATTTCGGAAATATTTCATGATTTTTTAAGCTAAAATGTTTGACAATTTAATTGATTTAATAATTCAAACACTTAAATACAAAAAATAAATAATAGATTTGTGATGATTTAATCTTATTAGAAAATGTATAAAACCATAATTCAATAAAAATATATTCAGTTATAAATGCATCGTCGTAATCAATTTAGAAAAACCACACAAACAATTCTACAATTTAATGTCTCTATTTTATGGCGAAAGATTTTTAAAATCCTCTGTTCTGTATCTGTTGTCACTGTTTAAAAGAAAACTTGACACAGGAGATTTGTATAACATGTTGAAAAAAGTTAAATTTAATTTTTTACTTATTAGTTTAGATTTACTGTCAGTGCAAAATCGTCAAGATAGACCTTCTAAGTTGTACCTTTAGCAATCGTGAGTTTTGTTTATTATTTCATTTATTAAAAATGTGGAACGTTTAAGGAATAGTAGTGTTCTGCAATTAGATGCAAGTTGAACGATTGAACCACAAGTTTCTGAAACTGAAATTACTCCTCGATATCGCTCATCAAATATGATATTTCAGAAACTAGTCATATAATCAATAAAGGGATGCGGTTTTGATATTTTTTGGGTAAAATTACTCTAGAAAACGATTTTATTTATATGAAATTTCCTTTTCTTATTTAAAAAAAAAAAGAAAAAGACAGAAAAACCATAAAAACCACACAAAAGTTTTGATTTTATAATATAATGAAATATAGTCTACAGTACAGAGGGGGGGGGGTATGATTTCTAACACACTCACGAAACTTGGCTTCATTTTATTGTAAACTACAACATTTTTATTTACGAAAACTTCAACTTTAAATTGGGGCGCTAGCATAATAAAACATATAGTCGTTAAACTGACGAAGGTCTGAGAAAATGGCTCAAAAATATGCATGCCAGTATGTACATTTAATTTTACTTATATTTATTAAACAATTGTATAAAAATTAGCCGTTAAAAAATTTTCATAGACCCGTTTTTCCGACATGTTGGGGGTGGAGGTCACACCAAACGGCCCATTATTTTTGTCGGCCACTAATATTTTTTCTTATTATAAAAGAAATGTACATAATGGCCTACATATTTCATGAGCCGTTTTCTCAGATCTACGCCTTAAGCATGCCAGTTTAACGATTATATGTTTTATTATTTTAACGGCATTGTTTCCAAAGTTTTCGTAAATAAAAATATTGTAGGTTACACTGAAATTAAGCCATTCACGAAGTTTCCTGAGTGGGTTCGTCGCGAAATCATACCCCTCTCCGTACTGTAGACTAATACGGTATTATATGACTTTAACCCAAAAAAAAATTTAAAATCTAATTTGAACATTTTGGAGATATCTCCTAATATCCTGTATCATAACGAGGTGTGTTACCCTCAATTGTCCCTGTGTACTTTGTAGTATCGTAAAATTTGATTTAAATGTATTTCTTTTATTTTTTTTTATTTTAAATACGACGTTTTGAAACAAGCAACAAGTTACTTTTGCAGTTAAAAATTCTTTTGTAGGTGATTGTTCTTTTTTATAAAAAATTGTTTAATTTATTTTGCTACGAAAAAAGAAAAATTAAAGCGCAAATTGCGTTAAATTTAAATAAAAAAGATTACCATAAATTTCTAAACGGGTTTTTTTTCTACAAAATTTATATATGTATGTTATTTCCAAAAATATTTTTCGATAATAAATTTAAACGAATTTTCTAGTTTATATCCTTGTCTAAAGTAATATGCACAGACACTGTGTTGACTACTTACTGAAAATTTATTTTAAAAAAAGCAAAATGTTTGTATATGTACAAGACAGGAACTAGACAACCGCTGGCGCCTTCAATATTCAGCCATTACTCGCTGGTAATATGTTTGTTAGAATCATCTATAAAAGTCAAAAACTTATACATCACCTGACTGGACAGTTAAGATAACATACAGATATTTTGTTCACAATTTGTAGATATAAATTTTGATATCTATGTACTAGATATGTTTTTTATTTCGTATGAATTTTATTCAAAAATTCAAAGTTTGATTTTGATGACGTCATTAAATTCTTTTTTTGTATATTTTTTCGTATCTTTTAAATCACGCTTGATTTAAAAATGGATTATGCATTGGCAGAGAGTCAATTTATGGTTTTTGATAAAAAATTCTTGAAATTATTTTAAGAAATCATTATGCTCGAAATTATAAGTTCATCTGTTTCGAATTTCTGGCCCTTAAAATGGCCATAAACCAGTTGTTTGTGTTTTTACATAGGAAGAGAGATTTTTTTGGGATTATAACTGATAATTAGTGGGCATTTTGTGTTCAGTAGTTACGTTTGTAATGGCTAGGACTGTCTTAAACCAGCCCTCAAGTGCTTGTACATTCTTTAAAAGTTCGGACATTTTATTATTATACGATTTTTTTTTTAAATTCTTTTTGTAAACCCTAGTAGCTAATTGTTTAAAGCGTAACTAATTCCGTAGGCGATATGCCCAGGGTAGCGGATTCGATTCTCGCTGTCACAACAAACAGTTAATTTAATACATTGTTGCAATGGGCTGGTTGTTGCAAGTGGTAAGACACATATATGGTAACACAATGAGGCTTATGACTTAGGTATGTCTCTCGTGAACAGCCAATATAACCTAAACTTACCCATGATCCTATTTGGAATTCGATGAGTCGCTGGCCAGTGAACAAATGTGCTTTTGAACGTTAGGGTAAGCTGAGTGATTTTTTGACAAATTTTTAAAATAAAGTGTGCAGTATCAGTTTAAATGAATAGAAGTTAAAGCCATTAATATATGGATAACTTGGGATATCCCGATCGACAACTTACACGGCTCCTTATTGAGCAACTCAGATGGGTTCCAAGTATGTATCAGACAAAATTTCGAGTCGGATTGTTGCTTGTAGTCAATTCCGCCCAGAGACACCAAAGATGTTCGTTTACTAATCATCTGTTAGGCCAGGATTAGTGAAATTTTTTTTCAAGTTATTTTGAATAAACCATTAGTATAGATAGCAATGACGCGTTCAAGTGATTATAAACAGATGAAAATTGAATTACTAAAATGTTCATATGAAAACTACGATGAACAGACGCCTTAAGATAATCTCCGTGAAATAATCACGTTTTATTTTGACATCAAATATTCTGTACACTAATTAATAATAAAGTAACTAGAGCGAAGCGTAATATACAAAACTTTTAATAGTGTATTCTAGCATTGCATAAATGTATTCACCGAAAATATTCAAGTTTGTCTGATGTTTATACAAATCTTATATTCAAACTATTTTACTTACAGGGAAAGAGTCGTATTTTCTCTTTATTCATAAAAGCAAATTGAAAATGTCAAATATGTCATTATAACTCTTAATCGAGGAAATGAAACCAAAAAATCCGTCTAACCTGATGAGAGCCGGCGGAAAATGTTTGTCTGAGTGTACTGAAAAATGTCATATAGGTGAGTGCTTGCGATTTTTTTTGATTTACGCCCACGGGGCGGGGCAGAAGTTCCCTACTCCCGGGCACCATGTTGTCTTTATTAAACATTTAAAAAAACTATTGGATTTTATATTTTGGTCAATTTTAAACATTTTTTGATACTATACATTTTTCACTTAACCTCACCGTTTTCGAGATATAAGAATTTTGAAAAAAATAAATTGCGAATTTTTTCCGAAAATTCGTTGTTGACGAAAATAAAGATTATTTCGTGGTTCGAGTCAAAAATTTAATTTGAAAGTCCTTAGATATTGAAAATACTAAATATTATAAACTAGGCTATTCTTAGCATTTTTGTACTAGGCTATTCTAAGTATTTTTGTAAATCTGAATATTTAATTCAAGAAAATATTTGAGTACGTAAAAATTGTTTTCAAGCAAGAAAATGTTTACTTGCTACCATGTAAAGAGCATATTTTTTTCCAACTAGTACTATTTTTTTTTTACAGTGTAGGAAAATTTATTCGTATTTATTGAGTTATTATTGTGTGAAAAAATCTACTCTTTCTAAGGTATCATTTAAATGATTTTGTCACCTTCTTGAAATTGACACGACTAATTCCACGTAGGAAAAATTAATGATTTTTTTATTTCACCTAAATGATTTACAAAGCGCAAAAACTTGCCACGAATAACAATGCAGAATTATATGTCCTTCCAACTTGAGAGAAATCTAGCGTATCACGCGAATATAGACTTAGATCCCTAACAGTGATATAGGATTGTGTCCTGTTAATTCAAGTACACTAGGACTCGTTTTGAACTACAGTACCCAGCAAGAATTGAGTTTTTTGGGCAAATTCACGAAAACAGGATCACAAACGTCAATGGTCATGGATCATTATTCATCAATGCAACAAAAAAGTTTTTCTTGAATCAAAATGATGTAGAACTACGTAGTCTGCAGATTTGATCATCGCTTTCTCTGTGCTCAAAGTTTGTAACACGAAAAGTTTTCGAGAAATATGCAGGACATGTAAGTACGCAGAATACTGCGATACTTTGGTTCTCGAAAAAAATTTTTGGTTTCAGTTAATCAACAAAGGGAAATTTCTTTCCTAAAAATGTACACCCGAATTTTTGCAGCAAAGCAGCAAAATTGGGTGACTCTAATTCGCAATTTTTCCGCTACGCTAGTAAAAAATTTAACCTCATTTATGCCGTAATCTCTGTTTGGACTGCGTTGCTCCTATTTGTGGCTAATTTTTGCTTTTGTTAGACGACTTTCTACTACACGTGTTATTATTTATCGTAGTAAAGCTTTCTTGGCTTTTGTAAACTTTATTGTTTGTAGTTAGTTTTCAGTTTTTTATTTCCACTCACTAATCAAACAGAACATC
Organism: Chrysoperla carnea; assembly: GCF_905475395.1. Lineage (NCBI taxonomy): Eukaryota > Metazoa > Arthropoda > Insecta > Neuroptera > Chrysopidae > Chrysoperla > Chrysoperla carnea. The sequence goes on from NC_058341.1 coordinate 50,806,387, forward strand.
AAAATTATATAAATAATACAAATAAAGAAACGAGCTTAAATTGAAAAATAAACTACTTACCTAATAACTTTTTATAATTATAAACTTTAGAAACAATATTTTTCTAAAGATTTGTAAAAATAAAAACTTACATAATCATAAAAAAAATTAATCGTAAAAAATAGAGCACATAGAAATATTATAAATAAAAACAAGTCAGGACTTTTAAAAATATAATAATAATAAACAATAATAAATGTATATAGAAATATATATAGAAATATATATATATATATATAAATAATATTTTCTTTTGTATAATGTTGGAAGTCAGGACCGTGAGACCACAATGGAGCCAATTTTACAAAATTATTTTTGTCTGCCATTTGGAGGATTGATACAGGTAAATATCGTAAATCATGAGGTTTTAACCAGAGCTTGAAAGTCCAACTTATGAAAATGAAAACTTATGAGTTTTTGAAGATCTACCGTATGTATTGAATAATGTAACTGCCAGAGGAGACAAGACGAGAGTGATAGCGTTTTTCCTTCTATTGTCTTTCTGGTTTCACTTGATACTTTACAATTTTTTCGGTATTCAAATAAAAATAATAATTATTAATACCTGATCCGGTTATACCGTTAGCACGAATACTAAGTACAAAAATAGAAAATTATAATAATAAAAAATTAAATATATATGTATATAATATGTATCAACACGTTTGTGTGTCTGTAAACTCTCTAGCGGTTGCAATTTGAGTCCGATTTGAATAAAATTTGGTATCAAGAAGGTTTTTGGTATTTGAAAGGTCAATTAATGAGAAAAATCGACTGATAAACAAGAGTGTTGGCCTGCGCAAAGTATAAAATTTAGGATTTTTTCAAAATAAAAAATATTTTTGTATCTCTGAGGGAATTCGCTTAGTTAATGTAGCTCCTGTGCTACGATTTTTTTACTAATACGACGGTCAAATATAACACCAGTTTACAAAATAAAATAAAAGTCATGTCTATTTTCCCTAACTAAAGAATTTTAAGCATTTATGCTCCTCATTTTCAAACCTTTCTTAAAGATATTGGGACCAGGCCATGCAAGGCGATTATTGCTGATCCATTTTAAGAGTCATATGTGACAGTTACTGGTCTATTATAAAAGACACAAAAAAATACAAGAAGCTGAGGTAATTCATTTTCAATATTTGTTCAATGTTGTTGTAGGCCTTTTTTGTAAAACCAAAATAATGAAAAATTTGGAAACGTGACGTGTTAGATTTTTTTCATAATTTGTTTGACTATTTGAATTCAGTAACCTTAATTGTTAAGAAAAAACGCTTTTCATTTCAAGGACAAAAACCATTTAAAGGACTGTAATCGTCAAAAACAAGATAGTCATTTTTATTTATTATCAAACAATAGAAATAACACACAACAAGAATCATTCAAATTTGCCTTGATTATGAACTTTCGGTCTAATATGACGAGGTAAAAAAACAAAAACAGAGCAGTCATCATCAGTATAAAACTATAAAACTTGGAATCTTTTTGTTTTATAAAAATGTCACAAAACTAGATCGTGTATAGAATGAGGAACAAATAAATAAAATGCAATTCTATAATAATATTTTATCTTCTTCTTTTTCGAAGAGGTATCAAAGGATATGTCATATCCTTTAACCTCTATCTCAATAGATACATTCATATAAATGCTCTATAGTGAATCATTGCTTTTAGGGAAGTATTATTATTCATCCGAGAAAACGGAACAACTTTTTCATGGGAGCGGCTTAAAATTTTCAGATAATAAAATATGAACTTGATAAAAATATTATATTTTTGTTCTATACAATGTGTTCAAGGGTAAATAAACATAAAATAAATCATCATACCATCCTTCACAATTCCTCGATTAACAAGCCGCCTAAGTTTTAAAAAACAAATTTGAACAAATTCCAAGTTTATGTTTAGGAGCCTCAAAATTGAAAAGCTAGAAAAGTATTTTTAGTTTCAAAAATCAAGTTTCGAATACAAAGTGTTCAAGGGTAAATTAACATAAAACAGATTATCATTCCATCCTTCACAATCTCTCGGTTAACAAGCCGCCTTAGTTTTAAAAGAACAAATTTGAACAAATCCCAAGTTTATGTTTAGGAGCCTTATAATTGAAAAGCTAGCAAGATAATTTCAATTTCAAAAATCAAGTTTAGAAGATTCATTTATGCTTAGACGTTTTAAAACAGGAGAAACTTACTTTTGCTCCGGATTAGGAGAAAAAATATGTCATACGAACCAGTAAACTACTCGTATGACATATTTTCGAGCATTAATAAGTTAATTCTTATCATTCACAGATTTTACGTCAATAATTTTTGAAGTTTATCAGATATTCGCGGTCATACTTTCAATTGATAAGAAAACCGCCATGTTTATTTACAAAATTGTATTCTCATTTAAAACATTTTATATTCGCAATCAATTTGCGTTTTTGTGATCCGGGCGATTTACTAGTAAGAATGAAATATTATTATTTTCAATTTCCACTTTTCTCAAATTTTCATCATATTGGAGCAATTTATTCGAAAATCTTTACTATATATTATATAATAAACATTTTCTTCATATTTCATTTTTTTAAATGGAAGTGATGTGTTCAAAGAGGGAATTATATTGGGAAATATTCAAATATAATTCCTCCATCACTATTCCATCTCAGCACTAGCTCTAATTGGTTATGTATGTAAATAACTTATATAAAAATAATATTGATATCGATTGGATGAAGGTGGCAAAATCTTGTAAATAACATAATCATAATAAAATCAGATTTTTATAAATTTAATCATGTTTGTTTCAATTTTACAAAAATTTTTATTCCATTTACTTACGATAATATAAAAATTATTAAGAGTTAGAATATTTAAATTTAATCAAATTTATTATTCAAAGAAACCATTTTTGTAGGCCTATTTGGTGGAAAATATGTTGGTAATGTAAAATCAGTTTTTGATCTTAGGGGTCTTAAGATCTCAAAATGCATAGATCCATTGTTTGATGATAGAGAAAAAGGTCAAGCCTGACCCCTTAAAAAATTGTATAATTCTCTATAATATTTTTTTTTAAATCTTCATGACACTCTCGGTTTTTTGCTAGGTACTTGGAATCAGCTGAAAATATGCTATCGATTTTAATCGATTTAGATTAACGGTTCAAGTGATATTATCTTTACATGACTTACATTGAAAATACAATTAACTGATAATATTCTTTCTCGAAATAGACAGATAATACGCTAAAATAAATCCCATTTTCTTCCAACCAACCTTTCTCTGATTCTCTCTAAATCAATTAACTCTTTTCAAAGTTTTCATTCGAAATTTTTCCGTTTTCTGCCTTATTTGCATTTCATCTTCAAATCGATTTTAAACAATTGATGGGAAATTTAGTTTCCGATCTATTCCTACTGATTTTGGATCCATTTAAATCAGAAACTTTATAGAATTTCGTACTACAGCACATACCTACACACACTGGACAACGTGCTTTTTCTACATAAACTATACATATTAAAATTTCTAAAATATGTCAAAACTCGTTGCTTAATTTTATGGGGACAAAAACTTTGGATGGCGTGTGAGCGAAAATTTTTTTAGTTCGCCTATGTTCGTCTATTGAGATTGCATACACGAAGTTAGACTCCTTTTTCGATAAATTCTGAAGAACATTCTTGCAATTTAAATGTTTGACTTGCATTAACGGTAATTTACATCCATTAGTCGATGCTTTTATAGTAATACCTTTTAAAAAAGCTTTTTGATTTAATGAAACCTTCTAGCTTTATTAACTATTTTTGGAAGATAATTTTAATGGAGGAAAAACATTTTGTATATGAAAAAAGTCAAAGCTATTGAAATAAAGTCAAGTATTTAAAATATTCCTTTTTTCTACAAGAAATAAACAGTTTGCTTCTTCTAAGTAAAATAAAGTACAAACTTTATTTTATATCTTGAAGGGTTTGATTATTTTTAATGTAAGCATTATACATTCTTGGAAAATAACAATTTTTCTACTTAGAATTAATGAAAGTAAAGAAAACAAAATACAGGTAGACTACTACTTATTTTATAGTCTGGCAACTAAGTTGTTTGTACACAAAAAACTTTTCTGTATGTTTTTGTTACTCATCATATTGACGTTAAATCGTAACGAATTGAAAAGTTTCTTTATGCCTACATGAACTCAAACGAGTTTTGAATATAAATGAGCGTATTTTTTCTTTTTCACATCTCTGAGAATTTTATATACTAAAAAACAAAAAAGGCAAGAAGTATATATCTTAGTCTACCTCTAAGTTTTATTATTTGTACAAGTGGAGACACCTTTTCAATGTACTTACATCTTATTCAAAAGTTCTTCATGTTAATGTTACGGGATGTTCAGAAAATTGTTGTGTTACGTATTTTTGTAATAAAATTATAGTGAATATTATCTCTTTTGAATGTTATAACATCCAATATTAACCCACCCCCCTCAACAATCAAACTTAGACAGTTGGTGTGGTATTTTTTTAGTAACAAGTGGATGGTATCATATGAACAATTTATTCGAGAGTTGGAAAATCAAAGTTGTTGACACTTGTGCTTTAAATAACCAAAATAATTGAAATATTCATCTTAAAAAGCTTTAGAGGGTTTCCAACTGGTGAAAAATCATTTGAGAATACTTACTGACCATCATTTGGGATGGACGGATCTCCACTCAGGTAAAATAAATGAAGAGTCACCCAGAAATATTCTAAGGTTTATTCAAGCTGGAGATCTTTGGGTAACCGAAATCGAATCTAATCTTAAACGGTTTTAAGCTAAATATTTGTGCATATAAGGAACTACGATAATGTCTTGGAAAGTTCGTAGCATACGAAAATTAGAAAAACTGACGAAAAAAGTTGGACGGAAATTGGCTAAAAAACCCACCCTAACGTGTTATGGTAATGATCCTGTAGTGGAAATGGGCGATATATATAGACTGAATACGAGACGGGCGCTGCATATTATAAAGAAAGGTTTATTTTTGACCGTTCTGATCGATATCAGTGGAGGATATTCTTTAAATGGAATGGTAAAGGATCAGCTAGGTGAAGCTTTTGATTGATCAGGGGAAGCTTAATCTGTATTATCATTAATTTTCATAATGCTCTAGGGAACGGCGAGTAACTGCAAAGATGGAGGAATGCGAAGTCTGGATTTGTGGTGGGAGCTGATTAAATCAACTGAATTTATGGAGGTCAAGAGATCTTTGCCCTGCTCATGGTATAACTGTTTGCTTTTATTATTTATATTATGTGTTACACAACATCTGCACATAAGATGCATACCATACCAATTGTAAAATTTTTATATATTATTGAAACGAGAAATCACGTTTATCATCAAATGACATCAAAATTTAAATTTTGAATTGCTTGAAATAGCAATGATGATATTTATCTTGATTTGCGTAAAAATGAAAGATAATGCTTATGTAAGTTAGATAGAAACACAGACATCTCTACTTAATTTAAATATGAAATGATATCGTATATATCAGGATACATATGTACAGATATTTGAGAGAAAATCACTGTATTTGGAAAGAATGTAAGAACTGATAAAAAAAACATCATTAGATATCATTCAAAACATCTGTTTCATTTTGAAATCGTACGCACGCGGGGCCATGCAGATTTTCTTGGTGGAATATTTTTTTATACGTAATTATAGTCCTTATTGAAGTATAAGGAAGAAATATTAGGGTAGAAGATTTTTTGCATACAGCGTATTGTACGTAGAGGATAAAATTATCTTCAAATTTTGATTGAAACTTTTTTTATTATACATTCCGTTTTTGAAATATAGAAGATTAGAATAATATTTAAATATTTATTTTAAAAAGGGGGGTAAATTTAAATGAGTATATAACTTCCAAGAAATATTTATGCGTCTTGTATTTCAAAAACGATTCAACGTACCCATAAAAAAGTTCTCAAACAAAATTTGTTGAAAATTTTATCCTCTACAGCTTTTATAACAAATGTAAATACGATTGAAGGCAAACGAAACGAGATATTCTCAAAAATTGATTTTTGCGATTTTTGATCTTGATATCTAAAGACGCTCACACGTGACCATATGTGACTTGATTTGTACAATCAAAATAAGGATTTGTGCAAATATTCTGTTTATTCCGTTAGATTCCGAGGTGAAACCCTTAGATTATTAGACTAGATGTTTTTGTTTTGTGTGAACGCCTCACCATGAAAAGCATAGCTGCCTGACACAAAAGCAGGATTTTGTCTTGTATCATTTCTACAACAAGTAATGTTATTATTACTTCCTTGTTCAAAGTAAAGGGACTATAGTTATAGCGAAAAGATTTTCATTAAAATTATTCGTTTGGAGCATTTCTGAATTCATTTTTGGATTCAGGTCAGCGCGTAGTAAATGCGCGCGCGCGTAAATGTGGACGGATATCACTTGACTAGTTTATAAGCGCAGAAGAATTATTCTAGATTTATTAAAAAGAACAAGACACATAAATAACTCCTCGGGATCGTACTTTACGACAGAATGTTTTTAGCCGTAACCCCAGTATTTTACAAATAAAATACAATTCAGAGTAGATGTTAAGTATAACCGCCTCCTTGATAATTGCTAAATTCAAAATTTTTGTCCGTCAATTAAAAAAGATTTTCACTATTAAAGTTCGTTTTTTGAATTGGCTAATGTACCAGTTGCATACACATTTTAAAATCATGCATTAAAAACTTTTCGATATATTTTTTTTCAAAAAAACATTCATGTTTTGGTACCAAGTAAACGGTTCTTGTCCGTTTTTTTACTGAGATAAACACAAAAAACAACCTTAATATGTAGCTGCGTGTGTCTAATTTGTATATGTATACATACGATGTGTAAGTTTTATGCACAATAACACGTTCGATCTAAATATTCATAAAAATTCAAGTTCAAAAAAATATACTCTCTTATACATACGTTACATATGTATAAGAAAGTATATTTTTACGAACTTGAATTTTTATGAATAACATACTTGGTTAGATATAAGAACACTTCCCAGTATTGGAAAATGTTGTAATAAGTTAGGCATGAACAATCAATTTGGTGAAGTATGTGTTATGTGTCTGATATCCCGCGAACAAAAAATGATATCGACTTCGTTGAGGTGTTGATTGAAGCGTTTTAACAGCAATATGAGCCGAAAAGAATTTCATAAAATTCGAAACCGTTTGACTAGATTGAAACGATATGACCGTGTTTTTATTTTATTTTTTATCACTATTTATTATACTGGGAAGTTATTCGTGTGGACCTCAAGTTGTCGCACCAGACCCTACCCGCGGCTAGTTCTTCAAAATATTTGTATTTGAGTTTTTTTTCTACAAGGTTTCAAACTACAAACTTGTTCTTCTTTAAAACAATTAACAAATTTTGATTGAAATTCGGAAGGAATTATCAATCTCGGAAGGAAAACTAAACAGAGGCAAAAATTTTACATTTAATTTTTATGCGCAACAAATTACCAAAAGCTTGTCTATTTCTTGTAAATTCTGTTTCTAAATTAACCTATTCACTTGATAGATCTTCAGGGATTTATCAAAGATGTTTAAGTCTTTGAAGACTTAAACTTTTGTGTGTTCCGGTCTTTTGATTTAAATGTAATTTCTGTTACAATATTTGTCAAGATTTTGTTGATTTCACATGGTTCCACATAAAATCTTAGTCCAATAGATTACCTAATAAAAAGTAGGAATGTCTTTTTCTTTTCGCTGAAAATTTCATATATTTTACGATATTGATCAAACACATTTTTTTTTCTCGTGAGAACTTTGAAACCAAATTCCAATAAAACAAATAGTTCATCTCCCATATTAAACAAAGATAAAAAACAATATAACCATTATGATCAAGTTAATAAGTGGTTTTCGCTCCTACTATTTTTATTGGATAATTTGTTCTTCTATATGGATAAAATCGTATCATCATCATCATCATATCGTCGTATTCGAGTTTCGAACATACCAACACATATATGGATTGTGCAATATTATATCAAGTAAAAGCACTCTTATGTGCCCATTGGTCTGGCAAGTGTTCGCTTCACTTCATACACTTGACGTTCCCACATATTCCTCTGCTGCTATCATGATGATGTTAGGTAGTATTTACTATATAAAATATGTCCTTGCTGGTGTATATATGGTCGTTGTCGTTACCGAACAATATCTAGGTAGATTCGTTGGATAGTAACAACACCAAAAGACACTACTATACTTCTAGAAGTTAGCAATTCTGATCGTATTTATTCCAGGCATTAAATAAAATACCTTTTCGTTTACATGCACGGTATACGGGATTTTATGCTGCTTTTCACTTGTTTTGGAAACTTGGGAATTGAGTTTGTAAGATCGATTACAATGAAACAGAAAATACAGTAAATAAGTTTTTAAAGTATTATTACCTTCCCTTCTTATAAAAATGGGTACAAGTAAATATTTTTCCGGGGTTTAATTTCCTAAAACTAAAGACAGTAGGCCTTTGTCCACTAAGAATAAGTCGGTTGGATAAAGTTTTTAATTATTTAGTCGCATCAATGAATGTTTTCACTCGGGAGTCCTCAATAATAGCTCTATTTAAAATCAGAAACATTTCAGAGGGGGGAAATACTCTGGAGGGGGAATAGTTAATGTCGCGACTGATATACTGATATATCGATGCTCAGCCAAAATCGCTAATGATAGAAGTTTGAAATTTCGATAAGATATTGATTTTACACTGTAGGTGCCACATAAGAAAGGATTTTTCGAAATTCATCATCTAAAAGGGTGAAATTGGAGATAAAAGTGGTGATATACAATTTCTTTCTATATATTAGTAACCAATTTTTCGAAAATGGACTTATACAGGGTGCCAAAAGTAGAGAGCCATCAGGAAAAAAGGGATGGTCAGAATCGTCCCTCTAGCCTTAGAGTTTGCTATCAAATGACCTTTGATCTTGGAATGACCGTGAAGGTAGTGGTGAAAGTCATATTTGGACGTAGAATATTCTGCTCTTTCTAAATCTGCAATAACAAATACGAGTTCCCATTTAAAAAATCGGTTCGCTGTAGTTAAAAGGTTATGTTCAAGGCTAAAACCAAGGTCAGCACTGGGTTCCTCGTCGAAAAATATGTCGGATAAGATTGATATACAGGGACTACCATAGGAAAAATAACTTTGACCTTGGAATGATCTTGAAGATCATAGTCAAGCTCATGAATGTAGTTTTGTGTAAGATTTTCCGATCTTTTCCAATCTGAAATAAAAAGTGGGGTTCCCATTTGAAAATTCGATTTTTGGTTCACTGTCACCTTTTCAGTGGTCATACTTTTGGGACATCATGTATATAAAATCATTATGATTTAAATAAATTACTTCTTAAACTGATTTGTTTCCGTATTATCTAATTCAAAAATTCGAGCTTCGTGAAAAAACAAATTTTATTTTCCATTTCTTTCCACGATTTGCGTTGAAAAAGAATTATATTGTTGAATATTGGATATAGTTTCATTTACTTGAAAACCTCTATATTACAGATTGTATTATATTCTATGTACGATATGTTTACATAATATATAACACATAAAGCCATTAATGGCACCATATTTTATTTCACACAGGATATTACTAAAGTTAAATAATTTTTCAGGATATAGTAAGTGATACCTACTACGACTGACTTTATTCTGTGCTCAGTGTACTATCGTTGTATGGTTTTGTTTTTATTCAGGTCAAAGACATTCTTTTATTTATTAGTGATAAAACTCTTCATGAAGTTTTTATAAAGAGAAGTAATTATTTAATTTTTTAAAGATTGAAAAATTGACTGTTTTGATTTGATGAATATAATTATTCTAAGCCATGCCATTTAACCTATTTTCTTTATTTTTCAGCTAAGAGATAATCTTTCTAGCGTTTTTCATAAGATCCCATATTTTCGATAAAATGAATTGTTGTTCACAACAAAGTGAATACACATCGGTACTATTTGATTTTGCATCAAATAATTCTGATACCAAGTGAAATTTACAAAATTTAAAAATACCCGACAAATTTTCCGGGTAAAAGTAAAACCCTAAACTAGCACTTGGACCACATTTAAGAACACTCTCCATTATATTACCTTTTTCCTTAAAGCCTTCTCCAAATTGAAACGACTTTGAGAATCATTGCCTCTTTTTTAGTTTTTCCGGATACGGAATCCTAAACTGACACTTGAAACATAGCTAAGAATTATCACCATTTAATTACCAAACGAAACCAGAAAAATATAAATCCGTTCATCCGTTTAGGCACTACGATGAAACAGGCAGACAGACACACACACACACATAGCGGTCGAACTTATAACACCTCTTTTTTAAGGCCGGGGGTTAAAAATGGGGTTTCCCCGGGAGGGATTTATTTGGCTAGACGAACAAAGTATTATTTTATTGGGTAATCCTACCAAGCAAGAATCTATCTACCGATTTTAATTGGAACAATTTTATGAGTCACTTAAAAGACGTAGAATATTAATACAGATGTACGACTTCGCCATAATTAAGATTGTTTATTATATGTTACTATTTATAGTGATTATCTACGATTAAATAATTTAGATTGGTTATATTTGGTCATTATTTTTGGTTTCTTTAGACAACCGAAAACCATTTTTTGAAATCAAATGAAATGCTTTTAAATAGATTATAATAATAGTAATATCAAAAGTATTTTTAAAAACACAGAACACACAAAACTGAAAATTTTCTCAAACTCAAACAAAATTTATTTTAAAAACACACAACGCGATTAAAGTCGAAAAAAAAGAAGGAAAAAAAACACTGATCGGAAGATTACAAATATCAACAGCACAGGAGAGCAATATTTTGAAATAACGAATTAGTAATCAGCTTCTATAATCTTTTTATTCAATGAAAATAATCAGCTGGGTGATCTAATGATAAGTTCATTTTTTTAATATCGCGGCGCTGAGATCTTAAAAATAATCTTCGGATTGGTAACAGCATTTTATCAAAGATGTGTGGTTTATATTTGTTTCATTATACTTTCAATCTTACAATTAATTATAAAACCGAATATTTAATCAATAATAGATACTTAAAAATTGTGTATTATTTTTGTAGCAAGACTGATTGGTATAAGTAGATAATCATTAGAAAGTGGCTCATGGCACAAAACTTCTAGTGTTGGTATAACCTTTGGTTTTAGAATAAATACCACTCTTTCTCGGAGAACGCAAATTACGATATTAAAATTACCCATAAAAAACGAGGAATCATATATTCTATAGAAAAGTTTTCGGTACAGTTTTTCGGATGACTTTGATACTTGTTTATTTGTGAAAATGTATATTTATCGATAAAATATGCATGACTTTGAAAAATTTACGCACGAATAACTCGAAAATCTAACTTTAATCTCGAAAAAAAAATGTAATTAGCAAGCACAAATGTTAAGGAAAGCTAATTTGATTTTATTTTATTGATTGAAAATTTCAATTTTTGCTGATTCAACGAAAACAGTAAAAGCATACAACGTTAAATACGACAAAAAAAATTTTTTTCAAGTAAAAAAAATTTCAAGTACATTGCGAACAAGCTTTTAGGCGAAAAGAACTATTGTTCTTGTAATGATAAATCCCTTAATTTTTAGATTTGTTAGGTAGTAGACATTAAAAAGGTTCATGGAATCCTTATATTCAAATGCAAAATAGGTTACCTCCAATTAACTGGTTCATGAACTACTAAAACGAAACGGAAGGTTTTTTTACTATAATGATTTTCAGTTGAAAAGACGATTTTGAATTGATTTTCAACAGAGTTATTTTTAATACAATTTCATTATATACAATGAGTTTTAAAGAGAAAGTAATGACATTTTTTATATACAAAAAACATATAAGCTTTCTATTTTTCTTATTTTTTAAAGAGGAAAATAAGATTACATTTTTTCTACTAAAAGCATTAAAATAAAAGAAAGTATTAATCCAGTTAAGAAAAATATGCTTCTTAAAAAATAAATGAAATTATTCAAAATTACTGTAATGTTATTACAATGTGTCTCAGAAAATTGTTGATTATGTAAGATAAGAGTTTGTTGTTTATGAAACCCAATATCGTGTTGGTTATACAAGATTCAATTTTCTTAAAAGATTAAAAAATTCAAACTTTAACCATACTTTAAAGCAACATCATTAAAATATACTTAGTAATCCCAGCAGAATTTTGGAGATTAGCTGTTTAAAAATAAATTTATGGGCGATAGTGGGAAGTTAGGGCGTAACCAATTTCGTCCACGATATGCTTAGGGTAGCTGGTTCGATTCCCGCCGTCGCAACATAATTAATTTAATTAATAGTTGGGATGGGCTGGGGTAGAGCATGGTATATGCACGAAGGAGGTGCCACTCAGCCTCTGAAATTGAGGAGCTGATAAATGGAATTATCAGCGCAAAGGTCGTAAAATACATATGGCATCACAATGGGCTCTATAGTCTAAATGTGTCCTTCGTGGACAGCCAAAATAACCTAACCTAACCTACCACTTAGTTATGATTTCAATGCTTTCGACAAAAAAGACGAGTGTTTTTTTATAAGATTATATTTCAATTTTTCCAAGCATCTTTCTGCTTGTAGAATTGCATCTCTTAAATGAGTAGATCGACTTTAAAACGATTTATCAAGGCTAGTTTATGTGAGAAAAAAATTTTGTTGCTTTCGAGTTGGACATAGTTGCAATGAATTTTGATTGTTGAGACCTTAAAGCGTACAGCAGACTTACATCTATCTAAATATCGATATTTCGATTGCAACGCAGTCATCATCAGTAGCTAAATTTATTCATATTACACATTACAAACATTCTTCATACACTTAAACTAAAAGTAAGTCTGTTATATGATTTTAAATTGTATTTTTTAAAGAAAATTTCTTAATATACAATTTTATTTCGAGTATCGGGTGTTTATTTCAACAATTAATTTTATTGGGTATTGGCTATTGCATTTGTAAACTAAGCATTTTTATGTACTTAGTGGAGCAATGAAAAATATTTTTTCGTCCGTTTGTACAGATGGTGTTTTGTTTCAATGAACTGTAAAAATTTTCAGTTTTATGACAGCTTAAAATTAAAAATGCAAATCCAGGGATCATGTAACGTGTCCATCTTTATAGAAATTGAACACAAAAAACGTCAAAACCGTGAAAACTTTTTAAGTAAGATTGATCTATATGCCGTTGTTTTCATCGTTTGTGCATTAAAGAATGCATTTTTTGTGATGCACTCATTTAGGCAATTGAAAAAACAATTATAATCCCGTCAAATTAACCAAATGAACTGAAAATGGTTTTAAAAAAATTTTCGGAGTACCTGGGGACCTGGGCATCCTGATTTCAAAAGCAAAACTTTTTAAGCATTTCATTCAGCATAAAAAATTTTAGAAAAAATTCAAAACTTTTTTTTTATTTCATAAAAAGCTTGTTTGTAATGATCATGAAACGTAAATATATTTAAAAAAATTTGGAAAAATTAATTTTCTAATCATTATTTCCTATGTTATATGTGTAAAAAATGCATTTTTTAACCCACAAACTAGGAAAATTATCTCGTCCATAATTTCAAACGTTCACAATGTTTTTAAATTCCTTCTAGAACCTAATGCAAAAAACCGCGTCACGATCCATCTTACTAAAGAAATCCTCGCGGTAAAATGTTAAATTTTCTCCTGTATGAAGTTTTTTTGAGTTTCTGAATCATTTCATTGGGTAATTGGCAAAATGGTTTCCTTTATATATTGTTCGTTAGAAGATGCAGAATATCAATATTGCTTTTGTTATAATCCTACGTAAACACTCGAATAAAGAATGAATTTCAAAAGTGTAAGTGACATTTTTTGAGACGCATTGCTTATATACTCCGTTTAAACTGAACCAGTAAATTTGATTATTCCTTAATTTAAAAAGTAATCTTATTAGGTACATATATATAACATCGAAGGAAAAATAGGAACGTAGAGTTTCTGAAGAGCATACAATGTCTTTGAAGAAGAGAGAGAAAGTGAGATAGAAATAAAAGAAGTGAAATAGAATATAACACAAGAAGAATACACTTTTATTTTCAGCACAATGTGATGATAGGAGAGATGAGTCGTGTATTAAAAACACTTACCTTGCTGTGTAGTATTCAAAAAATGCGACCAATATTTCCAAGGACCTAGAAACGCTGGCCCACATTTCATTGCAGCATAATTATTACCCACATACCACTATTAATTTTGACTGTTTTAAAAATTAGTTTTCTTCTACTAAGATTTCTTTTTTTAAGTCTTATTAAAATTTTTCCTTATAAATGATTGTCGTAGTATAATTAAATTTTTGTTATGTGTATAAAAAAACACTTTTACAAAAAATATTTTTTGAATTTGTTTGTGTAAATTTTTTTTAAGTCGTTAACGATATAAAATGTTCCTGTAGGAAAATAAAAAGAAAACTTTGTATATATGGTTTTATGATCAAAATGAAAAACACTTAACTAATTTTATTTGTGAGATTATATTTTTTATTTTTAAATGAAAATACGAAAGTTTTAGTTCTATTAGTAAATATACACATTTTCAACTTTCTACAGAAGAGAAGTTCATGAGAAAATACTGTCGATGGTAATTAATACATATTAATCGATCATGCTAAATGGTTTTTTAATATTCATGCCTTAACTCGAAATTTCTACATAGACAGTAAGAATAGAAGAAAAATGAAATATAGATATTGAACTTTTTAGATGATGAAAAAATATCCTCAAAATCACCTGATTCTGATAAAATAGTTTTGATTATTTATAAAAAGAGCGAGAAAGGTTGTGAGCACTCGGTTAGATTTTTTTTTTTTTAACTTTAATTTATTTTTTTTTACTTTAATATGAAAAAAAATCTATTGAAGCAAATTGGCTTCAACCTGATGACCTAACGCTGGAGGAGTAATAGTAAATGTATTAAAGAAGGAGTAATAGTAAAGGAGTATAGTTAATGTATTTTTTTTAATAAAAATATTGTTTTAAATAAATAATTTTTAAAACTTTTTTTGTGAATGGATTTCAATTTGACGACCTTCAGCATTAGTAGAAATGTCAATATTTCAAGACAATAAACTGTAAAAAAAAAGTGTCGGGCAGTAGATTTCGGATGCTTTTTTGTGTCTAGCCCCATCCACTAAATGAGTGATCCGAAAAATAGTTTTAAAAGTCCACTACAAATAAAAACGTTCAAAAGTTGAAAGTTTTTACATTATAGCCCTGGAAAATAAAAGCTTTTCTGCTTAAAAAAATGCAAGTGAAGTTTTTTCACGGGGATTATTTTTATTCGGATGCCAGAAATGACCCATGAAGACTTCATTATAAAAGGTCAAAAGTCATGAAAATAGTTTTTTTCAAAGTTCTCGTAAATTAAGTTTATTGCAGTTTTAGCTTTTAAAATTTGTTTGAGTTAATTTTACACCAAAAACGATCTGTACAAAGTTTCCGTAGAAGCAATAGTGTTCGGAATAATTAAAAGAAAAGTTAGAATAATTCAAACACTTACTACACGAAAAATATCAAAAATATTTTGTAAATTAAAATATCTTGAGAATTATTGCTTCTACAGATATTTTGTATGGCTCACGAACAAATTTTATAATTACTAAAATTGCGATAAACTTAATAGTTTACGAGATATTTGAAAAAAATCCTTTTTCTTTTTGCGACCTTTTACCTAGAATATTTTTGCACACATGATCTTTCAATGAGCTTTTTATAGGTCATTTCTTGCATCTGAACGAATATAGTCCCGGTGAAAAACTTCACTTGAAGAGACCCTCTGGGCTCTTATGGTTATTTTGATGAATTAAAATATTAGAAAGTTTAAGTAAAAAGCTTAGACAAAGGTTTCCCAAGTCAAAAAAGTAGAACGATTATATTTTTTTGTAAAATAAACGCTTGTATTATAGAAGTATTATGAAAATATGATCTAAATAGATCCTTTATCTTTACTACACGCTTTGAATGGCTTGATACACAAGTTTGTTCAATGGGTTGTCTCAGAAAAATCAACTACAAAGCGTCTCTTAAATCTTCATTTACACCATATTTTCACTTTGCTTCTACAATACAAGCATTTTTTTTACCACAAAGCCAAATCACTCTAGACTGTCGAATAGGGATTTTACTGTAACGTGAAGATAAAAGTTCAAATACACTTCCAACAATCTTTTATAATTATTTATTATAAAAATATTATTTGAAAATTATGAGATTACAAAAAATGTTATATTTTTCCTACCAACCAAAAAACGGAGATAACATAAACGATGGTATAAGTCAGTACCATTTCCTCGGCTTATATTAATAGATTTAGATTAGAACCAGGCAAACAATAATTTGCTATAAAATTTTATGACTTAATATGCCCAAATATTACATCGTCATTTTTTCTTCGCCACAGTGTTTCGTTTAAATGGAGCTAGCGGGACAAAAGTCATAACGCAATTTCAAAAAAATGATAAGAACATTATGTTAACAACCCTTTGTAGGTACCAAATTCGAAGATACCATTGGGCTAAACATCCCACCCAGGTAGGTGTTTGTGTTCAAAGTACAGTGATAACAAAGGTAGTGTAGCATTTGCAAATCGGTTGAATTTTTTTCACACTTTCGATAGCATATCTTAAAATTTGTGGTATAGTGGAAAGTGATTTTCGTGATGGATCATTTAGTTGAAGGTATGTACTCTATTTTTATGTTTTTTTTATAATTAAATCACTCACATTTTTCGTGTACCATGGCTTAGACTAATATCATAGAAATACTTAATATTTTTTGTGAAATTTAAACTTTAAAGGGTTGCAACTTTTTGTATCCACATGTATCCAGCTAGATTTTTCTGTATATTATACTTCAAACATTTAAGAAAAGATTCATGTATATTTTAAGGCCCGAAAACCCCCGCAAGGAAAAATATTGTCCTTTTTTCAGAGCGAGCCGTAACTATGACGAAATCGGATTTTTTCGAAGAATGGCTAAAATATGACAAAAGTAAAAGAATTCATCGCATTTTTGGTGTTTTATGTAATAAACATAGCCTGAATAAAATGATTATTTGTTGTCAGACTCTACAGAATGGGATAGTAATGACGAAGAATCTTATGACGACTATTAACTTTACATTTTTTCTTGATTAACTTTTTTTAATATTTATTTTTTTTATTTTTAATGTAGTATTATATATTTTTTTTAAATATAGTATATGTTACTCGTTTTAAGATTTATATTTCTAGCAACTAACCTACATAGTTTTAAGTTTTTTTATATTTCTAAATAATTTCGTAATACTTTAGCTTATTTATTTTATTCTTACCATATTTTAGTTAATTTAATATATAAAAATTTGAAAAAATATTGAAACCGAATCAAATATAGTTTTTGACAATTCATATGTTTTCTTTTTTTTTTGTTTGTTAAAATCTACCTGAAGGAAGTATAAATGATAAATTCTACCCAAATTAGGTAGTAAGTAAGGTACGTATGTAGGTATATACCCCTAATTACAGCGTGTTTACCTACATTTCACCCCGGGAATGGTAATGACACGTACGAAATTGTGATATCAATACCGATCTACGGTCTACATACATTAATGTGTACAAATTATGTTTTTTCTTTCTTAAAATAGCATAATATACGTAGAAAATACATAAACAATAAAAATAAGTCAAAAAATAATTTTGTCCCGCTAGCTTGCATTAGACGAAACACTGTGCTTCGGTATAAAATGTATTAAAACTGTTTACTCTCTCTTTTTAGTTAAGTATTATCCAATGTATTTTTTTTTTCTGTGTAGCTTTTTCTAAGAATACTTGAGATCATAAATGACAAAATGATTTATAATCATCCTCTTTTATTAAAGAAAAAAAGAAGGTATTTTGTCGAAAAAATTTATCAAAATCATAATTGTGTGTGAATTGAATATCATCACAAATTCTAACAATGTATCACTTACAAAATGTATGGGAAGTAAAAGTGTTGCATAGATAAAATAAAATTTACAGTTTCGATGACACAAGCGACAATACATCCGATGTAAACTTCACATGTGATCTGAGACCAAAATTATTCACCAATGTTTGTGAATATATTTATCTTTCAATAGATCTATTAAGAGCCTGGCTATTGTCAATTTTTTTGAGTCTTCTTCAGACATGGGCGAGTTGTTTTAAGTCTAAGTCACCATTGTTATAACTTTATTATGTGCCATAAACTTTATTGTGTATCTGCTTATCCAAGTCCGCATTGCTCATATAGGAGGAAGAAGCCTGAGGGACTTCTTTGCGCCACATTTGCCCAAGCCTGGTCTACTCCTTAAGAATCAATTTTCATATAAAGCGACCGATATGAAAAAAATATGAGAGTTAAAATCTTGTGACCGAGTAACCTTGTTAGGTATTTTGTGCGCAACCAATAGTGCACACATTTCTCTTTTTAGTAATACGTGTGTATAAGTTTAAGATACAAAGCATATATTATTTGAAACTGACCATGACTTGAAGGACATAGCACACTTTAAATATATTTTAAAGTTTTGTTTTATTATTGATATTGATATCGATAATTAATTAAAATATGTTGATATTAGTGTTTTACGTAAACATACAAAGGATACATTTTTCGAAACTGACAATGATCTGACGGACACCGCACACTATACGTTTATGTTTAAAATTCTGATTTCGGTTAAGTATCTTAAAAAATGTGACCCACCACTCTGTATGACTGTACATAATTTCAAATCACGCAAATTATGAAATGGTGCCAAAGAAAGAAAGTATTACACATTCTTGGTCAGTTTTATAGATGTAAATTGTATTTGCAATAACAAAAGATGGAAAAATAGTTTTATAGGAATCGTTCAATAAATTTAAACTTATTCGAAAAAAGTTTTGAAAAACTAACATAATAATAATTTTTCCGCTTTTAACTAGGTCGCTCGTCCATAATTTTGATGTAACAAATAGTGTGTACTACAGTTTTAAAAAGAAATATTACTACCAAAAGTTAGTCCATGGTTTTTTTGTTATAATTTTTATAAAATATGTTTGAATAAAATATATGTGCTTAGATTACATTCGTAGTAGGCTTTTTACAAGCTTTTTCTATACATGTACTTTCTGAAAATAATAAATATCCATAATGTCCGATGTGCAGTATTCCACGTCCCTTAATCATTAGTACTTTGATACTAATTATGACATTTTTAAATTCGTTAAGAAAATAACTAATTTTTATCAAATGGAGAGTTAAAGTGAAGAAAATGGGAAAAAGCTATATGGCTTAGATAAGACTTATGACTTAGAAAACTGCATAAGCCGGCAGTGCCCTAGTTACAAACGTTGTTGGCCGTAGGTGGTTTGTGATGGACACTCCCTGGAGGAATAAAATCTTTGTTTTTAATTATTGAGTAAATTAATCAAAATAAATGGGTTTTAATATATTATTATTTCACACAAAAAATAAACTAAACTTTTTAACAAATGATCAATTTCAAGTTTATTGAAATTTTTAATTATTAGCCGTTTAATACGAAACTTTGTGGGAGACATTTTCTCTTTGAAAATATTTCATAGTTCAAGTCATTATTACATTTCTTTCAATACTTATGCGCATTAATGAGTCTAACCGACCGTAATATTGAAGAACGAAATTTGCTTTTTTTTCGGTTTTTTTTTTTCGGTATTAACAGTGGTAGGCACAACTCGCTTATGATACCTGGAAGAAGAGTCATTTCTTGGGTCAAATTCTCTTTAAGATCGCCTTTAATTTTCATTTTCTCGAAGTGAATTTTGATTTTTTAAATTGAAACATAATGCAGTTTTCTCAAGAAATCAAATAGCTCAGCAACTCATATAAAGATAATCTTTGTGATAAAGGAGTGAATAATGAGTTTGCCAACAATAGGCAGAAAACTCTTTATATGGAAATTCGCCTGGGATTATAAATTCATTATCTTGCCCACGACTGTAGTACAATGGAAATAAGCAGGCATTTGGTGTACGGGTTCGTATTTTTTTAAATAATAATCGCAACTCGATAAAAATTTTCGTGATAACTGTTTTGTTTTTTAACTCAAAACAGTAGTAATTGAACTGGTACATGGTACCTATCTGTTTAAAATTCGGTTTATCAGATTGTTCTAATATTCCATTTTGTACGTCCCATTTTTACTTCCTTGTACGTAGATTTTCAATACAAATCAATATAATTCAAACAGTATCCGAATCGTGTTTTTCACAGAAAAACAATACTCAAATGTTCGACGAGTTTTCATTTCGTAAATGTATAACGGTGAAAAAAAAGCTACAAACACAGTAAATATATTAAAAGTGTCATAAATAAATTCTGATTTTTAGTATGAAAAAATCTGCTACATAACTTTTATATGTTTAGTCCACATATTACCGTGATGATATATTTTTAGGATCAAGAGTAATAAATTCATTTATTATTAAAGAATTCATAGGCGTAACAATGTTCTATTTATGGTGAGGGGGAGGAGAAGCCCTTCTGGAGTAGTTACAAATATGACAAAAAATACAATTTAATGTTTGATATATGATATCATAAAAACATCAATCATAACGGATTTGAGTTTTATTGACAAATTATTGGAAGCTAAAATAGAAATTTTATGTAATTATTATGATCTTGTGAATCGCACATACATTTCTGAAGCAGTTTTATTAAAACGTCTGAAAAAATAGGGCCGTATTTCAGGAAAATTGAGTGCCTTAAAATAAAAATAAGCAACTCACGTTATATTAATTATTACATGTTATAATTAATTGAAAATTATCTGGGGTTTGTTTTCCAATGGAATGTTTATTTGACAAAAATTCTTTCGTTGTTTGTTAAAAACAAATTGCTCATACCTTCGTTCGTTGACATCACGGATTAAAAATTGTTTTGTTCATTTTACGAAACAATTTTCTTGAAATATCTACGTCATAGATTGTTAATTGAACAAAAGTTTGTTGTAGCGAGAATTGAAAATTTATTCATGTGTTCATTAATTAATAACATTTATAATAGAATATACCTAATGTTATGGTAAACTTTTTAAAGGGTTTTCCACACGTACAGTCTTAATAATGATTATTTATTAATTACTTCTTAGTTTATACATAAATGTGTCACAACTATTTCATTACCTTGATAATTTACATCAAGCAAATATTATATTTTGCATAATAAAATATTAACAACATTTCTAAAACAGTTTGAATTATTAACTTTGACATTTCATTAAAAGTGAGTCCAAAACAAACATCCACTATGTTTTGTGAACAATTTTTGTTTGAAAATTCAAAATCTGTTATCAAAATATTCATTGTCCGAGCTTTAAAATAATTCATTTTTATGAACTTTTTTCATTTTCTGTTTCTATGAAATTTTGTACAAAATGTGAAATTTACAAAATTTAAAAAACTCCCGATAAATTTTTCAAGCAAGGAACCCTAAACTCGCATTTGAAACATATCTAATAACATTCTCCATTAAATATCCTTTTTCCTTAAAGCCTTTTCCAAACTGAGCCGATTAGGAAGATCATCGCCAATTTTTAGTTTTTTTGGGTACGGAACCCGAACTTCGCACTAAGAATACTTTCCATTAAATTACCTTTCCAACAAAACCAAAAAAATCAAAATCGGGTCATCTGTTTAGGCACTACGATGCCACAGACCGACAGACAGACACACACACATAGCGGTCAAACTTATAACACACCTTTTTTCAGGGGTTAAAAAAATGGTCTCTTAGAATATGATTATAAATTACACCTCAATCAAAAGTTGATTTATTATTAAATTTTATTTGAAGTTTTCGACCTTCGACATCCCATATTGTTTGGCATATTGACCTTGACGGAATATTTTGTATATATGTTCGAACGGTTTCAGTTTAAACCATTTCAATTGATTTTGATAAAAAGTTTTTTAAAATCCATGCTTATATAATCGTTCCAGAAAATATATTTTATATGTAAGTTATATGTAAGAAAAATGTAGTTATATGTAAGACTTTCTGTTTTTAAGCTATAACTAAGACTCGTATTCAATTATATGTTTTCCAATCACTCAAACAAAGGAGTATGGTCAATATCGGTTATAACGCCATTAAAGATGCTAGTAATTACGCACGTTACAACCTGTAGTAGCTGTAAGCAATATGTAAATTTATATATTAGCTTGCATATGTACACCTATTCATCGATATTGCTGACTAATTCCACTTAGATCGCCGTATAACTGATATATGTGTTTCTAAGGCTTGTAAATTGAGTTTAAAAGGCTCAAAATAAAGTTCTAAGGTTAAAAATAGTATTATGATGTGGGTTTCTTCAACAGTTTTAATTGCTTTCAACGCGCTTTTTTTATTTGCTTGGTATGTATGGATCCACAATTATCGGGGACCGTTGACAATGCAATAATAAATTTGTCCACATAACCTGATCAGGTCCTTCAGTATTTATTGGTTTTTTAAATAATAATTTTGGTTGAATCGCAGATAGCATTTTATAATGTTAATAAACAATAGTTTTAAAAACTATAAAACACGCTTTTGTAGCTAGCTGAACTAAAAAGTAGAAAGTTATTAAATTAAACAAAAAATAATCTGAGAAAACAATCATTTTGTCGTAAAATTTGTGAAGTGACTTGACCAATATCAAAAATATTTATAATAATTGAAATCTAGCAGACCACGCTTTTTAACAATAAAATACTATTTTTTTTCAACATTCAATTTTAGTTTAATAAGTTTCAAAAGCGTGTTTTTTTAAACTATTATTTAAGTATTATGGGGATTAGCTTGGGACCTTTTCATTTCGTCGTGATAATCGGTTATTATCTTATATATATAGGAGACTTTCTATAGATATAGATAGATAGTCACTCATCACGATATCTCTGGAACTATAAGACCTAGAGACTTGAAATTTGGCAGGAATATTCCTTTTGCCAAGTAGATGTCAGCTAAGAACGGATTTCACGAAATTCCACCCACAAGGGGGGGTTGCGGGGGTGTTCATGAATAAAAAATTCATATTTTTAAATTATAGCTTTTAATAGTTCAAAACTTGGTCAGAATGTTTTAAATTACATTTAGAAATTTTTTTAACCTTCGGAGGGTAGAAAGGTGTAGCGAGAAAGTGGGAAGGAAATATCGAATATTTACAAATATACCTAAGTGGGGTATCAAATAAAAGAGCATGACGTGTACATTACAAAAATGTTATCCAACGCGAGGAAATGTGGAGGGAGGGGTGCGAGTGGGGATGTTGCCCAGCAAAGCGGGTATATTTTACGCCACGCAAAGCGGGCGGGTAACAGCTAGTTATTTATATATTGGTGTATGCGACATCTAGGCTATGTAAACTTTTTGGTAAAATACGTTTTTTGCTTTTTGAGAAATATTTCTGTTTTATATTCTTAAGTATTTTAGATTTACAGGGAGAACCCGGGAAGAGTATTTTGGTAGAATTAGAACTTTCCAATAGGTAGTAATCAAATAGGTAATCAATAAAGAAACCAATATTTTGTGGTTCCTTTATCAAAACATTTTGTGGTTCCGATATTAATTAATGTTAATATTGTTTCCAAATAGCATGACAAATAATTTTTTCTCCATAATGATAGTAATGAAACGATAAAGGATATCGTATAATTTTAATGAGATGGTAGGTACTTAATAGTTATTGAATTCGATATTCAATAATAATACATGGATATATAACAAATGAAAACAATTAGTCGGATAAAGGAATACATAAAATAGTCACTCTTAGGGAGTCCTCAATATCAGCTTAATATATTAGGTATTTAAAATCAGAAACATTTCAGATGAGGGAAATAACCTGGAAGGGGGGATAGGCAATATCGCGACTGATATACCGGCACGCAGCCTTAATCGGCTAATGATATATGAAATTTCAAGAGGATATTTAGACTGTAGATTTCATTTAAGAAATAATTTTTCGGAATTCGTTCCCTAAAAGAATGAAATAGAGAATGAAAGTTTGTATGAAAATATATACAAATCTTAATTTTTGAGATCTTTACTTAACCCATTTTAAAAATTTCTTCACCTATAGAATGCTACGCTATCAACAAATAACATGGGCTGTACTTTAGTTTCAAAAAATTAGAGTTCCATACCAAAAGTAAAAATCCATTAAAAAGTGAAACCTTCATTTTTAAATTCACTACTTAACTAGTGCTTATAGAATGCTACATCATCACCAATTATTTTTTTTAAAGTTAGGGTTCTTGTCCAAGAGTTAAAATTTATTTTTATCATTATTAACTCAAAAGACATTTTTTTGTGCAAAAAATTTTTAAATAAGTCTCGTATGTAGTGCTTAAACAATATAAATAACTAGCAGATATCCACGTTATAGCCTTCAATTTTCTTAATGTCCTTTTTGTTCACTATTTAATGGATTTTAACTTTTGGTGCTAATTCCTAATTATCATGAAAAAAAAAACGGCCACGTCACTTGCTGGTAATGTAGCATTCTATGGATGGGAGAATTTTTAAAAATCGGTTACGTAGTGAACTCAAAAATGTTGATTTCACTATTAAAAGGATTTTTACTTTTGGTGCAGAACCTTAATTTTTTGAAAATAATCGGTTTAGTAATGAACTCAACGAAATTTTAAACTTCTTTCATAAACGATTTACGCTGCGCGTCGATATATCAGTCGTGACATTGCCTATTCCCCTCCAGATTATTTCTTCCTCTGAAACGTTTCTGATTTTAAATAATATACAAAAAGAATCATTTTGGAAAAAAAAATCATCACATCGGAGCTGTTATTGAAGACTAGCCCGAGTAGAAACATTATTTGATGCGACTAAATATAATTTATTGAAATTGTAGATATATCAATAAAATTAATTATATTGATGTTGTAGTAAAGTATTGGAAGAGTCTTTTTATAAACTTAAAGGACTACTGTTATGTTATATAAACTCATTATTTAAATCCATTAGTCCGGGTAGTAACGTACATTTTTCAAGCAATTTCAAGATATGATAAAGCCATGAAATTTTTACACATCTTCAGAATTCAAGGTTGAAAATTGAAAGTGACAATGACCAGTGGTATGAGATAACCGAGGGCGTTTCTCGTCTATCTAAAAAATCAGTTATAAACTTCCCAGTATATAGAAATTATTGTAATTAGGCTTTTGGTACATTTTAAACGTTTCATAGTCAAGATCACTTTTAGATTGACATCTGTGTACATACAAGTATGTTCTTTCGTTCATAGACAATTTTTCGTTCAAAATTTCTGATGAATACAAGTTGATATTAATCTGGAATTTGCGCCAATCAATTACATAAACAAATTTGAAATTGGAAATTTTGTTTATTAGTAAACTTAGAGGAAATAAATTTTATAATGAAGGCCTTTCCTATAAAAATTATATTTTTACAGAAATTTCTACGGTAAATGATTTAATGAATTCGAATTATATTAAAACAAAATACAATTATCAAATAAGTTAATTATCAATGTTTACATTACTTTTTTATATAAATTCGATAAATTTAAAAAACAAAATTGACGGCAATTGAGATGCTAATTTTTATTAAATGAATTCAGATGGTAGTAGGTTAATACAATAAAAAATTTTAAGTAGGCAATTAAAGGTATACTTTCCACTGGGAAGTTAATCGTGTGGACCTTTCGGGTCGCACCTAGACCGCTTTTTTTAGGAATACATCTTTAGATCTCGTACGGTTTACAAGATGCCTACGGACTCAAGATCCGATTGACCTATGTTGCTCACTTACGAGCTCAATCCCAGCCTTTACGTTCTTAACACGCCATAAAAATTTCATGCCGATATTTTTTTCGTTTTTAAATGATTGTTCTGACCAACAGACGAACCGTCGGACGTACAAACGGAAATTGACTAATTAGGTACAAATCCTTGTTGTCTTGTTCGAACATAGCTTAAGAAATATTTGCGAATTTCTTATCAAAATAAATTAAAACTTTTGGACTTCGAACATTGAATAAAACCATTAATCTTTCAATGAGTCTTGATGCCAATACTTTCGCTTGCTTTCGTTTAGGTAACAAATTTTTTCGTGTTATTTTTGTAAAGCTAATATTTTGAGTAATCAACCAAAAATCACGATAGAGACGTGTATTCAGGTGCAGACCAGGAGTTTAATTTTCTCAAATCAACCTGGAATTTGGTTAATATGTATGGTGAACATGTATGCCAAATGCCATTGCTTATTCATGAGCCTTCGTACTATATGAACTGGAATGACTCATGCCGTGACAGTGTAGAACAAGTGATTGTTTTCGCCTTTGGAATATATTTACAATATTATGAACAATTGTTATCGATACGTTATTACATTTTACATAGAATTTCTAGGAATATATTGTAGATATCGTTTTATGTATCAAAATAAGAAAATATGATATCCTTACATATGTTATCATAATGACAAAAAATGGCATTAAGCTAAATCTATAAATATATAGGAGACTTTCTATAGATATAGATAGTCACTCATCACGATATCTCTGGAACTATAAGACCTAGAGACTTGAAATTTGGCAGGAATATTCCTTTTGCCAAGTAGAGGTCAGCTAAGAACGGATTTTACGAAATTCCACCCACAAGGGGGGTTGCGGGGGTGTTCATGAATAAAAAATTCATATTTTTCAATTATGGCTTTTAATAGTTCAAAACTTGGTCAGAATGTTTTAAATTACATTTAGAAATTTTTTTAACCTTCGGAGGGTAGAAAGGTGTAGCGAGAAAGTGGGAAGGAAATATCGAATATTTACAAATATACCTAAGTGGGGTATCAAATAAAAGAGCATGACGTGTACATTACAAAACTGTTATCCAACGCAAGGAAATGTGGAGGGAGGGGTGCAAGTGGGGATGTTGCCCAGCAAAGCGGGTAGTTCCCAGCTAGTATTCAATATCGTTTTTGGTATCAGTGTTAGTGTGTATTTGTTGATATCAAGTTGGTGTCCTGGTTTGATAGTATTTGCATTGCACAAAATCACCCGTAATGGATGTTTCAATTTTCCATTTAGAACAGTCCCTAGAACGAAAAATAGAACGGGTCCATGATCTAGATGCTACTCCTATCAATTGTTAGAATATCACCAGAAAACACTTATAGATTACGCCGATATTTTTCATTCAGATTTACTTCGAAATATAAACATTTTTTTCTCATATTTATTCGGCATTTATGCGAATAAAAAACTGAAAGGCTTGATAAACGGGCTAGTAACTTTTCAATTTGAGAAGTTTTTAAAATAGGGCTGAAATTCTTATTTATAAAACCTAGCTCGCTCTAAAAAAATATTAAAATCCAGGCCAAATTTATCGATTGTGTCTTCTTTATCGTTTGTGTCAACGGTGCTTCGATCCGCGAGTTCAAAAAAACAACCGTTCAGTCGTTAAATTTCGAAGTACATGTGGCAGAAAACCACCGGAGTAGGCTAGAAATTTAATTTAAAGAAGTTCCAATAATTCATGTAAGTCGTGTTTGGATAACCGATCCATTTTTAATTACATGCCCATATACAATCCCTGTCTATTTTTGTAATAATACCTAGTAAATTTTGAAAATAATCTTCAGTTTTCTAATATCCTAGACATTAAATCATAATAAACTTGTGCAAATGTAATAACTAAATGTGTTTCCAAAAATTCTTTCTAGTAATAGTACTATCATGCATGGGAACAATGGCTAAATATTATTGTATGTTTCATTTTGAAAAATTAAAAAAGGTTAAGGTCATTATTGTTTTCATATATTTTATTTCCTTAAATTAAATATTAATATTTATTATTACAATAAAAATTTAAATTGACAAGTGAACTGTTTGGGTTATACAGAATGCAACAAAGAACGGTGTATGAAGAGAAATAACTGAAACCACAACTAATAAAGACTATTTGAGTAAAAACTGTAAATTGATCGGTTTCAAATCTTACAAAATTAATAATCTTCGAGATGTAATTGCTATTAAAATTGAAATACATTTTTTTTTGGCGATTAAATTATGATTTTCTTAAAAGAAAATTGAAATAAATTTTAAAAGTTTTAATGAAAAACATTTTTATATCCGAAAATGACAAAAAAGAATTTGTTTCCATGCATTGTTTATTCCAAAACTTAACGTAGTCAGACTTTTCGGCTTAAAATACGGCGCCAGATTTTAGAATCAAGATATGAGCTTCTCATTTATTAAGAAAAATAATTCGGGATGTAATGTAGCTGATAACGTTTACGTGAAGATAAAATTATTCTTAAACGAAGTTTACATAAAAATTTATTTTTTAATAAATACTACACCTAACGGAGAGCCCCACCTAGGGCCTTACGCTTTTTACATTATATTTTCATGAAAGTACCTATGATACAATTTCCCATTATTCCCTGTATATACGTAATATATATCAAGGTATACTAAGTTAAGTCCCAAGTTGGTAACACCTAAAAATATTGATGCTACGGAAAAAATTTTGGTATAGGTGTTCAAAAAATCACTTAGGTAGTCTATTTTTGGTTGTCTATCCATCCGTCTGAAAATATAAATGAAGATGCAATTTTATAGGATGTTCAGGAAGTAAAATATGAGGTTAAGATAGTAGATGAGCATTTAGATTAAGGTCATCTTGTAAGCCGATAGAGATAAACAAAAGTTTGAATGTAAGAAGCCTCCCTATAAAAAATAGACAACTTTCGTATGAAATATTTTTTCGTAAACATCACTGTTTACCCGTGAGAGCGGAAATAAGGACGAAACTTTCTTATCCATTTTCTCCAAAACTATAGGAGATAGGGTGTTGAAAATTTGCAGGTAGCTTCAAATAGATGTTTTTTGAAACAAATTCGAAAAACAAACAAAAAATTTAGAAAAAAATTCTGAAAAGTTTCAAAATTTTCGAAAACCAAAAAAATGTCGGCCGAAAGGCCACTATAATTGTGTTGGTTTATCAATCTTCTCATTTATAAAAAATAATAATGCAAGTACTGGCATTCCACATTTTCTATACGGGGTGTTTTGACAATTTACTCAGTCAATCGTTTTCACTTGTTTGAACATGTAATTGTTTAAAAAAATTATCTTCACAACAATAGGCCACACCTGGTACGTATGTAAAATGTATACATATATGAAAAAAACTCTTGATGGCGTATTATTTTAATAAATGAGAAAAGTTTATTATTATTGTATGGAGTTTTATTATTAAAATTATTATTAAAGGTAACGAACGACACGGCTGTCATATTTATAAATAGAGGAAATCATATTTAAATTTATTCTAAAAACAATGAGAAAATTGGGATATGGATTTAATGTTGAATGTTTAAAACAGTATTGTAAACAAAAATCAAGGCCCACGCAACAAAATAATTTTCACTTGAAATTTATAAGTTTATCATTTATATACGAGTTGCCAGATATCATAGTTTAGCGGTAGATTTCGTGCTTTTTTACCCATCCTAGCGTCCCACGATTTTTTTTTCTTAACCTATCAATTTTTTAAGGGTTGACTTCATAAGGAATTTCGACTTTTATCATAGAAAATAATCTATCGTTCATCATTTTTTTTTTATTTATTGAGTCAAAATTGCTCAATATATCAAGTTTTATCAAATTCCAAAACAGAAGGTATTTTAAAATTTCTTGTTTGCATTTAACTCGTTACACAAAATAACTAAAAATTGAGTTAATTTGATGCATATTACCTTAGATATTGCCCAAAATTACATATGAAAAGCTATTTTTCGGACCTATTTCAGGGAATTCTTAGCCTGAAAATATTTGGCTACTAAAATGTATTTTCTTACTATTGAGTTTTAAAAACTAGAGTCTTTCGCCTTCTTCCTTGTGTCCTGTAATATTAATTTCTAAGGTTTTATTTATTTTATTTTTTTTTTTTTTTAAATATAACTCAAAGAACAACTTTTTTGCAATCCAAAGTGACAGTAGTGTCAGTTACGTTCGGTTCTGTAGAGTCAGTCACGATTTATTTTTCTAATAAATTTAATTATAAAATACTATTTCTTTAATTTACAATTTTACAATAATTTGTTTCATGTACTTTGACAACCGATACAATTTAACATCATTAATCCTGCATAGAGAAAGAATTTCGAAGTTTGAAAACATTCTCGAACGGGACTTCCTTTTTGTATGAACCGTCAGTCATATTTGCATTTTATTAAAAAAATCATATATCTTAAAGTTATGATTTTTTACTACAGAGAGATAAAAGTAATAATAAATAATAATACTAATGGGGTTTAACCTCCGTTTCTCAGAACACGTCTATAACAGAGGCCACTCACATCACTATTTTTAATCTTTATTTATTTCTTAATTTATATCTGAACTAGCGGCCCCGACGGACGTTGTCCCGTAAAAACGTAACTCCAATTCATGAATACCTATACTACGTTTAGCCTGTCCGCTAAACCCATCCCGCTAAACCAAAATTTAACTCCTATTTATTGGAGTGGCCTGACCTTCGACCTTTGGCCTGACCTTTGATAGTAGAGCTCGCTGCGCTCGCATATGGCTCTAATAAATGCCTATTGACAATACCTGAATACTATTAAAAATACATAGTACACATAGTATACATAATGTGATATGATTTATATGCGCTCCCACCATTTAATGGAATTTCATTTTTTTGGTACGGAGCCCTCAAAAACAGTTGTAGTGGACCGAATGTAAATCTAAACCATTCTCCAATCCCCTTGAACTCACACAAAAAATTTCATCGAAATCGGTTCAGCCGTCTAGGAGGAGTTCAGTCACATACACACGCACACAAGAAATATATATATTAAGATGTACAATCAATTTTATGGTGTGGGTGGAGTCAGTTACTTTGTTCTTAGCCAAGCGACGACAGTGTGATTAATCTACCGCCCCATTAACTTTTTTATTCACACTGCCGCTGCCTGGAATTGAACCCGCAACCTCCCAGCCACCAGTCAAAGCAACATAAGACGGTTTAACAACCTAGGCTACTAGCCGGTTAGAGGGATAGATGTAGAATCAACCATAAAACTATCGCAACTATGCTAAAACTAAAACCGTTTAACATAAGAGTATTCTTTTGGAGTAACTTCTATTATTTATTTATTGTATAAACTACGACGAAATTTTAAGGACTTTCTTTCTCTAGAAAAACAAATTTGTCACGTTTTGTTTGCGATCTTCAAGAGAATATTTTTGCGAATAACGCTATCTTATCGTTTTCACAAGACTGATTACTTCAAAAAGTATAATTGATTGTTTGAAGTAAGAGTTTAATATCGCTAAAATTTCTTTTATTTTAAATTTATATCTTTTACAGACAATTAAATTTATGTAGTGGACTTTCTATAAAGTTTGTTTGAATAATGTTATATTCTATATGATGACAATCAAATCCTAGCCTAGATTTCTACTTTGTCATTTAAATTTTCAACTTAGTTTAAACATGTTAAAATAATATTAAACAATACTCATGAAATAAAGTTCATAGAAATAGAAGTTACCACACTATATCATAAAGAAAATTTCTACATGTTGTCACATTTAACCATACAGTGGGCTACCTTCAGTTAAAGTACTAGAACGTATATTTTATGCTGACAATATATAATCAGTTTTGTAACAAAAGAAGAGAACTGGGATAAAATTATAGAGATTGTATTATACGAATTTGTTTTTTGCTTTCGTATATGTATTTAGAATTCTTCGAAAAAGGATCGATTGTATCTACAAAGTTTCTATTATATTTTGTATTACCTTGTAATAAAGTTTAAAACAAAGTGTGTAGTTTGATATTTACGATTGAAATGTGACTAAATTTATTCTTCGAGATAGTCCGTAATGATCGCATTTGCACATCGAGAAAAAATTTTTTGTCTTTGGGTAGTTTTTGGGTATTAAGTATTTAATTTTAATAAACTTAATTTTTGAAAATAAAGAAATTCAGTAAATCATCATGCATGTAGTAAAGTTTATTCTTCAACAAAATTCACCTTTCGTGATTATTTTAATTTTTCCTAATATCTGATCTTCTTTAAGAAGCTTTTTATTTAGAATTGTATTCTCTGTGGCGATGAATTACGTTTAAAGTCGATTATTATTGGGCATCCCGTGTAGATTGTCTGTTCCAGTCCTTACGAAATCGATTTTTGCAATCTTATTTTCTTAGTAGATTTGAATGTAAGAGAAAGGCTCCAACTTTTAGAAAAATAAAATCGAATTTTTACCGTCTCAGTAAAAATTGGTAGAATCGCTACAAAATTCATAATGTTGGGTTTTCTTCACAATTGTTGATTTTTCTTTTTAATATAATTTCTAGTAATGTTTTCAATATTTTAATCGACATCAAATTTATTGTATTTTAAATGCATACTTTGATAGTCACCATTTGCCACAATTTGGTAGTCAAAATTACTTTCTAGAGATCTGATATAGATAGTTCATTTGATTCGTTATAGCAAAGTCATTAAGAATATGCTCTTATATTCGTGCACTACTTGTGACGATAGTTTGCAATACTGAGACATTGTATCAAGACATGTACTCAATACACATGCACGCAGCTGGAAATTAAAAAAATTTTTTACTTATTTTTTCAACAAATCGGACAAGAACTGTTTTTTTTTGTACGAAAAGTATCTATTTTATTATACTTAGTATACCTCCAGCATGTAAATTATGCACATTTTGATTGATTTTATCTCATTCTACAGATTTTCATAAATATTTTATTTATTGATTTTTTTTTGAATTCCTAAGAAAATACATTTTTTGAGAGAACTATACTATAGAAAAACGATCGACTGAGATCGCGCCTATCTAAAATATGTCAATTTTTTCCATTGACTACAGCACAATTTGTTCAGTTAAAAATAAAATCTCTTTATAACGAATGTTTTTTAAGAGGTGCACAAATATTTTTTATTTAAATGAAACTGGCTTTATTGGAAATTTTTTTGTCATTAATATTTGAAAATTTCGATCAAGCGGTCATTATGACTGGCGTGCAAAGGCGCAAACTGGATGCTCAATTTTCATTCACTTTTCGCAGCAACTATGCTGGAATTTCACCAATAACCCGCCAAATGTTTTATTCCAAATATTCAACCGGTTCTAGTTTATCGGCTTAGAAAAGTGACTTAACATATAATCCTCAAAGAAAATAATCTAATGGGGCTAGATTTCACGATCTTGGTAGTTAATTAACAGGTTCATTACGTGAAATATCAAAAAATTTAACTCAAAAGGAATTCAATTTCACAATTTTAACAATTTTGGAGTGTGATTTGGCGTGAGTCTATTCATATATGAAATATCAATTTCAATTAAACACAACTGTCTATTGTCAAATCAGTTATCAAACAAAAGAGTGTTGCCAACTCAAAGATGACTCTAAAGAAACATCCTTTACTACAATTTTATGAATCCAAAAACATAGATGTATATCCATGTTTTTGTTACAACTTAACAAATGGTATTTTATTCGATTCATCTATTCGGTGTTCCATTTGGAATAAAGTAGCAAGAAAATAATATATGTTTACATATAAAATCATATACGTACGTACATATCCTTCTGGTACAACCACCAGCAGCATTCTCAGAGTACTTTGGGGGATTCTATTGTAAAAACAATATCTTAAGATAATGTTTTTTCGTGTGTATATGATAGTTTGTATTAGAGATAATGTGGGTAAGTAAGGAGTGAATGTGTTTTGTTCGCACATACATAAGTGCTATAGTATTTTCACTTAGTCTATCCAAACGCTAGCAAGGTAAAATATTTGTTTTTGAAATGAGAAAAAAATTTTTTAATTTAAAATACTTTCTAAAGGACAAGCTTTTATAGTATTACAAAGTAGAAAATAATTATTTCTATTTGTAAAAGCATTCAATTTAAAAAATCAAGGATAATTCATAGTGCGGCAAGATTTTACAAATAGTCATAAATAAGTAACAAATAGAAATATTTACGCAAAAACGGACTTTTTAACAAAAATTGTTTTTTTTTTTTAAATTGCAAGTTTTACCCAAAATTGTTTTTTTTATATGAAAATTGTTATTTTGAATAATCGTTTCTGCAAAATCCAGGCACTCTCCGAAAAAAATTTTGCAATAAATCCATTAAAAGCGGTTTGTTTTTCTATAAAGACCATTTTGGGTTGAATGTTCAAACGCAAAAAAGCTAGATTTTTGCTATCAATTACTGTCCTAACTATTAGGTTTACGACAAAAATGATTCAAACAAAAAATGTTTGGGTATTCATAAACAACAACTTTGTAATTTAAAGCGTTCATTTCCAGCTATGAATCAGATTAGGTTTTAATTGAACCTATAAGAAAATAGATTAGTTACCAGATGAGTGATTTTCTCACGCGTTCTGCACATGTGTCAACCTCATAACCTCTACATAATTTTTTTTAGTTAAATTTATTTTTAATGCACTAGCTAATTAGAAATAGTTTGATTACGTGATTATTGAATGATGTTTGATAGTGAAGGTATAAGAGCTGCGAAATAATCTGAATAAATAAGGGTGATAATGTACACGAACAGGCCCGAAAATTACCGAAATATTTTTTTTTTGCTTGCACCTTTACTCTTGTGATGAAAGAAATTTCTCACAATTTCTGAAGGACTTGAAAGAAATATATATTTAAAACAACTATAGATAGGTCGAAAAAAGTTATAATAATATGAAGTTATAAAAAGTTTCAACCACATATAGGTACTATTTGAAAAAAAGAAGCTATTTATGTTTTAAATCGAGCGTGAGCAAAACACTCATATCGCCAGTGCCCACGAGTCTACCTGAAATTTAACACATTAAATGATAATTTATTAGATTTGATGCATACTCGCCGATGTGTATCATAACTGTTATATTACTTAGCCGTTGCCTGAACTCTTTGGTACGACGTTTTATTCGAACTTATTCCTATGTCTGCAGACACGCTTTGATATTAAAAAATTATTACGCTAGCGTGTGAGTAGTGAAAGTGTTTTTTTTTAAATCCTCTGTTGTTTCAAAGACACCAAATATGTAACATTGATGGTAAGTGGTTAAAGAAAAAAACAATGTTGGATTCATTTAATTGAATTGTTAGTAGTGTAAGGACCTACTCCCTTTACAAATATTAAGAATTCTCATTAGATTAAAATTTCTCTTGGCACTGTTAGCAAACCACTAATAATAAATTTAAAATCAACTTGCTTTTAAACGTAAGACGGTTTACAAAGTGCGACACAAAAACCTGCTGATTGTATCTGTTGTAAAAAATACAGCAGATATCAATGTAATTAAAATTTCGTTGAATACGTATCTTTACTTGTATATGAAAATAAAAATGCAAAAAATGACTCCCCGCGTTTCCTATTTTATCAAAGTACTCGATTTCTGAAATTTCTATTCTATCTGCCAAGCATAGTAACGGGAATATTGGCGATAACTTGCAGCATGCCAGTTTTAAGTTAAGCCGAGGCACTCCGATCATAATGGTATCCCCAAAAGCAAAACATCACACAGAGTTAAATAATGGAATTAATCAATTGTGGACCAAGAGCTGTACAGGAAAGACAGAGAAAAAATGTATATAACAAACACGTCCAATGATAGTAGGTACTATGATAAATTTTTGAATAATATCTGGTTTACCACAATAAACAGAATGTAAAAAATTCTCACGTTTGTCAGAGCCTACCTCGTTATTTGGGAGCGAACACAAATCAGAAAGTTGACATGGTGCACCTTGTATTCGTATAGATTTTTATGTTTACCATAGCAGACATTATCTAATTTTTTTACATTAAAGTTGAAACATTAATGTACGTTATAAGGAAATAGCTTTCTTTTAAAAAACAGTGCCGAGTTTCACAGGGCATACATTTTCATTTAAGATTCTTACTCTACGATCCAAATCCTGCAGTAATATAAAACTAACTTTATTTTAAAATATAAATATTTTAATGGTTTGATCCTGTCATTAAACTTATTTAGGAGCCAAGAACGGTGTTATTTTCAACAACGGGTTATTAATAATATTTTAATTTTTAGGGGAAAATAATATAACAACCCTTTTAAAAAAACTTTTTATAAATTGGTGTATTAAGGATATATACGTGTGGCAGGGTAATTTTGGAAAAGGGCTACATTTTTTTTTTATATATGAAGTTGGACTAAGTCTAAATCAATTCTGAAAATTTTAGGGGGGTTACCCGATCATTTAAGTAAATAAATGACTTCAAAAGTAAGCGTGAAATATGCTTGTGAATTATTGGTCTTATAGGAAAACGGTAGATGGAGGATATGTTTTCACAAATTTCTTCAAAACTAGTCATTGGAAATTAAAAAAAAAATTTTAATTAAAGTCAAAACCTGAATAAATAATTGAAAAAAAAAACCGTTGGGCTCGAATTATTAAAGATGTATGAGCACGATAGTGGGATCTCAAATTTAAAAAAATATATTTTTTCAATTTTAATGGTGAATTATGTTATAACTTGAAAATATGTTACAAAATAAAAATACAATTTTTCTATATCTGGAGTAATTTTCAAAATATCTATAATGAAGTTATAAGAAAATTCATCATGAAAGTTGAAAATAAGGTAAAAATAGTTTCAACTACAGTTCAAAAATATTATTTGAGTTAAAACAATGAACAATTTAACTGAGAAGTCCCACACTTACAAATCCATTGGGAATTGATTTGAATTCTAAATTTTGTCGCGTTCTAAGTAAATTTTAACACAATTATTCTACCTAACACTATTATAAACAGTTAGAAGTCAATTATCATTTCAACACTCCATATTATATTATAGAGTTACTAGCTAGCTTATCATTGGTCGTTATAATGAGGTATACAATACAATAGTATACTCGTACATGTAAAGCTCTCAGAGGCGACATACTCCTGTGACAACAATACATAAATACAAGAACCGTGAAATTAACTGTCACACCTCGTTATGTTTACGCGCAACACTATGTCATTTGTCATAGAGCTAGAAGTTATAGTATATTTTATTACTCGCCATGACCATCGCATTGTATCAATGTGATTATTTCTGATAGGTAGTTATTCGATCAAAATCCGTTGTTAATATAGTAGTCGTGTCATTTTAACATTACAAAGAATTTTTTTTAACCTCGATCTATCGCGGCAATTTCTTGAAGTGAAAACTTCTTTAGCTGCGTTGAGCACTTTTTGGAAAAAAAAAACATGGAACTCGCATCGTCGTTACGCTTCACGCTCCACCAAATTGAAAACAACGGTTTTATCATCCGATCACTGAAGTTAAGCAACATTGATCACATTTAGTTCAAGGATGTATGACCACTTGAAAACACTATGTCGTTTCTTTTTATTATTATTTATAATAGTGTTAATTTCAATTTACAAATTATGAAATTATAATTTTTTATACTATAATTTAAAAATTAAAAAAAGAAACATTTATTTCAAAGTTTTAAATATTCACTTCCGTCGACAGTCCCCGTTACTGTCTATGTTTTTTTAAATGTTCAGGAAGGTGCATAGATCAAAATCTACAACTTACTTGTTGCCGATAGAAAGTTTGGCCATGGCTATT
Organism: Chrysoperla carnea; assembly: GCF_905475395.1. Lineage (NCBI taxonomy): Eukaryota > Metazoa > Arthropoda > Insecta > Neuroptera > Chrysopidae > Chrysoperla > Chrysoperla carnea. The sequence continues at coordinate 50,844,190 of NC_058341.1, forward strand.
GGCCAAATAAGTCAATTATTGAACTCCATTTCTGAGGTGATTTTTGAAAACTATAAAACTTTAGAAATTTTCAACATAACGGGCTAAAAAAGTTTGTTCAGGGGGCTTTCGAAAACGGAAAACGTAGATCGCAAATCAACACTATTGTGTAAATATTCAAAAAATCGATAAAAATAATCCCTAAAATTTCGATTTACTACCTTTTCATGGGGTGATTGATCCCTGCTGGTTTTATGTCAGGGGAGGGGGCGGGGCGTACATCGTAACAGTGACCCTAAAAACTCCAGGGTATACTTTTATACAAAATTATAATCCACAATTAAAATGTTACCAAGAAGAAAATAAGCAATTAAAAAGGTTAGTAAAAATACAAGGAGATTTTTCTTAGGTCTACTGGTTGTACTTAGGTTAGGTTAGGTTAGGTTTGACTTCCAAAGCTGTAGGAGGTGGACACACTTAGGCCATAAATTCATTTATAACTTAGACCATAAGGCCTTTTTTGATACCTATTTCACTGAATATTTCAGATTCTTATTTATTCTGAAAGATTGAGGGCGCCTTACTCCATGCAAATACTATCCAGAATATACCGAAAGCCGAGACTACGAATGTTGGTGTGGTTTCATCCACAAAGCCCCCTTGCATCGACTTGATTATACTTCCCCGCTAACAAAAATATTAACGTAAGTTCTAAAATGATACCAAGGAATACTCTACGCAGAATATACATTGGATTTTGTAAAATATTAATATTAAATCGTGAATCTATTTTGGTACTAAATGTTTGGCCGGCTCCTTGACTATAGACAACCGTATGTGGGTGTGGATGAAATGATATTGAAACTGTGTTGTTTTGTTTTTCTATAATTTACAAATTGTTGAGGATGACATTTGATAAACATGAACGAACATTATCACTTCAGGCTTTTTGTGAAATGGATACGTCAAAGTATTTTTAAATGAACAACGAAAACATTGACACTTGTAAAATGCCATTAAATTCACAAATTAACAACAAAAACATTGACACTTGTAAAATGCCATTAAATTCGATATTAGTTGCCACTATTGCTGGATGCGTAGAATTTCCTTTTTTGTAAAGATTACTTTTTAGGAAATTTTATTTAAGTGAAAAATGTAGAAATTACTTTTTTGTCGCAAGCATAAATCATGGTGCTAGTGTTCTTTCTTATCGACAATCTTTTTCTATGACAATGAAAATATATAAGGAATCTGCACATTACCAGTTTTGAACTTGATACATAATATCTGTAACCATTGTTTCCAATTTTTTGTACAATGATAACATACACGGTGCAAAAGAATATTAATTTTCAAATTTAAATTATAATATTATTTTCAATTCCTGTTTTATTATGATTATTTAAGTAAATATTATAAACCATATGAAGTTAAGAAGAAAACCTAAGTGACCTTGACAAGTTAGCATACATCGGTCCATATTTTGTAACTGTCATTCTCTTTTTTACCACTTTAGAGTAGGAGTAGGAGTAACAAATACTTTACGTCCTATTCTCACACCGACCGAATGTACAAAAAAAATTTCCTTCAAATCTGTCAAGCCGTTTCAAAAGAGTTTAAACCCAATTACCACGACACGATTTGTATATATTAGATTAGAACTTATTAACCCAATTTATTATTCCAAATTAAATTTAACAAAAAACTTATTGTAAAATTTATTTACAATATTTATACAAAACATTTATTAGAGCTAAAATATATATCGGAGTTAAATCTGGTTAAAAATATACCGGGTAAATTTAACAAGCTTATATTATAGCAAGTTTATATTATTAAATCTATTTTCATTTAAAAGCTATAGTCCATTCTATAACGATTATTATATAAGTCCTGGGAAAGATAAATAAAGTAACTAAGTTTTGTCACGTTTTTGAAATAATTATTAACAATTTTCTTTTTATCACATAATATCGAATAAAAAAATATAACTAACTAAAGTATCCTTATTATCTTGAACGTTACAACTTGCTTAAATAACTAATAATATTTTCGTATTTCTAAACATTAAAATGAAACAAAAAATTTTTGTTTTTATATCGATTAGTTCTATTCAATACTAGATATACTAAGCTATATGCTTATAGATATTCTGTAAACTGGAAGTTCAATGTTGTAATCTCTACAGAATGAATCAGAATTTAAATACCATGTATACATGAAATATATTTGTAACGCTTAACAATATTGATGCTACGAACAAAATTTTGGTGTAGGTATTTCTAAAATTTCCTAAATCGTCCATTTCCGGTTGTCTGTCTGTATGTCCGTGTGTAAGCACGATAACTCAAAAACTACGCGTGATATCAAGCTGAAATTTGTATAGTGTGCTAAGGACATAAAAAGTGAGGTTCAGTTCATAAATGCAACATAGGTTAATTTGGTCTGGGGTCTGTAGGACCCATAGTCTGTAGGACAAATTCCCTCGATATATAACGGTGTACACCGTTAGAAGAGAAAAGTTTATATATGAAAAATGTTTTTTATAAAAAAATAAACAACTATTGATCAAAACATTTTTTCGTAAACATCAATTTCTACCCGTGACGATCCAATTAGGTTAGAAACATTGCATAGTATGCCTTCAGGAATTGTATATATTTTAAAATTTATACGTTTATATTATTATACATAATATAACGTGTGTTTGTTATAGGATTTTCTATATCCACTGCGGAAGTGCGAAGAAAGATACTTTTATTACTTTGTGTGTAAGAGTGGCTATCTTTCTTTACTTACATGACTATACATCGTAATTCAACGATTAACTCAATCAATTGTTTGTTTTTACTAGTTTATTATAGAATTGATACGTTTTGTATAAAAAAATCCTCCACAAATCGGAAGCTAACAATAATTGGGCATTTACTCATTCCGTTTCGGGAATGAGTCTTCTTACAGTCAGTGGGAAAATTTCGTAATCCTTCTTAGTATTTGTTTGTTGTTACCTATATCAATCCTTCAACAAGTCTTTGAAGGATTGACATAGGTAAGTTAGATGATTAAATAAATTGAAGTGGATAAAATTTTGGTGGTGATAAAATGTGCCTACGACACAACAATGTTCACTTCCAGTAAAACACATCTCAATTATAAAACTTGCTAACTCTCCAATATGGCGGGCTTATGTTACTCGCAATATTAATCGATGAGACATGAAAGCGAGTAAATGCTATGTTTAAAAGGTCTGGCTTTCAAAGATGACAAGCTTAATAGTGACCTTGTTTAATCTAAATTATTGTTCAAAGAATTTTTCATTAAACAAGATTTTTTTATAAATTAATCATTATTTTATTAAACTTGTTTACTATCTAGCACCTAGTTTCAATCCTGAACACCCATAACGAAGGGATACAACTAGTTTGTATGACGTCTAGAACTATGATTAGAAAGAGAAATAATCTGCTATGAGAAATACTTTGCTAATGTTAAAATTTGAAAACTTCATTCCTGTCACATTCAGTATTTATGATTTGTAATAAGTAGGCATCGACGATTCAATTGACTTTTGCGAGATACGTGTGTGGTAGCGTATTGGCTTTCGTCCTATTGAACATTTTCATTTGAAATAATGAAAAGAACGGAAGATAGATGAAATAACAATTTACTTCCGTTAGATTTGATTTCAGTTTAATTTTTTTTTATAAAAGAGAAGGAAGTCCAGCTATTCAATATTTATAGAAATTTCAATTCAACTAATTAATTATTTTTATATTAAAGTTAATAAATTTTATAAAATTTCTAAAGAAAATGTTCGTGGTAGTAGGAAAATTTCTATTTACTTAGGTATGAGAATCATTTACGATGTAAAAACACATTTATATGTGTATACGTAATAAAATCAAATATTTATATGTTTGATATAATGTTTTTCAATATTTAATCAGTCAAGTTTTTCTAAGCAAATATTTACTTTATTATATTTTGTTTTGAATAAACATGTTTTTTATAAATAAATACCTACTAGAAACATTTAAATTTTATTAAAAAAATTATATTTGATAGAATCTGATCTGAATTTTATAAATTCATGGACAGAAATAAAATGTATACGAAATTGTTAAAAACTAACTTCGCACGTTGACAAATACTTTTCAATATAATTATTCAGGAGGCCGTGCCAGCACGAGTATTTGAGAGATCCTCGAATGGAATTTATATATTACTAGCAGAAGCCCGGCTGGTTTGCTGGAAAATTTCAACTTTAAAACAAAGAATATCGTGCTATAGCCTTCACTTTCCTTGACCACACTCATCCTACCTTTTGTTCACAATTTTATGGATTTTAATTTTTTGATAATAAAATTTAATCAGTGATACTCGCTGTTAATGTTACTTTATACAGGTGAATTAATTTTTAAAATCGGTTCAGTATTTAATTCAAAAATAACGAATATCAACTTCGATGCAAATCCCCCCAAAATAGCTTTCTATCCCTTTTTAACCCTGTTAGGCGATGACTTTTAATAAAATACGATATATGTTTACCATCAATGAATGTTTGAAAAAGATTACTGAGAAAAAGAAGAAAAGAACTGTACCCCCATTTTTCAGCACCCTAGGGCTATAATTTCGAAAAATCCTTCCTCCTCAGATGCCTAGGTCATACATAGAACACATCCTCCAAGTCTTAGGTCTCTAAGATCAGCTGTGCGTTGATCGATTAGTACGTCAGCAAATAGTTTAGGACAAAGCATTTTATATTTGACTGGCCATTCTACATTTTTCGAGTCAGTGCCAAGATACAGCACACCAATGCATGTGATAAGTCAGAAGTTTTCCGTAAAATCCAATGCACTATTTTTTCACACTTTTATTGGCTGCCAAAGTTAATAGAAAACAGTTTTTTAGGTTTTTTTTAAGAATACGCTTTGTATCAAAAAGAGTTTCGAACAAAAAATGTGTAACTTTTTATTTGGGATCGATCTAGCGCAGTTCGATCTCAAATAATGATCAAATAAACAATTTAAGAAAAAAAAAACTGTTAAAAATTGCATTGAAACGCCCGTAGTTTTGACATCGCCTCTTTGAAAAAAATGTTTTTAAACGACCCTTAGTAAAAAGTTAGTCCTTAATATACCCTAGAAGAGCCATTTTGCAAATATGAAAAATATTCAGCAAAAATCGCTTTCATCTAGCCGAAAAAGCCGTTTTTCTTTAAATTCCAATAACTCTTATAAGCGTGCTTTTTTATAAACGTTTCTGTGCTTTTCTAGACAAATCGCCGAAGGATTTCGTTTCGCTTTAACAAACTAAGCTCGTAGGGTTGATAATCTACCGGTTATTCGTTCGAAAATGTCAAAAATGTTAAAGAAATAAAGGCACTACGAAAAGTATCTTTAATGTATTCTGTAAAAAAAATTTTTTTTGAATTTTTTTTTAAAAATCAAATATCAGTTTTCCGCTTGGATAACTCGACATAATCAAGTATAAAAAGTCAGTTTTCCTCCATCACGGAAAATTCAATTTTAACTTTGTACAATGGTAAACAATAATCGATATAAATATGGTGCCCTAAATGTACTAAATAATTAAACTCTATAAGAAAACAATTCTCAAATGGAAAATGCAAGATAGTGGGACTTGATCATGTCAAAGACCTGCCTACTAAGATAAAAGATAAATAAACAAGATAACATAAATAAAATCATATTTAAATAATCACTGTTATTTATAAAATTAGATACTTAAATTGTTTACATCGAATAAGAAAATATCTTAGTAACTCACGTTCAACCTACAAGGTTTATTAGTAGCAAACAAAGAAAAAAAGGTAGAAAAATAAACTCTACATAATATCAAATAATGTCCAACATTCATGTAATTACACTAAAAACAGTTGAATATAAAAAAATAAATGACATATCCGACCTCTATGCACGATCTATGAAAGTACGTTGGATCAGATGTACTATTTCAAATCAGTTTATGCTGGCGGCAGGCAAGCTGAACGCCTGAGCCTGACAGTGTATCACGACTACTGCGGGAGCTGTCACAGTGGTGAGGATGAGACGACAATGCCTCATCTTATCTGCCACTGCCCAGCTCTTCTTGTTCTAAAACAGCTTCAAATTGTTCCTGAAGTAGTGGCCGGGGTCAGGCCAACCCTTTTTCGGTATCACAACGGACCCTATGGTCTAAGTGTGTCCCATCCCAAGACAGCCATTCTAATCTAACCTAACCTAAGCACTCTGTTAATCATATCGTCTAGTTTTTCGTCCATAGATTTGAGCCCATTTTCTCGCCCTTGTGTTGTAAAAACTCGTATGAATATTACAATCTTTTCGTTCTAAACATTTATCTAGAAAAAAACGTAAATTTTCTGGTGAAATTCCGATAAAGTGAGAGATTGTTGTTTATCATGTTTTTTATTCCCTTTTTCCAATCTTTTCCTTGGATGTCCTTATGCCTAGCCACTTGCAATGTTTGTATGCATGTTTGTTTTTTCAAGTCAAATCTTACATCTGGAATTTAAAGCTGTTATCCTGAACTGATTAATCTGAAATTTTGCATACATGTTTAGTTTGGATGACAATTCATCAATGGTAAGCTAAGTGAAGATATTCTAAATCTATTATGGCGGAATAGTTATTTTTTAGTGATTTTTACTCTTGCATGATATGGATATCAAATGAAAGTTATTGCTGAGAAGAATACGAATATCATATGTAAATAGGATGACAATGTACTCCTACACGACTATTTGTGAAAACTTGAGGTGCTCCGAATGTTCCTTGATTATTTTTAATGGAGTGCCTCCAGTTTTCACAACTAGTCATGTATGAGGACCGCATAGAAGTATTTATTTTCTACTTTTAAGTACAATAAAATCTTGTACTTTAAAAAGTATTTTTATTAATTAGTTTTATTACGAATAAGAACAGAAAATCCAGGTTTTCATTACTACATTATCAGCATGATGCAGATTTTGCTCATAGATGTTAAATGTTATTATTATTTTCTCTTTCTATTAGAGAGAGAATTTTTAAATGGAGCGTCTCCAGATTTTACCACTAGTCATGTATGAGGACTGCATAAAAATAATTATTTTCTACTTTTAAGTACAATGAAATCTTGTCCATTTAAATGTATATTTATTACGAATAAGAACAGAAAACCCAGATTTTCATTACTATACTATTAGCATGAATCGGATTTCTCTCATAGATGTTAAATGTTATTATTATTGTCTCCTTTTATTATAGGAAAGTTTAGTTGCGAAATACATGGAGGTAACATAAAAAAGTAAAATACCCTACATCAATTTGTTTTTATTTATGTTTCGCTTTTTCTTACGTATTACGTAGTATTTCGCATATGTTTTATGTATCTGACAGTTTTTATATTTAAAGGGACATTTTGTCGTACATTTTTCCTTACATTTTCTTTTACATAGTTATACTTTTTTCTTTGTTATATATACAAGTTGAGATGAAGAAAACATTTGAAAATGTTAACTTTCAATGTACACATTGTGTTAAGTGTCACATTAAATTTACATAATAATTGCTGATACAACAACCATCATTGGTCTCGTAGGTCGCTTGCGTGATGAAACACCCTCAAGAAAATCAGGTCAATTTCGGTAAATAATGTTGTTGAAGTATGCTATTTTACTATGTTATGCACACCAGGGTAAAATTATTGTACAGAATGTTAAAAAGAATAAGGAATGAAGTGTGTTTTGAATGAAGAATATATTTTGATATAGATTTTATCTGATATTGCTATGATAAGTAAAATCGTCATTACAGTCGGGGAACGTCTTTTCTGTCCTGTGTAAAATCGTTTAATCTTAGAGGTCCCCCGGGTGTAAAGATTTTAATTATCTTAAAAATTTCAAATGAAAGTAGTTTCTTGTTTTCATACTTTTAAGAGCGCGATTCTGTAACTGTCGGAGTTTTAGTTTTCAAGCATTATTTTATTTAAACCATTTTGGGATTATAATTTCGTGAGAAAGTTACAACATATACCTATATGTATTGGAAAAGTGCTTTATGTCTTCTAAAGGTCGCCGTATTCAATATAATGTCATGCTACATAGCTTATAACCAGCGGACGATCAAGCCGCTTCTAAGGATACCTCATTTGTCAAATTATGATTAGTAGAAGCTAGGTGGGAACAGATGAACATACATGCATACGGGTCAAAAACATAACTCTCGCCATTGTATAACCTGATAGGTCGGTTCAGTATGGTAAGCTGAGAGTAGTTATCAAGTTTGTGTTTTACAACTGCTTCTCTATAAAGATCATCATTGTTAGGAATGTAAAATATACATCATACATCATAGTTAGAAATGTAAAATTATTAATTTTGTGGTAAGTGCTAGAGTAATTGCGGATATAGAAGATGCAAAAATCATTTTGTTTCACATTAAAAAAAACAGGACATTCGTCCCAAGACACCAGGAAATTCTTAGATGTGATATAACTAATAACCGTTTTTTCAGTATCGGTAAAAATATTTTTTCAGATTTTATTCAATTATTGTCTTATTTGAATATCGTCCTCAATCTAAGATTTTAAAATAAATAAACAAATTCAATAAAAATGCAAAGTTTTCAAGTTTTCAAATATTAGTAGAGGAAAAAGCTATCAGCCATAATCTTGACAAGAACTTTTTGACAAATTATGTCTGTTTTATTAATTTATTTTCATATCCAAAGATAAAATATATAAAAAGACAAAAACTTTTTTTATTTCGACATTCCAGTTTGCTATATTAAAATATTGACCGTTTTTCCTGTTTCACCTTCTATTATGTTAAACTCTTTGATTTATTAATAATTTTATTAGAAGTTTTATGGCTCTCAAGTATTTACTTTATATTTTCTATATTTTCCATTTTTTTTTTTTGTTCTTCAATTCTTTCGCTGGTAAAATTTGTCCACATGAAGGGTTAGTTTTTTTTCTTTCGAGTAGGGAAATTTTTTTATAAATTTTGTCAACAAAAAGATTATAAACGGCATTAAAACATCGTTAATAATATTCTAAATAAGGTTCAACTAAAATACTTGGACTAGAAAGTGTAGATATATTTTATGTGCTTGACATAAAATAGTGTATTTTACAGGGTGTTCTATAAATGACTGCAGAACTCTTCACTCTATGAATAAGCTGCAAAAAATAGAAAGAAGAAACTCTGGACCAATTTTCGATCTGAAGCCCAAGTAAGGAGGTATGCTTATGAAAAAAATTGAAAAATTTCGTTATTCGCACACTAATGATAGTCTTCAGACGTAGTAGGTGTCATTTAATAAACAGTCAGAATGTGGAAGGGACTATAAAGTGATTTAATTAAAGGGGCTATGAAGTGACACAAAACTATAAAGTGATTTAATTAATTTGGTTGTCTTTATTTAATTATCAAATATTCAGTGAAAAACAATATTATAATTAAGACAAACTTCATATACCAGGAGCCAGAGCATTTTGTCAATTATATCTTGTACAGAAAATCTTATAGATTTATGTTTCGAATGTTAACTACCCTCATACTTATACAAAAGGCGCGGTCTTAATAATATATGTTTTCTCTGAATAGTATAATAATAATCGGAAAAAGTGAGATAATTTGATAATTAAATAAAGACAATAAATTAAACCATTTAAATCATTGTATAGTTTTGTGAAAATCTCTGCCATATTGAGACTGTTTATTAAATGTCGCCAACAACGTCTGAAGACTACCATAGCTGTGTCAATAAACAAATTTTTCTTTTTTTTTTTTTGTTAAACCGTATCTCCTAAATTAAGCCTCAGATCGAAATTTTGTCAACAGCTTTAGTTAATTTTTTTTCAGCTTATCCAGAAAGTGAAGAGGTCTGCCGTCAATTATTATAGAACACTCTGTATAGTTCATTTCACGCACACTTTTTATAATAGAATAACAAAAAAAGGAATGAGTGTTTTAACTCAAGGCAGATGCCGTTTAATTTAAGATTGAATAACAGATCAATGTATCATAATTTCGTGCTCCTGATTAGCTAAAAATAATTGAGAACTGTCATGCTTTGCCCTGGATCAATATAGTGAAAAAGAGAGTTTTTAAGCTGAAAAGTCTAAGGAAGAGTTTTTTGGTTCGATGTTATACTAAAGAAATAGTTTCATATTTTATCATTATCATCTTAATTTTTAAGAACACACTATAGCGTAGAATATTGGAAAAAATAGCGAATTCAAAACAATAATTTGTGAATTGTCAAATTTTAAGTAAATTGAGATTTTTCCTCAAAATAATTCTAATTTTCAATTGATGCTGTGAATTGCTGTAAAAGAAGTACTTCCTTCATAATAGTGATCAAATTATCTAAATGACAGGCATTAATGTAAGTGACAATATTAAAACTGTGTTTGGTTTTTAGTGGATTACTAAGAAGGAAAGATAAACATCAGTTTTCGTATTTTCAAAGATAATGTGTCCCGTACGTCATATTCAAATTCTCATTAATCAGAGATAAACAGGTTTTTTAGATTTAATCTGAAACTATTATCAAACAATACTCATAATAACATTTGGATGAATAGTCACTTATCTGTAGATTGGATATATTTACAACATTTATTATATCTTTTGTTAGATAACTTATTTTTTCATCCACGATATCCCGAAGAGTGTTAGCGGGGGGGTGGGGGTGTGTTGGTATTAACACAAATATTTTTATTCTTTGTTAAGATGCAAAATTAAAACTTGATAATGAGGTATAATATTACAAAAAGTACGACTTTTGATTAAATTCTTTAAATCACTATATTTTAAATTACTGTAATTAAGAAAACATTTTTTTTTGTTATAATAAAATAGGGAAGAAATGTGTATCTTTTTCATCTATAACAAGATATTTTAACGAACAAATCTTCCGTGAGAAGGTTACTTTAACAATATACGTATATTTTTGTTCTCAAAAATTGATCCATAGACGATAAAATTTATGTTGGTACTACATTCTTTCTAACAGAACCTTATTTTGTTTAGCAAACCAAAATTTTTGTTAAAGTCTTGTCGCGTGGTTTGATTAAAGACTTTGCAACCGTTAATTAAAGGTTGATTCTTTGATTGTTTTTTTATACCTTTCATTAACAAAAATGTTTTAACAAGTAGCATATTCATAAAAAAATTTCAGATTTATGATATAAATTACAGAATTACAGATTTATGAGAATGAAAGTTGGGTAATGCTTTCGTATTTTTAAAGTCAATAGTTATGTAGAATATGATTTGATGCACACATATATTGTTATACCCTGTATAAATGTAATATATTTCAAGGTAGGTATACTAAGTTTAGTCCCAGGTTTTTGACGCTTAAAAATATTGACGCTACGAACAAAATTTTGGTATTAGTGTTCAATCAACTCAAAAACGAAAAGAAATATCAAACTGAAATTTTTATGGCGTACTCAGGACGTAAAAAGTGAGGCTTGGTTAGTAAATGAGCAACAAAGGTCAATCAGGTCTTGGGTCCGAATTACCCATCTTGTAAACTGTTAGATCTTGTAAACCGTGCTAGAGATAGAACAAAACTTTAAATGTAAAAAATTTTCCTCATAAAAAAATACATTAACAAATTTTGTTTGAAATATTTTTTCGTAGCATCACTGTTTACCTGTGGTAGGGCGCAAATTTGTTTCAAAATGTTAACCCTGAAAATAGTTTTAGGTTTGTTTATTAGTTCAATTTTTTTTTTAATTCAAGTGTATTATATATTATTATAAGTAGCCTTAATTACATTTACATAATTTTTTAAGAGGAAAAGGAAACCTGTAGACAATTACCGAATGTTATTTTCTACTTTGTAAATATAGAAATTGTTGAAGAACTTTTATTTTCATTGTATTTAACTGTTCAGAAACAATCATCCCCTCCACTCAATTTTAGATCGTCTTACACAAACAATATTGTGTGCAGAATGTTCGGGTAATGACGCAAAAATAATAATGAAAAGTAACCGATCGTGAGAGATCGTGAATTATTATTACAATGTTGGTGACGATTCCGAAAATACGTGACGTGACATCTCGGTGAAGCAGCAGCATACTTAGATTTTACAAAACTAATCTTCTTGAAATTGTGGTGATAGTTTGCATAATTTGCCTATCACCATTTCCAGGATGTAAATGTCATGCTCTTGGTGATAAAACAAAAAATCTATCTATAACAAACTGAAGTTCTTAATTTCTCAGTTTAGGAAAGTTATTGTAATGAATTCGAAAATTCTAATTAAACTTGTCAACATAGCCTTACGTTTCATGGCCAGGAAAATGCATTAACACTATTTTTAGATCGACTATTAAGCTCTTTGATGGTGGAACAAAGATGTGTATGTGTTATCATTCTTTTGTAGGAATGTTTTCCTTCACTATTTCTCGATAATTTTAAGGGGAAGAGTTCATTTTACTTTTTATAAACAGTAAGGCTATAGAAAATCAATTAAAGAAAATTTTATTTCCTGATAATAGAATTTTAAATTTGGTTCAAATATTTTTCTTCGGTAACTTTAATGACTGGACATTTCAACTAAACCATTATTTTAGTAATTAATATCTTTTTAATTACTTAATAAAAGTACAAATTCAGTGAGGGTATTTAAAAATTTCTAAAACGGAAATTCAATTTATTATACGGACGATACATCAAAGTACGGGCTTGTCAAATTTGTTGGCATACTGTATGATATTAATTACTTACGTTTTATATGGTATTTCATTAAATTATACTATTCTACGGCTTTTTATTAGGAAACTTAATAATAACGAGTGTAAATTCTGTGTTGAAAATTCATTTGTTTAAAGTGTAAATTATACATTGAACTGTCAAAAATTAACAGATCGCGTACTTATACGTCATCAACAGAGAGCGCCAAAAAACTGTGTTTAAATATCTCAAAATAATAATGTATTTTAAATATTTTTTACACTTTAATACAGCATTTATAAGCAGTGTTTATATTTTTTACTTTGTTATAACGGTGTAAACAATGAATTAAAAATATAAAAACAAACATGAATATTCCCTATTACAGCCTGTATATGTGTTATATATCAAGGTAGGTATACTAATCAAAATTTGGTATACGTGTTCATAAAATGACCTAATTAGTCCATTTCTTGTTGTTCGTCTGCCCAACTGTGGATACCATAAATCAAAAAAGATTCAAAACGGAGCCATATTGGTCTATCGTATTTCTTTTAAAAAAATAAGCAACTTTTTTGAAAAACTTTTTCGTAAACGTAACTGTTTATCCGTGAGAGCGCAAATTAGGAAAACAGAACAAATTCTAGAAAATACTTTCGAAAATTTTCGTTATTTTCGAAAACCAAATAAAGCGGCGGCGAAAGGTCGCCATATTTGTGTTGGCATTTTAAACTTTTCTAATTTAGAAAAAATAGCACAAGCACTGGCATTTAACATTTTCTATACACGCTATTTCAATAATTAACTCATTCAATTGTTTCTTTTCACTTGTTTTTTCTATTAAACTAATATTTATTGAAATATTTACAATAATTAAATTTTTTTTTATTGGTTTTGCACGCCTCTAAGCTACATACCTTTGTTCGAATTAAATAATAACTACCTATTGCAATATTTATGGCTGTTAGTTTCATCATCAGGAATGGAAGTTGATGGTGTGTAAATTTTTTAACTGTAATATTCTCATGAACAAATCGTTTTTATTATTTTAAGTTCTATTACTTTTTCACTGATTTTCCGATTACCCTGTATTATTGTATCCGTGAATTACAATATATATAACAAAAACTTATGTAAGAAAATAGTGTACTATTATTTCCTGGTTGGCTCTCTTATTACACACATATACAACAATAAACACGTGTGCCATTTATAAGGATTTTCTTGCTTTAAAACGTACTAAAGTATATACTTTTTTATATCAAGACTTGAATAAATAAAATGAATAAAAGGCCTTCAACTTATATATCGTATATGTATATCGTAAATATATTCAGTCCATTATACTGTGGCTTGAACTTTCTGAAACACACAGACTGTTGTTTATTTTGACAAAGTTGTTTGTCAAATAAAAAACCATAAGTACATTTCATCATCATTATTAAAGTTAGTTTTATTCACTGAGTTACTGAGTTACCTGATCTGTCTTTAGATAAGTAGTTTTCAAGAACAAAAAATTACTACGTATGCTTGAATATTTACTTTTAATTACATAATAATTCAGGGCTGCTGAGAGAAAAATCCAGGGGATTAATAAGTTCCCCAATAATATATGTTTATTTTAAGAGGAATATGATTAAGATGAGATTTTAGGGCGTGCATGGGCAAACGTGGATTAGAGATGACACTCATACTTCTGTATCTAAAATACGAGTAAAGCAATGACAACCAAAAATACGAGTAAGACACAGAGACAACATTTTTTTCTATCTATCTCATTACTATAAGAGAAACTGAGATAGGTAGACGAGTCGTGTACTCGTCTCGTTTCCTCGTGTATGAGCAAAGCGGTCTTAGATAAAAGGAGATACAATAAAGTTTATGGCACCCAATAAAGTTATAACAATGGTGGCTTTGACTAAAAATAATTCCTGATTTTAGGGCTTGTTTTTTTTTTTATTGAATCATTGAAATAATCGTAGTCATCGGTTTAACTGTTTAATTTGAGCCTTAGAGCAATAAAACATTAATTATTTATTCTCATTCAATTTTAACTCGTGCGTATAACAGATGCGCTTGTCTTGCTTTCTGGGCTGCAAATAATTGAGCACAAAATTTGAAAACAAAAGTTTCAGAATAAGTGTGTGACTTCCAACTTTTAACAAACTATGCGTTAGATACTTATGCTTTTAGAAAAAAATTAGATACAGCGGTTTTCAAAAATTATCCCACGCTTATTTTTTAATTACCGTCATATAGCCAGTCTGCGGTACCTGCCACAATTTTCCATAAAAGTACATATTTTAACAAGAAAATCGCACTGGAGTCTATCCAGTTAGGACTCACTTTTTTCCAGTTTACTTCAACCCCACCCTCTCCGAAATCGCCATAAAGATGGACTTGCCGTTGCTTCCAGGCGGTTAAGGTCTACTTTTTTCCCTGATTTCTACACCTCCATCTATCTCTTAACTTGTCGATCTGCCATATATCTGTCTTATGAGAGGAAATGCTCTACATCGACTCAGGAGCTTATTGACCATGTGACAGAAAGTTAGGATATATAGATTCCTTGACTCGCCATATCCTAGAATATATTAATTGTCCAAAAAAACGGGGTCCAAAAAATGTTTTCCATATGTGTTTGATCTTCAACTGTGTCGTACAAACAATTAAATTAATTTTGACGAGAGTGAGCCATAAAATTTTTCCTGAATTTTTTTATTGATACAAAAAAAAACTCACATTCACAGAGGTACCGAAAATCTACACTGCAATATATAGTGTTTACTGAGCTCTGCCAAAACTTAACAAGAAAATTATCTCTACTTATCTTTTCACGTTCGCTGTCCCACTGTGTTACCAATTTATTAGTAAGCAAAAGTATTTGTGTTTACTGTGCTACCAATTGATTGATAAGTGTCTATTTTAATAAAAGGATGCTATTAAAAATGTAAGGATTGTCCGAAAACATAGGATCAGTCGACATAATGCCTCCTAAATTGTTCTACTGTGAAGAAAAATATCTAAAAATTTTTCAGCAAATACCGTAGGAAACTGTGGAGATGTACATACTGATTTAAATAATCGGAGCCGTGGATCGGGAACAACATACTCGTATCACTATGAAGTACAAAGTACAAACACTTAAAGTACTTCAGCGAGCATGGAACCTGGTTCATCCTTGAAGTCAAAACCTATGATAAGATTTTTATGAAGAATTTAACAGAAATTCAATTCCGTTAGATCAAATAAGGATAAAAACGTGGAAGCGGTAAGAAGAGTGATAATTTGGTAAATATAAAATAATATTATTTTCCTATATTAAGAATAATATTGCGTTTAAAAAGTTATCAGTGTAAAATTGCGCCTTTGAAGCTTAAAAGATATAACGCTTAAATTTGAAAGAGCAATATATTTTAGGTTTACTCTCTTCAATTAGATGTTTAATAAACTTTTATGATACCATTTTACAAGAAACATGTACCTATTAGTTAAAGAAAATAAACAATTTTTTTTATATAAACACACCGTATTTTTTTATAGCTTCTGCAACTAACATTTACTATAAAAAGTGATGTATTTATATGTTATTACTACAACAAGCAAACTCTTTGAAGTTTTATTTTTTTGTTTTTCATAAAAATGAAGAACATATCTTTTTGCTTCTGTTTTTTTTTTTTATTCTAATAAATACAATATAAGAGAGTGTTTTTTTGCTATTTAGTATAGGTCACGTCGGCGCACTAGTTTAAGAAGTATATGGAAATAAACTTTCGTTTTTGTTGCTCTAAGGTCAATGAAGTATACGAAACTAGTTGGTACCTTTTTAGAAATGTACGAAACT
The DNA here is from genome assembly GCF_905475395.1 of Chrysoperla carnea. NCBI lineage: Eukaryota > Metazoa > Arthropoda > Insecta > Neuroptera > Chrysopidae > Chrysoperla > Chrysoperla carnea. Next base: position 50,860,713 of record NC_058341.1, read on the forward strand.
AAATTAAACTTTGCAAGCTTAATAGAATGTCATTGGGAATGAGAATAATAATTTCAATATGGTATAATAAGTTACGGAATATTAAGTTTCAAATTTATTTTAGTCTTTTTTTTAAGAAATCTTGATGACTTTGAAATTGGCGCTGTAGTCAACTTATATCAAGATGCGATTGTAGTGAATGTATTCTTCATCTAGCTTAAAGTCTAAACTAAAAATAAGTCTGAATATCTTGTGTAAGGACTCATTTAAAGGTTGCAATAAACGAATTGATATTTATCAATCATTTTCACCTTTTATTTGACAAACTATTTACAAAATATTATCCTTTTTTAAGCTTTACTTTATCTTTCTTTTGTTTATAAAATTATCAAAATGGAATAGAGTCAGACACTATAGTATCTATGTCAGCATATGTAATATTACAGTACTGAATCCACCAATCCACCAGAAGTATATTGGGTATCAAGAAAGGTATGGATCTGACGCCATTGACTTGACATTGACTCCGCCATAACTATTGCAAATGTTACTATTCCTCAATGGTAAAATCAGTTTGGCGTAAACCCCGATTCTGACATAGTAATATCCACAAAAAATTACTAACCTTGCATTCGTCCATAGTAATATTGCATTGTAAAAAATATATTAGTGAATTTAAGTAAACGCACTTACTTGGCTTTTGATGTTCTTAAAGTAAGTAAATTACATCAATACTTTACTGAAGAAAAAAATAGCGTAAATATTTCAAGATATTAAACTTGAAAAACAAAGTCGGGCGGTCGTTCGGAGACTTTTTTCCCACATACTTCGAACTTGCTACAAGAAAAACTGGTGGAATAAAAATTATTTCATTCCTTAAAAATATTTACTTGCTACCATGCTAAGAACATATTTCAGCTTGAAATTTATGAAGAGTTCTGCAAGGATTAATTTATGAAGAGTTCTGCAAGGTTTTATTTAAACAACATTTTTCTTAGAAAAACAAATTCCAATTGGCTGCGCATATATATGATGAACTATATTAGAAAAAATACTACTATTAAAGATACGGAAACTTTGGAAGGAGATTTTAGATTTTTTTATCTTTACATATCATAGCCTTGACTTTTAATCGAAATATTTTCAATCTACTGCAGGTTGAATTTTTATGAATTCGATTTAATATCTTATATAGCCAAAGCTATATTAGATTAGAATTTTCTGTACCTTGAAAATAACTTTTCCCTCTTTGATCGTCTTATTATTTTAACAGACATTAAAAACATACCAGAACAGTAACTTAGCATATTAATGTTGATAGTAAATTAAAAAAATATTTATTTAATTTAGATTATGTAGAAAATTAATTTAATCAACAAATGAGATCTAATCACCATCGTATTTACATAGAACGTAAGCAATAGTTCTACTATACAAAAATAAAAAGTGCTTCTTGAAACCTTTTTTAGCACTCTATGTGTACACTGCCACTATATTTCATATTATGGATATAATAACAGTCTACCTGTACGAGAGTAAAGAGAAAAATATTTAGATAAAGTACAAAAAACAATTAACTAAACAAACAAAAGAAATAGAGAAGCTCTATTCATTAAAAAAAAATCATGGATGGATTTTAAGAGATATCTTGCATTGCATTGGTTTTTTGTTTATTCATCGTCTCGTTTTTGTTTTATGTTTTTTATAGAGAACAGCAAAATTATCCCAGGTATTGTACTTTGTTTTATATGCTGAATACAAATTTTTATTTTTGTTTATGTATGATAAATTAATGTAGATTAAGGTTAATGACATTTGTATTTATCTCTTTTAAGAGGACTTCAACTGGGATGGGACAAAATACCTAATGATAACACCTCACGCCAAATACTCAACAACAGATAACGCAAAACAAGTCAAATATTTTTATGCGACCAACTCTCGATTTTCTTGAAATTTACCAATCTTTATTTTACCATAATCGAACAGTTTTAAGAGGATATGACCATTTCAGATCAAATCAAAGAGAACCAGACACCAAAATTAAAACACTCAATTGTAGTTTTGTGACTAGATCTCATAATTTACATTTGTCTTGGAAGAAATATTGTCATGTCCACTTGTCGAGTGAAGCTACTTTTTTATTAAACAGGATCAAATGTATTTTAGAATGAAATTTTTAATTTTCCTGTATCTTGATGTGATTTAAGTGAAGATAACAGAAACCGCGCATCACTACGTCTAATGGACACGATTATCAATAAACACGTGTTTTGCTCGTTTCGATTTGCCTAGAATTGCTCTTGAAGCAATTGTTTTGTGTTTTTAACTATCCCTGTGGACAATTGTTTACTATTTTCGTTATACTTCCCACAATGTAAAACAAAAAAATGATATTTTTTTATTGTTATTATTTATAGTTGTCATGGGGAAAAATGATAAAAACTTCTGTTTAGAAGAATAAAAGTGTTTAATTTTCTTGGCGTCTCCAGAATATTTAGATATATAAAAATAAAATCAAAAGAGGTAGAAAGACCTTCAACTTCATATATAATAAGCTATCGAACAATTTCCGCGTACAAACATACCTACGGCATATATGTTGTTATGTCTATTCAAAAGTTAGCGCGATAGTTTACTACCTACATGAATTGTAATATAACATCTAAAACTTTGATAAAGTAATCAAACAAAAGAAAACAAACATTTTTAAGGAGGCAGTAAGCGATCAAAACACGTATATGCTATGAGTCAAAAGCCGGACAGGTTTCTTTTGATACTTCCTTGTTCAATATTGAATATTTTCAATTTTTAGTCTTAATAGAAATGTCCTTTTTGGCTAGCCCAGAATTGAATTTAACTAGTCTATAGGCATACAAAAAATTCATCTGTCTTCGTTTATCGATAAGAGTTTTAGAGTAAAATAATAATTATATAGATAAATATAAATGGTTTTGCGCTGACGTGTGACTTTACATGGTAAAATAGATAAGCATCTACCGTGAAATATTGATATTATTAGGTATACACAAAAACATTCATTTAAATAAAGATAAATACGTTTTTGCTGAGTCAAAATGCTATTATGGAATCGTCCGTTCATTGGAACGAAATATTATATTGTTTTAGAAAGCAAACAACAAGCATTGGTAAAGTTAGCTGGTATAAACGGATAAATTTATAACAAGAAATATAATACGCAATTGAAGAAAATCTATAATACCTTCGCCTTGAGTTTGAGTTTCATTCACTAAGCTATCTATCTACCTACTGTTAGGTCTAGGACCAGGTGCAGTATTTGATGGTCATTTCAAAACGTATGAGAATTTATCTGGAAATGATATCGTTCTATTTCTGACGGTTTGGAAAATTGTTAATTACGCGGCAAGCTTAAAGTGTATGGATATTGAAGAGTAATTAGATAAGAAGATAACAGAATGAAAAATTCAAAAGGATTTATTTATTTGTAATTTTTAAAGTGTCGTATAACGTGACATGAGAGTCGAATATATTATTTTTGCATTTGTTGGAACTATGATCCTTATCGATCGTTGGGCTGATAGGAGCTAGACGGGAAAAAGTGTCTCAATGGCGCCGGAATACATTGCACCGAGAAGCGTCGCAACGCCCATTTAATAATAAATATGAACTATTTATGTGCAACTAATTTTTGAATATCATCTTATACTGTGTAATCTAAACAAAATTACCACTAACTTCTGATTCTGATCTTCGGTAACTTCTGATGACTGTTCAGGGCTTTGAAAATGGTTTTTGAAGTCTCTCTCAAATTTCCATCACTTTAAAAATGACCGACAAAGAATACGCCTGGTCCTTGGCCTCTGATATCTTCAATTTTCTTTCACAGAGGTATCTATCTATCTATTCGATATCTATGAATGTAAAGGTATTAAAATCTCACGTAATCGACCAATAATACCTACTATTCAGCTAAAAAGTGTAGGATTATAATATCTGTATAGAATTTATACAGCGTGATAAGAAACATATAGTTCTGAGAACAGCGTGGCAATTTGACGAACACTGACATGAGAAAAAACAACCAAATAAGATTTGAACTATAAGAAATTGATAATAAACTGGAAATTAACGTAGTGGTTTTTCATTTCAGGTATCTCAGTTCAATCCCTGCTTGAGTCACCTACACTGAAAGTATACCCACCCCCCTCATTACTACTGTAGCAGATTGGAACAGACGTTCTACTCATAAAAAAGTAAAAAATAATTTTTTTTCTAAGTCGCTTTAAGTAAAAGGCCTTTCAAAATAAGTACACTCAATAATTCTTGTTTAAAAGTGTGTATTTGTTCGACATTTTATCATATGTCACTTTTCAACTAAATTTTAAATTATAGAAAAAAAAGAATGGATGAAAATACTTAGCTTGTTACCTCTAATTTCGGTTTTCCGACTCAAATTGCAACAAAACTCAAAATGCAACAAAAATAAAACTGAAACTGTTACAGCCATTGGCTAATACATTGCCAGCTTCCAAAAAGTTTGTAACACAGTTTTGTTTTTTTCGATTTTACTTTCAGTTTTGTTTTTGTTTCTTCATTTAGTGGAAAACCGGCATCATACCGGGTTTAATTCAAATTCAAACGTACATGTATTCTCAAACATTGTCCTAGCTTTGCATAGTCGGACACAAATTAAATTGGGACACTGTATAAACAATGCAGTAAGCTTTAACAAATATACGCTTTCGACAATTCCTACACCTTCGTTAAATTATTTCACGCATACAATAATGACAATAATAATAATAATACTTATTATAAGATATTCTGTGCGTGGGGTAAAAAACCATTCATTTCGTAAGGTAAAGACATTTATATGTTTTAATCTATTAATTTGATACAACATGTACAGGGTGTTATTATATTTTTTGTTTACTGTCGGAGTAAACTATAAAGATAAACAACTTGTCGAATTAATACTATGTATAGAGAGTTGGATTAATTTCTCCTATACGTGAATTTCTTTCAAGTCTCTTTACGTAGTATAAACTAGATAAGTTGTTTGAGTTTGTAACATACGTCATCAGTGTAGCTAGGCTGTGTAATCAGGGGAGGCTCAGAAAAAATCAGAGCAGGTTTATACATACAAATCGCAGATTATAATTTTTAATTTAATATAAACTATTAGCTTTAACCCTCGGCTCCGCCGGCATTTTTGTCCGTGAATAACTGGCAAGATCTATAATAAGTGAATAATTTAATATGAAACTCTTGTTTTTATTGCCTTCAAGATGACATGAAAATGAAAAAGGCCGTTAATTCTATCTTTCATGTTTTATGAAATGTCAAATAACTACTCAGTTTTTTATTTTTAATGTAAAAAGTATGCCAAATAATCTTGATTGACAGATGTCTATAAGTTGTGTACTTAATCCTGATTTACGTAATGTCAAAAAATTAATTTATTTATTTTTTAATATAATTTTATAAATTATAGCTTATGTCTTATTTTGATGTATGAGCTATATTATTGTTAAGTTTCATTCAAATCAAGTCGCTAGTCTTGCGCGAAAGCGTAACAAACAAATAAACGAACATCCTTCTAACTTAGTGTAGACTACCACATACATGAAAAAAATTCCTTTACTTGAAAAAATTGCTCAGTTTACCTAGAGCAAATATGGCCCAGTTGGTTTTGATACTTGACACGGATCTCAGACACCCTGGTTTGCTTCCTAGTATACTTTTTTTTCAACTTTCTTTACTTGTACAAGTTCCTTAGTAAAATGTTGACATCCCTTAAAACAAACATTTAACTCAACTGGATATTTTTCTGCTTGGCTACTACTACCATAAATAAAACTTTTGTTAAAAATTACAACCAAGGACGATCTTTTGGTCTTCAAAATAATCCTAAGGGATCTAAAACTGGACCATAGTAAAGAACAATATCGTACGCGCTACTTTCTTCATTAAAGATTTTTATGCCAAAAAAGTGTGGAATCTGGTCTACAATGTAAATTTACAAACATAAATTTGGATCAGTTTTTAAGAGCGCATTGACTTCTGTATCCCTTAAAATACGGACTTGATTTTCACCGTAAGCATTATTTGTTTATTTATTTATTAATAATATATGCGATGAGACATTTTAATGAAATATTCATATTTCTGAAGTGTATTAGGCGATCAGAAATAACAAATTGTTGGGCTTCCAGCCTAATGAATTGCAATTTTTGTTAATAAAATATTAAGACAATAAATTTCTGTTTAAAAAAAAAAATTTAACGATGTTTTCTTTTACTTTTTATTTTATCTCAGCAAATTTATACGTGAGCTTTTGGGCTATATCTAAATTCATTTTTGACAACAACGGAAGAACAACCGGTATATCCTACACAAAGATTCTATGCTATTGAAAATTTTATAATACCCTTAAATACGGTTAACGTAATTTTCAATTTTAATAAGAAACACGCTGAGATTGATTTTATTATCTTATTAAACAGAATATTCAATAATTTAATTTTGTTTTTGTTCAACATTTGGAAACTTATTGAGGATGTAGAATTCTTATGTCTATAGACAGATAATGAACGTTGTACATTGATACAAAGATATAAATTATTTCATAATCCTTTTTGGTATTCATATTCTTACAAAATTTTATTAGGTATAATAGGTATGAAAATTTTTGTATAAAAATTTACAATTTTCATTGCAAATTGCCCTTATATATTTTTGTCCTGGAATAAAAATCAATAGAGGAAGTTAAAAAGAGAAACGTGAAAACTATCTACAGACTATCTATCGTATCTTATAGCGTCTATCAGAATAAACTTTAACAAAATATTTAATACTAGCTGATACTCACCCTATGGGCTTAAAAGTAAAGATCATTGCGTTATAGCCCTCACCTCTCTTGTTCTCACTTACCGCCCTTCCAAAACACTCGAAATATGGACAGGGGATTGTTTTAAATAGGTCATAATGCATAGGGTATATCACAAAAACCTGGTTGGACAAATGGCCATAAATTATCTCGTTGACACTGTTCACAGAAATCTTTTATTTATGCTTTACAATGCTTTTCTACCATGTATATATGAAATATACATAGTATATTAAGTTTCGTCCCAAGTTTGTAACGATTAAAAATATTGATGCTACGAAAAAAATGTTGGTATAGGTGTTCATAGAATCACCTAATTAATCCATTTTCGGTTGTCCGTCCGTCCGTCCGTCCGTCTGTGGACACGATAACTCAAAAACGAAAAAAGATATCGAGCTGAAATTTTTACAGCGTACTCAGGACGTAAAAAGTGAGGTCAAGTTCGTAAATGAGCATCATAGGTCAATTGGGTCTTGGGTCCGTAGGACCCATCTTGTAAACCGTTAGAGATAGAACAAAAGTTTAAATGTAAAAAATGTTACTTATAGATAAATAAAAAACTTTTGTTTGAAACATTTTTTTGTAAACATCACTGTTTACCCACGAGGGCGTTAAATAGGTGCAAATTTTATAGTATGTATTACTTAATATAGGAATATCAGTTGTGTGTGTGTTGTGTATTTAAAAGTGAATATCTTTTGTTATTTACGTGACGTCAACACTTTCTATACGATTGCGCATCAACACTGTCTATACATGGTATTTCAACAATTAACTCAGTCAATTGTTTATGGTGTCTTTAAAATTGCATACCATTTTTTGTTTTTTTAGGTTAATGATTAAATTTGTATTAAAGTGAATCTGTTTTTAAGATTTATGTTAATTATTTAATATTGCGTGAAGTATTTACTTTTTTAATTTATAAATTTATAACGTTTTATATAATTTATTTTAATTTATATACACTAATTAACTGTATACATTGATCGAATCGAAGTATTTTTAAATACCCACTAATTAATGTTTATTATTTAATTAATTCGTAGTGTCGGTATGTAATCTGGAGAAAGTCATCCCTTTTAAGGAAGTGCACAAATAATTGGTTTTCTTTCTAATTGTATCAAGAAAAAAAAAATTGAATGAAGGAAAAGTTTTTAACGAACTGTGTATTTAAAATAAGAAAAATACTTTGGAATATGAATAAATAAAAATACATAAATAATACATTAATATCGATTTAGAAAATATTTCAAACGATTTGGGATTTTCCTTGACCTAAGAGAGTCCGGTTCCTAAAATGGCCCATAGTAATATCAAGTTGAGATTCGTGGTTGAAATTATTTGTTCTTTATTTTCAACTTTGATCATGAAAATACGAAATTTTTCGTTATTTGTCTTGGTTATCGAAATATCGAAAGCTAAATAATTAAACAAAATTTTCAATTTTCGATATTTTAAAAATTACTCCACATATCGAAAAATTTTAATGATAATCATTATGTTAATCATTTACAGTGGAAAAAAAAGCATTAATCATGTGAAATCTGTAAAAAAAACTTTTCGTATAAGAGATTAACTACAACATAAATGTAGTAAAAAAACCGAGGAAAAACCTGATATTTGTAATAGAACATTTTATAATAGAAGCCAAAAATTCTTAATAAATAGGGTCTATGAATAGTTATTACTACACTGTATCCGAATGACTTAATGTGTTTCGGTTTAGAAGCATGTGTTTTCGGTTTATACTTATTCGGTTTTCTCACTCAAATCTCGGCTAAGTATAAACTTTAATTTTTTTTTAATGAATTTATTAATATGATTTTTTGCAAATCAATTAAATTAATTTGAATACGCATTTATTTTGGAATAAGTTAAATTTATTTATTCATTAGGTTAATATAATTTTCTCACTGATATTGCCTGTTTAAATTCTATATATATATGTCGGGTCATATGGCGATGTGGTGAGCGAGTCCGACTCTTAGTACTAAGATCGTAGGTTCGAAACCCCCTAAGGTACAAAATTTTTTTTTCCCTACGTTATTAATTTAAGTTTGTGTAACAATCCCACAGGTGTTTTAGTCACTCAAAGTTTTTTATTAGGTTTGTACAGCTTTATCACCGATAATGTCTCTTGATATTGTTTCATCATATAAGAGGTGTCGCAGCTCGGTCTTAAGCGGGTGCGACTCGTAGATCGAAGGTCTATGGTTCAAAGCTCGGGCAAATAAAAATTTTAAATTTTTTCTCTACATTTCATGTTCTGATTTATTCAAATTAATTTCATTAATTTAAATGCGTGTTAAATTTCCGCGCTTTTTTCGGGTGTGGTCAATCAAAATTATTCATTAGGTCAGTAGTGTTTCATCGTTCATAGTGGACAGTTGGTTACATTTGTGCTTTGTGTTTCACCTTCATTTGACTTCCAAACGTCAAATTTCATTTTCGAATTTGTTTCTGAGTAAGTTTTTGTTTTAATTTACATTTTTCTAATTCTTTTTTTGTACATTGTAAAGTTCTATATTATATTTAATTTGTTTCACATTTTGTCCAAATACTTTTTTACACAAAACTTTTAATATTAATTTAAAAAAATTATGTTTGAATCATTTGTTTATTTTTTCCAATTGAAATCACATTCTAGAATTAGTTGTTTTATTATTAGTGATTGACTACAAGTATTTTTATTTGATTTCAAAATTTTTCGAGCTTGTGTTTATTCCCAAGAGATTCAATCTCAGTTATACAAAATTTATTTATAATAAATATAACAAAATGAATATGTACTATGGTTCGATAAAATTTTTTGACGTTAGTGTTATTTTAGATGTAGAGTTTACTAATAAACACACAGTTTTAATATTAATAATTATAATTTTTATTTAAAGACGTTCATTCATCAACCTGTTTTGCTATGTGCGTTTATATGGAAACAGTATTTTTAATAATTACTAACTGATAAAAGTTTCAAGTATAGTTATCGATATAATTTTTGAGAAATATCGATTTATATTTTCCATTTAAACCTATGTTAAAGATTAATTTTTGTCACTTTTTGAATTTAAAATTTAACATTAATGACGTTTCGATTAATTTATATAATTGTATATTTTTTCTTTCTTAAATCATTCAAAATCATTTAAACTTTTTTATCATCATAATTATTTTTATTTGTCTACTTACAAGTCTCATGAATGTACGTCCTTAAATGAATAACTAAATAACTCTACAATCACTTGAACAATATTAATGAAATGTTTTAATATTATTGTTTTAATCAACAACTCCGTTACTAAATATCGAAAAAAATTCTATCAAAATAATAAATAAAACTAAATTTGTATTCAATTGATTTCAACACTCCGCTCAATTCAAACAAAACAGATTCCTATGGACTTAGCAAATTTGTGAAATTTTTGATTTGATAAACCTTTGGTACAAATATCAGCCAGTTCATTTTTTGTAGGTATATAATCAATTTTTTTTTAAATTCTGATCGAATGAAATGTTATTTAAGTTCGCGTACATGCGTGAACCTGTTTTGCTACGTGCGTTCATAGGGAAACAGTATGTAAATTTTAAAGAATTTTAAATTAATAGAAATTTTTTTGAAATTCTATTAAAAGTTTAAATAATTATTACCTGGTAAAAGTTTGTAAAAAAAAAGTATTGGTATCGATATAATTTTAGAAAAATATCGTATTTATATTTTCCATTTAGTCCCATGTTAAATCTTACTTTTAATCAATTTTTTAAACTTAAAATTCAATGAAAATAATTCGATAACAGGTTATTTTTCTTGTCTTAAATCATAGAAAATCATTTAAACTATCGCATTACCATATTGTTTTTCATTTCTCTACTATTATCGTTGACGCATGTACGCCCTTCAATTATTTGGAAATAAAATATTTTGAAAATCTAAAAAACAGAATATTGTTGCATTAGCTAGCTGCGGTTTGTAAAATGAATGTTTTAATATGATCGTTAAACCAGTAATTTTTGAGGATAATCAATCAAGTATTCAATAAGTTAAGAATTGGGAAAGTAAAAGAAGTAAATATAGTGGCATTAAATACCATTTCATTCGATCAGAATTAAAAAAAGATAATTTAAAAATTGAACATATACCTACAGAGAATCAATTGGCTGATATTTGTACATACACTAATAATAAAATTATTTTTAATTATTTTAATTATTTATCACTAAAATATATTTATTCATTAGGTTGGTCCAGTTTTATCACCGATTATGGCCGTTTAAATTGTAACAAGCATCAAGTCGTGTGGCAGAGAGTATAGCGAGTCTTACTCCTTTTACACAGGTATGGAGTTCAAAATCCAGGTAAGTAAAATTTTTATTTTTATTTTCTAAATCTCATGTGATAATTTATTCTTAGTAATATAATTAATTTGAGTGTGTGTTTTACTATTCACTATGAATAGCTTATTTATTTGACATTTATCTATTCCCTTCATTTGAATTCCAAATCTTAAATTTCATTTTCGGGTTTGTTTCTAAGTAAGTTTATGTTAATAAAGGTAAATTAAGATTAAATGAGCCATCTTTAATTGTTTATGCATAAATATTATTGCAAATTAAGCAATTTTTAACTTTTATGCCCAGAGATATTTTTGGTTTTTTTTCAATTTATTTTACTCTAAATATCAGTTCATTAATTTAAATTTGTAAAATCGGTCTGCCCTATATCCTGAGAAGCGACGTTGACTAACTAAGGTTAGTATGATGTTTCTCAGGAAAAACTCGTTCGATTTGTTGCATGTGTTATAACACTATGACAAATTGTGTAGTCAAAAATCAATTTTTTCTCGTTATGTCTGTCTGAAGCTAAGCGCCTCGATAGGGGATTGTATCAACTCATGATGACGTTGAGACGGAACTTGCAACGTGCGCAGTCATCACTTAAAGTGAGTTTGGTATATCTAGACAGATAATGTACGGAAAAAATGATCTTGATTACATGGATTTTTCGCCTGTGTTATAGCCTGTGATATTTTGGATTGCTTTCATTCTGGGGTAAGTCTACTTATAACTGGGTTGAAAAATTGCCTAATTTTTCTTTTTAAATTTTTTTTATTTTCTTTTTTAAATATATTATTTTAAATTTGTAAATTCGGTCTGCCCTAAATTCTGAGAAGCGACGTTGACTAACTAAGGTTAGTATGATGTTTCTCAGGAAAAACTCGTTCGATTTGTTGCATGTGTTATAACACTATGAGAAATTGTGTAGTCAAAAATCAATTTTTTCTCGTTATGTCTGTCTATAAGCCAAGCGCCTCGATAGGGGATTGTATCAACTCATGATGACGTTGAGACGGAACTTGCAACGTGCGCAGTCATCACTTAAAGTGAGTTAGGTATATCTAGACAGATAATGTACGGAAAAAATGATCTTGATTACATGGATTTTTCGCCTGTGTTATAGCCTGCGATATTTTGGATTGGTTTCATTCTGGGGTAAGTCTACTTATAACTAGGTCGATATGGTTAGTTCAAATGGACCTTCAGAAATATTTATGCATAAAGGTTATTGTAAATTAAGCAATTTTTATTTATTCCTTTTCTTTTTAAAATAATTGAATTTTTTTCCAGAGATATTTATGCTTTTTCATCTCCGACATTCTCATTTGTATAATTCTGTGTTTGTGACTTGTAAAATTCATATCCTATCCTAGAATTATCTTTTTTTATCATATCCTATCCTAGAACTTTCTTTAATTGTTTATGCATAAATATTATTGCAAATTAAGCAATTTTTAACTTTTATGCCCAGTGATTTTTTGGTTTTTTTCAATTTATTTTACTCTAAATATCAGTTCATTAATTTAAATTTGTAAAATCGGTCTGCCCTATATCCTGAGAAGCGACGTTGACTAACTAAGGTTAGTATGATGTTTCTCAGGAAAAACTCGTTCGATTTGTTGCATGTGTTATAACACTATGACAAATTGTGTAGTCAAAAATCAATTTTTTCTCGTTATGTCTGTCTGAAGCTAAGCGCCTCGATAGGGGATTGTATCAACTCATGATGACGTTGAGACGGAACTTGCAACGTGCGCAGTCATCACTTAAAGTGAGTTAGGTATATCTAGACAGATAATGTACGGAAAAAATGATCTTGATTACATGGATTTTTCGCCTGTGTTATAGCCTGTGATATTTTGGATTGGTTTCATTCTGGGGTAAGTCTACTTATAACTGGGTTGAAAAATTGCCTAATTTTTCTTTTTAAATTTTTTTTATTTTCTTTTTTAAATATATTATTTTAAATTTGTAAATTCGGTCTGCCCTAAATTCTGAGAAGCGACGTTGACTAACTAAGGTTAGTATGATGTTTCTCAGGAAAAACTCGTTCGATTTGTTGCATGTGTTATAACACTATGAGAAATTGTGTAGTCAAAAATCAATTTTTTCTCGTTATGTCTGTCTGAAGCTAAGCGCCTCGATAGGGGATTGTATCAACTCATGATGACGTTGAGACGGAACTTGCAACGTGCGCAGTCATCACTTAAAGTGAGTTAGGTATATCTAGACAGATAATGTACGGAAAAAATGATCTTGATTACATGGATTTTTCGCCTGTGTTATAGCCTGTGATATTTTGGATTGGTTTCATTCTGGGGTAAGTCTACTTATAACTAGGTTGATATGGTTAATTCAAATGGACCTTCAGAAATATTTATGCATAAAGATTATTGTAAATTAAGCAATTTTTATTTATCCCTTTTCTTTTTGAAATAATTGAATTTTTTTCCAGGGATATTTATGTTTTTTTTTATCTCTTTCTTATATTTTAGGAATACCTGTCCTGTAATTATATTAAGTGATGTCAAATTTAGGCTGATAGTATTTGGGGATTGTGAATTTTTTTTTTTTAGGAATTGCGATAATGTTATCCAATTTGTCATGTTCCGGTCACGACAAATTGGATGATTATTTATCTTTTTCTTCTGTTTAAATGTAACCGGATGCACTTAAATAGAAGGAAAAGATCGTGGATTAGGCCTATAGGGGATACCACGTAAAAAAAAACGCGCTGATGTATCCTACCTCAATGGTAGTGTGGAAACGGATACAAATTTCTTTTATAATGATTTTCTTTTACAGTGAGAATTTTGGGTTACAAATGACAATCTTGGCTAAAAATGCAACGATCTGCCAAAATTTCAAGTATATCCATCGAATATAAATAATATCAACAAACATTTAAACAAACAACAGACTTAACAGCACACGTGAGTATTTGTTTTATGTTTCTTGTAAATAAGTCATCCAAAACAACATTTATCCAACTCAACAAGATTCAATGGTTTTCGTGATTCAATATTTTGTTTCATATAAATTATATTTGAAGCTATCATAAAGTTTCAATGCCGGAAAATATAAAATTTGTAATAAAATTTGTGCTTTTTATTTCTTTATAAATTAATAATTTATTAATTGATCACTAGAAAATAAAATATTGGCTTAGGATATCGATTCTAAGTGCTGTTAAATTAGTTGCAAATATTATTTTATTATTTTAACATTTGGACAACTTTTGCTTAAGCATTTTTCTGTATCTTGCGTTTTTTTTTCTTTCGATTTAATGCAACAATGATATATTTTTCGTATTTCGTCGTATTTCCTCCGAAATCTTACAATTTTCGAAAGAATATTTTCAACCAATTTCCTAATTTAATGTGTTATGCTATCTCTTACATTTTAGGATTAAAATTGATTAATAAAGCAACCCCAAAAACTAGATTCAATCTGAACGAACTATTTTAGCCATAATAGATTAAAATGTTCTACCCTGTATATCCAGAATTCATGTTCCCAGAACATTTTTCCCAACTAGATTAATCAGTCCCTATATGTGTAAAATAGTATAAAATGCGAAATAAAAAACCTTATTTGTATCTTCGATTGTCAAGAAAGAAACAAGCTTTAAACTTTTTATTATTTTTTTATTTAAAATTTGCACTGAATTCTTAAGATCGTGTTAAATCGATCTTTACCGATGTCATTCACAGGTAATTACAGTAAAATTGCGTTATAAAATACTTGATATTAAATAAAATGACTTGCAGAGTTGCAGTACATGTAATAAATTAAGGGCATTATTTAATACTTGAAACAAAATATGTAATTATGAATATCATGAATTTATAAATAGGAGCCGAGTCGAGTTGACGTCGGCTTCAACACAGTAGGTCTTAACAAAATTATTTACTTTCACTCATAGCACGTCGATCGACCACCGTTGGCATTGTGCATGACTGTTCTACGGGGCAGAGGCATACTGGCGGTGTAATACGTATTGTTTTCAACAGTTAAACAATTTTTTAATTTTATTACAAGATAATTACTTTAATCTGATTACTAGACTCTTATTTTTTATTTGTTTTCTTTCAAATTCAGTTTCTTTGTCGATATGTTCTAGATATCTTTCTTATTTATTCCAAATATTTTGATACTTTGATTTTTATCTTAATTAAATTTTTCTTGTGTAATTCAATGGCACGCCTCACATAGTTCAAGTATCTTACAAAAGTGATTCAAGACTCAAACAGACTTAATACTCTTTCTATTTTTTATCAGGGTAAGCTTTCATTTGGGAAAGTGGGATCTTAGATTAAAGCAATTCTGGGTAAAATGTAAACGCAATTAGCAACTGTCTATGCATGGTATTTCAACAATTAACTCAGTCAATTGTTTGTTTTCACTTGTTCATAGATGGCGCAGTGGAATGTAAAAAATAATAAGTTTTTATCCCTAAATGTTATGAATGGGAATGTAAGGATGTTTGTTGGTTTGTTTGTTTGTTTATTACGCTTTCACGCAAAAACTAGCCAAAAGATTTGAATAAAATTGTACAACAATATATTTCATACATCAGAATAACACATGAGCTATAATTTATAAAGATATATTAAAATTAAAATAAAAAAATTAAATTTATTCTGACATTTTACTACTCCATCTATGATCATTATTATGAACCATGCATACATTAAGGATTTCTGTAGAAATTTAACATAGTAAATGTCAAACAATTCATGGTCATCTTTTCTGATGCACTCAATGAATTATGAATATTTTACACTTAAAATAATCAAAAACTATGCATTTATTTTGAATAACAATTCGAGTGTTATGGGAGGGAGATAAGTGAGATCATGAGAACTGGAGGCTATAAAGCGGAGGTTTTTACTTTTAAGCCCAGTGAAGCGGACGGGTATCAAGCTAGTATATATATATATTTTTTTATATATTGTTTCATTAAAATCTATTCGGTATTATATACTTAAGTTACAAACAAAGCTACTTTCACATTTATAATTTTATGGATAAATCAGCATGATCCCCAACGAGATTTCCTGTATGATCTGTATGATAATTATCCTTTTGTCTTCAGGAGTTGCTTTAAAATAAACGTTTTACTCCGGAACCTCTATATAATAAATATTACAATTTTATTGCTATTAAATATCAGAAATAGTTAGTTTTTCAATTTTTAACCTAAAGGACATAACAATGTCTCGTAAATTAGAAAATTATAGCGAAATAATAAAAAATAGGAGGTTTTTATACTAATAAATGAACTAGATCTTGTTCCCTAAAGGCAAAATATTAAAAGAAAATCGTTTTTCTCTTACAAATTTCTAATTCTCACATATTTGTCCCACATTTTTTTCTACTTTTTTCTCTTTGTAAATAAGATTCTTTGTTAATGAGTTTCAAACATATTTATTTCACAGGTGACATAGAGAAATGTTTTCTATGAAAAAACAAGCTGTATTAAAAATCCCATATATCTTCATTTGAAACATGTTCGAAAAACATCAACATGTGCAAAATTGTGTATTATATGCATTATATTATTATAAGTAATAAGAAAATATGATTACAATGTTTAGCACAGCAGACATCACCAGAGTAGTTTTACGGTTGAAATATTTCTATTCATTAATCTTCCAAATGTTTGTGCCATAACAGATGTGGAAGTATAAAAATATGTATACATATACATATTCATATTTTGTTATATTCTCAAATGATTTAAGCAATCTCTCTAAAAATATTATTAAAATATCCTTTCAGCGCTCAATTTTCAACTGTTGAAGAAAATGAAAACCAGTGCACTTAATCATCACTGCAGTGATGATTAAGACTTATAGACAATTTTGTCTATGATAAATATTTATACTTACTTCTCGAATTTCTTGTATTAATCTTAAAAAGATCTTTCTGTCTCTAAAATGGTTTTTATATGGCCAAATTTAAGAACAAATATGGAAGGTCTCTTAAAAGCTGATTTTGATACACGTCGTAAATTCTGACCGTATGTCAAATTTTTTACCGTGCAGTACCAATTTTTGAGGACTTTTTCGAACTTGATAGTGATAAACAAAAAACTATTTTAAGGCAAAATTAAAGCATCGATTTTTAATTTGCAATGTATGTATGTTTGTGTGTATTTATGGTTGTCCGGGTGGAACCTTGCAACTCAATCTTGAAGCAGTTACCGTCCACCGTTTGAGCTGAAATATTCTATGCATGCTTAGTTTGGATCACAATGCATGGTAAGGTAAGTAGCGACCTAATTCCCACTCTGATAGAGGTAACTAAAGTTGTAAATTTCCTTATTTTGCATTTTAAGAAAAAAGTCATTCTTTAAAAGAAGTTTTGCTTATTCTGAAAAGTATGTAGGCATATTTAAAACTTCTTAATAATGTAAAGGGTAGCCAACAATTTGGAATCGCTATTTTTATTTTTGGTAAACTACCCTTCTTTTTTATGTTTAGTTGGCGAAATGTTACTAAGAAAAGTTACTCGCAATTAACAATTATGACTCTATACAAAATATCAAGAAGATCCGTGTACTTTAATTATAGCATCATTTTTTATTAGAACAAAAGCTCTAATTATAAAAAAACGTAAGAAAGAAAATAATAATAAATCAATTAACATGTACAATCCGAGAGTGTATTTTTTTGTGGACTAGTTTAGAAAATTCAAAAGAAAATTTATTTTCTCAGATAAACATTCACTAAAAATGGAATTGTCAAAGTTAGAAAGATCTTCTTGATATTTTGTATAGAGTCATAATTGTTAATTTCGAGTAACTTTTTTTAGTAACATTTTGTCAACTTTTATATACGATGGGTAGTTTACCCAAAAAAAAAAATAGTGATACCAAATTTTTGGCTACCCTGTACATTATTTAGAAGTTTTAAATATTCCTACATACTTTTCATAATAACCAAAACTTCTTATAAGGAATGACTTTTTTTCTTAAAATGCAAAATAAGAAAATTTACAAGTATAGTTACCTCTATCCGGGGACACGCTGTAAATATATATATATATATATATATATATATATATATATATATATATATATATATATATATATATATATACGTTTGTCCGGTTGGAATCTTGCAACTCAATTTTGAAGCAGTCATTTCTGTTGGAGACTAATCTTGAAAATTTCAAAGTACCTACCTACGTTTTTGAATCTAATAGTGTCAAACTAAAACCTATTTTAGAGCAAAATTAAAAAAATCGATCTGTGTGCTTTGAAAACACAATTTATTATTTTACTACAAGCTTTTATTTAACTTGAAATATATGTATGTATGTTTGTCTGGGAGGAATCTTGTAACTCAATTTTGAAGCAGCTATCGTCAACCGATCGAGTTGAAATTTTGTATGTTCGCCATTATGGGCGTGGTTTGTTTGTTTACGTTCAATAAAAAATTATTGCTCATAATAATATTTGTTTTCTGTCAATAATATAACAAAAATATAAAAGTGGGATATTTTGACAAAATTCAATGAAATCATTTTATACTTTTTTTAAAATCCTTTCCATAGTTGAACATTATTAAATGAAAACTACTGAAGTCTACTGGTTATCATTGGCTACTGGTTACCAAATGATAGTAGTGAATGAACAAATTTACCAATTTTTGTCATACCCATATCTCCCAAATTAGAACTCAGTTCCAAATTTGGAAAATAGTTTTTTTATTGCTCTTGATCAGCTTATTTTGGTAAGCTGAGTTTCTGCAGTCAATAACAGAATACCTTGTATACAACGCCTTATATACTACAGTCTAGGTAAATCAAACGAAGTATCATTCTCATGAGAGTCATCATACATTTGATACGACAACAAATACGAACCTAAAATCTACATTTTACTTTTATAGATTTACTTCTCGTTTGGTCACTCATATGAAAACATGTTTAATGTGAATTTCGAGGCAAATTTACTAACTTTCTACCAGAAAATTTATAAACGTTAGTTGAACTTTTAAACGTATAATATTTTTTAACATTACATAAAATTTATTCTAATTTTTAATTTAAAACATAGGTTAGGTTTACTAGCATGAGTGAATAGATAGATCCCAGGTGGTGTGTATAATATTATTGTAATGTTGAAAGGGATTGGTATGGATATAATGTAGTACAAATAGTAATTTTTAAATATATTTTTATTTTATGTTGTGTGGTTTAACGATAGCGTTATTAAAATGCGTAGGTTCTCATCCTGAAATGAATGGTAATGTTATAAGTCATCCGATAAAGGAATGTCGAAGAAAATGTTCGAATTCGACACTTTTTTTTATATACTTATGTCTACAATATTAAAAAAATGGGCACTCGGCTGAGAAAATTTCTTTGAAACGACTAAGAATTTTACTAACCAGAAGGCAGACGATTAAGGTAAACGGGCTCTAAGGCTAATATTAATTAAGAACAATAGTAAATAAATTGTAAGAAAATTGTAACTCATGCTAAAGTAAAGAGTTTTACTTCAGGAGATTCTATGTTAATGACTCACTTCTTTAGTAATACAATTTCATGGGTGAACATGTAAGTCTGTGATTTGTATATATGGTTTACATTGAAGATTCAATTCTATTTTCAAACAAATTTAAATAAGTTATTAATTTACATTTGAATTTTAATGATTATGTAATCTCGAATTTGATTTTCACAATTTCTAATGCAACAAGTTTAATCAATTATTATTATCAAATCATCTTTATTTGGCATTTGCTATATCAGTAAGATGTAAACAATTAAAAACCAGTCTTATTTTAAACAAGTGAAATTTACAAAATTAAAAAAACCCCATAAATTCTAGATTAAACTACTTTTTCCCTTAAAGCCTTTTCCAAACTGATCTGGTTTTGCAGATCACCACCAATTTTTTAGTTTTTTAGGTACGGAATTCTAAACTCGCACTTGAAGTACCTTTCAAACGAATAAAATCAAAATCGGTTCATCCGTTTAGGCACTGCGATGCCACAAACAGACAGACACACACACATAGCGGCCAAACTTATAACACTCCTTTTTTTAGTTCTCGGGATAATAAAATGTGCAAATAGAGAGCAGATTTACTCGCCTGTACCATATTTTATAAAATGAATTCAATGATAATTAGAGTATTTAAATAGTAGACAAAAGAAGGTAGGTAACAAATGGCAAAAAAGCTTCCAAAAAGGACCTAAATATATGAAAGCAGATATCGTGGTGCTAATAAATTTTTGGCATACGATCATTAAACAGTTAAGTATTATTAAAAGACTGAAAAACCGATAGCAAATTTTTTGATATGTTTTCGATGTAATTTACTAATTTTTATTTATTTTAGTCAACATTGAAATACTTTGTGGACTCCGTCGGGGTAAAAGAAGAAAATGAGTTATTCTAATCTGTTAGATCTTTTACTGAAACACATCAATGACTCCAATAGTCATTCTAATATTTAATGGTTTGACAATTATTATTTTTAACGAATGATTAAACAAAGTGAAGGAAGGCAAAAGAAAACATACAAAAAAATTAAAATTCATTAAAATCGGTTTAAAATTAAACTTTTAACTTAAAATAAATATCTCTTAATGTTTTTTGAAAAGTGTTTCATTGTGTCAAATATAAACTGAATCCTTGAAATAAAATATACTAAAAAAATTACAATTGGTAACAATTTAAAATTATTTGTCACACATAATAACGCAATTGTTTATATCACTCAACATTAAAACTAATAAAAATTTCATACCAAAACAAAAATCTATGTACAATCAGAGAAGAACCAGAGATACATTTTGAGAGAAAGCATTTTCAATGAAATTTCTGTAACAGTAGTATAATACAGTATAAGAAAATATTGTTTTGGTACGGCGATGTTGGTAGAGAGGTACCATCTCGTGTACGGTATAAACCACTTGTTAACAATACAGTTGGCGACGCTTCAAAAACTCCACCATTGTTCCCATATATTTATTTATACATATGTGCACCAATCCTACCATCCCTGTTCGTGAAAATGGAATATAAACGCGCGACTGTGTGCTCCTCGCGTGTACAACAAACACCAGCTATCAGCCTAGACGACGTCGTCATATACAAAATATAATATTCTAGTACATATATATAGTACAGTTAAAGATGTTAAAAACAAAGGAAAATAAATGAAACCGCTAACATCTTGTAAAAACCTCATGGAATGTGCTTCTTAGGTGTTAAATATTATTTGTAAGACATCTTAGTGGTACCAATGTTTCTATTTGTTAACAAACAATAAAATCGTTAATATTAATGTAACGATTAATGTTAAAGTTGACTCACAAAATTAATAAATAGGGAACTTAGGAACTTAAATAACGTATACGTTATACATGTATAAATAGTTTTCGATTATTTGTCAAACACTTAACATTTACGTCATATAAGTTGCCTATTTAACTATTTTTTAAGTGAACTTTAACATTAATCGTTTCATTGAATTAACAATATATTTTTTATCAACAAATAGAAGCATTTGCACCACTAACTCACTTTATTAGCCTATTTTTGTAACATATTTTACTGTACTAATAGAAGCTATCTTCAGGAATATCACAACACCTCGTTTCTTATACATGCTACAGGAAAATTGCAGCTTTTGGATATGGTGTGTGGTGTCTTAGTTGAACAGGGATGTCAGCTATTGTACCGGGATGCAAATTTAGGTTGCCCTGATGTAATATTTGTTTGCGGTTATAGTTTTGAAAAGTTACACCTTATCATAACCTTTTGCCAGAAAATACTATCGAATTTCATTTTTATTACAATCTTAATTCAGCATGCT
This sequence comes from Chrysoperla carnea, assembly GCF_905475395.1. NCBI lineage: Eukaryota > Metazoa > Arthropoda > Insecta > Neuroptera > Chrysopidae > Chrysoperla > Chrysoperla carnea. The sequence goes on from NC_058341.1 coordinate 50,882,732, forward strand.
TGGTCTATATTTATTGGAAAATCTTAAATAGGCAACCGGGTTAAATTTTTTTTATCAGATCAGGCGAAAAATTCTCACTGGACGTACAGAAAACTTAAGATGGTTTTAAAAATCTTTAGTAGTATACAAGACATGAACGTTTAAAATTCCCAATTAAACAAAAAAGAAAATATTCACTAGTGACGGCATGCGAGATGGACAACAATCTTTGAATGTTTATCACTTCTTCGTTTTCTTATCAATTTTAATTTCACTTTAAATTTTTTTATGGAATTAGGTCTAATTTAACATTTTTATGGGTAATATGGCAAATTCGTTGATATACAGTTTACGGGATCTTAAAATATAATCATTTTCCAGAGTGTGATATTAGATAGTTATCTTGAAAAAATAGGGTAGAGTCACGAATTTTTATGACTAATGTAGTAGTTTTAAACCAAAAATTACGAAAATCGATTATATTTGGAACTGTTTCTCTGTTTGACCGTGTAATTTTGTCAGTTTATTGGATTGAAATTTCAGCCCGGTGAAACTGATAAATCTAGTTCCGAATAGTAGATGTCCTGAGTTATGAACTTATTTTGTTCGGGGCTAATGGAATTGTTTCCAACAAGATAAAACTAACTTATAACAATTTAAAAGCACAATAATCGTAAACAACATAATTTTTCTAATATTTATAAACAAACATTTTCCAGAAGATTTCTAAACGGTCAACACTTTAAATTTTTCTTCTGTTATATCTGTTATATTTTTACCCGGTACATTATTATTCATGGAAAGTTTTCCAAAACAGGATATTATCAAAAATTTTATTAAAGTATGTCATCATTTCCCTCTTTTTATTAGAAAATGTTTTAATGGAAAAATTCAAAATTTAATTTTAATGTGAATGCTGTTATATGTGCGAGTCAGAACCTCATAAAAAATGACTTTGAATTGACTTTCTATATTTAATAAAAGTTGTATTTTTAGTTCAAAAAGTATATGACTAACCGACCGATTCTTTTTTGTATAGTTTGTTATGTTATCCATTCACGTCAATATGTTTTTAACTTCCCAGAGGAAGGTAATGTAATGGGGCCGATTTTGAAAATCTCCAGTTTTACATATTGCCGCGGTTTCAAGGCCACAATATCCGAATCAAACCTTTCAATTAAATGTCTGTGTGTGTGTGTGTGTGTGTGTACGTCATATATGTACGTATGTGCGTATGTTCGTTCAGATTCTTTACCTCAATTATCTCACGAACCAGTTATGATATTAACACGTGACCGGGCTTAGTCGACGCATAATCGCGTATGTTAGATCTGGAAGAGTTTTCAGCAGAAATAGTTAATGCGTTTTGTAATGGTCTATGGAGATAATGATCGTTCCAGCATAAGCTGTAGTACATGTGCGAAGAATAATCTATGAAGGCTAACAAGACCTATTTTTTAATGTTTTTCCTCCTCTGGGAAAACTTTATTACCATTAAAATTTTACTACCATTTCTTCACTGTACTAGTCATTTTTTAGTACATATTTATAACGAAAAAAATATTATTCCTGCTAGGTGCCCCATGACACTTTTTGTTCTTCTTTTGTCAAATTTTTATTTCCGCATTAATTTCAGAATGTGATTCGTTAAAATGAACACACCAGTTTCATAAATATAATGTTTCAGATTTAAACTTAAGCACTTTAAAAATATTTTCCAAAGATTATATAATCGAAAACAATAAATCTTTTTTTTATCTCGATATATTTTTACCTTCTGCACATTAAATCTATCAATTTGAAAGAATAAAAAAAGTTTTACGAAAAAAAAGCCATCAATGCATGAAGTCATATTCAATTAAATTTTCTTTTTAAATGTGTCAAATCGTTCTTTTTTTATGTAGGTATAGGAAAAAAGCAATATTAATTGCTTTCACCTTATCGATGTTAATTTTTAATTTTCATAGAAATTATTAGTCAATGTACATGATAGGTAATTTTTTTTACTAATGGCAAATGCTTTTTATTACTTTATTATATTACAAATATAATAAAGTATTGTGATCGAAAGAACAAATCGATATCGGGGTTTCAACGGAAATACACGTTTTGAGGGTCCCTGATTCCAAAAAAGTGGTTTTTAAAAAATGTTGCGTCCGTCGGTATGCCGGTATGTCTGTTGTCAAGCTGGAGCTTTCAATTTTCAAACGATTTTTCTCAAACTCGGTAGAAAGGTTCAGTTTGCTCATAATTCCAGACGATTTTTTCATTTTTTCCCTAGGCCTTTTTTTTAAGGGTTGTTCCCTTTAGACCAAAACAAGATTTTTGGGTTTTTCTCAAAAACATCCCTAACGATTTCGAATAAACTGGGCACAAGGCTAGACCTTAAGGTGTATCTAGGGTTGGTATAACCCACATATGCGGGAAAATTCGAGAAGGCCCATACCCTGGGGAAAACCTTTTTTTTGGGCTTTTCTCAAAAATGGCTCCAACGATATCAATTTTAAATAATATATCAATTTTATAATATAATAAAGTCTTGTACGATGTTTCGGACCGTTTATTTTTATTTTAAAATATTTATTTATTTCACATATTTTCTTCAATCTGAATTGATGATCTTCCATTTGTGTTGCAAGTCTAAGGTATCCATATGAAATAAGATGGAAGTTGCTATTAATGATCTTACTATTAACGGTACACACAGAAAAATATCAATTGAAGGGTATGAATTGAAATACACCGAAGATTACATTTACTTAGGACAGCTAGTTAGTTTCGTCAACAAGGAAACAAAAGAGGTGCAAAGAAGATGTATTACAGCTTGGAAGAAATTCTGGTCCTTAAAAGAAATTTTAAAAGGAAACTTTCATTGGACAATTAAGCAGAAAGTCATGGATACATGCATCTTACCGGTAATGCTCTACGGATGTCAAACTTGGTCTAGGAAAGACACAACAAACACAGCAATAGGAGTGTGTCAAAGAAAAATGGAAAGAGCAATACTAAATATACGACTACGCGATAAAATAACAAACAACAGTATCCGTCGTAAAACAGATCTTAAAGATGCGGTCTTCATGGCAAAAAAACTCAAGTGGTCTTGGGCCGGTCACATTCTAAGAACGCAAGATGACCGATGGACTAAAAAACTAATATATTGGACACCTAATTACTGCAAAAGAAGGCAAGGAAGGCAGAATATAAGATGGATGGACGAATTTAAACGCTATGCTGGTAACGAGTGGACCAGATTTGCAAGGGACAGACATGCGTGGAAAAATGCCATAAAAATCTTGCCAGCAATCTAAAAACATAAAAAAATTAAAATTACTTTTCCTTAAAAATGGAGGAGAGGCCCATACCCACTTAGTGGGTCCAGTGGCTAATTATTATTATTATTATTATTATTAGTTGTTAAAGCATGTAACTAGAATAAATAAATTGGCAGTACATAGTCGGTGTGGTACTGAAGTCGTGTGAGTGCGACCACTGTAGTCCACACGAATAACTTCCCAGAGGGGGAAAAACATAAAAAAAAATGTCTTGTTAGCCTTCATAGATTATTCTTCGAACATGCCCTGCAGCTAGTGTTGTAACCATCATTATCTCCATAAATAAATGATGTGTTTTATCCACTTTTCAGATTCTGTTTATTCAATTTTTTCTAGTTTTTTTTATTAACATTAAAACGGCTCAACTAATTATACTGAAAAGTCCTTTAGTTCTTAAATACGTGGTTACGCGTCGAATAAGCTTAATCACGTGTTAATGTCATAACTGGTTCGCAAGATAATCGAGGCGATAGAATCCAAACGAACATACGAAGAAACGTACACACACACACACAGACATCACATCGAAAAGGTTTGTTTCGGATATTACGGCCTTGGAACACCGTGGCAATATGTAAAACTGGGAGTTTTTCAAAATCGGAACCATTACATCCCCATTCTGGGAAGTTAATAAAACTATTTGATTTGTGTTATAAATACGTATTTTGACCACATTCTATCCAAATTCAGTTTTAATGAGGTAAACATTGGTATTCTGTAGAGTACATATAACGAATTAGCGAAGAGCATGATATCTCTCCGGAGAATAATTAAGGTAAGCTTTTTCATATTGATAATGACTGCATTATAATCGAAATATTAATTTATATTTTTGATAATTCAAGATCTCTCTTTATATTTGTTCCACGGTTGGTTTTAAATGGATAAATCCGTTTTATTGCATAATCAAATATAATCTTAAGCTTTAAAATATAATTGAAGTATTTTTAAAACCAAGTTTTTCATTTTACTAGGGTAATAGACTTTTATATAATTTAGTGTTTTGCATTTATATTTATTGCAAGGTAATAAAATTTGAACGACTCCCTAGAAGAACTGTTTTTAATTGATAATTGAGTAAACTTGTAAACTCGAATGTATATTGTTAAAATTACTAGAATAATAAACCTAAATACCTCATATAAATATAAATCCGATGAAAATATTTCGAGAACTATAAACTATTCGTAAAAGGATAATTCAACTATAATAATAATATTCTAAGATGGTATTATAAATCCTTCTATTCTTACAACAAACATAAACTAGCCATTTATATCTTAAAAAGGGTTTGTTTATTTCAGTCGTATTTACTATATTTAGATATTCATTATGTGCAGAACCGAATTGAGCATCAGGCAATATTTATAAGTTCTATGTCCTTTTCACACAATGATTTCATCTTTTGTGTAATAATATTGCCCATAATTTAAAAAAATAATATTGTGATTTAAGAATATAGACAAAATCATTACATACAAGACAAAATTATTGTTTGAAACCTCATATTCATATTAAAAAGATATCAAACTTATAGCTATTTCAGCATATGGCGCTAAATTTCTTTATGCACGCAACGAGATCAGTCACCTAATGGTTATTAAAACAATTTGATACAATTTTATTACGATCGTACATTTATGGTAACAGCCCATTTGTAAAAGATATCTACTCCTTTTACATTTGGCATTACTAATAAATTTTCATATAGATTCGAATAGAAGATGATTTATCGCAATTGATACTGGAATGGAATGGTTTGTTTTCCATTCAAAATCTTGAGACTTATTCGAAGATCTTGAAGATTTTTAACTTACGTTCAAATGAACTCGATATTTGTAATATTTGGGTCAAAAATAGAATAATGATTTAAATAAATGTTGGGAACAAATCAATTTATCTCTAATTTTGATATTATTTTACAGTTTTAAGAAAATGGCAAACAAATCGAAAAAGGTTTTTCTTTTTGATTCTGCTAAAATCGTTATTTTAGACTAATTTGATCTCCAAAATCTCATAAGGCATAATTGACTTGTTGGTTCAAAATAAGTCAGTATAATCATTTTTATAAAAATCCGGAATATATATACATTTTTCTAAAATTTCGAAATTTTTACCGACCCTTTTAAAAATAGCAAAAATCGTAAAAAAGTATTTTTTTTGTATCTGATCCTGCTAAAACCGTTGTTTTAGACACATATTTACTTTATTTTAATTAAGCACAAACCTTAGTAGTGTTCAAGGTATTGGCCTCGGGGCCCTAAAATTTTCAAATTTTAAGTTCGTAGATTTTGAAACCCGCTAAACGCACTTTCAAATAAACATAATTTCGGTAATTTTTAAGTCAAAATAACTCAAATTAAACTATGTCCCATATAGTTTACATGAAAATATTCTCCTGTGTTAGAAATTTCAAATCATGAACCTCGACAAACAAATATTTTTGATATAGTTCTTAAAAGTTTCGAATCATTCTATATGCCAAAGAGAAGGCAATGTCGACAAAATGAGCTTGAAACTCTTAATATTCTAAGCAATTTTTCAATCAACCTGTAGACATGTTTTAATAAAGGTCATAAATTCTAATACGCCACTTTGGATAAGACGAATCGATAATATAAAACACAAAATTTATATATCTCATATTTTATCAAATTTAATTGTATCTATTTCATTAGTTAATGATAGTTTGAGCTTCCCATCGTTGCAAAATGACATACAAATGCACTGTCAATGACATTTTTTATCACAAACATTTTGCAAATAAATTTGTAACTGGAAAGACAGATGACAGTGTGAATTGTCACATTTGTCTTGATTTGTTAAGAACAGTGCCAATTTACTTGTACTTTTGACGATTTTACGGCATCTCTAAAGTTGCAGACCAAGAGTCGAAAGGGAAAAACAGAAATAATTATCTATAGGGTAATAAATCTATAATTAATATGTATAATTTAATGAAATCAACAATGTTTTATCCCTTTTTCTTTCACTTTAAATCGGAACGCCATAAAGTTGGTATAAATTACTTCTTCTGCTTAAACCTGAATAATTTTTGATCAACAGTGTTTTGTTAAAAAGTTGAAGAAAGATTGCTTACCTTGAATTTAATGAAACCTTTCTAACCTGATAGACAACGAATTTATCAGCAAATTTCGAACATTCTGTATGAATTAAATTGAAGCATTCGTGTAAAGCGTTAAAATATATTTTTCAAAACAAACGTCAATAGTCTGCAAAAAATTTCATGTTCAATCGAGTAGAATTCGTGCTCATTTTTGATGACATAATGAAAAGGAAGCAGTTAAAAAAGAAAAAGTTTGAACAAAGGTTGATATTTACAATTTTATAACTTTTGTGGCTTTTTGTTTTTATTTTAAAGATATTTGCATTTTATAAAATATGCTTTAGCGGTGTCGAAATATTATGATAAAAGTATGTATGTACCATGTTTGTAAATAATTTTTGTAATATTTGTAAGGTTATATTTAGGTGTGAAAGTGAAAGGTCACTGTATTTGTAATATGTAGACCAATTACCCAAACGGTAGATAATCGTGCAGGAGTTAGGAAGAGATTTTTTTACTTCCAAAGTCAATCTAGGAAGAATTTAAAAATCATTCGTTACGAAAAAAAATTAATACTCGCCCTCCGCTAAGTTCTTCTACTCTCTCTGTTTTATTTTTACGTATGTGGTGCTTATTTCCTATGTCTTCCTGAAAAAAACTAATCGTCACAATTTCACAAGTTAGTATTCTCTACTATAAAATTTTAAATTTGATTTCGAAGTATCAATCAAATAAATATTGTGTCCATTTTGCTTTATCTAAGAATGGTTGTCATCAAAATCGAAACTGGGCTAAGAATTAGAAAATGATGATGGACTAAGAATTAGACAACAGTGATGTTTACGAAAAAATGTTTCCATCAAAAGTTGTTTATTTTTTTATAAGGAACATTTTTTTTCATTTAAACTTTTATTCTATCTCTATCAGTTTACAAAATGGGTCCTACGAACCCTAGACCAAAATTAACGTATGTTAACCTCTTTTACGAACTCGACCTCACTTTTAGGTGATTGACATGAACTAATTAGGTGATTTTATGAACACATAATCAAAAATTTTTCTCGTAGCATCAATATTTTTAAGCGTTAAAAACTTGGGACTTAATTAAGTATTCCTTGATATATGTACATCATATAAAAATTGCCAAAATTTTTTGAAAATTTTCGAATATTGTACTGGATTTCCATTCAGAGGAATTTGTTTTGCCACAATTTGATAAGACCAATCCAAAAATATGCACTCAATAACTTATGCATACTCACTTCACACTAGGTTTTCTGTGCAACTTAAATTTATTTAAATACATTACAGCAAAAGTTATTTAGAATTTATTTTTAGAATTTATACAAAATTAACTTTCACAAAACACTATTCCTTGGAGGAATTAACTTTAAACAACAGCACTCGTAAAAAAAAAGAAATTTTTGACAAACAATTGTCACTTGCGTACATAAAATTTTTGTATTTATTTGAAGAGAAAATGGTTCAAATTAATACCACCCTCTTGGTGTCATGAGACACTCATTTTCTCGCACAATAGGTACCACATTTAGTATTTAACTTTCAAGGTTTTTTGGTCAATGCCTGTGGTATTGATAAAAGAATTGTAAATTTGGAAGTTTATATATTTTTATTCATGTTTAATTAAAACTAAATCGTATTTAACAATAATATTCCGATGTGAAATTCTAATCAAAGCATTACTCTCTCTATTTTTCATTCAAACTTAAAACGTGCACATTGAATTAGCGGTGTAACACCTTTTTGAATTGTAATTATATATACAAATATGCCTAATAATTTTCAAAACAACACATCGTCGTATTTGTGGAAGATAGCACCGGTTTAAATATAGCTATAGCTAAAAAACTTTAATTAAATTATACGGTTTAAGTATAATATAAGCCGTATGTAACATCAAGGCACATGCAGGAGGTAATCGTTGCCATTTAATCAGAGAATATTATCTAATAGAATTTGATTTAATAACTCTTACCATTAATTAAAATTTTTAAATATGTAAACTTTCTTCATTATTGTAAAAATGGAAAAGTATAGAAACAAAGGTAAAGGATTAAACAGATTGTGGTGACAGGAAATAGTTACTCTACTGAATATTTTATGAACTGAAAATATTTGTTTAAACAAATAAAAAAACTCAATTAAGTTTTTCCGAATATTACCGAAATTATATAGTCATCTCATCAAAATAAATAAGACAGACTCATTAAAAAATACATATAAAATAAAACATTATAATACATATTATAGTTCGTTAAAATTAAAGTAAAAACTTTCCAAAAAATTGTCGCTGTGTACACAAAGACATTCGTGATATACGTAAATTAATTTTTTTTATTAATTAACTTTTTAAAAACGTTAGGTTAATTTCTTCGTATCTTTATTGATTTTTATTTTTAACCGGAGAGAAAAAGCCGAGGCCGGTGATTGTCTTTCTCACTACAAAACATCTTACGTGAAAAAGTGTAAGAACTACCTAATACTGTTATTTTAAATTTGTATTTCAAATATTATAAAAAGTCAGATTGTTTCTGATTCATTTCGACCTCTTACCATACATTTGAAATTAGGTCATACTTTTTGCAAATAAACCACGCTTACGCCATTTCTTTAGTCATTTTTTGAAAAACAAAAAAAGCTCGGGAAATGATACATGTTTCACCTTTGGCCTGTATGCATTTATCAAGCGAAAGATGTATGAATGTATATAAAGTAACGTCAAACCTAAAATTCCGGATCACTTCATGAATAGAGAAGGAAATGAGCTTTGTAGTACAGATCAAAAAGTCTGTAAAATTTTCTGAGAAAAATACCAAGAAAAATTAATTTCTAAATAAAAAATTTCTATTGCGAGCATGATTTTTGTTAGTTAAAAAACGTTTTTCTTCGAAATCTTACGTCAAATTCTTTGAAATCGATTTTATTTTTTCTAAAAAGTACTTCTTAAAAATAATTTTATGACTTTTTATTTTTTTATAATAAATTGTTATTATGTAAATTTGTCTTGTGTTGTTATTATTGGTTCGTAATTATAACATTAAAAAAAAAGTGAAAACACCCTTATATTTATTAATATTCAAATTAAGTAAGTATCTGGAGAGTGGTGGTAGCGGAACAGTTGCATGTCTCGTAAACACGAAGCATAAATCAAATGAATGATCGTATAAAAAATTGAACTATGTATAGTGCTCGTAAAAGTTGATATTTTTTCGAGCATAAGGATTGTCACGTAGACAAAGAGTCGAAACTGGGTAAGAATTTTTCCCCCCTTTGAACACTTGTGAGGAATAAACGCGTTGGGTTCCATCGGTGTGTTTTGATAGTCAACTGAAGCAAAAGGAAATAGTTAATTTAAAGTTGGGTAATACATAATACATCCTTAATTAGTCGGGCACAACGGTTTTTTTTTTTTCAATAGTTTATTAAGGTTTTTATTTTAATTTAACTAGTTTTGGGGAAATGTATGAAAACATATCATCCATCTACCGTTTTCCCATAAGACCAATGTTAAATTTGTCTACCTTTGAAGTAATTTATTTATTTCAATAATCGGGCAACCCCCGCCCCTTTAGAATTTGCATAATAGATTTACACTTAGTTAAAATAATAAAGCCTTCTATCCAAAATTGCCCTGGCGCTTGTAAATACTTAATTTGATAGACCTTAAAAATCCAAGGTTTTTGTTCACATCTTTATCAAATAAAAAGGTTAAAGGTAAAGAAATTTTAGGCCTCGTTTGATTCATATGGACAAAAACAGAAAATAAATAATACATAGAAAAAGGACAATTATATTATCGAAAGTTTTTTTCAAGTAGGCGTATTTCATTGAATTTCATTTTCTTATACTTTCTGTTAAAGCTTATTGTAATAAAATTCTTTTATAGTTGATCAGGTTTTATCAAAATTAAGATATTTCGATATATAAACATAAAAATTTCTTTTATTTGATCAAATTGTCAATAGAAAAAATATAGTTCAAATTGTATTGGAAATAAGATATTATTGTTGATATATGACTTCTTGATAGACCAATCGTGGCACTTGCTGGGTAAAAAAGTGTTACTTGCCTTAAAAGTCGATGCCAGTCATTTTATATAAAAATTAACCTTATTTTTATAAAATGTCAAAGTCTTATCAAGTTCCATCCATATTGTGAAGAATACATTTTTTGTTGTGTCTCCCACATTTTCTGATTTGGAAATCGAAAGGCGCCAGTCTTGCCACTGGAAAAAGCAGACTAGTATGATAAACTGATTTTCTCGAGTTCGAGGTAGTAACCAAGTAACCAAAATCCCACACTTGAACATTCTAGTTGCTGCATTGGACATTTATCAGTCATCTATGAGGCTGAAGTGAGGAAATGGGACATTAAAAATTGCTGTTTTCTTACGTTCTACAACTAATATTTTAAAATGTTTGCAATCTAAAAATTTTTTAATATAAATAAAAACTTTTATGGCCACGAACTTGTAAATAATTTAAAACTTTATTTTATTAAGATACAAAATATTTTAATAATAAATTGGCAAATCTAAAGTATTTCATTTGAAATCGGTTTATGTATTATATACGTACGAGTTAATTTCAACCGAAGGAAAAAAAAATGTTTTTTGGTATTTAAAATTGTTGTAATATATTTATTGGCAACAATTCAAAACCATATGTAAATGGAGGATATTATTGTTAAGTATTTAAATGAGATATATTTTCAACTAAATAGAGGTAGGTTTCTTTTTTATATTTATACTAATCACCACACATGAAACCCGTTAAGAAATCTATGGTAGAACTTCTGATTTTTGAGGAAAACTACTGTTTATCTGCACCTAGTATCTTTGCTCATAGTATATTTTATTCTGAACTAGCCTGATACCCGCCCGTTTCACTGGGTTTAAAAGTAAAAAAGACCCCTTTATTAACTCCACCTCATAATTCATTGAGTATATCAGAAAAGTTGGCCATGAATGGTTTGACAATGATTAATTTAAATTTTTCCAGAAAAATACTTTAATTTATGGTTCAAAATGATGAATATTCATCTGCTCCACCTATAATCATCATTTTGAACAATAAATTACAGATTTCTGTAAAAATTCAAAATAGTAAATGTCAGATTAAATTTAATTAATTTATTTTTTTAAATATATCTTTATAAATTAAAGCTTATGTGTTATCTCTGTACATATTCATTAAAACCCATTCGCTAGTTTTAGCTTGAAAGTGTAACAAACAAACATTCTTACTTTCGCATTTATAATATACTAGATTGATACCCGCCCGCTTCACTGGGCTCAGAAGTAAAAACCACCGCTTTGATATACACAGTTTTCAATTTTGTTGTAAATGTAAAATAGTCATAATTCATTGAGTATATCAGAATAGTTGGCCATGATTTGGTTAACATTTACTATTTTAAATTTTTACAGAATAGAGACGTGGCATTTTAACACAAATTGCTAATATCGTAGTCCCATTTTTCTTTAAACTTCATTAAACATTGCTTCTTTAAATATGATTGCTTAGCTCAATTCCCACGAACAGTTAATAGCTCGTTTCACAAATAACCTTTTACAAAAATAATTTGTCTCTTAATCTATGTCATTGCAATTTACGAAATAATTATTTTATTGTAATTTCGATTTGAAATTTAGTTGTACCGATATAGCTTTTCTGAGATTCATGTTGACTCCTGCTTGCAACACATAAAATAGTAGTTAAAAAATTAAATATTTACATCGCTTCCACCATAATTATGGAATACATTTAATCTAAAGCCTTTATCCTACAATGGTTTATTATGTTTTGTAATGACTGTAAGAACATAAAACATTGAATTAAAAATACTGCATACATTAGTTTCAACTTCTATCCATATATAAAATTTTCACCTTTAAAATAGTCTCAAAACTACTTCCGATTTTTTTAAATATGGCTTTTTGTACACCGGATATTCAAATTGTTTACATAATAAATAAAAATAAACCCATATGAAAACGACATACATGAAAAATATTTATTTTGCCAAAAAATACTACAAGGAGAAAGAATTATACAGGGTGGCAAAAACATACAAACACTCCAAAAATAGTCAGAAAATAGCGAATCAGAAAAAGCCCCTTAAATAAAAAAGTTGAAAGACTCAAACTTTTGTACTAGATGTAGACCTAGAACTTGAACCTGAAACCGATTTTCAATTTATTGTATACCTAACATTTGATAGTTTCAATTATAAAAAAGAGCGAGAGGTGTCGTGGAACACTCGGTAGTAAGTATGTTCCTTTCGTTATATTCACAAAAAATAATCTATTGATATGAATGAGTTTCGACCTAACGACCTTTTGTATGAGGTGTGAGCAATATAATCACTACACTACGTCCACTATGAGAATAACATTAATATTTCAAGGTAATTTACTATAAAAAATTTTATTTAAAAAAAAAATTTAACGATGTAGATGGGTTTCGACCTAACGACCTTCCGCATGAAGAACGCGCTATATAATCACAAGACTATGTATATACTCTTAAAAGACAATAATATACTATAATTCAAGATAATATACTATACAAAAAAGTGTTGATCGTTTTACATCTCTCCAACCCCCCATTTGTTAAACGCGCGAAAAGGAACATAGTTTCCATACCCATTTTTGACATCGTAAATGATTCTTGCACATATTTTTTACGTCGAAACATATACACATGTTCCGGGGAATCATTGCGTCTACTGCTCGTAAAATACGTACGTCTACGGTACGTCTACGGTATAAGTACTTGTTGAAAAACCCTATATAGAAATTGTTGAATGTCAGAGGTTGCATTATTTTTAATAAATTACAAAATTCTGCAACCATTTGTTTTGGTTTTCAAAAATTTGTATTTTCCAAGTCATTTTGGGGTACTGGTATTTTAATCATTCTGTAAAATTTAGCATTATTATCCATATTATCCATGCACAATTGTATCTTTCTTACATTTATCCTTTTTTAGATAGAATACTTTCTGTAATAATCATAGAAAGAATTTAAAATATAAATGCGATATAATAAATGTGAAGGTATCAACGTTTTATGTGTATTTTATCTCGATTTCCAAATGAAGAGTTGTACAATAAATTAATAAATGGGTAAATATTCTATTAATGGTGACCGTGTATTAACTACTGTAAACTACAGTAAAATACATAAATGATCGAAAAAATTATCCGTTTTATATGGGAATGGAATATTCTTTACAAATTTTTATTATAAGCGAAGTATTCTATGGATTTTGGCGTCTTGAGGTTTTGTCATGCAAAAGATAAACTCATTAATATGAATGCTTGTTGTCGGATTTCTAATAAACAAAAATACTAGATTATGTATTAGCTAAGCATGATATGATAAATATAACGACCAGTGAAGATAAACCAGCAAAATTTTGAAAATTTCTTGAAAACGATTTCAAGAATATCTCATTCGAAACGGATTCGTATTTTAAATACCTACATATCTGATGGGGATCAAAAGTAATTAATTTTCTTACCACGAGTAATTTTTCTTTTTCGCATAGAATATATTCTGTAACAGGTAACATTAAATTTTTGAGCGGTGCAATATAGATAACTTCTGCTCAAACTTTTAATAGCTGTCTATTCTCCTACATTAAGATTCGACTGATCTGTTCATGACAAAAAAAGATTTTGCAATATATTAACTTTTAAGTTTTCTTAATGATTTTGGTACCTTGCCGATACTTTCCAAACTGAAATATTTTCTATACTTTCCAAAAACTTAGTCGTGTTTAATAATAATATCGCATTAAAAAGCCTTGTATTAGCAGCTTTAAAATTTATTTAAAAAAAACTTGAAATAAATATTGTATCCTCTTTTCTACCTTCTTCATACATAAGTAGATTTAATTTCAAGGCATAAATTTCTTTTGGTGATAAAAAAGTACATTCAACAGATGTTATAAAAATATATAAAATAAAATAATGATTGTTTTTCCATCAATTGTCAATTTCTATTGTGTGTTAAACCATTAAAACTCACTTTACTTTGGTTATAAATATTTAATAAATATTTAAACACCTTATTTAACAGTAGGTGTAATAACCGTTATCCCCGGGTAAGTTTCATTAATGCGTTTAAAAAAGATCGATGTTAATCGTTGGAATATTCATTATGAATTTCCAGGTATAATTCTCTTTGATTTTCAGAAAGTTCAGGAATCTTTTTGAAAAGAGAGAGCAAAATCTTTCTGTGTTGTTTTCATAATGACTAAAATAAATAATAATTACATTGATTATTAAACAACTTTCGACACATTATAAATGCAACTTTCTAAAGTGTAAAATGCTTTTAAAAGTTCTGTGAGGTCCTAACATTTCCCTTGCAAATATTAAATTTTACCTACTCTTAAATATTTGGTTTACTCTTAAAGTCCGGCATGTCTTACTCTAAAGTATCCAAAGTATTTAAGCAAATAAATAAACTACCTTGACTTCCTACCGCTCCCACCATTTTGTTAAAAATTAAGATTTTTTCACCAATGCACAGATATTGCTACCAAATTTTGTAATGTTAAGAAATATTGTTGGTACAAAACATTTTGAGTATTGATGTTCATAAAATCACTCAAATAATTCTTTTCCGTCTGTTTGTGCGTCCGTCTGTCAACACAATAAATAAAAACAAAAAGAGATATCATGCTAAAATTTTTGTAGCTGAATATTTTTTCGTAAACATTATGATAACAACTAATAGTATTGTGAAATATTCTCGAAAAATGATAAACCAAAACAAATGGTGGTATTAAATACAAGATATTTCAACAATTAATTCAGTCAATTGTTTGTTTTCACATGTTTTTAAAATTTAATCAAGGTCAATATAAATAAGGGTTTCTTTCTCCAACAGTTGAGTAAAATTAAAAGAAAAGTGCATGGTATAAACATTATCTTTAAGTGAACAGAGTTCAAAACTTGAATGTTTTGATTTAAAACGATAGACAGAAGCCTTTCGACAGCAATTCTTATTTTATAACGTATGTTATTCTTTTAAGAGAATAAATTAATTTATTCAATACCTACTTTTTACACTTATTTACATAAATATTACACTGGTTTTTTTTTCTATAGTATATACAACAGCTATGCTATTACACCATTTTTTGTTTACTACAATGCTTTTACAAACAATAAATAAGTTGATTAAAAAAAAAAGAAAGAATTATTTTTAATTTTTTTAGACCATATTTCATTTATTATCACATAATATATCATAGATATAAGATATATATGTTTGATTGTATAATAATAAAAATATCGATATATATGTTAGATAAAATATAAAATACCAATGCATATATAAATCAAAAATGAGGACAATCGTCAATGCTTGAATAAAGAAAAAGCTATTCCAATAATTACTTATACCGGGTGTTTAATCATTTAAGTTGCAATAGTCTGCTGACACAGAGAAATATATATATCAGCAAGAAAATCTTAAAGAAAAAAATTGATTTGAAACTAAAATTTTGTTAATACGACTTTTTTGCCCGTCGCTAATGATTAGAATTTATGGAAATTAAGTTAGTCGAGGATAATTTTTGTAATCCGTATGATAAACGAAAGCTGTTGGTAACCCAATGGATCAAATCGATTAACCGATAGTTGCAGATCTCCATCCATTTGTTTCGACATTATATGTTGATAATGTCTTTCTTTTTGCTGAAAAATCTTTAAAATCTATTCATCCATCAATCTTCAACTCTATTTTCATGAATTCGACACTTTTACTCCGTTGAAAATCTGATATTATTAGCAAACTTACATTTACCTGTCTTCTAAATGATAATCATAGAAATTTCGCTTTCTTATGTTTTACAAAAACATTAGCTTATTTCTCTTTATCTTAACAAAGAAAATTTATGCTTGAATGTCTCAAAAATGAAAAATCTTTGATCATATATAAGTTTATGTGAACTGTTTTCACATACTTCATGTTATCTTGCAATATTAATGTACCTTGCATATGTCGCTAATAGGTTATTTATTCTGTGTATATATTCATGATGGTAGCATTATACTAGCATCTAGACAGATCAAAGAATAAAACTTATATCTCACCCATCTTTTTATTATTCTTAGTCAGTCAAAAGTTTTAGAACATGCAATTTTTCAAAACTAAAGTCATTGGATAAGATAACGAGACTGCTTTGACATTGTATTTGATTTTTCATACATTTGAATGATCGGTCAAACTAATGAACTTATCTTTGTAAATAAATAACATTACTAAAGAAAATATATAACTAGCTGTTGCCTGTCTACTTCAGTGCAAGAAAAATCTTAGTTTAGAGGTCTTATAAATAAAAAATGAGATGGGTAACATGATTTTAAACAGTTATTAAAATATCTAATATAGAGTCTTTAGTGCAATTAAATTTTGGAAAGACTTCTCGTAATCAAAGTTTTTTAAAATTTACTAAAACTTTCTAAACGTAAAATAAAAACATAGAATCATCGTGTTCATGTTTGAAAATATGCCAAGACGGTAGTTCAACCCCGTAACAATATTGGCTGTGATGTGATGTTAAGTCGTGCCGCCAAGAACGATGAGAACTACGCCAAGGTCATAAAAACTATCATGAATTATTTTGCGGCGATATTTGTAGAAAATGAATTTTCCGTTCGTTATACAATCAATTTGCTATATTAAGCAATATTTGTACATAACCTCAATATTATTAGGCAGCAAAATATGAACATTTTTAATTGTAATTTTACAATTGAAAATCGTTTTTCTAAATTGTAAATAAAAAAAGCCAGTGACGTCAAAATATCACTTTCGTAGGAAGTAGGATGATAACTAGTTTGTCTCTCAACTTGTTTTCATTATATTATAGCATGGAAAATTTGGCTCCCAGCTTCAACGGATATCAAGACTTCACAACAAATCATAGGTTGCTTTAATTAAAAAATATAACTATCATTAATAATAAATGAAAAAATGGATTTATTAAAATAAATTTCTTAAATATACGAATTATTCTTTCAATTATATAGGTACGACAGTTAAATTCGGCAATAGTTTTTGAATATGACGCTTGAAAAATTTACATGGTTTTCAGAAATGTCAAATTGGTGTTCATTTTCTCCAAAAACATAAAAGATAGGGAGATAGAGAGAGATGCTTTTTTGGTATGTTATTTTGACCCCTTAGGGTGGTACCAACTGCGTAAAACGTGAAAATATTTTTTACCTATCACGCACGTAGCACAACTATTTTTGCTTGAAAAAAGTAGTTTCACACTCCCCTAAGACGTCCAAATAACATACCAAAAAAGCAGCTTTACATCACGTTTTGCGATAAGGCTGTTTTTTTTGTAAAATGTTACTTGCGAAATGCATTTGTGGAAAAAAGAAATTAATGCAACTTTTCAATTACTGTCCAATAAAAAAATTTTTTATTTTACTATTTTATTGATATAATTCAAATTCGATCACATTTACAAACATAATAAAATTCTACATGCCAAACTTCTACTACCAGAAAAAACGTATGACATATTCCAATATGCATCCTGTAATCTATACACATACAATTTCATCTTGTTTTTCCCCGGGAATGTTTGAAGTAGAGTTGTAGTATAGTAGTATTATTTGTATGTATAGACATATATACTAAATACGGTGGCTCTTGGTTCGTACATATATCGAGACTATGGCCACCATCGTATGTAGGTATATACATGTTCTATACTACTACGGACGTTCACAACGGTAACGGCGACGAACTGGGAAAACCTTGATCGATATTACCATGGTTACGATGATAACACTGTCGGTGTTCATTTATTCGCTTTCAAACAACGCTTCATCGTAAATATATGGAGTATGTATGTTGGTATATAGTATTTTATATTCCTGTATTGTTGTATGTTTCTCAGCAGCATCTCATTTTTCTCATCTATACAGTGCATATTTTCATGCATGCACACATGGTTTATATTCAAGTTTGGGGCACTCTATCCTGTTGATACCTAGTATTGCGTATATGTATTTTAATTTTGTGGTATATGAGATTTATATGAATCATGATATAACCCATTACTATCTATTTAGAAGTAAGTAATTATTAATGATGAGTGTGATTCATCGATTCATTATACATAACTCATTGGAAAATTATTCATAAAAAAATTAGATGATTCTAGAGCGCTTTGGTCTTATCCAATTTTCTAAACGTAAAACGCAGATCATATAAAAACTGAAATTACCTAATTTAAAATCATTCATAGATAAGAAACGTTTTGTCACAAAATTTGTCATGTTCGCGACGTGATTTTAAAAACATAAACGTTTACATTGATGTTTTCCTTAACATTATAGTTTTTATTATGGTCTGCAAGTTGCCGTATTACTGTTTTAGCCGCATGTTTAATGTGCTTCACAAAATCTTTACAGCTGCTTTCTCGTTAATCGTCATAAAAGGCAATTGGGCGCCGTTTTTTTTTTCACAATGGCCATCTATAGTAATTAAAAATTTGAAATAACTTCTTTTTTTTAAATTTTTTAATTAAATTTGGTATAAATAATTTAGATTTCATTATTTCTAAAGTTAAATTATTAGCGTGTGTATAAAAAACTAAATATGAATAATAAAAAAGCAACCACACAAAGTTGTTAAGGGTCATTTATCCTAGACCTAAGTGTGCTCAACGTTGCTTAGTTTCAGAGTTTAAATTAAAGTTTATTCACAATATATAACAAAAATTATACAATTATATCACAATACAAATTATTCTATATTGTATATTTAAAAATTTTTACGTTTGTTTCCGATTATTAGCCGTGGGGGAGGGATAACCGTTGTTTTCAATATGGCACATGACGCGGGACAATGACGAGAGTTTCATGATTTTTGTTCACCTAAAAAAGTACTCAACGCACGTAAAAAAACTCTTTACATAAAAATATATCAATAAGAATAAAACGACTGTTTTAACCCACAAAGATTCTTCAAAGATTACGTGAGAAGAAAAATTACAGTTTTTAGGGGAGGGGGGAATACGAGTAATCCATTGTAATAAATACAAAGCTCCAAAACAGTTAGAGATAATAAAACAACTTCATAATACAGATGCACACACGACTTCTAAAATAGGAAAAGAAATATTTCCATTCCAGAAAATCTTTTTTCGTGAACCTTAAACTTAAATAATATATCAAGATGGTTACGGTATATTTGATAAATTAGAATTAAAGAAAAAAACTGCAAATTTTTAGCTTGAGAGATTAAGAAGTAGTATTCTTAACTCATTGCATTATGTAAAGTGTACTGGACCAACGTAGTAATCGATGTATTATCTGTCACAACGTTAGAGCATGTACATGGAAGTAAAAATTGATGGAATAGATAGCAAAAACTAATCAAATTAAAATAAAATATGAATAAATGATTACCTCTAATTAATTAAATGAACTTTATATATAATAGCAATCCACCACAATGCAGGTATATAAACTAAACATTAATAATAAACATTGATTATTTTATTCATTACTAGCCATTACTCGTTTTATTAGCAAATAGCATCACATAGTATCACGCAACTTAACCTTCTTCGAGGGCTCGAGAGAGAGGAGATGTCCACTTTGCTTTGGTCTTCAGCTAGCGCTTCGATCTAAGAAGCTCTTGACGCTTACATGTTTACTTCACTATGAGCGACAAGTGATGGAGGGAGGATGGAAAGAGTCACTCTAATTGAGGAAAGATTCATTGGCTTGACAAAAAAAAAATGTATAGTGTGCCAATCAGTAAAGTCGTTCGAAAGCTGCATTATTACAAATAAACGCACCAGGGGCTATATATGATCAGTAGTAGCGTGCAGTTTAACGTGATTTGCGCATCATCAAACCAGATGAATTGTAATACCGTATTATGTATGTAATAAAATTCAATCTTACGATATTTCACCTTGGAAAGTTTACGCACACTACACCCAATCCAATTCGTAGTAGAATGTATTACAAGTCACCAGGATAATAATATTACAAAACAAAACCTTTTTTCAAATGTTTTTTTTGTTAGACTTTACTGAAGCTTAAAGGTATTGAAAATACATAAAAATATTTTTTGTCGTATGTGTAAACTTTTCGATCGTCTCATAGTTATTAAATTTAGTACTAGTGTGTATGTCAGTAATAGTGTCCTTGATTTTATACGAATTACGAATTACGCAAATTTTTGTATCTCCGGTACAGTTATTGGTAACATTCTTATAAAAAGCAGTCCACGAATTTCAGGGATGGGCCAGGAATTCATGAAGCAAAATCGATCGAAACAAAGTGATACAAAGTTACACAATCTTCATTAATTAAAGTCTTTGATTGCGTTTAAGACTGTGACAGTCGACATTTTGAAAACACACTAAATTTTGAAAATGAAAGATAAGAGTGTAATTTTTAAAGCCATATCCTCTAGACTTTGATGTGATTCAGAAAAAATTGAATATTCAGAAAAAACTGAAGTTCTTTATTAACTTTCCAGTATAGGAAGTTATTGGAAAGAGTCTGATTTTCTCAACTTCGTTGAGATGTCAATCGAAGCCAATATGATCCGAATGAATATTTATATTAATAACAATGATCCGAAAAGAATTTCATAACATTCGGTGGAGTTTTTTTGTGTCGGTTGAGTCTTTTTTTAGTTTTACTGATTGATTTCACGCGAACAAATATGATACCGACTGCTTTGAGGTATTGATCGAAGCGTATTAACGAAAATATTAATAATACAACAATAATAAAGAGCTTAAAAATGGGCATACAGAGGTAGGTATGAACATAATTTATTTTTGTGCAGGAATCGGAAAAAAAAGTCAAGCATTGTACAGTGATTATACATGTGAAAATAATTCGAAAATATTTGTTTTTTCTCAAAATAATAAATTTAAAACAAATGACTGGTTTTCATCTCCTCAACGCATAAATATATGCGAGAAATATTGTGCGGTAGAAATGTGTATATTTAATAATTCAGGAACATATGAAAATAGGCCATATGTTACGACAATATGATTTATCATGGATAAAAGTATGAAAATCGAAATAGTACCTACTAGTATATTTTATGGGTGTCACCGCTATTTACAAAATTCAATTATATCATTCGAGTATTATAAAAGCCGTTTTGCAAATACTTATCTCTTGATTTTATAATAAGTATTATTATAAAAAAGGGTGCCACACACGGCACATTTAAATCCTCTGCATTTCTCTCAAAACAATCTGGTCTATATATTACAGGAGGCCAGACTCAACACCGAGGTCCCAATGATCCAAAGTGTTAAGATTAAAGTGTAATTCTCTTCGCTTACCGTTGAGGATCTAAATCGGCTATTAAAAAACCTGAAGAACTAGGTCCAATCTGATGTTAGAACATGAGGTCCCGCATCAACCTCTGCAAGTTTTGTTTAAGTTATGTTTTATTGGTTAACTTTAAAAAGAGATATTTAGGTATAGTTTAAAATAGCCCACCCAATATTATTATTAAGTAAATTATACAATTCCTTATAAGTTTTAAGTCCAATAAAATAACGCCCATCTAGGTATAAACATTTTTATAGATTGCTCTTGAAGTTATTCATTGCATGCCCCAGCAATGTCACTATAATTAAAACTATATACTGTCAGATGCGTTCTATCAGTGCTTCAACATTTTTTATAAAACGCTTTCAATGATTGGCAGGAAAAAACGTTATAAAGGAAAAGAAAACATGACCTGCTCATTTCCGATACAATTTAGTTAATAAACATTGTGACTAAAAAACACAATGGAATTTGTGTTAAGGTAGTTGTCGTGGTACAATATATATATAAATATTATGGAATATGCGCGCTGTAAAAGTATACGAGCTTGTAGCTAAGTGATCCATAATATTTAAGCAAGCCTCGTGGAGACGCTACACATACAATATTCAGGTGTACGCATACAACACCAATCCTAACACTTTTCTGTCTGACTCGCTACTACTTCTTTTTGTCTCTACGATGTATACTTGCTTATAAATTGTTGAACTTTAAACGATTTTATAAAAATAACTAGATGGTCAAAAATTAAAAAATTTTGTTTTTTAGAATCGAAACAAATGAAATAATAGACTGTTAGTTTTTGGAAAATATCTGACAGTTAGTTTGTTGTTTATAAATTAATAACTGATGCAAAAGTAATTTTAAGGGTAATTGTATAATCATGTCTTTTGTAAGTACACAAAAATTTAGAATTTTCTAACGCTACTCAAATATCACGACAACAACCATCGCGTCTTTATGTAGTATAATATGGTTAAAAGATGGCTTGAAAAAATGTAGGGGATTTGTTTTAGCAGCTTTTTTTTGAAATCACACAATTCTTTACCCCACCCCACAGTTACCCCCCAGTTATCAGTTTTTCTTTTATAAAAATAAATATAGACAACACGACATGAATTGAAAGTCTATGGTTTTTATCAATTATTTTGACTTCCTCCATTTGTGATAATTTAATGGGTGTGTTTCCCTATAGGTAGAAATTTAATAACTCATAAATTTAATTTAAACATTTTTTTAAATATATATTTAATATCCATAAATGTGTCTTGAAAACATGACGAGTAAATTATTACCGAATATGAATGTGTGTTATTTTAATTTAATTAATTTGAGTAAGTTTATTCAACTATTGTAAGTTATATATGTTGTGGTGGTATTTATGTCTTTTAAATAAGGACATTGTAATTCTACAAGTGTTGTTCATTATATATACAAATCTTGGTTGTTCTGTCATGGCTGTAGATACAAGTTTTAGCTCTCAAACTACTCCATACTGTATCAACAAATTTCCATTCGAGAGATGGTAACCCTGAGCAATTTCTTATCAGGTTTTTCGTTTGTTAGAATTATTTAAGGATGTATGAGCATGAAAACAATGTTTGATTTAGAGGCTCAACATTTTTGTATAGGCAGACTTTTACTCAAAGGTTATATGGTTAAAATTTCAGCAAAGGTATCCATGCAAAGTTTTAAGCAAAAAATGATTGAAAATCGATATAAAATACAATGCCCTTATGGAGAAACTTCAAAAAAAAAAAAAGAAAGACATATTTTGAAAGATTTTGATAATTTTCACTTAGAATGAATTAAAATAAATAAATCTATTTAAAAAATTTTTTAATAGAAAGCAAACATATTAGCAATGACATAGAAAAGAAAAAAACCAAATGTCTCCATCCATATAAAGAATGTATGAACAGGGTAGTATTATGGTTGAAATTATTTTTATCTTATTTTCAACTTTGATGATAAAGTTTGTTATAGCTTCATGAATATAGACGTCGATTAAAACTAAAAATTTTCGATATCTGCCTTGGTTTTCGAAATATCGAAAGATGAATAATTAAAGAAAATTTTCAATTTTCGATATTTTGAAAACTACGCTAGATATCGAAAATTTTTTTCTTACTTTTAGTCTTATATATTTAAGTTATAACATATTTCACGACAAAATTTTAAAAATATATTTTTTAAATTTTTGACCGCACTACTGTGCTCATACATCCTTGAACTACGTCGTACTATATTGACAAAATTTTACACGATAGATGGTATATCAAAATTGTATAAGCTTTTCACTAAGTTTGATCAAATTTCGAAAAAAAAAATGTTTTGTATTTTTCTCTTTGAAGTTGTACGAAATTAAAGGAATTGTTTTTTCTCTGATTTGGACCCAAAATCATTTGACAGAGTAATTTTGGCGCAAATAATGCAAAAATCGAATCGATATGATGATTGAACTTTGTTGTTTCTGACATATGACGTTGATTGTCTTAGATTTTTACGAAGGGTGATACCTCGGAGCAACTAGTATCTAAGAAACTTGTCATTTAATCGAAAATGAGCTAGATTTTCGTATTTATTAAAAGTGAGCATTAGATCGAGTCTCAGTAGGAACGAGAAGAAAAAAAAGTTACAGAATGAAAAGTTTAAAATTATTACCTCCTCCAAAAAATATTTTGGTTCGGTTCTTGATAAGAATACCGGAGTGAAAACTTCAAATACATTGAAAACGACTCTGGCGATCTCTGTATAATTTTTATGCATCCTTACTTGACTTCTCTAATTAGTAAATCCAATCCAAGAAAGACGAAAAACCGAGTATTGATTTATTAACCTGAGTTGCTTATTTATAAAAATCGAGAAAAGAAGAAGTTTTTATTCAACAAAAACCGCAATATTTACGAAATGATAATACATGAATATACAGAAAAAAATCCACAAAAAAGAATATCTTTGTTATGTTTTTTTATCTCAAAATAAATGACGCGACCTGTCACCTGTTCTGTTCGGTGTTTCGATATGCTTTTGTGTGTATAAAACAAGAATGACACATCAGCTTTGTTAAAAAAAGAAATATATACATTTCTTTAACTTTTTTTCTACGTTACCTCAATGTATCATGTCATTTTAACACTTGTGTCAATCGCAATCTTTGAACCGTGTTTGGTGTAGGTAATGGCTATATTGTAGTAGCTATATGGTTTGGCGTACAATCTGTTCAATTTCACTGATAGACATTTCACCTTTTTAAAAAAGATTATAATACATAAACCACACTTTATAATAGCATTTCTTCGATATATTTTTCTGCTGACTCTATGCTAAAATTGTATCAAAAGTGTGTTATGCGTAGTTACATTTTGAAACCGTGCAAGATTATTTTAGCTTTTTATTTTTATTTTTATACTTCGTGTATACCGGGCGTCAATATAAGCCTAGTGAACATCATAAGACTGAAGCTTTAGTTAGTTTAGGAAAAACGGTGGCGTTATTTAACGATAGTACCCGTGAGGAAATTCAAAGTGGCCGGAGGAATGAGCCTCACATATGAATCAGCATTCATGCTATGGATTCCAATTATTGTCTTGGTATTGCAAATTTTTTAACTATTCGATCGTCGAAATAAAGACGACTACCAGATAATGCTTTATTAAAACCAGCCACGGTGCACTCAGAACATGAAATGGCTTAAAATTAGCTCGACAATTATATCAAGATCGTGGCGATTAATAGTGTTCTTTTGAGTTTTTACATTTCCATATCCATAACTAGCTTAAAAAAACGAATAAAATTACGAAAACTTTTTAAAATACTGTAAGTCAATAATACAGTCGACAGATTGGAAATAGTGGGGTGGAAAACTCATTTTCTGTACAGATCGAAAGTAATGAAACTTTGGGATGTGTTTCAGGAATGGTTAATTAAACATTTTTTAAGTTTTGGGTCTCAAGGAACTGCAAAATTTTCGACCTTCCTCCGATTTTTCTTCAATAATTGTTTTCCTTATGTCCAATGGTAAAAGTAATACTTTACTTTTTCGTAGAACGGTAAATTTCCTACAACTTATATAAACATGTTTGTATGCCCATTCGTTGCCGACCGTCATTTTTCAAATTTCGCTCAAAAAATTCAAAAAAAAAGCAAAATTTACTTTATTTATTCTGCTATACACGAATTATAATGAAATGTTATTGTAATTATTGTTCTTGTTTTGAAACTGCCTGTCGATTGATCTATAATTAAAAAAGTGGAAAAAAATTACATGAACCAAATGAAAATGGGAAAAGTGAATGTACAATCAATATATCGAGTTTTTATATTTTTCCGAGACTTAACATAACGCATGCCACTCTGAGATTATTATATCATCAAAATGCTTTTAGCAAATTTGAAACAAAGATAGTTTAGAGTAGTTACGCTTCTTTAACTTACAATTGTTTTATAATATTAAAATTTCCTTTTTAAAAGAATGTTTAATCTATTTTATTCAGCTAAATCTTTAAATCAAAATTAAATATTTGAACTTCTCTATTAGGACTTTTCGTGTGCTATTTCGCAAACAAATTTATTAAACAGCATCTTTAAAACTATTAGGAAGAAGAAACTTTACTTGATGAATTACAAACAAAAGCAAATTAAGATATATCAAAGAAAGTAAAGCTATGTTTAAAAAAAAAAACGTGAAGCATGGTAACAATATTAATATTTTCTACCAATATTGCCACGTTTTTTGATTCCTTTTTTCTTGACCTTTCCAGACTTAAAGTCTTTATCTCACCTTTTACCCTAAAATTGTCAAAAAACCACTTGACAATAATTTGAGCCACTTGGTTGAATATATATTTTTCCCATTCTATTTTTAAAGATTTATTACATCAATTGTATTTTGTACGCCATACCTAAAATTGAATGAGGTTAACTTAATTTTGTTTTTCATTTGATAAATTATGTTTTGAAAAGGATTGAAGTATCAAGAAAAGAAATTAAATATAAAGATATATTTTATAATAAAAATTCGAGGTTATATTATTATTTATTTACTAATAGTGGCCGAGAGCTTTGAGATGAGACAGGTCCGATATTCATTTCGTTCTAAGTAAACATATTTTGCATAATTACTCGTTGGGGCATCCAGAATTAAGAAATCTATATTTCGTGGGTATTTCTTGTGGTGATGAGCGAGACTAAGACCAAGACTAAAACCAAGACTGTATTTGAATGTACCTTTGTTTAACGAATGTATAGGCTTAGTATAACGAAACCTTTTCCTTCGAAGAAATTGTTTGCTGGGTGTATTGACTTGCGGTGTTTTGCATTAGCTTCAGACAATTATCCCAAACAAAGTCTATATGGTTTAAAGCGGAGTTTTTTAGGTTTAACCTCCGCGCCATTGGGGTGAAGAGGGTTTATATCGTAAAGTAAATCAGATAGCTTTTCAAAGACTTTAAAATGGTCAAAATGCTAAAGTAACCTAACTTTAAGATATTTTTGAATAATAAACTCCTTTATGCAGCTTCATCCAATTCCCTTTAGGGGGTCCTACAGACTATCAAAATGAAATAAACCATTTTTTTGTAAGCTAAAGCTTTTAATAACGTGTAAGAAGGTTTTTGAGGTCGTTGAGCCCACATCTTTTAGTCCACATCAATAAACCCTCTTAATAAGTAATACCATTTTTTAAGCCTTTTTGAGGCATCTAAAGGGGTTTTTAAAGTTGCTGATCTCGGATTTATGATCAAATTTATTCAATTTTTACCTATTTTTTTGCAAATTAAGACTTTAAGGGTGACTTTAGACGTATAAGGGTGTGTTTGGGGCAGCTCGTTAAATTTGTAGCCCCTCCCCCTCTTTTAGCCTGCATAAGTAGATCCCCGAAATAAAAGTACAATTTTTTTGAAAGATTAAAACTTTTTAAGGCATGTAAGGGAGATATTAAAGTCCCTGATCTCAAATTTATGATTAAATTGATTCAACCCCCCATCTTTTAGCTTAGCCTGTTTTGGTCTTGGTGCTCATTACTAATTTCATGGTACTCGTGATAACAAAAATTATAGGACATTATTTAATGCATTCAAACTTGATGTTTGACAGTTGTCACGTTATTAAACGTGTTCGAAAACGTATATTGCGTTTTGAATATACTTATGTTCTGAAATATATGTTAAATGATTTTCTCCTAGGCACTTCTGCAATTATTACTGTAGCACAGAAATAGAAGGGAAAAATTCTTTAACCACCACTAAGATCTTTAGTTTTGGAGCTATTACAATTTTCTAGAAAATTTCGATTATCCCGTTGTCTACATTTGCTGCCTCTTGCTTAAGTATGGTTTGTCCAAATTTCTGTGGCTGGGCATGAAGAACAATACTGCCTTAACCACTCCAACAATCAACTAACTGATACGATATATTAATTATCCATTAGGAAGCTCATTACTATCTTTAACAATATACCAGTCTACTCGCTACTGCAATTATTTTGGATATGCTTAGACTTTAATATTGTTTTTTTTGTGCTCTAGTTCCGCGATATCGAGATAAAAGTAAACTGTTTTTACTTTTCCCATCAAATTAACTCGCTATGTTATTAGATATAGTTTTTTCACTACCAATTGCAACAAATTGGCGATAAAAATTTTAATTAAAAATAATTTTGTCCGCCCCGAGGGAATATCAACAGAAGTGAGCTTTTATACTTTATTACTTTAGTCCTGGAATTGGTAGATAAAATAAAATGTACTTTAAATCTTATTAAAGTCATCAGTTTTGAAATCATAAAAGCAAATTTAAAATCGATACGTCAAATAATTTTTCTCATTTTCATTAAATCTCTATAAACGTTCAAATCCTATGTAAAAGCTTGCTTAAAAAGGAAAAAAAAATTAATCCTTTAAAAGTTTGTCACATAAAATTTGTTCGTCTTTTACGATCATTATAAAAGTAGATAAAATAGAAAGTTTATCTTAAAACAGAAAATAAAAAAGCGATTCTTCTTTCTTAACGAAAATTTATGTGTTTATTATTTTGTGTTAGAGCGATAAAAAAAAGTATACAAAATTCTTTTTTTAAATGCCAACATTAAATATTCATAAAATTGGATCGTTTTCCACTTTGTTCAAGATAAAAATTAATTTCTGGTTACGAACAGAAAAGGAAAACAAAATTTACTACTAAGAACAAATGTCCCCAAGGAATTTTCGTTGTGTTGTTGTTTATCGACATTTTACAACGAAATATTATTATGACTATAAAGAAATGTTTTTGACGGTGATATAATAGGCATTACATACAGCTGAAATATTTCTAGCGTGAACAATTTTTATTTAAAAATAATTCAATTCTTTTTATGATAAGATACTTTTTATGATAATATCATTGCAACTTGTTTCCGCAAAAATCACTGTAAAAGATCCTAACTAAAAAAAAAATTTGTTCTGCTTGACATATGTTACCTGTGCTACACAATACCCACAGTAAGAGTCTAGCAAAATGAGATGTATTGCGTGTTTAAATAAGTAAAAAATGGTAGAGAAAGCTAAGGAAATGATAAGTAGCTCAAATTTCTTGAGGTCTACTGGTCTTTTGGTCCGCTCGTGGTTCTACTTAATGTATTTACTTAAAGGAATTTTTCTGGAATATTTCATAAAAATATTAAGATACTTGTAGATTTTCATAACAGTGTTAGTATTGATATTATTAATTATACACCAGTTGGCATTCCGAGCAAGTATTCTTACCAAATTACTTACGAGATGAATAGTATCTTTTAACATGTCTTCCATATCTTGAAGTCTGCTATTTTTACCCAACTGAGCAACGCAAAGGAGTGGTAATGTGTTTATCAGTCTATATATGTGTGTTCCTCCTATATGGCACACTAGAGACCAAACGCGAGGCGCAATTTTGATGAGTCAGACGTCAATCGATTTGTGATAGCCTTGCGAGTGCTACTAAAGGTATTGCAGTAATCAAAACTCAAAATGGCGACCAAAATGTGTGTTCCTATGTGACACACTAAACACCAAAAAAAGCGTCGGTCGGTTAATGATTCTGACGTCAATCGTTTTAAATTTGAAAGTGTTATTGAAGATATGTTAGTGTCTGTTGATCGCCATATTGTGAAAATAATGTATATGTGTTCCTATGTGGCACAATAGAGACCATACGCATGGGGTGATATCGATGATTTTTACGCCAATCAAATTGCTTTAACATTATGAGTGCCACTGAAGATATGGCAATAATGAAAATTCAATATGGCCACCACCAGAGGCAATATTGAATTATGTGAACTATTTTAATTGTGGTATCATTGAATAGCTATTAAATAGACAAATCGATTTACTTAATAATCATTAAAATGAGTTCACGCTTTTGGTCTCAAAGGACCAAACATACATACCTACGTAGGCTGAAAATGAAAGTCGACAAACTATGATAAGTGGGATATCGTTGACTAGGTATTTGAAAATCCTAAGTAAAAAGAGTAAAATTAAAAAAATTATTTAAAAAATCAGAATCCCGCCTGAGTTTAATATAAACTGAAAAGAAAAAAACAAGTCTAGCAGTTTACACAGCCACTTTAGCAGTCGGGACCCATTCTAATCTACACCAGCTAAAATATTCCCAATAATTGGTCCTGACTGTTAAAGTCGCTATGTAAACTGTTGGACTTGTCTTTTTCTTTTCAGTTTATATTTAACTCAGGCGGGTTTTTTGATTGTTTTAAATAATTTTTATTAATAATTTTATTTTTAGATTTAGTATTAGTTGATAGACTGAAGTACCCTGGTATATAAAAAAAATACATTCCTGTATGGCCATCGGGTAGGTACATTTCAGGGATTCGTTCTTTATCGAAAACTTCTTAATTAAAAATTGCTTCGTAAGAGGTGTTATAAAAATCTAAATTCATTTTTAATGTAGAATACATACTTCCTATCGAAAATTGCCAGGCGAGAATTATCTTTACCTATAGGCTAAAGAAGTAAGAAGAGAATTAATAGATAGTAATCGCAGTGTAGGTTACAATATTCAAGCTGTAGAGATAATAAAGACATACGCTTAGATGGTTAAATAAAAGGTAGTAATATTTCAGTGATAACGGTCATATAAAAAAAAAGAAAGAAAACTATTGTGTATCATTTTACGTTACACCAGAAAATTTTTCATTCTTTCTAGGTAACCACATTGTAATATAAGGTGTGGTATCAGTGATGAATTTTATTTATCAGTCGTGTGTTTTGTTATTGTAAAGTGTCTATATTTAAACACCACTGATAATATTATAAACTCACCAAATATATAAATACGGTGGTTTTTGTTCACACAAAAAATATATATGCATAAATTTTGTTATCAAAGCCTATGTATTGTTGTCTGATGTATACCGCTGCCATTCACTTCCTTTATGGTTGTTATTTGACATCAAAATGGATCACGTGTGGTAATAAATTATTAATTTAGTGTAATATATATACTCCTATTCAAAAAAAATTACTAAAATTATTATTCATTTAATTTATGAATTAAAAATTTTTAATTTGTTTTCAAGCAACTATGCGATTAATAATTGAATGTTGTATTTTCTAGAAACTCAAGTTCATCTCTTTAAAACATAAAGTATTTATTGCGTGTTGTATTTTCAAGGGGTGTTATAAGTTTGACCGCTATGTGTGTGTGCCTGTCTATCTATCTGCGTGTCCGTTTGAAAGGTAATTTTATGGAGAATGTTTTTAGCTCTATTGTGATTTAGTGATAATGTTAAAACGTTTCGTATCGAGAATCATTTCTTTGAAGTAGGTCTGATATTAGAACGTATACTTATGTAAACCATAATTAAATTTTCACTGGATAGAGCAAGATTTGTTGCAACCAGAGCTATCTTTAGCTAAATAAACTTGAAACTTTTTGTGTTTTGTGGTTTTTAATTTTAAATTTATTGAGTAGGAAAGAACAAATGCGGTTTTGGATGAAAACATGGGTTCAAAAGAGGGATGAAGAAGAATATCACTCAAGCCATCAAAACAGAGTCCTATTGTGAGGAAATCAACGAAATGTATCGAAAATTGCGTCAGCAGCAGCCGACACTTGTTAACAGAAGAGGTCCGATTCTTCTGCACGACAACGCCAGCTCACACCTTTCACAACTCACTGATCGAAAATTAAAGGAACTAGGAGGTCGAAATTCTGCCTCACCCAACATACTCTCCAGACCTCTCACCAGCCGACTTCCATATTTTCAAGCATTTCGATAACTTTCTCACCGGTAGAGCCAACCAAAGCAAGGCACAAACGGGATTCATCGCTTTCATCGAACCCGAGCACCAAATATTTATGCCGACGGAATTAATCAACTTGTGTTACGTTGGCGAAAATGAGCTGATTCAAACGGCGCTTATTTTGATTAAATTGATTAAGTATTCAGTGTGATATTACAGTTTAAAGTAGATAAAAGGACAAAACTTTTGAAACGACTTAATACATCCCTAGCATATCTAGCTAAACTTTTTTATTTCCAAAAAAAAAACTGCTCTTTTACACTATATTCTTTACTTAAATTGAAGAGCAGATCCACCGAAAGAGCTCTATATGCTACAGTTAGTGCGGCACAACTACACACTATTGTTTTGTTTTGTTTTTTTTTTGTTTTTTTTTTTTTTTATGTAAATTAATAAGATACTGTTCGATGCCCAACTGGAAAATTTAAAACAAAAGGCGTTATTGTGAACTTGAATTTCATTAGTTTGTTTTGAAATAATAGTAAGTTTTCTCTTAAATTCAGGACGGAAATTTTTTCACAGATTATGTTAAAAATAATATAATAAATTACTTTTTAAACCAACTTTTGAATTAAATATAATTTGAAAACAGGTGGTTTTGCACTGTGAAAATGTGAAAAGTGAACAGAAAATAAATAAATCAAAAAAACATTTAGGTACATGTGTAGTTTCCGCTTCAAAACTATGTAAAAACCACACAGCTATTTGATTGTCGTAAAAATATGTGTTTAGCTAGGTGGAAAAATTAATATTTCCACTGCACTTTAATAACAATTTGTTTTCTATATTTTTATTAACTAAAGTGTTATTTTTTCACCTTAAACTACATAAAATAGCATTTAACAAAAGTATTAATTAATCATTGACAATACGCTTTTAATCGTTTTTAGCCGACGAGAAACAAAACGGAGGCGGTTCTCAAGTAAACTTTTTTTGATAGTGTATACCTCAAAGTTGGTCTCGTATAAATTTGGAAAAAAACTCCTACCCTAAGGGTGGGAAAATAGGAGTGATTTATTTTTTTATTAATGACCACGCATAACTTTTAACACAGTTCGATTTTGATAATTCTTTCTTAACTGGATATTCTATACCTCGAAGTTCGCCCCATTTAATTTTGGAAAAATTTTTCACTCACAGATTTTTTAACTCACTAAAAAGTATAAAATAAAATTTTTTTGAAAAAAAAAGAGCCGATAAAAACTAACTTTCTTGTGAGCAATTGCGTTTTGAAGTCGACGCGAATGAATAAATTTTTTAGCCCACGAGCTAAAAAAAATTATTATTGAAAGATTGAGGGTGTGTGTCTGTTTGTCTGTCTGACGCATAGTAGCGCGTAAACAGATGAATCGATTTTGATTTTTTTTTTGGTTTCATTTGAAAAGTTTAATTGAGATTGGTCTTAGCTATGTTTCAAGTGCGACTTCAAGATTCCGTACCCGAATAAGACTAAAAAATTGGCAATTATCTTCAAAATCAGAAGAGTTTGGAAAAGACTTTAAGGAAAAAGGTAATTCAATGGAGAGTGTTCTTAGATTTGTTTCAAAAGTTGACGGTTCCGTACCCGAAAAATTTGTCGAGTTTTTAAATTTTGTAAATTTTACTTGTATAGCAAACTTAAGATATAGTTAGCGTCGGCTTCAAAACGTAATTGCTCACAAGAAAATTATTGATTTGAGCCGGTACTTTATGAAAATTAGTTTTACTTTTTTGTCAATTTTTCGTCAGTTCAATTTTTTGAAAAAAAATTTTTATTTAACAAGATTTTATTGAATATTGAACAATATTGAGACATTGTTTTTGAACCCATTGCACCTATAAATCAATACAATAAAAAAGGAACACGTAAACAGTGGATGAACCAATTTTTACGTGACTGTGGTTAGTAAAAATTGCTATATGTATACATTATTATAAAACCTTATTATTTTGTACAGGCAGCACTCATGATAAACTTTTACTCAATAAAAAAAGTGTTAAATTCAAGAATTTTATTCTGTTAAATAATTCGAAAAACAACAGTAAAAATTTATGTGACATCAGAAACCAAACTTTCTGAAAATAAAAATATTTTGTTTGTATGTCCACATGAATGTGAGTTTTCAAACTGTTAAAGTTTTTTTTTATAAACTAATGTCATGTGAAGAAAAAAAATTACACAATAAAACTAAAAACTAAGTTTTTTGTATCAAATCTTGGTACATAAATCTGATTTGCTCGAACATAATTCTTGTACAAATAACAAACAATTTGTGTATTTTCATTGCAAAGAGATAAAAAGATGTAACAAGGTAAATTTTTCATCACTATTTCTACTTTATGTGCAGGAAATATGATGCGTTTAAAACTAAAAATTAGACAAAGCGAGATATATAATATATGTGACGTCACGTCTATGTTTCGCAATAAGAGACTTCATATAAAAGCCCGTTTTGAAAGAAAGTAATCTGTGGAAAGAACGAAATCTAAGCTATCTTTCAAGTGCAAGTTAAGGATTCTGAACCCGAAACAACCAAAAAAAGGCGATAATCTTCAAACCGCTCAATAGATTTTTTTGAAACATAGCTGAGAGCTATCTTTTGAACTAAAAATTAAAAATCGGTTCATCCGTTTAGGGATTATATAATGCCACGAGCGAATCAATCAGACCTGATTTAATGTCGGAGGTTCCTTTTAAGTTTTATTTAATATTATAAATCAATTTTAAATTAATTATCAAGTTTTGTTTTGGTATTTCGATTAACTGTACAGTTCCATGTGCTATGAGGCAAATTCAATATCATTAATCTACTTAATTCCGACCTTAAAATATTTTTGGTAAAAACCTTAAAAGATTATTTTCTTAATTTGTAGTAATTAGTAAAAACATATTTAGTCTTCAAAAAAATAACGTCACATGGGCTGGTTAATATATACAAAACTTTTCGCCCTAAGTATGTGAACGGCTCAAAAGTACTAATTAAACCAACTAATTTACCTTTTTTCCACCTCAAATTTTCGAGCAACTGTGTATTCTATGCATTTATAGAATTAATAACATGTTATTATACGCCCGATTATTACTATAATATATAAACTCATTGTAATGGGATCACCATGCAATGTTTATAGATAATACGTGATTAAATCTGTATTGAATTACTTTAGAAAATACATATCACTAATTTGATTGCTTTATTATGGATCGCTAGCCTGAATTAACAATGTTTTATGGTGATTCTTAAATCACAAAATTTTGATATTTTTATACCATGTATATGAAATCAATGTATACTAAGTTTAGTCAAAAGTTTGTAAAGCTGAAAGATAGTGACGCTATAAACAAAATTTTGGTTGGTTGTCTGTCTGTCTGTCTGTCAATCCAATAGTCCAAAAACTAAAAAAGGTATCAATCTGAAAATTTTATAGCGTGCTCAGGACATAAAAAGTGAGGTCGCGTTCTTAAATGAGCTATGAATTGGGTCTAGGGTCCGTAGAACCCATCTTGTAAACCATTGGAGATAGAACAAAAGTTTAAACGTAAAAAATATTTCTTATAAAAAAATAAACAACTTTTTTCGTAAACATCACTGTTTACCCGTCAGAGCGAAAATGAGGCACACATTTTATAGTATGTATTTCATGGGAATATCAGCTAAGTGTGTGTGACTTGTATGTATGTATGTTTGGCGACGTGGTATGTATGTATGTATGTATATTTCAACAATTTACTCAATAAATTGTTTGTTGTCACTTGTTTTAAGTAAATTTAGTTTAAATGGAATTTAAATCTTTTCATTTTCCATGTTTTCTTTTGGCAGCATTTTCAGTGAGATTTTAAACAATACTTGTTAGATTCGCTCTTACAATTCTCAATATTGATTGAAACCGTATTTCAAGCTAGGGGTTTACATTATTACTCCGTTGTGATTGGATGACTGGAGGAATAAAGTTACAAGCAAAAAGAAAAATGGCTTGTTAATTTTGAATAAAATTTTTTCAATTTAAAGTAATAACCCAAATGCACAATAAATCTTGAAAACTTGATTTTCTTCAATACTTGCAAATTTAAAATGGTATAAACATAATTTGATTTCTTCGAACAGCTTGTTCAAAGCGCATATTGCTCTGTTCCTCGCCCTGTATATTTCAAAAATCATGCCAATTGAGAACATGAGATTATTAAGTATTTTCCCAGAAAACCAAATACAATAATGCAAATATCATATCACATACGGTTGACCATCATTTTCATGTATTTTCCTTAATAATAATTACTATTCCACTCGTGTATAATGCATATTAATAAACACATACACATTAAGTTGTGTATTTAATTAGTAAAACATGTTTCAATATTGTTTTACTGTTATATAACAGTGCCATTGTTGTCAACAAGGAGGAATATTTAGGAATGCTTCATAATGTGTCTTCAATGTGTGTCATCCTCTATCCCGATGGTTACATTCAAAACATAGACAACTGAATTAGAATTACGCTGCATATAATAATACACGCTATTGCATGTAGAATTACGGGAAGGTCATGAAGGTTAGCTATATTGATTTAGCAACTACTTTGAAAATGCAAAGATAAAATTGTATAGGTATTGGGAAAATGAGTATTTGTCTTCATATTAATAGAATACAAAGAATGGCTAGAGTCTGGTGCGACCCTTGAGGTCCACACGAATAACTTCCCGGCATAATAAAAGTGTATTAATTTAAAAAAATAAAAACTTGAGCGACTTGATCGAATGCTATAAAATTCTTTTTGGATCGAATTGTCGTTAGTACGCTTCGATCGACACCTCAACGAAGTCGATATCATTTTGTGTTCGCGCGATATCGATCTGGATTAAATTTAAGAAAAAGCTCGCCCGACTAGAAACGGCTCGATAAATGTTACGAAATTGTTCTCGGATCATATTGCATTTCGCGTGATATGAAGAATACGATATGAAAATCACTTTTTTTTTTGTCGAGTGATATGAAAAATCCTCTGCAAACGTGATAAAAAAATGTCTGCAAACGTACTTACGCACACACACACACACGCACACACATACAACTTCTCCAAACAGCGATTAATGCCTTGTCCTATCCATGAAACGTAAAGATATGTTGAAAATTTCAATTTCGAAAATCGGACTCCTTACAATAACTTTTTATAGTGGAAAGTTAATAAACAAGTAATCATGAGAAAAAATAATTTCATTAAAATGAATAATAACAGAACATAAATGATTTTTAGAATTCATATTCCGACACTTGCATCAAAATTTTACGTTACTTTCGTTTTACAGTATCGAAAACTAATGGCCCTAATGAAAATTTGATCATCCATTATGGTCCGACATTAAAGAGGATAAATTTTGTCTCATTTCTCTTGCCATATTTA
Source organism: Chrysoperla carnea (assembly GCF_905475395.1). Classification (NCBI taxonomy): domain Eukaryota; kingdom Metazoa; phylum Arthropoda; class Insecta; order Neuroptera; family Chrysopidae; genus Chrysoperla; species Chrysoperla carnea. The sequence goes on from NC_058341.1 coordinate 50,920,158, forward strand.
CGAAAAAGACGAAACATCAAGACGAAAATTTTAAAGAAACTTTTCCTAAATTCCACAGACATGTTTCTAAGATAAATATATAACGGCACATAAAAATGACATTATCACTTGAGAAAATTCATTATTGGCAATATTTGAGCCGGTCGCGGTGTAGATTTTAATGGGCCCCGACTGTTAAAGTCGCTATGTAAACTACTGAAATTGTTTCTTTCTTTTCAGATTTAATTTAACGTAGTCGGGTTTTTATTTTTCAATATTTATTTTATTTTAAACTTTTTAAAACCACGGCACTACAAAATTTGGTAAATATTTTTTTAATAACGTATTACCTATCGAAGGGTACATGGATTTTTATGACGATGTTAACGATACCTTAGCGGTCGAAATCATGCATACATACAAATTCTTGATAGTCGGGTAAAAACAAAATAATTGACCCAAAGAATGAGGTGTACATAGACAACTTTTCCTAGCATTAAGCAATTAAAACTGTTGGTGTGTTATTCGATATAATAATAAATAGTTTTCAGTATTTACAATTCTATTCGTTTGTTACGATTATACCTCTAATTATAATCCAGATTATAAGTCAACCTTATTAAGTAAACATTACCACCCTATCCAATGAACTTTGTTACGAGTCAAATTCATACATTTCGAATTGAAGTAATTTTAATCAAATCAAAATATATTAATCCGAAATTGAGGACTAAACCCTACTTAATCATACCTAATTAATAATTTATATCCAATTTTCCGAAACAAACGATTTAAATTAATAGGAAAATCAGTCTTTGGTTAGAATTCCAACATTGGTATCCGTGCAAATTTTAAGAAAAAAGTCATTGAAAATCGATTAAGGATATTGCCTCTTATGGACAAATCTCAAAAAAAACTACATATTTTGAAAGTTTTTGATAACTTGGAATGCATGAAAAAAAAACTTTTTAATAGAAAGTAAACATATTACCATAGAAAAGAAAAAAATCAAGTGTCTCCGTCCATATAAGGTATGTAAGAGCAAGGTAGATGAAGGGTTGAAATTATTTTTATCTTATTTTCAACTTCGAAGATGAATTTTGTTATAACTTCATGAATGCAGACGAAAAATAAGAATAAAGTTTCTCGATATGTGCCTTGGTTTTCCAATTATCGAAAGCTGAATAATTAAACAAAATTTTCAATTTTCGATATTCTGAACACTACGCCAGATATCGAAAAATTTTAATCGTACTTTTCGTATTATATCGTCAAGTTCAAAATCGTCAAATATTATTTATCATCAAAATTGAAAAAATATATTTTTTAAATTTGTGCCCCACTACTGTGCTCATATATGTCTTTAGCATTAAAGATAATAATTTTCGGCATACTTTTTTTTCGTAGCATTTGAATAGAAATATGTTTTTCAAGAAATGTAGAAAAAAATGAATGGAAAATATGAAAAAAATATATATATCTTTATTGAAAAGTCAAATAAATTTTCATTTTTGAATGCATTATATTATCATTTATATATTTTTCATGTTTTTAGAAATATTTTTTTTTTTTTTTTTTCGTTTTTTTAACAATTTCACATAGAACTTTTATATACAAGTATGTGCTATTTATAGGTAAACAAATGTGTTGTATATCTTTATTATTGTGTCTGCAACAACCAAATATATTTATTTACAGCTATTATTTAGAAATCTATCTTAGAGATAGATAGATATAGGTTAAATAACACAAGGTAATGGTATATAAAAATTGGCAACATCACGAAAACGTTGTTTTCAAGGCGGCTCGATTTTAGATATATCTTTTCTGACTGATATTAGGTAAGGGTAAAGTGTATACAGCATTGCGTTTTCCAAAAAAATCTTCGAAAATTTTTAATTTTAAAGACATTTTAAGAAAAAATTTCTTAAATCAGATTTCAGCAATATCCTTATATATTATAAATGTGAAAGTAAGGATGTTTGTTTGTTTGTTTGTTATGCTTTCACGACAAAACAAGCGAATGGTTTTTAATGAAACTGTACAGCAATATAGCCCATACATCATAATAACACATGCGCTCTAAATTATAACGATATAGATATTAAAAAAAAAAAATTTAATTTAATCTTTTACTATTTAGGTGACCATGATTTGTTTGACATTTACTATTTTAAATTTTAACAGAATTCTTTAATTTATGGTTCAAAATAATTTATTAATTAAATAAAAAATTCCTGTAAAAATTTAAAACATTAAATTTCGAACAAATCATGGTCACCTTTTCTGATATACTCAATCAATTATGACTATTTTACAATTAAAAAAATTGAAAACTGTGCATATCTTTTAGCGGCGTAATACAATCCTTTCAAGTGTTATGGAAGGAGGATAAGTGAGATCAAGAGAGGTAGAGGCTATAAAGCCGTGGTTATTACTTTTGAGCCCAGTGAAGCGGGAGAGTATCAAGCTAGTAATTTATAATTAGCAAACAATTCCAGATTTTAAAATGTAAAGTAAGTTATCTTTAAATAAACTCTTGAAAATGTTACCAGCTCCTGTACCATACATTTAAGGAATATATAAATTACGAAAATATTCCTATTATTTAAAAAACGGAAACCATCTGTTGTACACAAAAAAAGATGATAAGTAAAGGAAAAGCAGAAAAATGAAAATAATACAATTATTTTCTTTTTAAGGTATATTAATGTCGTGTATATTATACTTAGATTGTTAATGTTATTATTATTTCATATTTACGTTAAAACGATTTGTGTGGCATAAAAATATGTACTTTATCGCATATAAATAAAGTTATGATTAATAAATGTAAATAAATGAAAACGGAAAATGGGGAAATCCATAAGTAGGCATATTATGCAGACATTAAATAAACTGCAGAAAATAAAATTATAAATATGGAAATAAATAACTGAAGTATTTAGTTCATGAGCACTCGGATCAATCATTTAGTAATCTTTAGTCGCGTGATGAGGTATTTGCTCAGGCATTCTGCACATGCGCCTACATAATGCTATATAAATTAATTTTTAATACACTAGCTAACTAAAAATATTTTGATTGCGTGAATATTGAGTGATATTAGAAGTTAGAAAAATGATAGAAAAAGTTATGTACGTTTTAAATCGATCGTGAGCAAAATGCGCATCACGCGAGCTCTGACGGGTTCAGAAAAATAATCAAATCAAATTTTTATTGCAAAATAATACACATTTAACGAAATAAAATCGATAATAGGGTATGATAATTTTTTTTCATCCGCCTTCTGCTCACTTACGCACGTGTCCATTTCAATTTTTCCAATTTTATGCGATATCTCAAAACAATAACCTAATCGTTAAACTAATTTGGATCCAAATTATTTATAAACCAAGTTTAAATTCCGAAACAAAATTTTCGTGTAAATTTTTTCGAATTTTTGGAGAGTAACTTTGCATAAATATTGGCAAATTTTTTTCGCTGGTCTTTTCCTAGAATTATTTGACCCAAAAATTCAAATTCGGATTATTTTAACGATTGGGCGAGTAATATCTGATACATGGTCAAAATCGTTTATTAGGGGTGATTTTGCGGAGCAATTTTTTCAGTCGATACTTTTAACTTGTCAAGAAAAGAAAAGTAAGATCCGAGATATGGAAAAAAACTAGTAAGTGCTTCAGTTGTCAAAATTGATCAAAATTTCCTGAAGCAGTGATTTCCTGGATACGTGACGGTCATATCACATTGTGGAAAATTTTATATTCAAGATGTTTATAGATAAATAATAATGTCAGACTGGGAATAATAATGGGAGGTCACGTTAATCCCAAAGCGGTTAAGCTCGAAATTAAGTTTCAATATGCAACTTTATAGGTTTAAAAACGCTTTTGTCATGTAAAGCACATTGTACGTGACATTGATTATGTAATTTATAACTTGCACAACTCCGATTTTATGACACAGAAATAGCATGAAATTTAATGAAATAAAAATAAAATGTTTTCACATTAATTTAAAATACCACAAAATTGTGGTATGAAGGAGATGACACAGAACATGATTTGTAAAAAAAAATTCTTTTAATGTTGTATACAAATATGTAGCAAAACATTATCAACATAAATGTGAGGTTATGTATGGTAAGGCAACTCTGGCTGTATGACATCTGTCATTTACATAAACATTTAAAACATAGCCGTGAAGGCTATGACCTTCGGGGCCACATTAAAAACCAAAGAAACTGACCGTATACAGTGTATCGCATTTAAGACTTAGACACCCTCATATTTTCGTTATTTATTCCTTTTAAACGAATACCGATTTGAAATGTTCCACAGTCACACAGGATGATGGGTCGCGTATATTAAGATGCTTAACCCAAACCTGAACTTTAAACTCAACCTACTACAAATTGGCAAATTCATTATCCAAGTCTTTACCTACTCAAATTTAATACAAGTTTATTGAAATATTCGAAACAATAACACTAATAATTTATCACCTTGTCCAGCTTTTACATTCCATAGCACACTAGTTATAAGAGTTTATTTTTTAATTTTATAACTAGTGTGCTATATGAAATGTAAAAATTGGACAAATTGATAATTAAATAGTGTTATGGATTCACATATTTTATTCGAAGCAAGTTTTTCTAGTCATTTTTTTCGTTTTCTCTAGCCATTTCTGACGCTAGGCAAAATATTCAAGATCGGCCATATTTGTCAATTTGTAGTAGGGTGAGTTTAAAGTTCAGATAGCTTATGTAGTTCGGTTGAGTATCTTAAAAAATGTGACCCATAGCAATGTATGACTATGCAAAGTTTCAAATCGATATTCTTATCAATAACGTAAATATGAAGGAGTCTTCATCTTAAATGTGACCCACTGTACTTAATTATATATTTGTTATCTAATGGAATCAATTTTTCCTTTAACTCTGATTTCATCACCAATAACAGTTTTTAATCAATCTGAGCGAATCCTTAAATTTTACGACTCATAAACACACTTTTGCCGACTGCACAATAAACTTGCTACCGAACTTTGTAGAGCGAGTACCTCAACGCATAAAGATATATTTAACTCTTTATTTTCGAGATGAAAATAATATCTTTCTATCAAAAAGTTAAAAAACATTACAAACGAGAGAAAAAATATGTTTAATTGTTTTTATATCGTAACATATGCTTTTTAACAAAAATATTTTATTTAAAAGTTAACCCTTTATTTTTAAATTTGTTGACATTATCTTTTAGTCACGTTATTTATCTTCTTTTTATGAGCACTTTTATTATTAGCTTAAGTACTACTGTCTCTATAAATAAGTAGGGGAAATACAGAAGCGAATTTAGTTCAAGAAAGTCCTCCACTTATCGTCATTTAAATTTAATGTTGAAATGAAACCTATTTCCGCATATTTAAGCATCAAATTTTCCTTTTTTTAACATGCTTACATTAATTTCACTTGCAAGTAACAATGTGGTAAAATTTTAGAAGTCAGTTTTATCCTACTTCTGATTGTCCGATTAACTTGAAAAATTTGCAATATCCGATGATAATACAATAGTATAATTTTGTTCTAGTATTTTGACCTAGTATTTTTATCTCGACTATACAGTGGCGAGGGTTGTTGTTTGAGCCATATGTATGTATGTTAATCTGTTCCCACCTAGCTTCTACTAATCATAATTTGACAAATGGTGTATCGTAAGAAGTGTCTTGATCGTCCGCTGGTTATAGGCTGTGTACCATCACATTAAATTGAATACGGCGCCCTCTAGAGGACATACAGCTATGATATCACTTTTCAAATATAATATATGTTGTTATACTTTCTCGCGAAATTATAACCCAAAAATAGTTTAAATAAAATAAAGTTCAAAAACTAAAACCCCGACATTTACAAAATCGGCGCTCTTAAAAGTATGAAAACAAGAAAATATTTTCATCTGAAATTGTAATGATAAGTAAAATCGTCATTACAGTCGGGCACCTCTTTTCGGTCCTTTGGAAAACTTTTAATCTTAGAGGCCCCCCGACTGTAATGACGATTTTACTTATCATAATAATTTCAGATGAAAATATTATTTTGTTTTCATACTTTTAAGAGCGCCGATTCTGTAAATGTCGGGGTTTTAGTTTTTGAACTTTATTTTATCATAACTCTAATAATAGTAACTCAAAATATTAACACTAATTTAAACGATCAAATGGCTTAGTGTATTTAGTACCGCTTCGCATTCACATGTTCTATAAGGTCGAAATTCAGCCACGTCAATATATTTTTATACCATGTATATACAAAATATATCATGACATACTAAGTTTAGTCCCAAGTTTGTAACGCTTAAAATTATTGACGCTACGAATAAAAACAATCCATTTTGTAAAGAAGCACCTTATTGTTATTTAGATGTTGATTGGAAAATTAGAACAGGATGCACTGAAACGCCACTTTTAAACATCAAGAAAAATTTTCAACACGGTATATAAAATAATAGTCATATACAAATTTAGAACCTCATCCCCGATATTTCTACCATTTTAGAATACAGCATTAGTAAAAACATAGTCTAGTTTGCTTGAAAATAAAATAAATGATAGAAGTTGATCTAAAATGATCACCATTTAATTTTCATACAGATTACAGATTAAAATAAATATATTTTTTAAGGAAACAACATATCAACCACTACATAATAGTAGTTGATATAATGTAGTTGATAAACTGTAAATCAATTTTATAACAAAAGTTATTGTGTTTGTATGACAATGATTGTTTGAGAAGGATAATAGATCAACTTATTTTATAGGCATACAGAACAGGACTAAATGGGAGGGTATAATATTGTATAATAAATGTCTATAATCAACTAGAGACTTCTATGGAAGGTCAAGGTTATTAAATATATGAAGCATATATAGTATACGGCAAGTATTTTTTAGTACTGAACATAGGCAGTTTGTGGTACCCATTACGGTCTATCAACTAAAGATATTATTGATAAAAATTATGCCCTATAAATTAATTTGTTGCCTTATTATGCTAAGCTCAAGATTTTCCTCTACGAAAATTTGCGTAAAAGGGGCGTTCGTTTTCACATGGTTCGAACATTTTTTGATCCTTCAGTATACTTAAAATTAACGGACTTCTCTCCGTTTTTATTATTCCTATCTGACAATTATTTAAGGTAGTACGAGCGACAAGGCAAGTTTAGTTTTGTGGTTGAATTTATTTGTACCTTATTTTCAACTTTGATGGTGAGTTTTGTTATAACTTCATGAATGTAGACGAAAAATATAAATAAAATTATTCGATATCTGCCTTGTTTTTCGTAAAATCGAAAGCTGAATAATGAAACAAAATTTTCAATTTTCGATATTTTGAATATAACTCTAGGTATCGAAAATTCTTACTTTTCGTCTTATATTGTTAAGTTATAATACAAGTCACCATCAAAATTGAAAATATATATTTTTTTTAATTGTGTCCTCTATAATCTTTAAAACTACCGTGCTCGTATAAACTTAATTAGTCCGACACAACGGTTTTTTTTTCCAATAATTTCTTAACGTTTTATTTTTAATTTAAATAGTTGTGTAATTTCCACCGACTAGTCTGGCTAAAGTATATATTTGTATTCTATGAATACACTAAAGATATATATATTTAAATACAACCTGTAATATATGTAGGTATGTCTGTGCTACGTATGTACCCAGAATGATATAGAAATTATTCGACTTCGAATTGTATCTGGTTGGGTGTAGGTATACATTATTATTTTGAACTAGATTTACAACACTATTATTTACATAATTATCCTTCGAATATGTTTCTATGTCTAGTGCTCACTAAATGGACATTAAAGACTTTATTTTATAGAGTTTAGTTTATGTTTGGAATTAAAGGCACGTAATATAAATACAAATAGTTGCCAAATTATTATTGTTTGGATTGCAAATTTTTCTCATTTGGATAATTTAAGATAATTATTAAAGTTATTCTCAACTTTGAAAACTATTCGAACTAGTCATTATAAAACTTCTTGGTGAGAAGAACTCCTTCGTGGACACGATGATTGCATGAGTTGGACACTTTTTTATTGCATGAGTTGGACTAGTATTGAGCAAATTGGAAACAATTTTAGGAAAAGTCTAGGCGAAGGTAGCGGAAATATTCTTACACCTTTTACACAAAAAGAGTGCAATTGGTTTTATAAATACGTCATTGTCGTGAAAATAACTGAATTTTCCAAAGAAGACGCACATCCAATTTAGTTGATGATTTAATAAAATGGTGATTTATTAAAACGATAATAGGTACATTAATTGAAAAATGTAACATACTATGTATAAATTAATTTTTATAAATAAATATATTCTTTTGCACACTATATTGTAACGCTAGACGAAAAATTTGGTTATAAAACTATATAAATAAAGTTCGAACTGGCAGAAATTAGTAAGCCATTGAAGATAGAAACTTGAATTTTTTAACAGATTTTTAAACCAAATGTAGTATAAAAGAATTTCTTACAAAATCAAATATCATGGAATAAATATTTGATGCAGAACTACAAATAGTTACGGTTGTATAAAATATCTACTAAATTTTATTTTTGCTGTTATGGACACGCATGTTCTTCCTATTCATGAACAATCGTATAATTTCAAATAAATCCAAGAGATGGGGTATGGAATAAAGGAACATGACGTGTACATTAAAAATCTCTTTTCCTAATACAAGGGGATATAGGGGAGGGGTGAAAGGGGATGGGCGATTGATGGAATATTTTCAAATATACCCAAATCAGGTATCACAAAAAGGGCATCATGTGTAGGTATATTAAAAAACTGTAAGTTACATGAAAATCATTTCAGCCGTTTAAAAGTTTGCAACCATATATTTCAATGCAACCATAATGTTCCACTGCGAAGTGTGGCAGGGTACAGCCAATTATCTTTAAAAATTGTATCTAGATTAAAAAAACAGTAGTCATCCTGCAGTCGCACCTTTGCTACCATATTTTGAAAAAAACTCAACAACAACAAAAAAGTATACAAATGTTTCTCTTGTTATATAATAGTCTAAGAGACGGTATAAAGTCGATTTTCACTCATCTGATTACATATTTTTTATGCAATTTTATTGATTTATAAAGTATTCATTACATGTTTTAATTAACTTAATTTTTAATAATTTTTTCATTGAGCTGTGTTTTGCAGACAAACCTATACCATTATTTTCGTATTGAAATTATATTTCTTCTGATACCAACTTCGATTGGTTTATAAACCGGAATAGTTACTTCTATTGACTCACCGCCTCAAACGATGAATAAACCCACACAGATCAGTTAGCCAATCTATATAGGTATTAAGAGAAATATTATTCACTTACAATTATAATGGTATAGGCTTGCCTGCAAAATACTGTGTTCATAAAAAGAATTGATTAAAATCATTTTAATAAAAAATAGTCATGAACACTTTTCGGTAGATAGTCTACCATAGGCGTGTTTCTGAATCAATAAAATTTCATAAAAATATGTCTCATCTGAATTTCAAATGGGTGAATGACTTTTTCACACCCTCTCCTGTACTAAAATCAAAACTGGAAATATATATGTGAAAATTCCTCCTCTACCTATTAATTTGTGATCGTAAACATATACTCTCCATTTTGACATTTTTATTACATAACATAACACATAACATTGTGTACAAAACAGTGATAATTTAAGGTATATGATGATATGACAATAGATTTTATGGAAAAAAATTATATATATAGGGCCGATACATGTTGTTATCAAAACAAATTTTTAGTATGTTTTATATTCTAGAGATTATTTATTGTCTAGTTTGCTGTTTTTTTTTGCCATTGCCATAAAAATTCATCGATAATTCTTGCCATAGAATATTTTTCTATTTTTATTCGAGACTACAGAATGAAGCTTGTATTCCTTAGACAGTCACAGTGAGTTAAAATGTTGTCAGTATCTTTATGATACAAGATCTCATACTAACGGTCTTTTACAAAGGTTAGGCCAATAGAATACCAAAAAAATGATATAGCTAACGTGTTGCTTTTGGTTACAGGTCAGAAGTTTTTTAAATCTCTGGTCGGAGGGGGTACTCACATAATGGACCTGGACCTGAGTTATATATATATATATATATATATATATATATATATATATATATATATATATATATATATATATATATATATATATATATATATAAAACTCAGGTCCAGGTCCATTATGTGTTATTATATATATACATATATATTTTAAACAGATTCGGCAGGAAATTTGGGTTTGCTTCCTTGTAAGCGATATAATTCATAAATGTTGCACTTTGGCATACTGGTCCAAGGGAACTTTTTTGTTGTAAACGCTACAAAACACTATTTTCAATTGAATTTAAAATTTAAAAAATTTGTTTTTTAAAGTTGGCTGCAGATACTTTTTATACGCATTTTGCACGAGACATAATTAAAGGGGCAATGGGACTCTCTCTCCGTAAATAACAATTTTAACATAATTTGTAGATAGAAATCAATGTTCCAGGTACCATTTCTCGAAAATGAAAAGCTCTTATGATCTTTTTGATTGATGAAAGATGTGAAGAAAAAGGTTAGCAAAAAAGTGCCGTTGGGAGGATGGGAAACATAAAACTGATTCGGTTAAAATTAATATTAAGGGCTGGTATGTACAGAAATATTTACGAAATTTCATTTTATGAATTTGTATAACGTTAAAAAAATACCTTTTTCCAAGTGCTTGGTTCTGACCTGAGCCCCTCTTGCAAAAAGATCGAGCATTTTACATCGGCAACAAGATAGTTGGGAAATAAAATTGATCAGAAAGTTAATGTTATAGCTCTTAATCATTAAATTTACTACGGGTTGGGTAGTAGGTAATAGTTCATAATCAATCACAAACATTTTTAACGGAATAGATGGTTCATAACAAAAACTTACTGCCCACGACATAACAGACGTTTGTATTTATTGTTTTGAGATGATCCTAAAACTACAAATTTACATTTAAAAACAAAAGTTATTTACATGATAGATTACACTTCCTGTCTTTTTGAACTAAACCTTCGTTATTATTTTACGTACGTCCTTCTATAAAGATTCACCGCTATTTATATTACAGTACATGGCATGGAAACAAATAGGTATTAGTTTGAAAATTACAGGATGTGTCAGTTAATTTAAAGAAGCAATCACGTAAATTTCAGTTATCCGGTTTTGTCTGACATCAGTTAAGAATATTTCAGTTTTGAGTAAAATACACTTTAAATCATGACATGTAAAATGTGATCTTTCTCATTATTATTTTTGAAGCTTCAATATGTATATTATATCGTTTACCTTGAGTTTACAAGCTTCGATCACAAAAGCGATGTTAAATTGATATTGTGTTTCCTAACTAAGGTGAGTTGATATCTTGGATTTTACTATTTTTCCTGTTCCAAAAAATCAAAATTTTTTTAAAAATTAGTTTAGATGAATGAGATATCTGAGTATACGCCTTCAATCTCCATTTTTAGCGGACTGGATAAAACTTCTCCGTACAGTAAATTGTTACTAGAACAGATAAAAGCATTGTGGGTAGGAAGATTTTTTTACTCATGTCGAATAACTGATCTCCTTCTGATCGTGTTACCTTATACAGCGACAAATATCGGCGTGGAAAACAACAGAACTAGACCCACTTTCATAAAAAAATTATTTGAGTGTCGTAGGCGAACTCTATATTATGCATTCCGTTATTCTTGGTGGTGAAAAGAAAAACTTGTTATTACGGATCAAGTTCGGATCCTGCAAGTTTGCAAGATAAATTAATATAAATCTGTAAGATAAAGAGACTAATAGGACTAAGTGTTTAAGAATAACATAATCAAATATAGTCTTGTATACTTGAACATCATTGTGAATGTGTAGGAGGAAGACTAAAGTGCCAAATATTGACTGAAACTCAATGGAATCCATATTCTGAGCGAATTATAATCCAAAAGAATACAAAAATTTGTCTCATTAGATGGTAAGATCGTTTGCGAGATCAAGCAGCACAACAACAAGGAATGAACGAGATTTCCTATGAAATTATCTCAAATACAATTTTCCTAAATTATTTTCCAGATTTATTGAAGGCTATTAGTATTCATGTAGTATATATACAGTCAACAATAAAATAAATAATATGTAAATTTTGATTTATGTATGTAATTTCTAGTAACTTTGCTCTAATGTATCTGTTCTAGCACAAAGCTCTCTTTCTATTATGTATAGGATGATCAAAGTGGGATAAACATGTTTTTAATTTGAAATAAAAATAAAATGGCAAGACCATATTAAAAAAAAAAAAAAAACGATTATATTTATTAATCAGTTCTTTTCAATGTTATTGTAAGTGTCTTCAAGTTCATTAAAAAAAATTATTGTTACCGATGCAGAGAGCGTCTTCCAAAGAGTACATTTAGCTGGTGAGACACTTTGCTGGTTGCCAGCAAAAAAGTTTTCCAAAATTCAAACGATTTGACTCGTGGGACTCAAAACTAGACAATAATATTAAAAATTTTGTTGTTAATTTTTACAATTTTTTCGCTTTTTAAATACGGTTTTCTAAAACTTAAAAATAAAACATTTTTTGAGATTCATTTACCCAATACAAAAAAAAAAAAAAAACTTCTAACAAAAAGAAAACCGACTTCAAAAGAAAAATTTTTCCAAAACAAATCAATATGCACTAAAAAGTAAAGAAATAAGAAATAACAAAAATATAATGTAGTTAAAATTATTATTTTTTGATTCGGTGTCAGCCAAGGAAACAACTCTGATAGAACAGTTTGCTACAATAACTTAGCTGACACCGACTCCAAAAATAACAATACTTTTAACTGCATTATATTATCGTTATTTTTATACTACTTAGTGCATATTAATTTGTTTTGGAAAATTTTTTCTTGTGAAGTCGGTTTTCTTTTTGTTAAAAATTTTGTTGTTGTTGTGATTTTTAGTGAATCTAAAGTACACTAACTAATTTGTCACTAAACAAAGAATCATCAAAATCGGTTGGCGTGGTATTGAGTTATTCGTCCTAGTGTTGTGCATACTTAATGCAAATTTAAGACTTTTATGGTTTTCTTATTTATGCCATTGTCAGAACTGGACAAAAATAAAATGGGACCACACCGGAAACACCAGCTATCAAATAGATAAAGAATTATCAAAATCGGTTCACCCAGTCAAAAGTTTTGAGTTAACACACATAAAAAAAATACAATCGAATTAATCACCTCCTCCTTTTTTGGTTGAACCAACTGACTGTCATAACTGTTATTTATATGCAATATACCATCAGTAGAACAATTTTCAGCTTTAGTAAATTCATTTAAATACCACGGAAATCATAACAGTTTCCATAGCATAAATTTGACCCTTGTTCTATCGTTCGCTTGACAAAACTACAATAACCAATCCTCAAATGATCAGCTTTAGTAAATTCAACGAGTTTTTTTGGCCTAGCTCTCCCATTATTATCTGATCATTCTTTATGTGATTCATACACATAGGTGAGCTTTACAGCATGTATGTTGTTACATAAATGTAAATATAAAGTATGTTTTATGATGATAATAATACTAGTTATTCATTTCATAACATATAATAAAGTAGGTTTAATATAATTTAATAGAAGAACTTCTCTTATTATTATTTTTAATATGTTTAACAAATATTATTATCTATTTTATATTTTCTAATAATACTAAATATAATATTATTCTATCAAATTATCAAGATTTAGCTCTTTATCGATCAAGAAATAAACACTGTTTTAATAAATTTAAATTTTGAAAATAACAAGCTGTTTGTGGTATTTCATCAAACCTCCGAAAGTTAGCGTTTAATTTCGATTAGAAATTAACAATTTTAACAACATAATTAAAAATTTGGTATAGTTTTTGAAAAGGCGTTGAGGTTTGATTGAAACGTATTGTCACCTCAGGTAATCTTTCAATAACAATAGAAATAAAACGTAAATTAAAAATTATATTAATATTAAGATAATAATTATATTTATTCCAAGTGTATAACTCTTATTTGATTATCGTTTATAATTGTGTAACATCTTTCCGCTCGGTTAATGTATGGTTGTTGTATATTTTTTGCGGTAACGATTTTTTTAAAAGGAACCGATATGTGTAAACGGGACGGATATGTGTAACGACGTAGCGAGCGCTATTTGATTTGATTTATATTTAACTACTAGATCTTCTGTGTGTGCGGTGCAACATAATGAGAAAGATAAAGGGAAATAGAAATAGAAAACGAGAACGCAATGTATAAACACCTACCAAGCATCACAGTCATAGCCTGAGTGTCCAACATACTGGGTGTTCCCAACGTAATGAGTGTCCAACACTGCTAATGTAATATTTTTCATTGTGATTAAAAAGTTTCTTCAGTTAAAAAAATACTAGCTGAATAATTACACGGGTAATTTTGTCTTTCTCTAATATTTTTAACTCTTAAACATTTGCCAAGCTGATTAAATTAAGACTTACATTACATCTGAATTTCATAGAAGGATAGCATGTCAAATGATCTGTTTGTAAAATCATATGCGGCTACTGTAAGGTTCGTTTACTTTTTTAGTAGTAATGCATTTGATTGGTATCCACAGCAATCAATTTTTGGGGCTAAATATCAGGATTTAACCAAACACTTGACATAATTTCAAACAAATAGCAATTCTATTTGTTTATGAAGATACAATATTATTACATTGTTTATTATATAGAATCAAACACCTGTGAAAAATATTTATTATTTATTGAAAAAACGGGAATATAAAAACAAAATTTAATTACATAAACAGACAAATAAACAGAAAATTGTTTTTTCAACCGTGAATGAAAAACAATTCATTTTCAGAAATATGTAAATAATTTCTCCACATTTCATACCCGTAACAAAACAAAAACAACGAAAAATTAAAATTAATTTAAATAAAGCCTAATGTCAGGGTCATGATTTTTACTTTATAGTCCATCGTATTATTATTTTGCTTGTAGTCTTTTACATCGCGCTATAGTCGATTCCAGGTGAATGTTGTTAATACGTTTATGCCTTTAAAAAAGGATTTGTTTCACCACATAGATAATTCATCGCAGCACCTAAAACGTTAATTACAGATAAGAGATAACGTTGTAAAATAAATAATGTGAAGAAAAGAAAAGAAGATATATAATGAGAAAGAGGATACATTTCGTAAGTAAATAATATGAATATGCCGTTGAATATACAGAGATAGGATGTCACCAATTTTGTACTTCCTTCTACCAAAAAGTCTTTGTACACTTAAAAAGTTTTCAACCGAAATATTAAGAAAGAGCTCTTCAAACATTTTGAGTATTCCTGAACCTAAATTGCATAGTTTTATCCAGGTGCATGTACCATACAAAACTACTAGCCGTAGAATCAATACATAGTATAAAGTCGCTTCCCGCTGTCTGTACCTATCATGTCCCTATATATCGTTAGATCTTTGAAACTACGCAAAGGATTTTGATGCGGTTTTTCTAATAGATAGAGTGATTCAAAAGGAAGGTTTTTTATGTATAATACTAAATAATATAGTAGAGAAGGGGTTGAAAGGAATGTGCTTCAAAAACTTAAAAAAGTATACTGTTAATCGTTAATTTTAGAAGCTATACAAAAAAAAAAAAGGATCGGATGTTTAATAGTCCCAGGATATACGCCGGATTAACATATTAAACAACAAAGTATACAAAACATATATTGACGGTTACTCTCCATCACAGTACTACAAGTTTTTCTACAAAGTGTGCGCCTTCTTGTATATTGGTATTCTATACACATTCATACCTTCTACTAAGATGAGTAATTAATGATGAAACTTATTATTATTTAAGTGATAATTATTTATTCGACATGAAGTATCATCGTATCGTTAGGAAAATATAATTAATGAGATATGAAAATTTCGGTGTGAAAAGTATTACTTAAACCTTCGAAGTTGGATATATCTATAGTAACTTTTTGTACAAATTTGGTTGGATGAAAAAATTTTAATTTTATTTTCCAATATTTAAAATCAGAATGGTCAATATGAATGAAAAAAGTACTTCGTAGTTTATTTATAGTCGATTTCCAATAAAAACAAAAGCGGATTTTTTTCTCGCCTTGCAATGAGATATTGGAATTTTTTTTTGTTTTCAATTTTAAAGAAATAATTTATTGGGGTAATAAATTTGACCTAAAATTAAATATTATAAATTTTTGCTTGCTTCGAACGAATAGACTTCTAGATCAGGCATGGACAAGCGTGTCTTACAGAAGTGCGTCGGACTACTAACTTAACATACGAGTAAGACAGTGACAACCTAAAATACGAGTAAGACAGAGAGACAACATTTTTTTTATACCTATCTCATTATTATTAGAGAACTGACATAGGTTGAAGATTCGTTTACCCTTTTCGCTTCCTCCTCTATGAGCATTGCGGACTTGTATAAAGAGAAACACAATAATGTTTATGACACACAATAAGGTTATAACAATGGTGACTTTGACTTAAAATAACAAGACCATGCCTGTTCTAGATTATTATAATTAAAGGATGAAGTCTTTTTTCAATTCTCTTTCATTAAGATTAACTAAAAGTTATTTGTCTTTATACTTTACGCTATTTGTATCATAAAAACCATAATCGAAAGATTTCGACGTTTAAATTTGTATACAAAATTTAGAAAAATATATAAATTATAAATAAATAAGTTAATGTTGACCAAAATAAATAAGCAAAACTAAAATTGTTGAGTAACGGATTGGCTGGGGATGATGTAGGTCTTATCGCCTTATTTCTGCGAGTGATTGAGTTAATTAAAAACATTTTAAAATCATTTAAGTGTGCCAGTAGTCTCGCTAAGATTAAGATTGTGTAATCTTTGGGTAAGAATATATGTAATATAAATTTAGGCCACTAAACCTTTTCGTCGTTGGAATTATTAATATTTGATAGTATTATGAAAGTCATAAAGGAAGGTTTACCGTTCCTGGATATCCCCGTCAAGATTCTGGGATAACATGACATTATTGTAATGTCATCGCACCTTGATACGTGAGCAAATCTTCAAGTTAAACATACAATTAGAAGTGGGATAAAATTGACTTCTGAGATTTTATTACTATAACTACAAATGAAGTTAATACAAGCGTGTTAAAAAAAAATTCAAAACGCAACCGCATTGGAATGAACTTTTATGTGTTGCTAGTAACTCTTTCAAAATTAAATATGGAAGTTATGACCGGATGTGATTGTAGAAATTTAAACTTTTTAATTACATTAATGATGTTTTTTTGAATGGAAATCATGCAAACTAAGTAGATATATAATTATATACTTCTTTTCACACGTGATTATACTGCTTCTAACTAACTACCCTTGTAACTAACTACCCTTTTAAAATGAATAATTTTAATTAATGTTAATTTACTTCATTTTAAAATCTCTCTTGTGACGAATAATTAACGCAATATTCTTAAAATATTACGTTACAATTTTACAAAAAGCTTCAACCTTGATAATTCTCACTTCAACCTCCTTCTCGGATAATAGAGGCATTGTTTTTATAGTTTTTGGCAACGACCCTAATAATAATAGGAAACCTCCGACCTAAAATTAAGTCTGATCGATTCGTTTGTAAAATCATAGCTCCTTAACAAATGAAGCAAATAAAATTTTGGTTGTTTTGTTTAGAGTGTAAAATAATTTGTTTGAGAGAGTTTTAGCTGTGTCCCAAGAAAATCTACTAAGCCGTTTGAACATCGTCATCTCTTTTCTAATTTCTATTGGGTGCGGAACCGTAAACTCACATTTTGAACATAGCTAATAACTCTTTTAATCCATCCGTTCAAGACAGGCACACAAATGTACAGAAATTAAATTGTTAAGCTTAAATCACCCCTCGTTTTAGCCGTGGATTAAAAATACAGCAATTAAAATGTCTGCAATATCTTTTTGTAGTATTTGGTTTAGGAAAAAAAGTTATGCTTCGTAGAATCCTAAATGAAATTTTACGAGTCAAAGAATGAATAATCTGATGAGGCATTTATTTATATTTAAATTTTATTTTTATTGTTGATTGTATTGCGTTTTATTTTAATTGAAGTGACAATAATATTGGTTTAGAAAATTAGGGCCGGCTTTAAGAGTAATATATGAATTATTTATCGTTAATAGTTTAGTAAGTATATCAAATAATGAAATGAATCCCATTGAAAAATAGGAATTTCGTTAGATTACGAAATGACAGATTTCCCTCAAGTTTTTCTTAACTAGGCTCAGTACTTCTATTGTACTGGTATATATATTGCTCTTGAAATCTGTGATAGCTATTAAAAGTTAAATACGACTAAATTTAATTACTAGCATTAGACTAGCAATCAACAAATCATTTAAATATCAGAGCTATCAGAGCATGAAAGATCATGCAAATACGTAAAGGCATCGATTTTAGACTGGATGTGATTGCCCCTTATGGTCCGTAAATTCAACTTCTCAGATGATAAAAACACTTTTCTACATCCTTAATCACTTCAATATGAATTATTGAATATTATTGTTCTTAGATCAAAATCCTGCACTTGGGAAACATTTTTGTCAAACAATTTCTTAAAATCAACTGTCGTCAATATTACTGTAAATATTAGTTTCACAAAAACAGTTGCAGGATATAAATTATTGTTTAAGATTGATTTTCTACAATTTTACTTATTTTCAAAATTTCCAGCTTATTATTATTAACAGGCAATTTTCAGCACAACTTGACGAAACGATTTTCGGAAATCTGAGATCACTATCTCTTGCCAATCACGTTAAATCGCGAACGAAAAATGTCTCCGAACAACAGCTTCCATATACTGGAAAGAGAATAACTGATATTGTGATCAGATATGATAGAGATGAGATAAATGACAAGATTTAATAATTTATACAAATCCACTAAAATATTAAATTGAACAACTAAGCAATTTATGTTTTAATAATTCACAACACATGAATATTATAACAGTGTATTATATATTAAATAGTCTTGTAATAGCGTAATTTGACATGAGCTGTTATAATCAACGTATACTTCGATGCATAGTATAAGAGCTGAGCTTTCATCACGGTGTTACTATCGTTGATTTGTGGACACCTACAATAGTAGGAAATAATTTTGGTTTAAATTTTTTATCTAAGTACTAAGTACTAAAATCGTGATTATACTAAATCACACACGTAATAAAACTGGGGAAGGTGATACCCTTACGAAAAAATGTAATTTGTAGCCAAGCTATTCGACATATGTACAACTTCGAAATATTTTTGGATTATTTAATCATATGTTCCAATATTGGTATGTCAATTTCTTTTGATCTGTTAGTTTTTTTAGAACTATTCAACGGTTCTCAAAAGGGATCGTTTTGACCGACCTTGTAAGAATAGTGGGTAAAATGATCTCATTGCGTTTCTTACCAAACAGTTCACATAGAATATTAACTGTTCTTTTACATTGCATCAACGATTAGTATAAAAACAAAAATCATCTAAATCTACACATTTAAGAACCATGCATCATAAGATGGGGATCATTTTACCTATTATAATTTTAAACACAAAATAAGGATCATTTTAGCGTACATAAACGGGATCATTTTACTCCTAACGATATAATTGAATATCGTCATAAAAACCGACCTTTAATTTTTATTATACGCCTATTAAAATGTGTTCAAATATTATTAAAAGTCAACGGATGCCATGAGTAAAATATACGAATATCTATCGATAAATATACTAGATAGCTTTAATGGATCACTTAAAACAACGAGGGATCATTTTACCTTGAGGGATCATTATAGGCTACTTTCCCCTAATACAGAAGGGAGCAATTTTCGGAAACTTATATCTCAGTATTTTCAAAAACCTATCCAAAGTCTTAAACAAAGTAGTCCTGGTGTTATTTTCAATACATTTTAAGCAGGTGGTATATATTAATATAGTCTGCTCTAATTGTTTGTATTCCGTAGTTGGTAGATTACTGTACACATTCAGAATTATTTTAAGGGTATTGAGTTTGAACCAAGCGGTCAAGGCAAACGGCATGAGAACAAGACTCGTTATGCGTTCACCTTCAGCATAAATATATGACAATCTAGAATAATTATAATTGAAATATTCCATTAAAATCAATCTAAATGTAGATACTAAATTATTTCATTTAATCTTTGGCTAATACGTTTGATGTATATTATTTCTAGTAAGTTATAGTCATGCTTTATTGCTGTCTGTTGTTTAATATAATATAAGTATTCGTTGTGTGCATAGTCATGGTAGAGACAATAAAATCGATGCCAGCGCTTCCAGTGAAAAATTTTGGCGATAAAGGAAGCTATTATGACTAATTTGCAAATTAAAATTATTGAAAAACACTAATTAATTAAACTTAATGCATTAAAAATTATGATAATAAAAAATCAAATTGCACAAGTATTATTTTTTAAATGTAAATTATCATAATTATTTACTTAAATTTGTGAGTCAATAATATTAAATTTTCAATGTAAGTCATAAGCGCAATCCATACAATTATATATGCATCTATACAATTCTATAATTAAAGTAGTGTATCGTTACCATTTAAACGCCTCCAATAAAACTCACACACGGAGCGAATATATGGTCTTATGTTTTCTCTGTTTTGCAAATATCAGCATAAATTTCAATTTATATTACATATTTTATATAATACATAATCTATAGTAAATTTAATAAAACATTATTTTAGTTGGTATAATTTCGAATTTATATTTAGCTATGAAAGAGTTTTGTACCTTGAATCACAATTTACGTTTTTATACCATGCATATATGTAATATGCAAGGTATACTAAGTTTAGTCCCAAGTTTGTAACGCTTAAAAATACTAATGCTATGCACAAAATTTTGATATAGGTGTTCATAAAATCACCTAATTAGTCCATCCGTCCGTCTGCGGACACGATAACTCAAAAACGATAAAAGATATCAAGCTGAAATTTTTACAGCGCACTCAGGACGTAAAAAGTGAAGTCGAGTTCGTAAATGAGCAACATAGGTCTATTGGGTTTTGGGTCCGTAGGACCCATCTTGTAAACCGTTAGAGATAGGACAAAAGTTCATGTTTGTTTGTTTGTAACGCTTTCACGCTAAAACTAACGAATGGATTTTACAGATGAAACTGTACAGCAATATAGCTGATATTTACATCAGAATAACACATGGACTATAATTAAAAAGAAATATTAAAAAGACACATAAAAAAAATAAAAAATTAAATTTAATTTGACATTTACCATTTTTTAAAGTTTTACAGAAATCTTTCATTTCTATCTTTAATCTTTAATAGATCTGATCCTTCTATAATCATCATTTTGAACCATAAATTAAAGAATTCTATAAAAATTTAAAAAAGTTAATGTCAAACAAATCATGGCCAACTATTCTGATAAACTCAATGAATTATGACAATTTAACATTTAACAAAATTGAAAACTGTGTATATCAAGAGATAGTGGAGGCTATAAAGCGGTGGTTTTTACTTATAAGCCCAGTGAAGCGGGTGGGTATCAATCTAGTAGATAATACGTGAATTGTATAATGGCTTATAAATGAATTGTATGATGGTTGATACGTGAATCAATTGTTAGAAATATGTAAACATTAAACTGCATTCATTCTATGGCAGCAGTGACAGTTGAGTACATGTGTCTTGTTATTTATTCATCAATATTTGAATATGCAACAAATACCAAAAGATTCACTAGAAAACAAAAATACATATACAACGATCTCTCGGAAGATAAATATATCTTCCTCTACTTAAGAGTTTTGCAAATTTCACTTTCTTCAAGGTAACTTATTTTACCGTACTTATATGGATATTAATATCTATTTATCATTATTTCCATTTAAATAATTTTTTAACAAGTAATTATATGGTTCATTGCATTTAATAAAAAGTCATTTTAGGGTTCAGGATAATATTTTATACCTGACCATATATAAAATTTGCTTTTTTCCCTTTAGTTTTTATTTGAATTTATTGTAGCACAAAATTCAATTTACCTCATCAAACAATAGAAAAACATCTATTCAGATAAAACAGCTCATATGAATACTTTGGATTTAATTCCTGTATTTTCTAAAATGCTTCTTTTACTATCTACCAGCAATGACATTGGTTATGAAAATATTGTAAATAAAGGGTCAAACTCAATTGTTTTGGAAGTTTTTTCTTAAGAACGTCTTCACACTTTAAAAACAAATATATTGAAACACATAACTCACATTTTTCATTACATCTACTATCTTTATGCAGAAACTGTGGAGTCTCAATATCTCAATAAAATTACAAAAAAAGAACTTAATTAATAAAATAATAAAAACTTTTTTATTTTGATAAATAAATTCCATTTTATCAATTCACAAAGGAAAATTATCACACAAAAATTCAAATAATGACTGTGACATCAAAATGACAAAACAAAATGAATAATTAAATTTTCCAACTTTCCACTTTTATATTGTAACATATTTATGTGTATATGGCAAATAAATTCGTAAAAAACAATTAAAAACTTATTTGTTTATAAAAACTAACTACTTCATCATATTTTGTTTTTTCTTTGTGTATTTTGAAAATATAAATAAATAAAATTTAATTGGTTTTTATTTACTAAAAATAAATAAAAGCGTAAATACAAGTAACGAAATTAATTTCAATTAAAATATTTTTAAATATAAATATGTGTACCATAAAGAATAGGTACCTCCATACAAGGAACATGTCGTAAAGTGGAGTAAAATCGAATACTCTTAAACTAAGAGCTGCCGTCAAAAATATTTTTCCAGAAGATTTCTTACAATAATAAAAAGTTTTCCCCTTTTTCTTTTTCTCTTCTGTTGTGTATTTTTTAGACGCTGTATAGACCAACAACAACAAAAATTCGTTTATCCAGTTTTCGGGTATGATCTTCTCGAAATTAGGTAGCATTGCAGTTATTTTATAAAATGGATTGCTTGAAGGATGACATATATTTCGAATAAAATCTGAAAGTCGAAAATTTCCTAAACCTTTACAAGGAAATGTGAGATACATAAGTCATTTCTAACATATTAAAAGACGTCAAACTGTAATTAGTTAAAATATATTAAGAGTAGTCCAAATGAATATTTTCGTTTCGTTGAAAACTCAACACCCAGTCTTTACCAGTTACTGAATTTTTATTTTCTTGAAAGCTCTAATAAATAATAATTTCTTTAAAAAGTTTAAAAGACCCGTTTAAAGAAATTTTAGGCTAGGTTTGAAAGGCAATGGACATTCATTCATCGGCATGAGGTGCACAGAAGCCCCAGATAGAGTTCAATTTTAAGTTTAAGGAAATTTAGATAAAAATTATGCATTTGGACACTAAATTGATTGATACTCTTTGAAAACAATATTAATCTTTTTTTTTTCATATTGAAAAGTTGGTAGAAATCTTGGTAGAAGTTTCTATTTCACTTAACCTCTCCTCCCACGATTACAATTTTGGTTAAGAACCAGATGGAATCAAACTTCCAATCAGTCGGTTTCCGCATCGTTATTTGCATTTATTATCTGCAAGTAAAAGTTTGCATTCATGTCGGAGGCCTTAAGATATTTCATTTTCAAATTTGACGATGTTATAAAACTAACCTCTTCAATGGGGATGATGACTAAAAAGAGGAAGAATTCTCACTGAACAAACAGAAAAGTGAGGTTGGTTTTTGAAAATCTTTAGTAGTATACAAAATATGAACGTTTAAAATTTTAAATAAAGATATAGATTAGTGACGTCGTTGCACGATATTACCAAAGAGACTAGGTTCATATAAAACTCTGTTTTGCCTGAAAAAGACGTGTAACAATCTCTAAATGCTTATCTTTGCTTAGCTTTGTCGTTTTTTAATCAATTTTAATTTAACTTTTAAATTCAATTTGTTATGGTATCAAGTATATTTTTACATTTTTATGAATAATGTAACAAATTAAATACCAATTAACTATCATATTATCAATTAGTAACTAAGTATGGTATTTGAGGCTTAATATAGAGGTATATTGTTCCGTAGCCTTTGAAATACATGCTTATATTTAAAACTGCATGAGTATAGTTTACAAGTTGTATTCAATAAAATTTAAATGAGGTTAAATGTTTGATTTCCTTTCATGATTTCCGGTTTAATGAAGAGAATTGATTAACATGATAAAAATTTGTTTGTATTACATTTATAGTTAAATGTATGTATTGTTTACAAAATTAAAAAGAAACTTATTATAGTTTATATTTTTGTAAAGCTTATCTGATGAACCGTACACATAAACATTTGTTTTATAAAATGAATGGTGGATAAAAGTTATACGTTGAAAAGTTAAGTGCTACAATTAAAAGTTTATAATGTTTTATCGGGATATGTTATTGTGCCGAAGTCATATTTAACTCTTAACTACTGACGTGCGAATGTATAATTATCAATTATTTGTGCTCAAAAACTTTGGTAGTTTCCTAACAGTATGTAACGCGGCCGAAACCAGAGAGGGTGCACTTGTCGACTAGAAAGTTGGCAGTGTTCAAAATCCACATGCAGCAACTTTTTTCAAAAATCTTTTTGACTTAAGACGAAAAAAAATATTGCGGAGTAAGAATTTAAATAAATACTGATTTGATAGATAACGATCACCCCAGGATTTGAATTTTACATTACCATTGAAATTATTATCCCTTTTTTAGAGTTAAAAGCATGTATATAGACTTTTAAACAATAATTTAAATTTTTTTTATTTTTTAGTCTCGCTAATAAGAAAACTGCGTAACAAAGTAAAATTAAAAAAAAGTATACATTCCTGAGCCTGGGTTTCGACCTGAGGATCTTGCACATGCTGAACGGGTACTAAAGGCACTAGGCCATATTCTGGTATAAGTTATTTTTAACCGACTTCAAACAAAAAAGGAGGAGGTTATTAATTGGACTGTATTTTTTTTATGTGTGTTACCTCAGAACTTTCGACTGGATGAATCAATTTTGATGATTCTTTATCTACATGAAAGCTGGTGCTTCCCGTGTGATCTCATTTTATTTTGGTCCAGTTCTGACAACGGGATCCATGAGGAAACCATAAAAGTTTTAAATTTGCATTGAGTATGCACGACAAGAGGACGAATAACTCAATATCACGCCAACCAATTTCGATGATTCTTTTTTTAGTGACAAATTAGCTAATGTACTTTAGATTCACTAAAAATCACAAAGTAAAAAAAACAAAAAGAAAACCGACTTCAAAAAAAAAACTTTGCCAAAACAAATTAATATGCACAAAAAAGTAAAGAGAAAACGATAATATAATATGGTTAAAATTATTGTTATTTTTGTAGTCGGTGTCAGCCAAGCCAATGTAACAAACTGTTCTGTCAGAGTTTCCTTGGCTGACACCGACTCCAAAAATAACAATAATTTTAACCACATTATATTATCGTTTTCTCTTTACTTTTTTGTACATATTAATTTGTTTTGGAAAAGTTTTTCTTTAGACGTCGGATTTCTTTTTGTTAAAACTTTTTTTAATTCCATTATTGTATTGCCACTGGACCTAGATACGTGCTCAAATTTTCAAGTTCATCGGAAAGTTGAAAGTTTCCAACAAGTGGAAGTAATATATGCGTGTTAACAAGTTCATTATGTTATTATGCTCGGTCATATTATCTAATTTTAACTTTTTAGAAAATTAGACCGAACAAAAGCACTAATCTATTATATTTACCAATTATTAATTATTAATTGTTTATTTTCTGAATGGTTCAAAAATAAATATTGCGCAATATTTTCTCAATCTTCCATCCTAGTATTCTAAATTATTTAGCAATGCAAATTATATAAAGTTTATATTAAAGTATAATATTTAAATTATGCATAATGTACTGCCAGAGAGTTTAACTATCTATTCATTTCGATACATAAAACTGTATTTAATAATGTATTTCAATAATAATTTTAATTAAACTTCTCTTCATATGTGGATTAAGTAATTTGTACAGGGTGAGACATAATCATTTCTCAGTATATGGAAGTACTGGGAATTGATTTCAGTACCTCTCGCATAGAACACTCGAATTTAATTTCTAAGCTACCCATTCCTCTTCCAATACAATAATTATTATTGCACGGCCGTTGCTTAGGTGTTTTTGAATTGATATAGATTCAATATTATATTCTCGGTGAACGAAGTGAGTGTTGGGAACATTGAAAACTGATTATGAAAATATTAAAAATTTAACATTGAAAAATTGTAATCTGCTAGATTTTTTTTGCGGTGAACCAAGTTTTACTGCCATAAACAATCCACACTTCGAAAGACGCAGTTAAAGTAATTTAATGAAGCTAACCCCAACGGGGAATCAAACCATAACAAATTTGCTGAAACCTGCCATGTTAAAATACACTGAGTAGGGTGGCTTACTCTTGAAAATAGAGTACTTAGAATAAAAAATAGGAGTAAATCTTCCAACTAACAAAATAATAGTATTTCGTTCTAATGTTTACAAGTTTCCAATGTTATATTTTTAATACTTTGATGAAGTTTTGTTGGTGTGAATATGAAACATTTCAATTTTTTCAATAATAAGTTTTGAATCCCAAAATCAATCGAGCATATATCGACGCACTTCATTCACCGGGAATATAATATTGCATTTTTATTGATTAAAAGACTACTTTGGAAGACCAAGTTATAAAATAATCAGTAATTCAAAAGCAAACAAAAACAAGGAACATTCGACTTTCGTACAATATCTTTGGGAAAAAACAGATGCCTCACCCAGTAGCACTAAGTAATATTCAATAATGTCATAATACCTTGTACAACAATATGTAGGTAAACACATTGTTAGTTATCTGGAAAAGTTATCTATAAACTTTATAGTATTTGTACCTTAAACATGGTTACACAGTATAAAATTATTCGTAATATGATGGTTAGATTAGTTGCATCTAAAATATGCCAAACCTTAGAGTGCCCTAAAAGACAATTCTTGAATAAGTTTCCTCGTTAAATAATTGAACAATTTCGACTCTTTTTAGCAAAAGTTTTTTCCTTCTTTACGCTTAAAATTAATTAATACAATATTTTTCTTCCAAATTTGGAAAAAAAAGTTAATTTGCATATATTTATGAATTTCGAGATATTGTCGTGATAAATCCTAATTTTAAATGCAAGGAACTTACATGCTTAATATCTTAGAGAAGATATTTCCATTTCTGGTTTGCAAATCGCTCTTACAATTTTTATTTTCTTTTGTATTCAATGCGTGACCTAAAAAATCATAAAAATTGTAGGAATGAAAACCTTTAAAATATACTTATTATAGATTTAAAAGGCAATAATATCAAGTTTCATTACTTATGTTTAATTTGCATAGTTTGTGTTAAAGAAGACTGTTGTAACAGACTGTCAAAAAATTTTAAATCCAAACCTTCTCGGCTCCCAGCAGGATTGATATCCTTGTTTAACGGGCTTTGCAGCAGAAATTGTTTCTGGATATTTTATACTTAATAACTTTCGTCATAAAGCGATAAAAGATACAAAACACCAAAAATAAAATTAAAATGACATATTTTAAAAATTTTACGTATTTTGATTGTATTACAGGTAACTCAATGTCACAGCCCCTTTTTGTATAATAAATCTTTTTGATTATAATTCAAAATAGAAAATAAGATTAAAACGATTTAACACTTAGTTTAATAAAAAACATTGTCATCACATACATTTTCATTATTCAAATGAGGAAATTTTATTACAAGAATTTTCAAATACTAATCCTATTAAATAATTAAATATAACGGACATGAAAAATCTGTTGTTAAATCACATTATTATTAAAGTATCAAAGAAGTATTAAAGGTACATTTAATAAAGACATGTATACTAAAAGAAATTTCTTAAGGAGAAAATTTTCCACGAAATATCTTGAAAATAACACTTGAAAATTTTAATTACTCATACTCGGATTTACAACGAAAGTATTTTGAAACTATGTGAAATCTAATCAAGTCGTCAGAAAAGCAGGGTATTTATGAATGATGTATTGTAATAGCTGTGACGCGAGAATTCATGATTCTTATGTTTGAGTTAAAACAAGATAAATAGTTCGATAAATACGATGAGTAGAATAGTCGACTGGTGAGATGTGCCAACTGTACTAAATCACGTAAGGGTCACGAACAAATCTTGTTTAATTTTACGATGGTATAATCTCTGATTATACTCGCATTGGAAGGCATAAACGTTTAAAGCAGTCGTGGCTATGAAATAAGGACATTCTTTCAGGAAAGATAGCAATTTTTACAAAGGTAGCAAGTTTATGTTGACCGAAAATGTAAAGTATTTCGTGAATATTTCAAAAATATTAGCTTTAGAACTGGAACGGCAAAATAAGATTAACTGTGCAAGGCGTACAAAAAGTACAACAAATGCGCAACGGAGGAACTGAAAAGTGTTTAAGTAAAGTGGGCAAAATTGGAGAGGAAATCATGTGAATTACAAGACCAAAATTAGATCAGCCCCTTAATCTTTTTTGCAATTTGCAGACCTCAACTCAATAATTTTGAGGACTCCAGGATATGCACTTAATACTTTCGATCAGCAAAAACTTATAAAACCTGAAAATAGCTATCTTCCTTGACATAATATCCTTATTGCAAAGCCCTTGCCGTTTGCTTGCTTATGCCTTCCGATGCCAGGTTATACCATAATACAATTAGGCAAGGTATGTCCGTGACGAACGGATTTTAGTACAGTTAGCACATTTCACCAGTCGAAGCCATTTTTGGAATTTCTAACCAATGAAGAAAATATAAATGCACTGGAAGATGTAAATACACAATATCAACCAATAAAGCGTAGGCTGGTGAGAAGAGTGCGAGAAAAATCAACCAAAAGTGAGAGAGTGAATTTGCACAAGAACATATCTTGTCTAATTTTACCATAGCCCATGGGTTATACAATATTCGTAGAAACAGAAAAGCCCATTAAATCGTAGCTGTTTCGATAAGTTAACTACACGGAAACTTTGCAATATACTTTTCAGTCATCTGCAAAGTAAAAGCGATGAACGTGCCATAATCGAGAAAATGGGAAAATAGTAGAAGCAATAAAATGGACCTTAGACCTTTCATCACAAGATCTTAGTATTTTTTAGTGATATTTCTGATAATTGCATAGAAAATTTGTATTTCTGTTCCCATTTATACCCTACTTTAAGTATCTTGTATGTACTAAAGATATAATCATAAAACACATTATTCCAACCATACGCGGCAAATATTAAAATTGGCTATAAATAATCTCCAGCAACGAACTATGGAACTCCTCATCTTTATTGATTATTAAAGGGTGCTATATAACTATGGTTAAATGAATGCATCAAATATAGAGGAACTGTTAGAGTAGCCTAGCTTTGTTTTGCCTAGAAAATAATTTTTGTTCTTTTTATTAAGTGTAATACACTCAGTGTAAGAAGAAGAGAATGAACAGTGCGTGTTGTTATCATATTTATATTGTCTTTTACAGTGCTGTATAAGGCAATTCTTTTCTAGTCACACTGAATGTTAATAGTGTATATACGGAGATCCAAAAAGAACAGATTTTAGTCTATTGTTTCACAAGTTTATTACTGTACACATACATAGTTAAAACTCCTCGTTTAATATATTATTGTTTAACCACTGGCATTTAATATTAGTCCTGAGTTTTCTATTATATGAAGCTTTTGGTTTCAACTAGTCTTCCTTGTCTTATTTTGGTGAATATGGAGATATTTTAGGAAGATATATATATTCTCATCTATTGTTTTTAATACCTTCTCCATATAATAAGCTATTTATATATAGAGTATTATATAATTTTAAATTTAGTCTATTGTTACGACTGATAATTTTTTTAATGTAAAATTTATTGTTTAATTCAGTTATCAACATTCAAATTTTGGAGAAATTATTCATTAACAAATGCAAGAGTTTCGCAAACGTTATACAAACAAACTTCCCGAATTTTAATCATGTTTATCCTTACATAGCATAGCATACATACTATAACAAAAAGATAATTCAAGTAACCATTCAAAATTCAACCAAAAATTTTAATAATTTTATAAATGAATCTCTCCTTGGTCATCAAATCACGCGTGTACGGATGGAACTATTTCGCTAATTATTTTCTTTTTGTGTGTGTTAATTATTTTTACGAGAAGGTTCTTATGAAAGAAAAAATTAAGGAAAATGAGCGGAACTTTAGAAAATTTAAAACTAAATACTAAATGCAATAAAAGGTGGAAACGCAAATAAGCAATGCATCATATTACTTTACTATGTACTTATGTATTTATTTGCGCTCCCACCATATTTATCTACAATTGTGAACAGGTATTGGAATAGTATTGAGACATTATTTATTATTGTTCCGGTATTATGAGTAGGTTTTATTACAACTATACGCGAGCGAAGCAAGCTCCACTGCCGAGGGTTTCAGCATGACTGAAGGCCGAAGACTTGACCAAGAGATAGTAATAAAATTTGAATGCCAGCAATATATTTATTTTTCATTCTATTTTGTTATCTAAGGAGTTTAATAAATTTTTCAGAAAAATTAATTCAAGCTTAACTTAGCAGGAGAAAAGATTAGACCATAAGGCAAAAAGGAAAATGGATTTCAAGCTGAAATTTTTTAAGCGTACTTAGAACGTAAAAAGTGAGATAGAGTTCGTAAACGAGAAACATAGGTCAATCGGGTCTATGGTATGTAGTACCCATCTTGTAAACCGTTAGAGATAGAACAAAAATTTAAATGAAAAAAAAGTCCCTTTTAAAAAATAAAAAAATGAACTTTTGTTTGAAACATTTTTTTGTTAACATCACTGTTTACCCGTAAGGGTGCAAATTAAAAAGTACGTTTGATATAAAAATATCAGTTATATGAGTGGCTATCTATTATTAGTGGCCATCTTTTTTTACTTACATGGCGTAAAAAAACAAACGTTTATAGAATTAACACTGTCTATACATGATATTTTAACAATTAACTCAATCAATTCTTTGCTTTCACTTGTTTTAAACTATAATTTATTTTGATTGCACATAATTTGAAAATATTCCGTTTTCGGTTATATAAAATAAAGCTAGTTAATCGTCAAAGGACTTTCATACCAAAGTGTAGATAAAGATCAATGTCGGAGCTCAAGAAGTTGGACACAGTTAATGTTTTATTGGAAATTTTCTTGAAAAATTTGTTACTATATTTTTGTTTGCGATGAAAAATTAAAATGTAAGATATATGTGATATAAAAAAATCCTTAATCCTTATGAAGTTTGAAATATATCTCCTTACATGGTATTATTTTTGTAATAAAATAGCATAAAATCATCTTTCTGTCTGTTTTCAATATATTTCTTTTTTTGGTTTTTTACTACAAAGCTCAACTTTTCTTTGAAAACTTTTAAGCTTTAGAAAATTCTTTATTCTTAAAAGCAGAAAACTATTTATGGAAATAAATATAAAATAAAATTCAATTTTATTTCATAAAACTATTATGTTAGCTTTACTGGAAATATTGTGGTCTAAACATTCCTTATTTTTTTAACGTTTTGGTTATATAATACTAATTTTATCCCTACAGATTTCCTGATTGCACTCTCGATGAATAAAAACTCATTTTTTCAATATTATAGACTAGAGTGTCTTTATTTCAAACAGAAATCTCACTTTGAAAATTATAATATTTCTACACCGCCAATATAGTACGTCTCACCTATTACGCGAAACTGTATC
This sequence comes from Chrysoperla carnea, assembly GCF_905475395.1. Classification (NCBI taxonomy): domain Eukaryota; kingdom Metazoa; phylum Arthropoda; class Insecta; order Neuroptera; family Chrysopidae; genus Chrysoperla; species Chrysoperla carnea. Next base: position 50,952,116 of record NC_058341.1, read on the forward strand.
TTATTTATCGCCAATTAACTTTTCAGATTATCTAATTAACGATATTAGTGTAAACGAAAATAACTATAGGGATAAAATATTATGCCTAGATTCATTTGTACCTTCAATATTCTGTACATGTTCAGCACATATTACTATTTACTGGACAGTCTTTGTCTTGAAAAGAAGATACTTAATCAGAATACAGGTAGGCTGAAAAATGATTGTCAATGTTACTTTGTTTTTTAGTAAATTGATTTTAAAAGTTTTTACGAAAAAATTAAAAACATTTGATATTAAGCATGTGTTTAAAACCACATACCCCCCCTCTTTTCAAAGCATGTGTTTCAAATCAAATTCTGCACTAAGAAGTTAATAATTATCGCATTGTGGATTCTCATTCTCAGGAAGTTTAATTCTTTAAAAATTAGTTTTCGCCTCTTACGCTAATAGCTAATAATAACACCTTCATATTTAATACTCCAAATAACAAGGTCTTGTTAAACAATGCATGTACTACCATGCACCAAGTTATGCAGTTATAGAGAAATAAACACATATTGTAATAAATGATTATTGTATAAAACTTATATGCGAATTTCTCTCTTCTGGGGAAAACAGTCATTGGTTAAGTATTCGTTAAAATTTAAATACAAGAAAGCTATTTTCTCTCTACAATTTCGTTCGCTTTGGGAACATTTTAGCATTTACAACATAGTTTATACAGCAGAACATGTTTTGAATTTTAATCATCAACTGACCATTTCCTGATCTAACGTGCTTCTATCTGGAGAAGCCTTTGTTAATTATCCATCAAGAGCCAATATTAACCATGAAGCAAAAATCGTACGCTGACAATCTGACAAATACTTCAGAAGGCTAAAAAACGGCTTAAATTAATGGAATTCATTGGAGTTTGTCCGTCGTAGGACAACTTGGAAATTCTAATTTTTAAGACGTCGTCCAACGACTATGACGTTTTTTTGAGTATCATCGTTTTTTATGCAATTATTTCTAAAATTGAGAACGATAGTTCTCAATTTTAATTTGGCCACATAATCAAGTATTTTTCATGCCCTCTGTAAAAAAAATCCCTGGAATCCCATAAATTTTGAAGAGGAACACAACCTTTAATGTAGCCTCTAAATTTCTAGTTTTGCTGAAATTGAAGTTTTGAAGCTAAATTGTACCATTTTTTCAACCCGGCGTACTATCTAAGTGAAACCTTCATTAACTAAAATATTTAGTTTTCTAGAATATTCCAACGAGTGAAAATTATATTTCTAATAATAGTTAAGAGGTGTTCTCTTAGTCAACGCAGATTATGCGTGATGAAATTTATTTATTGTGTGATGAAATTTATTTGTATTGTGTTATTTCATGTATACTAAAAGTTTTACACAAACGACAACATTTTAAAATACCCCCTACTTTATAGTTAGATTGTTACATTTGATGACGTGTGAACAGTTTTATACAGTACTCAAAATGTTGCTGACATAAGGACATATAATCTCTGAAAACTTCAACTAGTCTTTTATATAACAACTATTTTGTAAATAGGACAGAAAATGAATGAGTATAACTATCTATGATAGTACTTACTATAGAACTGTATAAATGTTAAATTGCTTACTAAATGTTGCAAGAATGTATTTAAAGTTAAGATTTAAGCCTTTGATGTACTTAAGATGTAGATTTAATGCAAGTTAATATTCATCTAACTTCTTGAGAGAAACGGAAAAACATTTAAATATAAAACAAATCGTGTAGTCGATATTGTAGTATCCGCAAATCGTATAATGAATATTGTATTGTATCCGCAAATACTGGAGGGGATATCGTGTAAATTGGATGGCACGAATTAAATAACCCATTTTGGGTAATTTTCGTATTATAACATAACTTCTGAATACCATTACAAATTTGAATAAATGGAGTATCGGGAGAGTTCCAAATAAGAGGACTAAAATTTTTTTAATAGTACAATATAATATGGCATATTCTATGAGCTAATTTTGAATGTGAAAAAAATTCTTCAATTATTATATGACTTGATGAGGGCATTCAAAAACTTGATAATTTTTTACCAAAACTTAAATTTTAAAGGTGCGTGTGTGTACATCCGTAGACATGTTTTTCGTCTATGATATTGCGAAAAAATGATATCGACTACATTGAGGTCCCTCGATGCATATTAAAGGCAATATGATCCGAAAAGAATTTTATAATATTCAGTCGAACCGTTTCGAGTCGAGCGAGTTTTTCTTAAATCCTATCCTGATCAATATCAATATCGTGGAACAAAAATATATCTACTTCGTTGAGGTGTCGATCGAAGCGTATTAACGGCCATACGATCCGAAAAAAAGTCATAATACTCTATCCACGGCTTGTTTTGTGAAGTGACTATGTATTCTGTTTGGCCCTCAAATCCCTATTATATATATATCAGATTATTACACATGAGTTTTAATTTAAGGAGAAGTTTTGGCATTTTTTTGGAAGGACTCTAACAAATAATATAAGTGGAGCACTAGTAGCCCCTTGTCGGCCTAGGGACTGATCTTCTTGATTCAATTTTTAATAAACAAAAAAATGGGTAATTTTTAAAACTGTAAATTGTTTCACACAGTATCTTATTATATTGCATATATCATTATTACTACTCACTTAATTCTCCACAAAATAAATACTACACCAGTATCAACGTGTAGATAGTAGTCCCTACTTTATGAAGGTTATTCTTGGTTATATAAGTGTGTATACAATATTTTACTAGTCACTCCTATTTGAAAATTCGAAAATTTAAATACAAGTAAACATTAAATAAATGGAAGTATGATGTACCTTGAATCAAAATTTATATTAATATTAATTGAATTTATACTAGGCTTTTGGCAGTACATACTATAGTATAATAAACAATTTTATTATTAGTGTATGACTACAAGTTTTTTATTTGGTCTCAAAATTTTTGGATCTTACGTTCATTCTTAAGGGATTTAATTTAATTTATACAAATTTTTTTATAAAATTATGTTTTTTTTTTTATATTAATATATTTTGTTAGGCCTTTATCCAAATATACCAATCATTTCTATAAAAGTATAAACCATGACAGAGGACAACCCTTCTCTCGGTTCATTGACATCTTGTAAGTTAGCTTGGTCTCCATATAATGGGTTTTCAATGTAATGCATCTTTCAAAGAATTCAAAATGCATTGTTACCAAGGTTACAGTACTTTACCCTACATAAAATACATGTACTTTAAAATGTCTCAAGTTTATATGTAAGAAGATTTCAAAGAAACACATGTACTGACTGACTTACTGGATTTAAAAGGACGCTTTTTTATGTAAATTATGAAAAAGAGATGTGCTTCAATGAAAAAATGTTTTACAAATGACAGCTTGTTCGGTGCCATTATAAAAGTGAAGGGGGTATTGTGCTTTTATTTTTTTTTTAAATATTCCCCACTTTAAGATTATAATACAGGCATTTGGTAATGGTAGGCCTAAGCTAATTTTTTACAGTTAAGTTGTAACGACCTGCAAACAAATTGGATCAATGCCTTAAAAGTTCTAGCTCACAATGTTTGACATACTCTGTTATTATGGAAAAAAATAAATTAAATTGTATAATAATTATTTAATTGCAAAACAAGCTGTACCCTGCCACACTTCGCTGTGGACATTATGGTTGGATCGAAATAGATGAAAAGTATCTAGTAAATTTTATGAAATTTGATAAGCCTCTGATAAAAGAGTTGACAACTTTTAAAGGGCTGAACTGATTTCCATGTAACTTATAGTTTTTTAATGTATACATCATGTACTTTTATTTGGTACCAGAGTTTGTATATTTCAAATATTCGATCATTTCATCCTAACGTTCATCCCTCCCATATATCCCCTTGCGTCAGAATAATACAGTTTTGTAATGTACACGTCATGCTCTTTTATTTGATACTCCACCACTTGGGTATGTTTGAAAATATTGTATTGCTCATGAAATTGAAATGACATACGTGCCCTTGAAAAAAAAAAAAATTAGTAGATATTTTAAAGAACCGTAACTATTAGTTGTTCTATATCAAATATTAAATCTATGATATTTGATTTTGAAAGAAAATCTTTTATACTAACGGTATTTATTTTAGAAAACAGTTAAACAATTCAAGTTTCTATCTTCAATGATTTGCCATTTTCTGATAGTTTGAACTTTACATAAATAGCTTTAAAATCATTGTTAGAAATTTCTCGTACAACGATAAAATATACTGTGCAAAAGAAAAATATATTTATTAAAATCAATTATACATAGTATGTTATATTTTACGACAAAATATAGTTACAGAATTTCGATTAATAAAGAGACATTCCTTACATACTGCTTGTGAGAATATCTAATAATTAGAATTATCTGAAAATATTATAAATCACATGAGTTTAAAAAAAAATCTAGTAACGCGACACTTGTCAAAGCGTTGATCTATATTTTTCGAATAATTTGTTTACATGAGTTCTCCATATACAAAATTTTATCCCCACTTCCATCCCCCATTCTTCCACCTCCTGGGGGTTAAATATAGATAAAAACATCCTCGAAGCAGGTTGTATATCATGTAAAACTCAATCGATGCAGAAGTTTTCGAGTGCATAAGCAATACACAAACGAACATAACATTTTTATATACAGAATATTTGATTTTTATCTAAGCATATAAATATCACGAGTATGACACAATACATGCGTTAAGCAAAGCATCTAAGTGAGAGGTATTATATACATGTGTTGAAAATTCGATATGCGTTGAGATAGTTGTGAGACGTTTGGAGAGTGGGAGTATCATAGTTGAATAGATGAACTACAACAGATAAGCCACCATACAAGTCACTTTTACAATTTCATATAACACCTATAATCTCTCTCATACTTATATGCATTGCTTAACGCATGTACTGTGTCATTCTGTCATACTCGTGATATTAATATGTCTAGATGAAAATCGAACATTCTGTATATAGACGATAGAGAAAATTTTTCAAAAATAATGTTTTAAATTTTATACTTATTTGAAAATAAAATGCAGCATTATAGGCACACTATGTCTAAAATGTAAAAGTCATACGAGTGTGAAATAACTTTAATTTACACGTTTAAAAGTAAGTATTGTATATTCATTTTAATTAATTTATATTTTATTGAACATATTTTTAAGTTTATAAGTTTTCTTGTCGAAAGAAAATTTTATTTGTACCGAAGAATTATTAGTTTTTATTAAATTACCTAAGTATGAGTTAAGACTTTCAATAAAACTCTCCCCTAACACTTCAAGAGAACTTCAAATACAATTTTTAATAAAATTTTATGAAAAATAAATCTTTTTTCATATTATTATCGGAAATATTTTACGCAAACAGACATAGTTGGGTTTTTAAAATATAGAAATTTTTGTTTGATCTCCGTCCTTGACTAAGAAGATATATACCCTACAGATAAATATAAAACAAAAAACATTGATTTTATATTTGTGCTGGTTTAACACTTCAATAGTTTTTAATTCAATTGATAAATTTTGTCAATAAATAATGTAAAAAAATTTACACATACGATACAAAAATATAATATATACGATGACAAAACATAGAACAGAAACCGAGCACATACAACAAACCAAACCGAATTGATTGGAAATATCTTGTTATTGAAGGATTTAAAAATTTTCTACATCAGAACATATCAAATAAAATGAGTTTGTTGTATGTTGTTCGAATTCTTTGTTTTGTTTTCTTCTATGTACTAAATGTACGGAAGCCTGAATGACTCACTGCCAATTTATGAGAAAGTGGCGCTACACTAGCTTACTTTTTAAATGTGTACTACCCACAAGTATAAAACCAACTTTTTAAAAAGTCACTAGTTCAGTTCCAACAAGTTCACTTGTGACTTGTGGCAATATGGAAACGAACTTTTTTGAAGATGTCAATCGGTGATGACTTTTAATTAGACACTACCGAAACTGTCTAGAATTAATAGTAATTATATGTCCGGATTTAATAATAATATGATAATGTTTATGATTTGCCTTATGTATAGTTAGTTAAAAATTTTCTTTAGTATTATTTAAAAAATATAATGCTTTATATGTTGATGTTTTTCTTTTGCATCTGCACATTTCTAATTTCTAACCATTAAAAGTATTATTAAGAATTTATGATGACGTTTAATTAGAAATCTGCACATGACAAAATACCAACATCTTCAAAAAGGTTCGTTTCCATAATGCTACAAGCCACAAGTGCACTTGTTGTAAGTGAACTGGTGACTTTTTAAAAGTTGGTTTTATACTTGTGGGTAGTACACATTTAAAAAATAAGCTAGCGAAACTTTCTCATAAATTGGCAGTGGGCCATTCAGGCTTTCGTATAAATGTGTATACGAATATTATTTTTCTATATACAATGTTTGTTATCTTATCAACGAAAATTTATCGTTTTATTTAATTATTTTGATGATTTTTGGTAATGATGTCTGACAGAACAACATTAATTTGTCAGGAAAAAAAAATGTAATTATATTTTTGTATTATATTTCAGATTATGTCATTTAGAATTATCGGTTTCTTACTTAGCGTTGAAGGGTTGTTAAAGATGAGAATCCAAAATGTATAATTTAGAGTAGAAAATGCTGTCTAATTTCTTAAATGTCACATGTCTATTTATTAATGTTTAGGTTTATAAACGGGGCCCGTGTAAATGATGTTTTGATGTGGATAGCATCCATGCCAGGTTTTATTTTATAAAATTTCTCTGCATTGAAGTCAAATAAGCTTTATTATTCAGATGATTTTACTGCAACACGGTGGCTTACATACCATAATCCTAATTATAATGAACAGAAAAACATCATTTTCAAAATTATAACGTCACGAACATAACGCGCTGGGTCTAAATATTATTAAAATCAATTTAAATTAATTTTTGATAATTTCGATATTATTTATTACAAAGAATTGAAATAAATAATATATAAAAATGAAAAATATATTTATGTAAAAACCCATTGATTATAGACAAGCGGCAAACACCATGAAAAATTAAAATGACTGATGAATCACTGAAATTGTGAATCATAGACTTCGGTCCAAAAGGAGTCAATTGGTTAAAAAAAAACAAATTTGCGCATACTGGCTATTATTTGTTATAAGCAAATTAATTTGTTAACTAATAGACAGTAATTTTAATATTTGAAATGCTTTCTGAGGAATAAACGGACAAAATAAAAGTGTTTTCTAGTGTGATTTTTCGAAAAAAAAATGCGTTTTAAAAAAGTTATAAGCATATTAAAGTAAAAAACTGGGTAAAATAGCTAGTTTCAAAATTTGTTACCTCGGCGAAATTTGATTGAATTAAAAAAAGTCTTACGACAAAATACTTCTCAGATCTTAAGCTTTAACTGAACTATTTTTTAAAATAAGGAAATATACGATTTTCTCATCGGAAAATTTATGAATACATGTAGGGTTTTTTTTTCCGACCTAAGATACACTAAATGTTTTGCCATTTTTTTATTTTCAAATGGTTATAACTTTCTTTTCGAATATAAAAAGCCCGTTTTTCCCTAGAAAAGCATTTTCGAATATAAAAAGCAACTGTTTATTAGTTAACAAATTTATTTGTTTATAACAATTAATAGCCCACCCGTACAAATTTAAGAAAAGTACAAACTCGCATTCACTTTTTCAATGATTGGACAATCATTTTCATTTCTACGCACTTTTCCAGGGGTTTACCGCCCACCTATTATGTCCTGTATATGTTTGAGTAAAATATCTCCGAGAATAATTTGGGAAAAAAATAAAATATTTTTTAAATAAAACCTATTAAATATATTTTAAAATTATATTTTCAAAAAATGTCACTTACACAATTGATCACAAATTATTTTCGAGTATAAATTACACAAGTATTCCATACAAACAAATTTATTGTCATTATCTGTAAACTCATTCCATCAACAAAATTAATAATTTTGCTGTATCGGATAAATTAATACAATGTTGTATATTTTTTTTTTTTGGATGACAATTAATATTTCATAGATATTAAATAATAAAAAATTGCATATTTTGAAATGCATGAATGCAAATGAAATAGTTTTCTAGTTTTTAATTATGAGAGTTGTCTATATTTCATATTTTATGACGATCAATTTTTTATTAATCAAGTGTTGAACTATATTTTTTAGATACCGTTTTTTATACAGAATGTTACAAAAAAAAAATTATTCCCAAAAATATTAGGTACCCCGAAGTTATAATTCCTTTCTATATTCAGGTTAATTGTCTACATTAAACTCTTGACTAATGAAATGTAAACGAGCCTCTAAATTTGAAAAATTTGTTGATAATGATGGTCTGTTAACTGTTGCATTTAAGGGTGTAAGAATGTCTGGTTTCAAAGTTTTCCTGAATATACGCGAATTATCTTTAAGAAATCGCAAGAAAAATAAGAATATATAAGAAAAATCGCTACTACCAAAGCACATTGATCAAATCAGTAATGGAATAAAATAAATCATTTTGTGTGAATGTTTACTCAGTGATACCTAACCCAAACTGAGTAATCTAATGCTCTTATTTTCTGTATTGATAGTTTTTGTATACACGGTGTTCTGTTATTGATAGCAGAAAATTATACCAGTAAATTAAGCTTCAAAAGACAAATAGAAAAGCTCTTTATCAAATTTTGATCTAAAGCCTGATTCGGGAGATGTGGCTGTGGGAAAATAGAAAGATTTTTCAATTCACAAACGTATCAAATTCTTTGAATTAGTAGGTATCACTTTAGAATATAGAGGGGAATATCATAAATAATAATTGATTGTAAATTGATTTAATTGGTTAGCGAATACTAAAAAAATTGTTGTTGTTGTCGTTATTTATAAAGAAAATCAAAAAAATACTATATATTTAACAAATTATTTCATCAATACAGAGACACTTAGATATTGGAGGTATCATATTATACATTAATATAGGTACGGGGGGGGGGATTAAATTGTGTAATACATAACACATTATGTCATACTAAACAACAACTTTGATAGAATAGCCTTGATTGTGTTATCCTAAGACATTATGTGTTATGTATTACACAATTTAATCCCCTCCGTATCTGCATAAATGTATACTTGATACCTCTCACATCTAAGTGCCTCTGTATTGATGAAATAAGTTGATAAAAATGTATTATTTTTTTGTTTTCTTTATAAATAAAGGTAACAAAATATTTGTTTTAGTATTCGCTACCCAATCAAAACAATTTACAATCAATTATTGTTTTATGATAGACAAATTCAAAAATCTTTCTATTTTTACCATAGCCACATCTCCCGAATCAGGACTTACATCGAAATTTGGTAAAGAGCTTTTCCATTTGTTTTGATAAACTTAGTTTACTGGTATAATTTTCTGGTATCAATAACAGAACACCCTGCATAATCAATTAATTTGCAATTCAACAGCAATTTCTTGCTGTATTAATGTGGATAGTTAATATTAGAATGAAATAAGGTTATTTCAGTATTTTACACCTTGTATTGTATCTTTTAAATACACAGGTGGATAATGTTTTCATAAAATTGCCAATAAATAAATAAAAATAACTACAGTTTATTTTTAAAGGTAATATAAATTGTTGAGGTCATTTCACAATTTATGACGAATGTACTTTCTTCCAGGGAACATTAATGGAAAATTGATCTATATGCATGTATTCTACGTAGGTATATAATTTATTACTTTATCATTTTTTCCCCTAATTTATTTTTGAAAATTTGTACCTGTATTTACAAATAAAAAATTATTTCAACTTTATACGTTTTATTCAAACTTAAAATACGTCAATATGTTAAGAGGTACTTTATAGACGATTTTTATGCCCTCAAAATGTTATCAAACTCTCCTGTATAGTATCTAGTGAAGCTTTTTTTTGTTTTCTGTAAACTTATACTTATGATAAGTATACTACTTGTACTTGTTTCTACTATCTTTACAGATACTTTTCTTTGTTTTGTGAGACAATGATGGAATGAGAAGAGAATCATTATAAATTTGTAACTTTGCATTAGTCTCAGCTTCAATACCCGTTACCAATACGTCATGGTGCAAAAATAAATTCCTTGCTTGGATTAAAACATTTTGATTTCCGCCACAATAAGTATTGATTTGAGACAGTTTTTTACAAAACCTATTGTTAATTATTAAGAATAAGTAAATTAGTTAAGCTTACTTGAGACATTTATTCCAGTAAGCTTCGAAGGGGGAATATATTAATGGATATTTTTTGAAATTCATACCTACTAAAAAAATTTGAACTGCTACCATGGTAACATGCTGTTATATAAACCTGCCGTATCAAACTCAAACACAATGTTCCGTAGTGAAAGCTCAAATTCATCTAGGTATGTTAAGTTTCAGTTATTGATCTTTCAAAACACATTGGCAAAGCGACTGTTTGCCAATTTAAACGTTGGAAACTTTTAATAAAAGTTTTTTATATCACTACTAGCTGTACCCTACCACAGTTTGCCATGGGATACTATGGTTAAATGAAAATAGACGAGAAATATCTACTAAATTTTATAAAATTTGATATACCCCCGATCAAAAAGTAAACAACTTCGGCTGAACTGTGTTTCATGTAACTTACATTTTTTTCTACAACATGTCATGCCCTCCCCATAACTCCTTGCAACGGGGTGACAAGTTTTTAATGTACACGTCATGTTTTCTTATTCGATACCTCACTTGGGTATATATTTGAAAATATTCAATTGTTCATCCTCACCCATCGGTTAAAAGTTAACCAAGGTTAAAAGTAGATTAAAACAATCCTTAAAGCAGATTGTATATCGCGCTAAAATTCGTGCTTAATCCATGTAGAACTTTTTAAAGAACACACAAACGAACATAATAATTTCTTAACAGTTTTACCACCACAGGACTGCCATGCATACAATGCGTTTTAAACGGAGTGACTCCTATGAAATACGAGCAATATGCGTTGCTCATGAGGGGAAACACAAAATTTAGTAGATATATTATAGAACCGTAACTATTAGTAGTTCTGTGTCGAATATTCATTCTATGATATTTGATTTTGTAATAAAATTTTTAAGACTGTATTTCTTTTTGAAATCTGTTAATAAATTCAAGTTTACCAATTAATGCCGCTTCAAAACTTTACATATATAGCTTTATAATCTTTGTTTCAAATTTTTCGTAAAAAGATAAATATACTTCCAGATTTTCGATTTTAAAAGAATCATTCCTTATCACTGCTCGTGAGAAGAATAATTAGAATGGTCTTTTGAAAGTATAATAAACCAAATGAAGTTAAAAAAACTATAGTAACATGACATTATAGCAAACATTGATCTATATTTGCCTAAAAAATTATTTACATGGGTTTTCCATAAATCATCTTCACTCTCATCCCCACTCTTTCATTTCCGGGGTTTAAATGTAGATAAAACCATCCTCAAAGTAGGTTGTATATCGTGTAAAAATTTGAACTCAATCGATGCAGAAATACAGAACTATTTGAGTCCATAATCAATACACAAACGAACATTGAACGAACGAACTTTTATATATACAGATGTAGCCATTGTAGGTATTCACGTCACAGAAATCACAGTTTTTTCTGATTTTGAATTATGATGCAGCACACCGTTAACTGGCCATTATTTGCCAATCTATTGTTGCTTCCATCTAAAGCGAATGCATTAAATTTAAGATTAAGAAACCTTTTAAACTTTTTTATTTAGGTGTTTCAAGACGTATTAGTCACTGATATCGAATCTTAGACCATATACAAATACCTTTCTTCAATATCGATTTCAATTTTCTCGGTAACTACCTCATTAAAATATATATATCTTGAAGATAATGTGTGAGTTCAGACACAATATTATTCTTTTACAAAGTAGGAGAAAAAAATGACATGAAAATAATGGTTTTACAATAAGTCATAAATAATTTTAATATTATATGTCGAAATATTTATAATTTTATTATAAATAAGATAAAGAAAGTTCAGAAAAAGATAAATTATATTATAAAAGAAAATTAATCTTGATTAATTTGATGTAAAGTTCAATTTAATAAAATTGAATAAAGTTCTATTCATAAACCAGAAATTTTTATTTTTAACCCACGAACTAATAAAAAGGGATGATGTAAGAATGACCACTATGTGTGTGTGTCTGTCTGTCTGTCTGTCGGTCTGTGACATCATAATGCCTGAACGAATGAACTGATTTTGATTTTTTGGTTTTGTTTGAATGGTAGTTTAACGTAGAGTGTTTTTAGCTATGTTTCAGAGTGAGAATTTAGATTTCCGTACCCGAAAAAACTAGAAATTTGTGATGATCCCAATCGGCTCAGTTTTGAAAAGGCTTTAAGGAAAAAGGCAATTTAATGGAGAGTGTCCTTAGATAAGAAACAAATGCGAATACATATTTTTAAATTTTGTAAATTTCACTTGTAAGAAGCTTTTATTAAACTTTTAGTTAGTAAGTTTTAGTTTCTAATTTTACCAGAGCAAAACCTTTTCAAATTAAGTGAAACCACTGCACAAGACGTTTGTAAAAAGAAATCACAATAATCATTAAGCTTCATTCATTTTTTAATTTAACATCGGAAAAATGCACCTTGAAGCGTGGTTCATAAAGAATAAAAACATTTTTACTAAATATCGATTAAACCAGTCCCTTTTTTTTGTAAAAATCATTTCCTTGAAAAAAATAAATATTTGATTTGGAGAGAAAAATAAGGACCCCTTTAGCTAGTTTCAATCCATGCAAATTACCCGATCTCAATTTACAAACAATGGCAATATTTTGAGAATTCAAAGTTCATTTTCCGATAAAAGGCATCTTCAAGCAACTTCTTTGCAATGTGGCTGCCACTTTACCATATTTGTTGTCACGGGCCATCATCCCTCGAATAGCATTTATCAGATTTTTTTAAAATATACGTTGAAATATTACATCAATAGAAATAATTCTGCAAAATATGAGTAGAAAATGTCATTCGATCAAAAGTGCTCGTGTCAAAACGTTATAAAATGCATGTATCAGCTTGCATTTTGTTAAAATATATCTCCTTCGAGGCTCACAATAAAATTGTGGGTCCTGAAGGGGATATATTTAAACAAAATGCATTATACAGCCCACAAAAATGCTCATCCTAATTTTATTGATTTTTCAGCTTGATAAAATACGCTGTTCCGTCTAATCTAAGTTGCAAGATTTCATATGTACATATAAAGTAAGTGCATCGGGCCAAAAATTTTCAAGCAAAATTTATGAAGGACAAACTGTTTACCCTCTTCAACATTTATTCCAATAATTTTGCATCTGAAAGTTCCGTTGACAATCAAAATACTTTGATGCTTCACTACGTTAAGGGAAATCACTCGAACAATAGCACAAGATTGAGTCACATTTTTAGAAATTGACAGTACAACAGTTAAATAATTTGAGACATTTGTATATTAAAAAATGGTAATTATAATATTCTTGAACAAATTAAATTTTTGTGGTAGAAGGTTTTTAAATTTATATACACAAAGAAGTTTTTTTTATTAAATTAAATAAAATACTTTGTTTTTTTCGTTGGTAAAAAACATGTTTTTTAATACTTTTGACACTTGTTTTAATTTAATTTTTTGTAAAATTATTTTTTTTTATGTCTGTTAATGGATATACTTATTCGTAATGAGTTTTTATCTATTTTTCGTACTAGAGCTATATGCATACGTGTTAATTTGAATTGGAATCATGTTTTTATACCATGTATATGAAACTTACCAAGGTATACTAAGTTTAATCCCAAGTTTGTAACCCTTGAAATATTGATGCTATGAACAAAATTTTGGAATAGGTGTTCATAAAATCACTTAATTAGTCCATTTCCGGTTGTCTGTCTGTCGTCTGTTGTCTGTCGTCTGTCATCACGATTACTCAAAAACGAAAAGAGATATCAAGCTGAAATTTTTAAAGCGTGCTGAGGACGTAAGAAGTGAGGTCAAGTTCGTAAATGAGCAACATAGGTCAATTGGGTCTTGGGTTCGTAGGACCCATTTTGTAAACCATAAGAGATAAACAAAAGTTTAAATGTAAAAAATGTTCCTTATAAAAATAAACAACTATTGTTTGAAAAATTTTTTCGTAAATATCACTGTATACCCATGAGAGCGTAAATTATGAGCAAATTTTATAGTATGTATGTTATGGCTATACCAGCTAAATATGTGTGACATGTATGTATGTATAATGGGACAGAGTAATCAACACTATCTATTTTTGATATTTCAACAATTAACTTAGTCAATTGTTTGTTTTCTCTTGTTCTTTTTAAAATAAGTGCTATTCACTGCATGAGTCTTTATAAGAACGTAACACCACTGCACATTATTTTTGCCTAAAAATTAAATAAAAATGGGTAGGGCGTTCGAAAAAGAAAATTTAGAGTAGGAAAAGATTCTTCCACAAGTATACTCTGAAATAACAAACACATAGAGTCACGTTTTCAAAAATTCAAGGAAAGCAAGCTATTTGTCAAACACATCGCCTTTTTCTATTTTGGGATTATGATCCCAATTTTATTACGGTGTTAAGGATTGTTTAAGGATTTAAAGAATTGCATGTTTTAAAAATTACCATATCCTCATTAAATGGATTCTATTAGAACTTGTAAAGAGTAAAATTTTTCGATGTATTTCGAAATATGGAGCTCTGATGACTTAAACTCTGAATAGGTTACTTTAAAAAAAAATGTTATCCTAACTAATAATCGTTGAACAAAAGCTCTAACAAGCCCAACGTTCTTGCTAGTTTTGATTATAAAGATAAAAAGAAAAGACGAAAAGGTAACTTTTAACATATTTTATGAAATACTCCTAAGTTACAACAGTTCCATTTGTCTTAACCTTTTTTATAAGAAAATATTTGTTATGTTTTTAACCAACGAATATAAGTTTTCCAAATTAATCCATAGGAAATTACACTTGTATATAATAATAAAAGTTATTCAAAAACAGTTCAAAATACAATTTGTATGTTAAAAATACAAATTTTAACATCTCAAAACTAAAAACTTCACGCCGTATTGGGTGTTGGAATTCCATATGCAGGTAAAGGACATTAATAAGAACGTATACGATTCGTAGATTATCCTCGAAAACGTGATTTTAGAGGAACGTCCTTAAAATATAATAGTCATAACAAAAATTTCTAACAATAAATATAAAATTAAAATTTTACAAAAATTACTCTCAGAGTATTTTCCATGGCTTGTTAATTTTATTTATTACATTGCATTTCTTATAATGAAAACAAACACATTTGGCACCACATGAAAATTCCACCCCATTATTATTAAAAACACTTCATAAATTTTAGTTTTACTATTTTATTATAAACCTCATAAATTACTTATGTTTTATTTTTTGCACCATAAAATAAACGGATACTATAAAGTAATTAAATTTTATTCGAAATTTGTATAAAACGCTATTTGTATAAAGTGTTTGTATTTTATGAAGAGAAGGTAAAAAAGGTGCATATTATATGATATAATTTTATGAGTTGGAAAACCCATTGAAAACTGACTTTGACTTTCAAAGAAACTTATTTTACATCAATCGTGATCAATAGCCTTAATAGCCGAGCGGTTATTAACTAAGGCGTTAGTCTTTGACCGTTGGATTAGTTAGACTTCGGTTGCGGGTTCGAATCCAGGCAGCGGGAACAATTTATAATTAATGGAGGTGCAGAATTTCATAGTCGTTGCATGTATAAGAACGAAGTAACCGATTCCACCCACATCATAAATGTAATTGTAAATATGAAATTTAATAAAATAAAGATTAACAAATAATGATGTGAGTATTCTTTGTGATGAGGCGTATGTCATAAAAACGGAGGTTAAACCCCATTATTATTATTGCATCAATCGCGCATGAAAGTTATTAAAACTGCAACTTATGTGGTTTGTTCTATTGATAAATTCAAAATATACACGTTTGATTGTATGGTCTGTATGCCTTTTAGTTGTTTCATATTCTAAGCCACTCTATATTGAGAAAATTATTTTGCCACCAGATAATCGGTAGCTCAGAACAGGAATAACAGAACAGGCATACATTGGGTTTCAGAAAGCGTTGAATAAATATGGATTCTAAGGAACCATAGCTATTTACAAAAATATTGTTCTTGAACAAAATAAGAATCATTTATAGTCCACTATTTTCATGGTCTAATCATTCCGTTCCAAGACCATTTCTGTTCTGTTAAGTTTGAAATAGTGGAAATAGTCAATAGTCACTGCAAAATAGTGATTTGTTTTTACTTTTCACTATTTCGATTTTAGAGGGTAGTTTTTCAACTTTTTTATCTGTTTGACGTCATCAGTAATTTTCCCAATATTCCTTTATCTATAGTTTTTATATTTAAAAAGAATTGAAATAATGAATAAAAAGTGAAAGAAAGACAAAGAAGTATTTCGTTTAAGTTTTTAGTGGGTCAGTATATATTTAATTACAGCGTCAAGCAAGTTGGCTGTGAAAATAAGAGTCTGCAAGAACAAATATCTTATTTGACACTATCCTTTTATTTTATTTGTCGTCATTGGTTCCATTTTGTGGAAAACGTTAGCAACTTAACAGATAATATTCTACAGTCTCGTCACAGTAAACAAATTAATAAGTAACACTTATTTTTCAGTAAATAATTCTCTCGACTGATCATGTAGAAATTATATGAACTTTAAGAAATAATATTTTTCAATCTGGAAATCACTAAGCAATCTAGGAATCACTGAAATAAGAAAAAAGGGATTGGGGGTAAGTAAAACACGTAGTGATAAAATGCGGTATTTTTAAGGACTAGATTAGTAAAGATCCTTGCTTTTATCGAATTATAAGCAAAGGGGCTTAAAACTGGATATATTTTCATGATGATCGCTGCCATTCTTAAACAAATTTTTGAGGATTTTGCTGAAATAATAGTTTGTATGTAAATATTATTGGTATTGAAGCAGAAGCATCGTTTAAATTATATCTAAAAGCACTCATAATCCATTTTTTTGTATTTAAAACTTACTTTGTTCTAAATGTGCAGTTTTAATTTGCTTATCTTCTAGGAAAATAATAGCCAGCGTCATCATTAAATGACAAATTTTCATGTCAGTAACCCATGTAACTGCATATAATCTCTGCCCAAGAAGTTCAAAGGACATCGCACATTCTGTATTCAACGAAATTATGTATTACGTTGTTGATTTTACTGTATTACATCTTCCAGTAAAATATTAAGTGTAGATTGCCAAACGTATAGTTTTATTAGTTTTAGAGGTAGATGGTAGGTGGTAGCTACTTCTGTAAGTGCAACCAAAGTAATTAGTTTTACAACTTGATGACTATTTGATTCCTTCAATGAATTTAATTTCCAAAGTGGTATGGTCTGTTTGCTAGTGGGTGGATGGATTAAACTTTATCTTGTTTACATTTAGGAAACCTTCAGGTACTAAACTCGTAATAAGTATTAGTGTAAATCAACTTTTTCTTGTAATTTTCTAAATCTGATCTAAATCTGAATCTGTACGCAGTGGTAGAAAATCACGTATCTAATTTTTCGCAAAATCAAGTAATTCCGACATCCTAGTAGTACATAAATTTTAATGGAAAACAAAACGATGTAAGATATCAATAAGCTTTTCTTAATGTTTTTACGTTGAATCATGCTAATTTTATCCGCCTCTTAGGCGTACAAAAAGGTTTCATTTTATATTTTCACTTACAAATATATGATTCAATTACACTATCATACCACAAAAATACAACAAACTGTAAATTTTTGTGAATGTTAACGTCATTCATGAACCTGTGGGTTTGTTGTACAAAAATAGAGAAGCATAGCGTGGGTTTTTTTAACTTTCAATGTCACAATTTTTGTTTTCAACCAGAAACATTATTTCATGAAAAAATTTATGAAGGTAATTTTTGGTTAACGGGCTTCATGAATAAGCAAAATTGCTTTGGAGTTAAATATACTGACAAAGAATCATGTTCACATCCACAAAAAATAAGAATCTGGTCTGGGTTTGTGATATGTAAGTATATAGGTTAGCGTGGCTGTCAAGGGAATGTGACACACTTGGACCATAGGGTCCGTTGTCCGAAAAGAGGATTGTATCACCTCCATTGGGTAGGATAAGAAACTGGCTCTTTGATTTTTACATTCACTATGGAAGTGCAGATGAACTTTATTTTTTTCAAGAAAAATTAAAATCGATATCATTTTCAATTCAAAATGCTAGGGATCCAATATTTGAAATTAAATGATATCATATCGATAGCTCCCTTTTGTCGTTTTGCTTTTATTTCAAATTAAAAAGATAAAAATAAAAGTTGATTGAAAAAGACACAATATAAAACGAGAAATATTTATTAAAAAATAATAATAAAATTTTGGAATTCTGTGTAAGTTTTTTTTTTTTCAAATCTGTTTAATTAAACATGGTCTGAAAAAAATGCGCGTATCATTTCTGGTACAAAATTTGAATAAGTATTTACTTAATTTATTATCTATTTGTACAGTAATTACCATTTTCTGCGTGAATAAATGAATATAAATTATTACAAATAAATAATTTGAATTATTGATGACATATATATTAATTATTTATTAAAACAAAGCTGATATTTATACTATTCTGTATTCCATTATTTGATCGCATAGATTGGTTTCAAATTTTATAAAATTTAGTACTAATAGCTAAATACCGAATGACAAAATTTAAACAAATATTTTCAAATTATTGATTGGTTTTCTTATCATTGATATTAAATTATGTATGTCTGGTAATAGTAAGTAGTACCAGTCAGTAATGAACTATGACTAATGTTAGAACAAGAGAAAAGCGTCTCGTACCAACTAAATATTTAAAAATTTGACCCTCGTCACTAATTTTAGTATTTGCGAGTATAACGAGTGGCTTAGTAAACAATACTGATGAAAATTTCTTCAACAAAGGGTTTTTGGAAAAAATAATTTAAGTAAAATTCACTCTACTCAGAGGAGGAAATATAACAGAGCTCTTTATTTTGATCTTGAATATCAGAATTTTTGAAGAACTCATATTCTTGAATGGTATAATAGACAGGCTTTTATCTTTTTCTATAAACATTTACTATAGAATGATAGCGAAAAAGTTAATAATAGAAGTTAATTCTCTATAAAATAAATTAAATAATTTTTTCCTAAACATTTTCCCTAAACCTAGTAAATTCAGCGGAAATGGAAAGCAAAAATCTACTTGCATACACAAAAATGAGTGTGATGCATTAAATTTTTGGTAATAATCAGATATAGAGAAAAAGTTTCAATATAAATAACAAAGTTTATTTTTATAAAAGATCGTAAATGTCCTGAAAGTCTCAAATTTAAAACCCCGCGAGATACTCGCATTCAAGTAGAACAACTTCTACTTTAATCATTTTTCCATAAACTTTTATTGAAGATATTTTCTCATTGGATTGTTTAAAATGAGACCCCAGTATCAGCTAGACCGTATTGACCCGTAATTTCATTAAATAATGAATATTAAGAATTTGCCCGATGTAACTGATAATAGAATGAAGTTAAAAATATTTTTGCTAGTTGATATTCTTTTGATTCTGCACGAAACTAATAGAGAATAACATTTTTGGCAGAAAAGTCTTGCAAATATTTTTTGAGCGTTCTTGTGCATATAGATGTATCCTTTTTCTTTCGAAAGCAATCTAACATTTGGATAAGGATTTTTATTGGAAGAGAAAAATAATTCGATGGATACATTACCTCTACATCCAATTGAAACTTTCAAAGAAGGAAAAATCATTATAGTTAATTAGACAAGATGATAGATATATTTTTAAAACGAACGGCATTGACAGTATACGATAGACTCTAACTAATCATTATTTCTTTGTATAGTTAGCTTTGTGTACAAAGACGATAATGATGATTATCAATAATAAATACTACCTACACGATAGAAGAGCACTCTTACTCATTCAGAATTCTTACTAGAAAAGGAAAGAAAAAATTGTATATGGTTGTTTAATGATATAATAACTCTTCGAAAAACATATTTATGAAAAGTGAATAGATTGAAAGTATGTAATCACTCTATTTTAAAATTGGATAACTTAATTTATATAAAGTAAGATCCAATTACGTCGACGTTAGCAGGATTTCTGTTATTTGAATAGTACAATATCAATATTATACTTACTGACACTACGTAAATGAGATTATTGATCTCAGTCAGTAATACTTTTGACTGGATTCCATGCTGCCAAACGGCTTTCCTTCCGCGACATAACATATTGCAAAGTTTGACTTTGGAAATTATAGAGTTAAGAGGGCTGAACATTTTAAGCATGTTGGTACGTCCTTGAAATGTTATTTTGATTACTTGATATTCAATTTCAGTTAAATACGGTATTATGAATAAGAACTAGATTATAATCGCATATTTAATAAAAGATCGAAACAATATTTTGGGACATCCAGTAGGAACTATGTTATTTTCGCTATATATTATGTATTTTTAATTAAAAGTAAAAAAAAATTATTGATGTGGATCGATTTAGACCTGATGTGTTTCTTTCCTTTCGCTTAAGGATCGAAGACGGTGACCACAAGACAACAGACTCATTTATAATACTAATAATATTTCAAAAATATGAAATATAAAAAATGTGTGGGCCGAAGAAAAATTACTTCCATCTGTTCTTAGTTCTTCCATAAGTCTTTCTACATTCTTTCATAAGAATGAAGACACATTGCAAATTTAATTGGTCTCGGTCTGTGTTAGTAGGTACCCAAACTTTTAGATTTCTTAATTTTCGTTAAAAAATTATCTTGACAGAGCTTAAATATTCAGGAGCACGTTTTTATCTACATAAACATGAAAACAGATTTGATATTTAAATATAACCCTTGTTGGAATAACGCTTTATTTAAGGACTTAATAGCTTAAATTCCACTTATAAACTTAATAGTATTAAATATAATTATTTTCCATAGCAACCAAAAAACAAATATTATTTTAAAATTAACATTGAAAGTTTATTTTCCCATGATTAAGCTCCTGTATTGGATGTATTTATTTATATGTGGGTATTTTTGAATTACAAGCCAACCGTATTGCACTAAACATGATGGTTTTAAATAAATGCTAATTAATTAATGAGATTATTTGTTTGTAAAATTGGGTGCTATATAGCAAGTATGTTATATATGTTAAAAGGTTATCGCGAGAAAATTGTATTATAAACCTGTAATATAAACCATACCATACCCTTTTATACATATTATCGAACAAAGTTGGTAGTGGACTGTTAATTTCGACAAACTCCTTAGTGGCTATGTGAATTATTATTGATCACGAAATAACTCCAAAGGTAGCAAATTAACTCATTAAACATAAGTAGAACCCTGCACACCCCGTCCGTAGCGCTTTGAAGATTGTAATACTTCCAATTCATCAGGATCATTCATGCTACTTGTTAACCTTGTTTCTTATATGTATTGGGACTTGTTTTACACAAAAAATTAATTTTGATTATACAAATCACAAAATTAAAGAAAACAGCAAAGTGGTATAGAAATTCGAACCATTTATTTTCAGGAAACTGTGTACTAGATCACATTTGATTATTACCTTACATGTAACGAAAAAAAAATTCGTATCGCAGGAGCTACGTTAGCGAATTCCTTCAGAGATTTAAAAAATAACACATTTTTCTTTAAATCGAATATTGCATTTTTAATTAGTCAAGAATATTTATTTCGGGAACTAAGCGTTAAGGTAAAAAAATCACAGGAGTCCTTTTTTGCTTAAAACTGGTCAAAAAATACAAAAATATTTTGTATTTCAAAACTTAGTACTTTGCGCATCCCTCGCCCCTTGTTTATCTGTCGATTTTTCTCATTAACGAACTTGACCTTTCAAATACCAAAATTTTGATATCAAATTTTATTCAGAACGGACTTAAATTGCGACCACTAGAGAGTTTATAGACACATAAACGTAGAGATAAAAACATATAGATAGATGCATACTTTGCTGTGACGTAGCTTGGTATCAACAGTGCGGAAATTTTATTTACTATTAGTCACTAGCTTTTGCCCACGGCTTCGTGATAATGATTTATTTCAATAGATTCCATAAAGGTTTCACTCAGAAAATCATTGATTCGTTTAGAGAACCTTTCTTTACCTCACTTATCTGCTCTATATACTAGTCACAATACAGACAGTGCCAACTTTGAAGATCCACATGCTATCCGATAACTTGCTTGTGCTCTCTTAGCCCGCTCCTTAAACATCTAATTTTCTCCCATCTCCTTGAAAAATAACGCTTCCTTCCATCATGGAACTCGCTGCTCTCTCTTAAAGAAACAAATAAAAAAAGTGATACAGTAAACTGCTTTGAACCATGAGCTTATATATCATTTTTTACTTCAAAATTGGCTAAGTTTCATAAAAACTTTTACCCCCTATTTTACCCCTTTGAGGAATGAGTTTTTGAAAATAGCCCTACAGTTTTGTTTTAAACTATCAGCTCTTATTTCATTTTTTACACTTCTAACTTCAAAATTGACCAAGTGTCATACGAAATTACAACCCACATTTTAACCCCTTAGGGGATGAATTTCAATCAGTCACTTTCTTCCTTTCGTTTAATCGTTTCTTTTTAATCCTCAGTGCAAAAACAGAGCTATAGATGCTATAAGTTTAACGTGTGTGTTATCTATGTATCTGTATGTCTGCCTGGGGAATCGTTTCTCTTAAACGGAAAAAACTGATTTTTTTAAAATTTTTTTGTTTTAAGACGACTTGATTGTGAGTGTTCTTAGCGATGTTTAAAGAAAGCTGTTCTTTATAGAGAGATTCCCAAGAGAGAAAAACCGCATTTGTCGAGGGTTTTTGAAATTATAGCAAAATTTTTAGAGGAAAGATGTAACCGTAAATGAATTGTTAAATAACAAGTGAAAACAAACAATTGACTGAGTTAATTGTTGAAATACCATCCATAGGCATATACATATGTGTCACACACACATAACTGATATTCCCATATAATACATACTATATTAATTACGCCTAATTTGCGACCTCACGGATAAACAGTGGTGCTTACGAAAAAAATCTTTTAAACAAAAGTTGTTTGTTTTTTGATAAGGAACATTTTTTACATTTAAACTTTTGTTCTATCTCTAACGGTTTACAAGACCCAATTGACCTTTGTTGCTTATTTACAAACTCACTTTTTACGTCCTGAGTACATTGTAAAAATTTCAGCTTGATATTTTTTTCGTTTTTGAATTATCGTGTCCACAGACGGACGGACGGACAACCGAAAATCGACTAATTAGGTGATTTTATGAACACCTCCTATACCAAAATTTTGTTGGTAGCATCAATATTTTTAAGCGTTACAAACTTGGGACTAAACTTAGTATACCTTGCAAATTACATATATGCATGGTATAAAAACTGTAAGAAATCTTTGTATTGTATTCACTTTAGTTTATTGATCCTTAGTTGGTGAAAGTCGTCATTAGACGTTTCTTAAATTCCATAATTCCTTTTCATCTATATCATTTAAAATTATAAATATAATTTGCATAGCAGAGGTTAATAGGTTAATTTAAAAGTTTGTACTTCGAAACACTAATTATTATATAATAAATAAAAATTTTTAATGGAAATAATTATTTTTTTATTATTAAATATTAGTAAGATAGTAATAATACGGTGAAAAAAATACAAATTTCATTTTTGTTGTTCTTGTTCTAAAAGCATATTTGGATTAACATGAAAATCCTTTCTATTCTTCCCCTGAAAAAAAAATTTTTATATATGTTATTGCACTTTGTTGAACAAAACATTGAGCTAAGTGGTTAGTACTCGCAAAAGATTCGAATGTTATATTTTTTAAGTTACATAATATTAAATTTATGTAAAGGTATAGAATGATCCAAGATTAAATAGATCCAAATAACAGGAAAAACCCTTTAACTATAAAAGCTCTGGAATTGCTATGTAAACAAATTTGCCAGAGTCGTACACACATCTTTTTCACGGGAAAAAATGAGTGGTCAATTTAAAGCATATTCTGTACTTGATAATTTTTAGGTAGAAATGATAGAAGCCGCCAATTATGTTGTTTTTTTTAAAACTGTAGTTAAACAGAAGCAGAAATACAACATTATATAGTTAATAATTATTAAAAGGTAACCTCCTGATACACATTCCAGGAAATTGTGAAGCCGACGAGCTTGCCATAAATGGCACAATGCTGCCGGACACAAGGATCAATAAATACCCGGGAGTTCCATTTGCGAACTGCCAGTTGCTCCTGAAAGAGGATATCTTGAAAAAGGCCAACCTTAGATGGAGGGAAGAACGTACTTGTGGTACTACAAGACAGATATGGTCTGAGTACAATCGCAGGCGTTACGAAGTTTTTATATCACTTCCAAGGGCCTCTGTTCGCAAAGTTGTTGCGGCTATCACACGACACTGGCTGGGAGGCAAGCATGCTGAACGCTAAGGCCTGGCAGTGTATCACGACTACTGCAGGACTGTCACAGTAGTGAAGAGGAGGAGACAATGTCTCATCTTCTCTGTCACTGCCCAGCTCTTGTCATGAGGAGATGGGCTTACTTGAGCCAGCCTCTCTTTGACAACCTCTCCGACCTAAAGTCAGTCAACGTCAAAGCCCCCCTGCTGTTCTGAAACAACTCCAAATGATTATTGTCGAAGTATGTCTCACCCCAGGACAGCCACTCTAACCTAACCTAACCTAACCTCCTGATAGAAGCTTCCAATAGTGTTGTTATTCTCAAAACTGTTGCTAAACAGAAATAGAAATACAACATTCTGTACATTATAAGTTTTACTAGGTAACGGTAGAAGCCGCAAATTATGTTATTTTTCTCAAAACTGTTGTTAAACATAAACAGAAATACAAAATGGCATACAGAAAATAATGCAAAGCCAAACAGTACTTTGACTTTTCGAAGTAACTGTCATCTGTTTCCCTTTCAAAAATTATTAAATATGAAATATTATTTTTTGGTAAGTTGGTTTATTTGAAAGCTCCAAAGCTGTAAATTGGTTCATTTTAACTCGCGTTTGCAACCGAAGAAGGTTTGCAGAATATTAATTGCCAAGTCATAATCCAAATATAAAGATTGTCGGTTTAAAAAAAGAAATACCAAGTGATTATTAAAAATAGAAACTAGTACACTAGCAGGTTGATTATCCTGACGGAAACTTAAAACATACTGCTTTAGTCTATTTTGGTGAACTTCTTGCATTATCTACACACAGCCCCATAAAAAAATGTTTTCTTGGCTAGGTTTGAGCTTGGTGTATTTTGGGTATCCTGTACTTTACAAGACGAAGTTCTCAGACCATGCAGGATAGTATAAAACACAAAGAAATATTTTATTTATTTCATATAAATTTAATATTACTGCATCGATACAAAAGTTTCTTGTATAAGAAAATGTAAAATTCCCGTTTTTTTTTTTTTTTTTTTTTTTTTTCAAAACTACTAATAGTTTTTTTATTATTCTTAGTAGCCTTATGAAATGTTATTCGTATTTATGAAGATTTATTTTATATGTATGGTCCCATAAATTTCTCTTAAACACTTTCTATTTGACAGTAAATAGCTTTAAAGCTCATTAATTCTCTAGTAGTACGTGGAAACGTAAAAGCTATTATGAAAAGATTTGTAAAAAATAATTCCATAGAAGCTCATTTTCTAAGAAATTTAATGCTTTTAACACGATCCTCATAATCATAAAGTTGCGCTTTAGGACGTCAAGCACCTGTAGGAAATCATCAACGCATAACAATGAGTTTTGGATTTTCTGTTAATGCATTTGGTATGTTAAAAATATCTCTACGATGAAACAATACATTGTTACCATAAAATGCCCTTGAATGATTTCAAAATCAAAGAAAATCAGATAATATATAGCCCTTAGAATTATAATAATTTTTAAAAGAAGTTCTACGGAATCTATCACAAATTTTATGTTAAATACTTGTTCCAAATTTTGAAATTAATATACATATACAATAATATATTATTAATGTATTCTCAAAATTTCAAAATTATGATCCCCCTAGTTTCTCGGAAAAACAGTTTCAAAAATTTATACGAATCATTTTGTTCTATAATAACCTCCTATCTTAAATTCAGAAAGTTTGAGAGTAATTAAAGAGTTAGGAAATTATTATTAAAAAAAAAACATTAAAAAAGTCGTGTCATTCATAAGAGCTAGTGTATAATAAAGACTAGCCTTTTTGAAACTATTTTGCTGAGAAACTATACGGTACATCTTCTTGAAATTTTAAGAATACGTTATTAATATTTACAGTTATATGTATACTTAGTTTCAAAATTTAAACTTGGAAAAATTATTTAACAAAAAATTATTGCTAGATTTACTCCAACATCTTTAAATAATTGAAAAAGATTAAAATTTTAGATACATATTAAGAAGAAAAGCAAAATTGGCCTCAATTTTGCCACAGCATTTAAAACTAAAGCTTATATTCTACAAGAAATATTCACTACTTTCGAAATACTTAAAATTATATCACAGATTAAGAAATATTCTGGCAAGGTAAAAATCATTTTCTTGTATTTTCAGAGCGCATCCACAATTTTGTGAAACCAACATGTGAAAGTAAAAAAATTCCCAAGAACGTAAAAGTATCATGATTTTTCTCCTGCCATGTCTTAGCTATCTTTAAAACTAATCTTAATAAATCTAATTAATTCTAAATATTTTTTAAATAAAAATTATTCTAGAAGCATTTGGGGTTAAAGTAAATTTGGTCCGTGATTACTTTATCATAGACGTATATAAATAGGTGCAATTTAAATTGTGTGCATTTTTAACGACGTTATTTCCAGACTAAACCATAGAACATGCCTGATTTATATTTAAAAAATTTAAAAAAAAGCTCTATTTTTTAGCATTTGTGTATTTTCCAAGGATTGTTTGTAAATTCTATAAGCCATAAGCATTTTGTATTTTCGACCATGCTTATCTTTCTAGTATTGTCTAAATTGCGTCAGCAAAAGGACGATGTTTGTGGCATCTATCGCACTATTTTTTTACGATAAAATCAATATGTTTTAATGCTTTACCTGCGTTCCAGCCAATCGAACATTTTTAGAATTTGTTAAATTACAAAGAGATAGATTAAATAAGAAGATTTCAATTCAAACACACAAAATGGAGCAAGCGAAAAAATTGTTTTTTACTTTTCTGTACAAACAAAAACAAAAGAAAAATAAATAAAATGAACACTTTTGAATTAAGAAACACCAACTGTAAAAAAAAATACTAAAAATTAAAATGTTTATGAATATTAATTGACATGTGTCTGTCTGGTTGGTCGTGGCAAATCGATTCAAATATTTAAATAAACATTTATGTTAAGAAGAGGGTCACTTTTCTTTTTTTTCTCTTTATATTGGTTTTTTGATTTAACCCTTTTGTCTCTCTTGAATCTGTCAAGAGCTAATGTCAAATGTCTATCTAAAGAAAACAGTATTATTTTTTTTCTTTTATCATGTATTTTCATCATATTATTTTAGACAAGTTTTTTATTTGCATACTAAAAATAAATATGAAGAAACTTGACGAAAAATGTAGTGTTTTCTTTCCTTTGGAATTAAATTTTTGTGTTTTTCAACGAATAAATAAACGTGAAAAATACGTGAAAGTATACCAGAAGCAGTTTTTCATAAAAATCAGGTTTTCAATTTCAGATTTTTATTAAAAATATTATTCGATCAAAATCTAAGAAATATAGTAAAACACTTTTTATCATATTTAGATGATATACCCGTGAAACATCGAATTTTTGGATTGTATACTGACGTACAAAGAAACTGAGTCACCATTTATGTTTCAAGACTTTTAACATGATTAGATCTATTACTTTTAATTAGATCTACTAAAGTACTAACAGTTTGAGATATAGTTCATTTTATGCAGAAATTCTGCTTTGAGCATTACAGTAAGAGGGCTGCTAAATATTTTAAGATATTTGTAGCATCGCGCAAACTTGTGTAACACCTCTTTTGTTATGTTTTTCGAAATGAAATTTCTCCACAAAATCTAAAACTTTTTACATTGCCTCATATTTGACTGGGGGGGGGGGCGCAGGCACTAGCCAATATCTATTATCACGCATAATATTTTCAATCACCTGTTGCGCAGAAAGTCTTCAACAAGAAAGCCTAGTTTTTTGGCAGTCAATGGGTGGACTAAAATATCGTTTTGTCTAAAATATCAGCCTGCCTTGAATAAGCTGATTTGAGTATGTGTATTCATTGAACACCTACGTAAGAAGGTACGTATTAAAATTTTAAAATGCCTCAATATTCACTACTTTCGAAATACTTAAAATTATATAGAATATTTTATTTTTATTTTTTTTTATTTTTATTCTCAAAAATTTTTTTGCAAAAAATTTAGAAAACAAAACATACACTTCACAATTATTCAGGAGGCTGGAACAGAAAACTCACACAAATTTTCAAAAACGCTCTAACATTTTTAAAAGCTTCGAGTAAGCAAAGTCAAATATTCAGACTCTTCATAATAAATTAGAGTAAATATAATTTGGAATGAAAAGGTCTATGTTGAGAAAGCTGCGTTTTATATGGTCGAGCTTCAGCAAATTTTAATCCGATACAATTGATGAATATCTACCTTCCCCATACCCTAGTAAGAAGACTATCTACTCTTCGATACTGCCCGCTTTTGTCTGTGCCTCAAAAAATAGGGTGTCCATAATTCGATATTAAAAAAATTTCAAATGCGTATCTGAATATGTATTACGGATATGTCCCATTGATGAGTGATGGGACAAGGAACGACAATTCGGGAGAGTCGATTGTTCTATTATTAGAGTATGAATAAATGTGGATGTTAATAATCTTAAGTTGGCTGGGAAATTGAATTTTTCCAATTTCAAAACTTTAAAGACAGAACTCCTTCAATATCTCTGTTGTAAGACTAGTTAGGCGTATTTCAACACAAATTAGTAAAAAAATTAACAAAAAAAATGAATTATTTGAATTATTTGTATAAGAATAGTTTTAATCCAATTGTAACAAATGATCGTTGCACTCAAGAGTTTCTATTGACGACATGTTTAGTACCTTAAGAATTTGATAATGAAATGATAAAACAATACATCTTATATCACACAAAAATTGAATTATATATAAGTGTTTATGTTTAGCAACTTATTATAAAGCAACAATGTGTAGATGTCCTAAAAGTTTTGAACTAATTTGGTAACTCAGTTTCTTTGTCTGTTAGTATATATGTCGAACTTTTTATTACCACGATAGTATGTAAAAACTACACAACCAATGTGTGATACCATACAAAATACCTGTTACCGAAATTTTTTTTCCCTATCTCAAATATATTTGGTTAAAATGCCGTTATTAAAAACACCGTTAGTATACATAAAAGGAGAACGTTTTTTGTAATATCCGGTATGGTTATTTTTTTTATCAAATAATACATTTTTTCCACGAGATTTTATAAATCGATAAACAAAAACTTTTCTGTGGTATGAGGCAAAAAAATATCATTTCGTCATTCTTTTAAAAAAACAGGCACTCGATTATAATCCCACGAGACTAATCAGAAAAATTTATGACCATTGTTATATTAATCAATAAACACAAAAAATTGCCATTTTTATAAAAAATACAATCTCACAGAAAAATAAAAATTAATTCTACGTAAAAAATGAAAAAAAAAAATGTTCTGCTACGTAAAAAGTTCATTTCAAATTATTTTATAATGAACACTTACAACAATGGAAACAATTGGCGTAGTTGACGTAACAATGACAACATAAAGACAAAAAAATTGGGGTCAACAATGATGGAGAAAAATTTTTTTCAACTAAAAAATTGCTACTACACACCATAAAACACGCATTTAAGTACAAAAACAAAAAATCGAAACAAAAATATTATGTAAACAAAATCACTTTTTTGATATAAAAAAAAAAAATATCACAACATCCAGAAAAATTAGTTTAGTTCATTCGAAAACCAACTGAGTGTGACTATGTTGAAAGACGAAATAGAACTGAATATTGTGTTTGGTTTATTACGAATCCATGGAGTGTATGTTAGCCGATGTACGGCGTTCCTTATTTATCTCATTTATTTTCAATGTTATATCGCACTTTATTCGTCAACAATTTTCATTCCTCCCGTAATAATATTCAAGGTAGTATTATGTATAGGGATGTTGGCATACAATGAGATTGAAAATTCTGAAAACGTTAAAATATCTTGCAATTATCTTGCAAGCATGTTATGTATAAAACAGTTGGCCGATTTTTACTCGGTAGTGGAAAAATTTTGTTAAGCAGATATATCTCTTGGGATAATCTTATTAAAAAAATACCTATCCCATCTTACTTATCCACCCATCTTCCTTCAAACAAAGCTCGTCTGAGCAAGTGATAATAATAAACGGTCATCATACGATCATCACCAATCTTCAGCAAGCTGGATGAAGTCTACCCTTCTCATGTTATTATGAATTAAGGTACTTATTCATGAAGCTCGAGTTCTTCTTCTTGCTTTTGATCCCGCAATTTTCCCATTTAGTAAACTATATTTAAACTTTCTAGCTCGTATAATATGCCCCAAAAATTGAGTTGTCTTTTTCTTAAAGTTCCTACTAATTCAGGATTAATACCAAACAGCACATTGGATATGTATTTGGTCCACGCAATACGCACACTTCGTCGATAAAACTACATCTCCGCTGCTTACAGGAGTTTTTCTGTTCTTTTGGTCACAGTTTACGATACGCATGCATACCTTACATCCAGTTATGTTCATTTGTTTGATATCAAATTTTCGTTATAGTAACTATTTTTACTGGCATTACTATGATATTTTTAAAATGTAATTTTTCGCAATAAATCAGTCGGGATAACAGGTAGCGAAGCTTTTTTTATAAGCAGATCTCTAACAAATCTGGCTTATCTGGTTATGCTTAGCCTAATAACTCTTATGCTCTTGAAAGAAAGCTGAAGGAAGATATCTTTCAAGGATACCGAAAATTTTTATCTTTCGAATGTAAAATCAAAATTGACGGATATTGGGTTTGTTGTTTTTGTAATTAATTGAAAAACAATTGAATTTCAAATGCAAAAGTCATGATCACACTTAATAAACAGAGGCGTTCTTTGCCTGGCCCATTGAAAATTTAAATTTTTAGAGTGATGGACCATAGACAATTCGTTTTATTAGGAGCCAGTCAAAATTATATTTTGATTGCATTTTTCAATTATCTTACTAATCGAATTAGTTAGAACGAATTAACTTAATAACATTTTTATAGTTCAGTCAGAAATAGCTACAAATTAAACAGATGGCCTTAATATTTTTGTGAAAATTTTGCAAACTAAAAAAACGCGTAAAATTACAAGCTTTTTTTGAGATTTCAAGAAGCATTTTTTTATATTAGGACTATTGCTTAACTAATGCCGCTACGTATTGTTTAAGATGTTGTAGAACAGCCAAAATTGTGCCCACATTCGATTGAACATACCATTCTATAAAGTTCTCCTTAAAAATATTCATAAACAAAAAACTGTGCCTAACCACAAGGTTAGTAGTTAGGTTCATACTTGTACATAAAGTAAATGTACCTTTTATGGGATGATTAGGCATCACGAACTTCGAGGCTGATAATTAAAATAAATACAAATATTTCGACCATATAAATTGGTTTGTTGTACAAAATGATTATTGATAATTAGTTAATTATAGTTTACATTTTTCACGCCCTAGTCTCTAATTTAATTTGATAAAAGTTAATTTTGTGTTGTTCGAGTTTATCTCTTATTTCGTGATAAAATTTGGTCTTGGACGAAATTTTGGGCATGTTTTATCTAATGCAAGTATTTCTTGGAACTCATTTTATGCTATAAAACGTATACAAATGTATACAAATCGTTATTAAATTAATTATATAATAGAGACAATTATTTAATTTGCTGATTCTTTTACTAAAAATTAAAATTATTTTTACAAGTAATTATTGAAAACTAATTTAAATAACAAATAGATTCTAATTTCCATTTTCTGCCTCATAATTATAATTGATACTTCCGGACATATGAAAATTAAAGATTTCTCATAAAAAGTAAGTAATTTAGAACTAATTATACAAATTTGAAAAAAAAACAAAAGAATTACTTATTATCTCATAACAATCTCCGATATTTCATGCTTCTATTGGTATATTTTATATTAATAATTATAACGCCAATTGAAAACAAGGAATAAAAATAAATATTTGCTATTTTACTTAATTAAGGTAGACTCCCGTTATATGGTTCATTATCACTAGGTTTATTTATTCATTCAAATCAATATTTTCTCATATTTAAAAATAATAAACTAACCAGTAAACTTAAAAATCTTTAATAATGTACCACTGTCACCTAACGTTCATCAACAACATATTTGTAGAAAACCATATGCGAAGTGATCGCCGAGTTTTTCGATCGGAACTGGCATTTAATTGATGTGATTTTCCCGCATTTACGATATATCCCGTAACAATGTACTTTTACCTTTCTGTGTAAACATTTGACAATGTCCAGACTTTTTAATTACATTGTACATAGACGGAATACCGGGTGGTTTATTTAAATGTTTTTACAGGGATAATATGCATTTGTATACATACATTGTGAGGCTGTTATTAAAAATATAGGAGAATTGTTTATGAGGATATAATAAAGGACAAAGCTTAAGGGATACCCAAAAAAGACAATTTATATAGGTCTATCAACGTAAATTTCATTTTAGATTGTGTTCTATTTTCATCACTTCCTTTTTTCTATGTTTATGACGATTATAGATGTCCTAAAAACTGAATATTATTATAAAAGGAATGCAGAATCTCAAAGCCATTGACATACACACCAAAACTTATTTTCTTAACCTTGAATTTGCTTACGTTTGTCAATATTTTTGCGATACTTTAAATTTTTATTATTAACTCCCCAGTAGAGGATAGTTATTGTAATCTGTCCGAAAATCTAAAGCGAAACATTTAGCATATCTTTACGTTTCATGACCTGGAAATGGTATTATAACACCACTCTTAGAAGGAAGTCTGTTTATACGCGCTTGTGTATGTGTGTTCGGGGACAAAGTACCTCTTACATAGAAAGCGAATATCTTACCTCCAAGCCACACAATTCTCTTGTGAATGTAATATCGAACCAATATCGAAGGGTTTTTGCTGTCATAGAAAGGTATTTTCACTATCGGGGAAGTTGAATATGTGGACCATAGAGTCACACCCACATAAACATCTTGTATTCATTCGAAATTAGGTGGTTCTATTGGTTCTTTTATCTAAAACTAATATTGTGTAATGATAAATCAATACGTATAAATTATAAAAAATTCAGAAAATCATACCCGTTTCAATGGACATTAAAGTGCTATAAGTAGCTGTCGATCGGTCAATTAATGGCATATCGCTTTAAAAAATTTAAATTTATTTTGTCATATATTAAAATAAACAATCATACTATATATATATATATAACAAATATTAATAAATATTTCTCATTTTTTGCGTTAAAACAATGGTATCAACAAAACGTTGCTAACAGTTCATTTTTATTAACTACTTAACTGAAAATATCACGCAACGGAAAAACATATAAAATAATATGAAAAACTATATTTATTTACACAGTAGTGTTATATTATACTTTTTCGCCGTGTTTTTTTTTTGTATCCAATAATTTTTTATTAGCTCTCTGCCAGCAACCTACTGAATGGTGGAATGAGACAAATTTTCGTTATTACCATTAAATTTTATTTACCATTTTCATAATGCGTGAAAATCATTTATAATTTACATCATAATATAATCTGGCATGAGTTATGCAACCTCCATATAAAAGCTTAACGCAATACATGGGGGTTATGTACATATCAAAGGCGAGGTTGTGAGCATATTTTCTAAGAGATTTCATTTCAAACAATTAACTGAGTTATTTCTTTGCTTTCACTTGTTTGATATCCTGTTTTTACCCGTTATTCGAAGATTTCAATAATTTTGAAAGTATTATGAATAATTTTTTTTCGTTTTTCGAGATTGTGTCATTAGACCACCAGTTAAAGCTACCTGCAAATTTTCAAATCCCTATCTTTTAAAGTTTTGTAGAAAATGGACTCCAAAGTTTTGTCCTAATTTGCGCCCTCACGAGTAACAAGTGTCGCTTACAAAAAAATGTTTTAAGCAAAAGTTGTTTATTTTTTTTAGGGAACATTCTTAGCAATTGAATTTTTGTTCTATCTCAAACAGTTTAAAAAATGGGTATTAGACAATTGACACGAGGCTCAATTGACCTATGTTGCTCATTTACTAATTTAGCCTCACTTTACGCCCTAAAATCGCTATCAAAGTTCCAGCTTGATATCTCTTTTCGTTTTTGAGTTATCGTGTCCACACACAGACAGACAGGCAGGCGGGCAACCAGAAGTAGCCTTTTTAGCTGATTTTCAGAACATCCAAACCAAAATTTCATTCGTAGCATCAATATTTTTAATCGGTACAAACTTGGGATTAAACTTAGTATACTTTGATACATATTTAATATATACAGGGTATTAACAGTTTAACCTGAACGAAATCTATATGCATACATTTCGTAGGTCATTCAAACAAACTATATTTTTTTCCAAGCGATATTTTACAAAAATGCTTTAAGAAAAAGGCGTTCAGAGTTAGTTTTTGTTTGAAAGTGATTTGTTATAATTGTTTCCGAAATTATTTGACAAATATTCTCGCGTAAGCTCGGATTTGCATCGTTTTTGGACACTTTCCGTTCTCGTGGTTTGGTATAAAAAATGGTCCAACTTTTAAAGCAAGGCGATTGACAACTATTATATTTTTTGTTTCGTTAATGATATTTATACATAATTACTTACACAAATTATGCGTAGAATCGAGCAAATTTTCACAATTTGTGTATCTCACTCTCACACACTGGATTATAATCGGTTTATTAGATGTCGCTGTGCCAGATCAATAATGATCAGTCCTTAGACCTCTAGATAGCCAAAATCATTCATTACGTTGTATAGCTACTAAATAAAACAAATGAATTAAATTAGCTACAGCGGCACTATCCTGGCTTGATTGGCTGGAGGAAATATCTTAATGTTTCATTTGATTTTCTCATATACATGTTTTGGTCGAGGTATTGGTTTTAAACAGCCATTTATCTAGTTGGCGCTTTTTGGTAACATCCTGAAACTTTGAAAAGTATTCAACTTTGTGGAAACTGAACCTACAATCTATGACGGGGATGGTGCTTTCGAAACTCCTGTGAAATAAATCCTTCAGGAATTTGTTTCCTATAACGGTGGATCGATAGCATCAATTTTATAAATAATTTAAAATATAGTAAAATTATATTCTTTAAAAAAGGATTTATAAACATAACTCTCATTCTGTACGATATACACACTATTTAGTATTCTGTTTATGGAGGTGATAACTAACCATATTAGATACACTTAGTAGTTATAAATAATTCCACTTATTACATTATTAATTCTTATAATTCTTAGTCTTTAAGTAAGGTATTTATATCCGGAGTTTTCACTTAAACCCCCAATAATAATCAAATTAATTATTACTTTCATTTTCTTTATTGAATATCTTGATTTTATGGTTCCGTTTCTTATGGTGCATTTGTTCAATGTTAGATTTTAGTTTCATTTATTTTAATCGGAATGGTTTTTAAAATATGTCTTGCTTGTAGAAGTCGCAAATATAGGAACAACTCATATGTGGAACTGTAAGAAAAACTGAATATATATTTGCTAAACCTTTTTCAATTTGCCAGATATTGCCACCGTTAGAGAAAAGTTTTTGAAAAAATTACTATAAACTTTAAGGAGCATTTTTTAAATAAATACGCGAAAATTTTATTCTTTTCGCCAATAATCTACAACCAAAAAACATAAAAAAACTAATTCATTTGACGATAAAAATAATATTTTTCAACATATCTTAAGAATCGTTGCGAGACTAAACTTTTCTGTATATGTTTTTCCGATTTCTCTGTTGAAAACAGATTAAAATTCTGAGGATTACTGAAAAATACTATTTTAATCGTCAAATCAATTCAAAGTCATGTAAAATGTCGAAGACAGTTTCATTATACAATATATTCAATTTTTTATACCATGTATATGAAATATACATAGTATATTAAGTTTAATCCCAAGTTTGTAACGCTTAAAAATATTGACGCTACGAAAAAAATTTTGGTATAGGTGTTCATAAAATCACCTAATGAGCCCATTTCCGGTTGTATATCTGTCGTCTTTCGTCTGTCGTCTGTCGTCTTTTGTCTGTCTATCCGTCTGTCATCACGATTACTCAAAAACGAAAAGTGATATCAAGCTGAAATTTTTATAGCGTGCTGAGGACGTAAAAAGTAAGGTCGACTTCGTAAATGAGCAACATAGGTCAATTGGGTCTTGGGTTCGTAGGTTCCTTATAAAAAATAAACAACTTTAGTTTGAAACGTTTTTTCGTAAACATCACTGTTTACTCGTGAGACCGCAAATTATGCGCAAATTGTATGGTTTGTATGCTATGGTTATATATATGTGTGTAACATGATGAATGTGTAATATGATAGAGTAATCAACACTGTCTATACATGGTATTTCAACAATTAACTCAGTCAATTGTTTGTTTTCACTTGTTTTATACTGATATATTTTAATTACGGTTCTAGATACAATTCGGATTCGGAGCGAAAATTACATTTAAATTTTATAATACGGATATTATTACATCGCTTTTATAAAAACATATAACTCTAACACCTAATAAAGACATTATGCAACAAGAAACATGTGTGTGTGTGTGTGTGTGTGTGTGTGTGTGTGTGTGTGTGTGTGTGTGTCAATTCTGTGGCACGACTGGAATTTAGTCCTTAGTATTGTATAGTATCCTGGGTCCTACAGGTTATTATCAGTTTCAAACAATAAATGCGTTATCGACGGCACACAAGTATACAAGTTATACATATGCATTATTAAAAAGTGAAAGTTGCGCATCGAAAACGAGAACATTCGATCTCTAGATTTTTTTCTCCAAATTTTTTTCATACCGGGCGCCTTATTGAAAATCGATTCTTAAGGAGTAAATTCCTAAAAAATTTATGTTTTAAATAGTGATGTTAACTAGAAATGTTTTGTAACGATTTGTTATGTGTACCGAGATGCCTTAACCGTAGTTGTTTTGAAAACAAATCGCTTTGGTATCAAGTTGTTTTTACCGGAATTGAAATGACCGAGTTGTTCACGCCAGGTTTCTGTAAATGAATCTACAAAAAGATACCTTATCAAATAAAAATTGGGTCATAAAAATTATTTAAATATTTAATTTAATAAATTATGAATTTAAAATATAATACAATAAAGTTTTATATATATATACAAAAAAATATAGGTTTTGATGTCATCAAATTAGGTATTTGGTTTAGATGTAGTCGTCATCAGCATTAGAAGAACAGACTGATTCTGCCTTTCATAGACATTGTACATCCCTGAATGTTCCACGTGCAAAGAGTGTTCTTTTTAGCTGGTTGCATTTCACCAATATGTTTCAAGCCAATCGATGTATTAGAATAGTTCTGTCAAAACGATTGAAAATTTGAGATGCTGTTGTTAAGATTTTGACTTACATAAATCGAAAATTTATTAAAACCTTGAATTTTCGGCCCGACACTTGAAAGAAACCATTTTCGTAAAACTTATATTAGACACTCTTCTTTGTTAAGTTTTGCATTTTCAATTCAATTATATTCTAACTTGAATAAGTCTTCAATGATTCCTTGAAAAAGAAGTCCCAGCTACGAGAATTCCGATAACAACGATACCTGGTCACAGACCTAAGAGGAATAATTATATTTTTCTACTAGCACTTAGTGTACTACACCGATACGATACAAGTCGAAAAGAGCAAACTTAAAATATTCAATATTTACGAACTAATGGCAAACTTATGTATTGTGGTTTTAATGGATTTATATGTATGCCAAAAACCTACATAGCTAGCTGGTGTCATCACAAAATACTGTCAGTGGTAGATGGTGTCATCACAAATAAAACAAAAATACATATCTGTTACTTATCAATGTCAACACAATAGATTTTTATATACAGTTGTGTTTTATGCAATTTAAATTTTAAAGAGACCACTTAGAAATTTTTTAATTTAGTTAAATATTCATTTTACCACTTTCGAGTTCAGGAAGTTGTGACAGTTGAGTTGAGCGAATCATTTAGAGGAGTCAAAACGTTAATTTCAGATTGTGAACGAAAATATATATCATTTTTAGGCAAATTTACAATATATTATAATTATCAATATGATTTTCATCCAATTTTTATAATTATCCGACAAATTATTTAATTTGTAGCTACTATTATTTAAATAACGAGTCTCTAATGATTTTTTGTTTGCCAGTATTAAATAGTATCGTGGTAATATATTTTTTCTTAAATCTTTTTGCGTAAATGTTTAAGGGACAATTGCGAACAGTGCGTTTTTATTTGAATTTTAACGGGTAATCAGGAACATAAATATAGATATTACTAATATTATATAGATATTTTTTCAAAGAAGCTTTATTATTACTTTGAGGTTTTGGATATATGTTAGCTAATTATAATAGAAAAGTAGTCACTGAAATTGCACAGCTGATATTAGTCTCTTCGTCATTATCCAAACCAAACTCGTAATTACTTCACGCCTGCTAATTTTATTTATAAAAGTTTAAGTTTTAAGGTATTATTGCAAAAGTTATTTTGTTTTTATATAATATCTTATATAAAAACAGTGAGACCACAATGTGATAATGAAATTAATCACAATTTGGTTTTTTGCAATAGTACAAGTATAGTTAAAATTTCCCCTTTAGATGTTTCGATAGCAAAGATCGAAAGTGTTACCAAAAATCTGAAATTTTGTTTGTCAATTAATGAGCATTCAACATGCCTTCTGCATAAATTTCAAGTCGATTCTCTGTATGATTTAAGAAAAATTATTAACACAGCCTTTTTTTACATTGTGGTATAAGAAGAAGTCGAACCGTTAGGTTTTTAGTAAATAAGTGCTTTTAAGTCGCCATATTAGCTCAGTTGGTTAAGGCGTAACCAATTCCGTCCGCGGTTTGCTTAGGGTAGCGGGTTCAATTCCCGCCGTGGCAACAAAATTAATTTAATTAATAGTTTTGATGGGCTGGTGTAGTGCATGGTATATGCATAGTATATGCATGAAGGAGGTGCAGTCAGCCTCTGAAATTGAGGAGCTGATGGGCTCTATAGCCTAAGTTATTATAACCAATATTACCTAACCTAACCTAAGTGCTTTTAAAAATGTTTTAATATTTAGATAAAAAAACTTTGATCAATATCGGTACCTTATGTTTTAAGCTCTATAATTATACCAAAACTATAGATAATCGGTATGAATTTTTCCCAAATGAAAGGATGGTTGATTGACAAATAAAATTTCAAATTTTTGGTATCATTTTCCTTTTTGCGATATCGGAATACCCTTAAGTGCTCGTAGCCCCACCAGTTTTTCCATTACTCAAAAATCGTTACACTAAAATATTTTTAGTGCATTATTAATATATGTTGAATTTTAGAGACGAAATCGCTCTAAAACAGTAATTTTTATAGTACAAACTATTGAAATTCTCTCTTCATCACTTACTTTACTAAAATATGTTTGTTGCTTTAAAAACTCTTACCACTCAAAAAATTTCCAAACGAACCGCATACATAATCAATGAAATATTCAAAGACAAATGAATCGGACTTACCTGGAACAGATAGAAAAAAGAAACATATTAATATAACTAAAAACAATTAACTACGTGTCATATTACGACAATAAATTGATAATAATGAATCAGAACGCAAATTTTATGAAATTAGTGGCCTCAAATTTAAATTCAGTTTTCAATCTATTAACCAAATTGAAATAAAATCAGAAAATTTTACTTGAAAAAAACTATTTTCAAAGTTTTCACAGATATTTCGGAAGTATATGAAGGATAAGCGTTTCCAATTTCAAGTAGCCTATACTGATCTATCTATTTTCAGAAAAAAGTTACGGCAATTTTGATAACTTCAACATTTTTGTTTTTTATTTATGCAAAATAACCTTAAGCCTGGCTGGTCTTAAAAATTATAGGAGTATTTGATAGAATAAATCAGCAAACGCTGAGCTGTTACTTATTTGACCCCTTTTCTTGTAAATAAGTTTTTAGCTTCCCGACTAGAAAGAGGGCTGTTATAAGTTTAAAGTGTCTGTGTATCTGTATATTATATGTCTTTGGCATCCTAGCCCGTAAACAAATGAACCGATTTTGATTATTATTTTAATTATTTACAAAAAAAAGGTAATACTATTTCAGGGATCCACTAATGCTAGCAAAAAGAGAATGGGGTCAAAAACACCTTCCTACGTCAATAAAAGTCTTAATTTTCAAAAACAATGGTGTTTTTCATTTTGAAAGTTTTTCAACCCCCCGAAAAGGGTGATGCATAAAAAAGTTTATTAATTAAAATAACTTAAATTTCGTGTTACTTTATCATTTTGACATTTTAAAAATCTTTTAAAAGTTATTTTATTCTATATCTAATTTACTTTACGATTTAAACACCCTTCACTCCAATGAAGTGGGAGTTAAAACTAAAAAAGTTCCGCCTAACAGCACATAGACTTTTTTTAGGATAAATTTCTGAAGCCGCAAGTCGATCCACCCAGCAAATAGTTTTTTCACAGAAATCAAAAAATTCTAGGTTTGTTTATTATACTAATAGTCAGATGATATTATGACTGAATTAATGTGTGCTTTCAAAACATGCAATAAATCTTGAATATAAAAAACCACACACTCGAATAGAATATAATCTAAGAAAACTACAAGAATTTCTGCATGTAATTGCCCACTTTAATAATATATTGTTTGTGGTGAACAATAATGACATTGATTAAATAGTTATTACAAAAATTTTTCTCGTGTACTTTACAACC
Organism: Chrysoperla carnea; assembly: GCF_905475395.1. Lineage (NCBI taxonomy): Eukaryota > Metazoa > Arthropoda > Insecta > Neuroptera > Chrysopidae > Chrysoperla > Chrysoperla carnea. The sequence goes on from NC_058341.1 coordinate 50,993,427, forward strand.
TTTTTTGTGTCATATTAAATGTGCGTAATTATTATACGATTATGGTATCACAAAAAAAAAAAAAAAAACTTTAAGAAGTAGGATATTGTATCTCCCTCGAAAATTTTTCTCGTTAATATCCATCCTTTAAGCCTCAGGGCTTCTTAAACTTTTGTAATTCACGACCCCATTTATAATTGCGAGTTTCTTGACGACCCCATACAAATATAAAAGAAAAATAATTTAATATTTTTTGATGATTTATTTATTAGGTAACAATATACATATTCATATGAAAATATATAAGTTTAGATTTCGTTTTGAAACATACAAAAATTAAAAATTGCACAAAAAATTATAAAATTGTATTTATTATAGTTTCAAAAATAAAAGTGGATTCTGACCGTCTTAATTCTCTCGAATATATTTCAAGTAGTTGCGTGGTAAGTATTAAAATTAAAGTATAAGTTAAAAATTTAATGAGATGGATGTGCCTGTTTTTTATTGCATAACAAATCAAATCTTGGTGGAATGTTTGAAACTGCTGGACGTAAGACCTCTTCAACATTTTTTATCGCTGAACGATATTGGGATTTAATATGTGTTAAAGCTGTTTCTTTAGCAATAGTACCTAGAAATTTTGTTGATAATTATTTCTCGGGATTATTTCGGCTTTTAGAGATTGACAAAAATAAATGTATATTTTTTATTAATTCCAATAACATTTCATAATTCATAGTAAATGTTATTCAAGTTATTATAATACTCTTAATAGAAATGCAGGTACAAACAATCTTTCCGAACTAGAAGATTTTATGATATATTTATCTACGATAATTGTTATTTTATTTTTATAACAATAATTTTACAAGTTAAAAAACATTTTCTGTTAAATTGTATTTTTACCTCTCGCGACCCCAGAATTTTGCTACGCGACCCCAAATGGGGTCGCGACCCATAGTTTAAGAAGCCCTGTTAAGCTATTAAATATTAAAATATAATAGGTTTTTTTTTTATCCTGTTAGAAAGTTGTAGAACATTTTATTAATTGATTGAAGAAAATTTCTAGAGTACCTACTTTCAATGCTTTCTAGGTCGACTTATTATGTTTGAGGATCATTATTTTAATTCGTATTATAAGGGTACTTACTTTTTCCGCGAGTTAATTTCTAAAGGATTTTCATTTAATTAGAATACATATTTGGATTCTATTTGAGAAAGATATTTGAAATTCATATCGATTATCTGTACGGTTTATGAGAAATCAGTGTCGGCATTTGTTGGTGTAAATACTTTTATACCATGCATATATGTAATATGCAAGGTTTACTAAGTTTAGTCCCAAGTTTGTAACGCTTAAAAATATTGATTTTACGCATAAAATTTTGGTAAAGGTGTTCATAAAATGACCTAATTAGTTCATTTAAGGTTGTCCGTCCGTCTGTCGACACGATAACTCAAATAAGAAAAAATATATCAAGCTGAAATTTTTACAGCGTCCTGAGGACGTAAAAAGTGAGGTCAAGTCCCAAATGACCAACATAGGTCAATTGGGTCTTGGGTCCGTGTATAAACAGTCAATTGTTTGTTTTCACTTGTTTTTTTTTTTTTTAAAACTCTGACGTTGATAGTACATTACATAGTATGCAACAAAGTCGGTTCGGGCTGTCTGTCTGTCCTTAAGTATACTTAGATCTTTAAAACTGCGCAACGGATTTTAGTGCGGTTTTTTGTACAACACAGATAGAGTGAGTGATTCAAGAGGAAGAGATAATTTTTCTAATGTGATGTCGAAAATAAATATATTTTGTAGTGTATTTAATATCAACATTGCACCCATGCGAAGCATGGGTGTTGGTTTGTTACGCTTTTACTCAAAAATAATTAATCGATTTGAATAAAACTGAACAATAATATAGCTCATACACCAGAATAACATGAGCTATAATTCATAAAGATAAAAAATAAATAAATAAAATAAATTCATTTTTGTTTAAATTAAAAGATTTCTGTAAAAATACTGAACGAGATGCAATTCATGGCCACCTGGTCTGATACACTCAATGAATCAAGACTATATAACAACATTTAAAAAAAAAATTAAAATTTGTTAATATGTTTTATCCGTGTAAAACTGCCCATACCCCTAACGCGGTGGTTTTTACTTTTAAACCCAGCATTGCGGGCGAGTATCAAGCTAGTAATAAATAAAATTTTAGGTATTAATTTCAGTTTCACCCGTATATTGGGAATTCTAGATAGAAATGATTTTTATGAATCATATATATTAAATTTCGACTTCACCCGCCCCATAATCATATTGTTTACTGCTTTAAATAAATGTTTACAATTTACAAACGTACGTAATCAGTAAAATGTCATTCATAAGCACATACAAAACGTTACTCAAATCTATTGTAAAAATAAAATAATAAAACGGTTACGGTTCGAATTGAACACATTGAAAAAAACATGACATGAATTGAATTAAATTATGTGAATTGAATAAAAATTTTGGTAACTGCTCAGTGAAAAAATACGCATTATTTGTTTTATTTGTTTGTGTATGAATGGGTATATGTGAATAAAAGACACAACACGAGATAATTATGATTTTGAAACGGCTTTTTTTTTGTTTTTACATGTGCCAGTATAAAAATATTTATTGTTTTATTATAAAAATGTTTTGCTTATGTTTATTTTAAAAGTCATTATTGCAAATATTTCGAGTTATTTAGTTACTATCTATTTCATATTTTCGATCGCTGAAAATCTTGATTGATTTTGCATGTTTTTTACAGCGAATTTGGAATCCAAATCTATTCAAAAAACGTTAAGAAAAATTTTAAAAACTGGCTTTTTTAGAATCTTCTTTATTGAAGAAAATGAATTCACGAACATTTAAATTTGTTCATCAAAACACCAAGAAAAAAAATTACAATATTTTTAATCTTCTACAAGATACAGTTTGTAAGTCTTGTATATATTAAATGTCAGAAAGCGGAAGTCATTTTTGAGTCGATGTTTTATCTCGGTTTACAAAATTATTCATGAATTTTAAATTTCTTGGTGTATCATTAAAAAAAATTGTGCAATAATATATGTAAATCTTTATTTATTATCGAAATTATTCAGAAATTTTGTGCAGTATGCAGAGGTAAAAAATCATCGGTATTGAATAAACAATTTTCACTTTTTTAACTCTCCTATTTAGACAAGGTCTAAATGATAAGCGTAGGTATACATTTACGAACGCACGTTTACGCAAATGTTTGGTGGCCAGATGCTGATTCGCGCTTCTCATGTGAGAACATGAGTTTTTGTAAACTTACTTAAGTTCTTTACTTACCATGTTACCGAAGCCTTATGGTGGGTCCACACGATACACACTATTGTTTGTGCAGACTGAAAGTCTGAGTAAAAATGTTCATGCAATAAGACTTTACCATCATACCGACTTTTGTTTACACTGATTTGTTGCGCAGACATAATTCTATAGAAGCTGTGTGAAGTTGGTATCGTGTGGACCTACCATTAGATCTTGAAAAGTCATTGTTTATTTTACTTTAAAATTTAAATGGATTTCGGGAAATGGGGTTTTCAAGCAAAGAGAATCTAAGTCTGATGCTGAAAGAGGCAACACCCACATAGTTTTTAAACAAAAAATTTCGAGTTTTTGAGACTATGTTCCTTATCGCACGTTTCTGATTTGTTTGCGGTTAATAGGCTAGATCAATAAAATCGTAGAAATTTTTTGTGTAAAAAATACATATTATCTATGTGGTGACAAAATATAGAGTACTAAAAAAACGACACCTATTAACTAATTATTAAAGCTGTGCAATTAATTGATACGGATCTTTGGTTACATCCGATTGTTCTTCATAGATGACGCTTTATATAAAATTTTAAAAACATGCTCATAAAATTTCATTATATTTTTATAATGAAAATTAATAAAAGAATGTCTATTAAGATTATTAAATACAATTTTTTTTATTATTCCTTTATTGTGCTAGTTATTCAATAATACCTACATAATTTATATCGAAAGGAACACAGTTCTTACACCGAGTGTCCCACGATACTTCTCGTTCTTTTTTTAGTTATCAATTTTACATTTTTTGATGCCGAAAAATCTTGCTTGAATTTGAATTTTTAAGTACAAATTTGTGATGTAGTTCAAAAATTCTTGAATATATCTTTGCATATTGAGGGACGTTTTTTTCAAAAGTGGGCAATAGATAGGAACGACAAAAATTACTCCCATTTAAATCTGTTCAACGAAACACCAAGGAAACAATTTAATTCTTTTAAGTTTATTAGAAATTTTAAACCCATAGGTATACATCAGTACTAAGAACACAAAACACATTCAAACTTTGATATAAAATATGTATATTTAGATTTCCTGGTTTTCTAGCTGAGATTATATTTCAGAGCTCAAATTAAATAGGAACATGAAAGTTATACGAGTCAATAAAATGCAAAAATAAAAAATATAATTATATTTAATTAAATTAGCATTTCACGGGGCAAGGGGTAAATATTAATTATTATTATATTTAAAATCCAATTTATTAACGCAATGTATGTTTTTAACTTTTGTTTTTAAAACCACGTAGTAATAGCATGCGTGTATATATATTTTTTTTAATCACGTATACCTATATATTTTTATTTATACACAAAAAAAAAAACTGGTGACATTTCTTTTATGCAAATGATGAAAAATGATTTTTAAATGTAATTATCTATCTATATACGCCCGGTTCATTTTTTGACCTAATTACCTACGAATGAACGTCAAATAACAATCAAAATGTTTATGGAAAACAAGTGAAAACAAACAATTGACTGAGTTAATTGTTGAAATACCATGTATAGACAGTTTTAATTACTCTATCGGTCTATCATATTACACATATACCTAAACATGTCACGATAATCCCAAATTAATATATTATACTATAAAATTTGCACCTAATGCCCTCGTGAGTAAACAGTGATGTATAAAAAAAAATGTTTCAAACAAAAGTTGTTTATATTTTGATAAGGAACAATGACCCAATTCACCTATGTTGCTCATTTACGAACTCGACCTCACTTTTTACGTCTTGAGTGCGTTGTAAAAATTTCAGCTAAACATCTTTTTTCGTTTTTGAGTTATCGTATTCACAGACGGAGTTTTTTCGTAGCATCAATATTTTGAAGCATTAAAAACTTTGAACTAAATTTGATATACTATGTATATTTCATATATACATGGCAAAAAGTATGTATGTTGACTTTCTCATAAGTCTTGATTGATTCGAAATTATAGAAAAATTATTTCCAAAACTTAAAAAAAATATTTTAAGATTGATTTTGATGTAGAATTTCATTCTCTACAATGAATTCAAATTCCCAAAGAAATTTAGCTTGCACGCATATAATTTAGATTTTCTGTTTATATCACTATTCTGTCAATAAAATGGTTCAAATCGATGATTTTTTACTAAATCATTTCAAAATACTTATCGAAGAAAAAACATCCCCGTTAGACACATAAACAGTGCGTAGATTGCAATAACAGCATCTGTTCGTAAATTATAAAGTTTTATATTTAACCGCTAAATTATTTAAAAAAAATCGGGCTGATGGAAAATTCAAAAAGTGTAAGCATAATGTTTCTTGGACTATCCCACCATTAAATTATTCCAGAAATTACTATTTCATTCTCGTAAAATTTTTTGGGAAGGTTTTTGTTAATGCCACTGATTATTGTTTTATCGACGGTATTCGTAGTTAAACAGATGAATGTAAGATAAATGCGTACGTGTGAACACTACGATTTTTTTTTTTGTTTTTATACATTATTCTTTTTCCCACCCACTTTCACGAGGAAAACGAATCAAATAATCGTTATATATTCTACTATTATTTCCAGTATAAAAAACAGATTTAACACATCTTATAAAACCTATTAGGCTGTCAATGAACTCTCTTTATATGCTTGTTTACTTATTTCGAAAAGGAAATTTATCGCACATCAATCCGTGTAAAAATTGGTATTTCATTGAAAAAAATATTTCAATATATCTAAACATACATTATTTCTACATTAATTTTTTATGTGGTTAAACATATTTGTATTTTTTTTAACAGAAAAGCACATGAACATATGGGAAAGTAAATAATACACTCCATTACAAAGAAATCGAGCCACAAAACAATAGTATTTTCAGAATGTTTAGCATAACGTACCTACCTTAATTTCTAAAACTTTCGAAGCAAAATTTTATCTCTATTTCATTTTGTTTTGGCACATATGGGTAACAGTTTTGTAATTTCAAGTTAAATGCAATTTTTTCTTGTATATATGACTAAAAATTAAATTTGCTGGCATTTTATTTGTTTCTTTATATCCTTTTAGGGTCATACAATTTTCTGATCAAAGGCCACAGTGTCGGAGAGTGTACTATCGTCTTAATAAAATAAGAAAAAAATAATATAAGCAAATATTCATGATTTTAAAGGGCCGATTTCTTAATATCGCCCTTACTCAGTCTTCTATGACTATCTAACACACAAATTGAAGGCTTTTGTAAAAAAAACAAAAAACAAACAAACAAACAAACAAACAAGCTTAAAAATTCTATACCAGATCAATCTTATTCTATATCAGAACATTATTGCTGAAAAACTGTTCAAAATGTGTTCTACTTTTGTAATTATTCTTAAAAATATCCTTATTTCTCTTTGACTAGTAATAAAGCAAAAAAATCATGCACTGGTGCTACCAACATTTTATTTTTTGTAAATTTAGTACATATTCTACCGAAAGAATCAAAACAAAATGGACACGAAAGTTTCTTCCTTATTTGGCCCTTATAGGTAAACAGTGATGTTTACAAAAAAATGTTCAAACAATTTTTTTTAAATTTTTATAAGGAACATTTTTTACAGTGAAACTTATTGTTGCACTTTTTTTGGTTTGGCCTCCCAACCAGCAAACAAATCAGAATGATAACGTGCGATAAGGAACATAGTTCCAATATCTCTAAACGTTGTTCACTTAGTATACTTTGATTTCATATATCCAGGGTACACGGTACAAGAATGCATGGCGTTTATTACAATGCTAGCATAGTACGTGGCGTTTTTACAATGAACTTTGGCGTTATCTACTATTCAGTATTGTAAATAACGCCATAGTGCATTGCAAATAACACTCACTACTATATAGCATTGTAATAAACGCCATGTATTTCTGACCGTATATAAAAATGCAATCCGGCTTCCTTGTCAATGAGTGTAAATGAAAGTAAGTGATCTCAAGGTATTGTAAAATGTTAACACAGGTTTGATGTTAATCTATCCATATTATGTTAGGTATGTTTCACTAGTAAAAAAACTTATCTCAGTGTAAATGATTCTAAAGGTCACAGTGTTTGTTGTGCACTATTTATTTTCTTTTTTCTTGAAAAGTACAGATCGTACTTTAAAATTGACGACCGATTTCTTTCCAATACACTGAATGAATTTGAAACTGTCGAATGGTGGTGTATTTCATCCCATTCCATCACTACAGACTACTTTTCTAAATTATCTTTATTTCATGTGTTATATATTCACATCTCTCATCTATAATGGTTTTCATTACATTCTTATTATAAATATTATGTAACATAATTTTATTTGATACACTTTGTACTTCATGGTATTTTCATATTTTCACACTTAAAAATATATGTATAAAAATATAATACATATTATCGTTGAAAGTATTTTAGATAGGTATGATTTATTTTCGTAGGAAATTGTATGATAAAAGATTACAGATAAAATAGGTGATTATGGATACACTTAAATCTAAAAGTTATTCATCAACGGCGAATAGCTAACCAATTTTTTCGTTTATTGAAAAATAAAATTTCGAAAACATTTTTTTTCAAATTTGATTTTTTATTTTTAATGTTTCATGCCACAAAAATGAAATTTTAACGATGAAAGCAATATAATAAATTTTAGAGGGTTCTTCCGTAATGTTTTACCACTCGACTTAATTTGTTTAACACACCGATGTATATTATATATTATGTTATTCATATACTTAATTCACTTTCATTGTAAATCTATGAGATTCAGATCAAATATAGCCTCGCTAGCTTCCCAAATTAAAGACTAACGCATACAAACTTAACTTAAAAAAACTAATAAAAATTTGTATTCTTTTTACGAGATGTATAAGCAATTGCTTTCTATCAGAAAGATAAAAATAATATTTTAGGAATGAACAAATTTGAATTGTTTTTGGAACGAATTCATGTTTTTTAAATTATCCAATTAGGTATATTATTAAATAAACTCTTCAAAAAATATCCAAATATGGTTATTATAATTACTAAATTTTAATTAATCTATTTTAAAATAACGATCATTGTTATCAAAATGAGCTCGTTGTACTCGATTGTAAAATGATAATAGGGAACTACGGTAGGTATAATCTTGGTTTTGAGATCAATAACTTTTTGATTCAGTAAATTATTGTAATAATTGTTTCATAATAGTAAGTTTAATCTTTTTTTTAACGAATTGGCTTATGATAACTATTTTCACTTTATATATTGGCAAATGTATAGTATCCCCGAATATAAGGTACCTTGTATCCCTTTATCCCTTCTCGGCAGATATACAGGGTGTCCCGAGACACGATGGACATAGCTTATGTGCGCATACTTTAGAAAATTTTCAGTCGAAAGTGCCTTATGTACTTTTGCACAGAACCCAATAGTTAAGCCCAGTGTAGAGTGAAGTAGTGCAATTATTTATTAAATAAAAATTTCCATATAATAGCTATAACTGATATAATTCTGGACATTTTCGTTTTTTTGACAGGGAGGTAAGATATTTTCAACTTGAAATTGTCTAATGATTTGGAATTTAAAGAGCCAAAAATTACCAATGAGAAGAATAAATATATTCACAGTTTTCAACTTTTTTAAGTAAGAAATAGTCATTATTCAGTATATAGGAATCGCCGTGAATAGTTTGACAATTACTATTTTAAATTTTTACAAAAATCTTTAATTATGGTTCAAAATGGTGATCATAGATGGAGCAGTAAAATGTCAGATTAAATTTCATTTTTTTAAATATATCTTTATAAATTATAGCTCATGTATTATCCTGATGTTTGAGCTATATTAAATCCATTCGCTATTTTTAGCGTGAAAGCGTAACAAACAAACAAACAAAAAAGCTTACTTTCGTATTTATAATATATAGGGATATATTTATATCAAAATATATGTAAAATCAAAATAAAATTTTGTAGTGTTTCGAACTAAAAGTTTTTTGTTTTATTGTTCACTTATATGTAGTTTGATTATTGTGTTTTATATTTTAAATCACATTCTACCTGAATTCCTGTTTATTGAATATTATCTCATATTCTTTTTCAGTTTTAAGGATATCGTAAAATACTGAGTAGATAAAGATAACGTGATGATAATAGGTGGGTACGCTCTAAATGGGATTCCTCTGAAACGATAGGATGCCTTACAGTTTTTGGTTTTTATTTTCTGGAGTGAAATTTGCAACTATTCACCAGACAATTAATAATTTACATAAAATTTAACATATTAATACATACATGTACGAATGTAGATTATTAAAATACAAACAATAAACATTATAGATATAGACAACTATATATTAGGTTCATATTTTATGCTAAAAATTCATATTTAATATTATGCATATGAAATAATTGTTGAATCGATTATTTTATCGATACAGTAGCATATTAATTAATTAAGTTCAAATAAATGTATACCGTATTCACAAAAACATTATTAACCTCAATAATGCATATTTTAGTCCATAAAAAGTCAAGGTCAGTGTACCCGTTTCTCTCGTTTTTGCCTCAGGGAGAATGCAATTTTTTTAAATTTAAGTTAGCATATTCAAACTGAAAAGTGTAAACTCGAAATTTGTTATTTTTTATTATATGATATCGTTATAAACAACATGTCTTATTTGGACGAGCGGCCGGCCGCCTTGTCAGGAAATCCGTCAAAAAATAAAATCAAAATTGGTTTTAACGCAAATTACAAAAGACTGCATGTTTTGGCTGTTTTTCGAAATTCAATTAATTAATGCGCGTTTTAATAAAAATTAATTTATTTAATAGTTGTGATGGGATGGGCTGAGTATATGCATGAAGGAGGTGTACGCAGCCTTTGAAAATAATTTAGGAGCTGATAAATAAAATTATCAGCAAAAAGCAATGGGCCATAGATAGCTTGTGGTAGAATATAATGGTGGCAGAATGCTCGTGCCAATGGCCGTTTTTTTTTATTCGATTTAATCGATTTCGTTCTATACTTGCACTAGCTAAAGAGAAACGCAATTTTTTGCAATTTGCACTAGGGAACTTTTTTTTCGTCAGATGTACAGATTTTTTATAAGCAATTTTATAAGCAATTTTACAAGCTGTTGACCATTTTTTGACAGGTTTCCTAAAGTGTTTAAAATTTCACCCATTTAAGCGTATTATTGAGCTAATTTAATCCGACAAGTTAAACATTTTTCAAGTAAAGGATAGGAATATACGGTTATTCGGAATAATAGCAATGAATCGTTTTTGTTACCTACGTGATTCGCTCATTTTGGCTGTTTTAGCCCGTCAGTACTTTTCAGTAATGTCCGAAGCGGTAGCGAAAGCTCTCAAATGCATTATTACCTTACATTGTATGAAATCGTTAATAGAAATAAATCCCATTAACTAATCATTTTAAAGATATACGAGAAAAGTGATACCAGTGTTACTACAATATGAAATCTTCTCAGTTTATTAGACTTTCGGGTTCTTAGACATTGGCTGTAACATTCATGCTACTTTTTTTAAAGCATTTCACATTGAAAAGTTAATCAATTCACATACAAAAAAAAAAAAAAAACGCTGTATAAAAATGATCTCTACTCCATTTCACGGCTCTGCTACTAAAAATAAATGCAGAACTGTTATAATACCGCTCTCATATGATAAGTGGTATAATGTGTTAATGTAACAAAAGTTATTCAAAGTATCATGTATGAGAGACTGTGACTTATAGAGTACGCAAAAAATTTGAAATAAATGTAAAAAGCTTAGTTTCAAAATAAAAATATGTGATATCACGATGTTTTGAACAACTGAAACTTCAGCAGGAGAGATGTCACTTGACGCAATAGGTGAAAATAAAAATTTTCGTAGTCGTTATGTTGTACATGCTCTTACAGCTTCACTTTTGCATATCAAAGTCAATGAAATCGTTTTGCCTTATAATTTCAAAAAGGCAAGTTTTCGAAATTTAATTTTCCTCAGTTTGGTTAATATTACGAATGTAATTAGATTTCCATTAAACCGGTAAAGATAGATTTTAATAATATCAGTAATAATCATTCCTACCGTATCTCTTTTCTAAATATACGATTGTAATACGGATAATACAAAACTATTTTAAATACATCAGATATCGATATCGAATAAGCAATTTCAATATTACTAATTGTAATAAAACGAATATGCAAAGCTACATGCAAATTGAATATTGCGATCATAGATAAAATATTTTACATTTATTAACTACTGTTGTACCGGCTGTATTTGAACAGAGCCTGTCCGATACCTGTTCGTCTCGAGCAGCGCCATTGGCGATCTAAGAACTTACCGTACTATGGAGCACTGGTGCGGCGGACCTTTATTTCTTCCACTTTTTAAGGGACCACCGAGTTTGCCTTTAGCCGACGGAGTGGTCCAACACTACCAATGAACAAAACAAAAATGACATAACATAACCAGCCCACCCGAGAAGGGAGGCATATCATTCCTCCAGGTTCCACAACGCAAAGGGTATTAAAACCCACGCAAAGTGGACCACAAGTGAAAAAGGTAGAAGTATCTTTGGCCTCCAAACCTGGACCTTCTACCCAAAAACCAAGTAACTCCAGAACAGAAGACAACATACCTGCTGCTGAAGGCAAAATGGTAAAAATTTAAGGAACGAAGGGCAGCCTATCGACTTCTCGGGCGCCTAGAGTCCATTCCGGATGAAAATCTCTTTGATCATGAGAGACCCTCCAAGTAATGGGCAAAAGGTGTTATCAGAGAAAGGGAAAAGGCAAAGCTTAATCCTGCTAAGCGACCACGCTTGCAGGAAGAAGCAGTCCCCTTTCCCAAGAATTCGAAAATGGGACCTTCACCCCGTCAAGGGAGTCAACTAGTGGAAGTGGTTAAAGATCACTTTATCTGGGCGGTAATAGACCGTAGTAACCCCGATGGAACCATCTCTCCGACCAATTGGAAGAAGGTCGAAATCGATCTTTTAAGAGTATACAAGGAGGTTATAACGGAAAACCCGGGGGCTCCTCCACGTTGGTAAGATGCTGGCTGGTACCAGGGTCACATAAAACTTGTAGTCTGTGAAGACCAAAGATCAGCACATCTTTACAATACGGCTATAGGGAAGGTGGGGCAGGTATGGGAAGGCAGTAGACTGGACGCTGTCTCAAGGGACTTGATTCCGAGCAGACAAAGGTCGAGAGCCTGGATCCCAGCCGAGTCTGCCGATCTAATCTGATGTCTAAACATGATGTCATAACTGATGATTGATTGGTTATTTAAAAAGCGAGCTATAAGCCATAATAGATGAAAATAGTCCACCCTGTATATTTATTAATTTTTTGAACGAATGCCATTTTGTGTGATATTGTTTTACCATCCAAATAGAAACCGCAAACTGAAATAATTCACTTCGATACTATTAAAGAAAATAATATTTTAATATTTTTTATGTTTTTATTATATTATAGTGTGTACTACTAAAAACCTAGTATAAATTTAATAAAGAATATTTTATCCGAGCCAAACACTGCAAATTTGATTTTTCTTAATTCCTTATTAAAGTAAGTTCTTATAATCGGCTCGAAAATTCAAATCGAAATTTGCATCAAATCTTTACGTTTCATAAGCAGGACAACTATTGACATCACTTTCATATGGAAATCTGTATTTAAGCACTGTATTTTATTCCTAGCTCAATATGTGTGTTGGAGCAACTATATTTTATTCCTAGCTCAACCCGTGCGGTATTCCGCGCTGTGGCTGACGGTATCTATGGATACGTGCCTCTGGCTAAAACAATAATAAATTTGGTAGAAAAGTGGTGAAAAAAATAGTTTTCTTAAACTAGTATAAAGAAGGTATGTTTAAAAAATATACTTATTATTTAAACTACACTAAATACACTTACTATTTTATTTACTTTACTACTTATTGTTTTAATTATTATTATATTTTCGTTTAAAAATTATTTTTTTATACTGTTTTTTCCTAAGCGGTACATTTTTTGACTATGAGTCTATTTTTAGCCAGAATTCAGCATGATCAGCTTGAAAATGAGTAGTAAATCATGGCATTTGAGAAAGTAATAAGGAAGATAAGATATTGACAGAAAAAAACATGCTGGAGAAATAATATATAAGCATACTATTTTTGTAAAATTTATTTTCAAACAAGTGAAAACAAACAATTGAGTGAGCTAATTGTTTAAATACTGTGTATAGAAAGTGCTCAATATCAGTGCTTACATTATTTTTTTAAACATTTAGTTTTTGTTTGTTTTCGAAGTATTTTCTGGAATTTTACTAGGTGAAGCTACTTGCAAATTTTCAACTTCCTGCATTTCTGAGTTTTTGAAAAATTGGTCAACAAAGTTTTAATGTAATTTGCGCCCTCACAGATGTTTACAAATGTTTCAAGAAAAAATTATTTATTTTTTTATAAGGAACATTTGTCATGCTAAAACTTTTGTTCTATCTCTATTGGTTTACAAGACCCAATTGACCTATGTTGCTCATTTACGAACTCAATTTTTTGTCTTACGCTATAAAAGTTTTAGCTTGATATACTTTTCGTTTTTGAGTTATCGTGTTGACAGACAGACGGACAGACAACCGGAAAAAGAATAGGTGATTTTATGAACACCTATACCAAAATTTTGGTCGTGATATCAATATTTTTAAGCGTTACACACTTGGGTCTAAACATAGTATACCTTGATATATATTTCATATTCAAAGTGAACAACAAATATTTACGACAATTTATTTTATGATTTTGTATAACATAAAACAAAAGCTTTCCAAATAATAATAGAAAGTTATCTTAATCATGTAGGAAGTTGATGGTGGAATTGTAAGGGTCACACTCACATGAACAGTATGTTTTTGTAATATTCCCAGGATATTCATTTTATTTGGATTGAATATATCAATAATTCCCTATTTTATATCTGATATATTCAAGGATCACTGATAGCTACTATCAACCTATATTTGTACACATACGAATCTATTATTATCTATAAAACGATATATTCTGATAGCGTACACATACACACACATATACACACATATACACTCTTCTAAAAACAACCTGTTGTTGGTGATATTATTTTAAAAGCTTGTTTATGAAAAACCTTTTACCTCTTTGAATTATGCATGCATGATAATTTTTGATAATGGGTTTGGAATTAAAATAGCATTTCTCGATTTTTAATCGCAATCAGTATTTTGAATACTAATTTTATTGTTGGTATAAATTCTTAGAGAATTTGAAAAGAACATCTACAAGAAATCAATACCCGGTTAATTATTTAGGGTTGTACAATTTTGTAATAAAATAAAGTTCACAAACTAAAACTCCGACGCTAGTACAAAATCGTGCTCTTAAAAGTATGAAAACAAGAAAATATTTTCATCTTAAATTATTATGATAAGTAAAATTGTAGGGACCTCTAGGATTAAACAATTTTCCACAAGGTGGAAAAGAGGTCCTCTGACTGTAATGACGATTTTACTTATCATAACAATTTAAGATGAAAATATTTTGTTATAAACTACATCCAAGTATACTTAGTTTAGCCACAAGTTTATTACGCTTAAAAATATTGATGCTACGATCAAAATTCAGGTATATATAGGTGTTTAAAGAATCACCTAAAGAGTGCATTTCCGGGTGTACCTCTGCCTGGCCTTCTGCCTGTCGACCCGATAACTTAAAAACGAAAAGAGAAGTTCCTTATAAAAAAATAAACAACTTTTTTACTAAACATTTTTTCGTGAACATCACTGTCTACCCGTGAGGGCAAATTAGGTAAGAAACATCACATAGTATCTGTACAGGTATTGTATATGTTTTAAATTTATACGTTAGATACGCTTTGTATGTATGTTTTAGTTAGTTTTAGCGTATATTATATCCACCGAGGAAGTGAGAAGGGAGATACTCTTATTACTATGAAGTGTACGAGTGGATTTCTAACTTTACTTGCATGACGTAAGAAAACAAACGATTGTGTAATCAGCAGTGTCTATACATGGTATTTCAACAATTATTACAGTCAATTGTTTGTTTTTACTTATTTTATATCAAAGATTAGAAATAGGTTCTATACTTTAATATATATGAACCCAGTAATATTATTTCCAACGAATTGAGCTTCATTAAAAGTAGGATTTGGATTCTTCGAATTCATAACAACAGTCACCAAACATCATAGGCATACCCAACATTTATATTCTTTATAGCTCCATACATATGTAGGAAAATCGATATAATCATATTTAATCCAGTAAATATGTATGAAAATATGGGGTTGCTGTGCAAAAGGTCGGGTAGTTTTGATTTTTGGATATGTTGTTAGTGTTGAGCCCATGACTTAAAATCCAAGTTTTCCACCTCGGGGTGCCAAGGCGCGCCACTTTTTAATGAAATATCGAAAATTTGACCATTCCTAAGTGAAATCTCGCGAACGGTTTATTTTACAGAAAATATTATTTTAATAAATTAAAGGGTAATAAATTTGTGACAGTTTAAGCCCAACACCAGGTTTGTAGCGTAAATAATGGCTGAATTATAGATCTTCAAAATAAATTAACTAAGATAATTGGGATCAATGATATAGGTTGGTAAACCTGCATTATTAATTGATCAGCTGAGTGTTAGTAGTTTAGTAAAAACAAATTAATTCTATTGTCATGTTATTGTCAGATTTGTTGTTTAAAATGATCTGAATGTTCGTGCATGGTTATTGCTTAAAAGTATCATTTTTAAGATACAGAAGTGGCTAGGTCAAGAGAAAAACCCTCTTAAATGGGGCTGGGTATCTACCAGATTTGGGCTCTCTCCCCTCAAAATGGACAGAGATGCAGCTCCTGAATCCCTTCTTAAAATGATATCTTGCAATTGTAAGAAAGCGTGCAAGAACTCATGTGGTTGCCGTAAAGCTGGTCTTTACGGCAACCTTTATGTTCTTCTCTATGCACCTGTTCTCTAGGAGAATCTTGCGAAAACGTTTCGGAAATAAATCCGTTTGAGGGGAGCTTTGAAGACGAAGACGACATGCTGGCGTCAATAAGTAACTCTAAACATGAAGATATAGGAGAGTTAAATTTTCCACTGGATGAAGAGAACAAGGAGCATCAGGCAGAGCTTGAGCATTTCCATCCTGGCCCATCAAAAATGCGAAAACTTTAAATAGATACTCTTATCGTTATTTGTAACAAATACTTCCAAAGTGTACTGTATTGTTTTAACTAAATAGGACATTCATTGATAAAAAAATGTTAATATATAACTCCTACAAACACACTTTTCATTCTTTCTTTCATAATTTTATTAATATGTACTTAGTAGAGTGAAATTACGCCTTGTGTATGGATTAAAAGTTCGAGCAACGAAACTTTGGGGTTTTTCTTTTCACATCAAAATAAGTATTTTTTGAAATTTTTTACTTTCCCGGAGTGGTGCAACATGTTTAAAAAACAAAATGGCGTCAAAAATGAAATTTTTTTCAGAAATTTTATCATTTTTATTTTATATTCGCAAAAGGAGGCATCGGTGCATATCCAAATTTGGTAGGTTTGTAGTCCATGTTAAGAACTACTCCTCATAATTTGGTGGGGTTTCGTCCCTTCCCCTCCCAGTTATATATATATGTATACATACATATGGTAAAACAGTTCATTTGACTATAACTTGAAAAATATTCGATTGATTTTAATGAAACTAATATCAATAGTAGGTTTTATTACTTACAACTTTCGGTTAAAATTTTAGCGAAATCCGTTAAATAGTTCGGCCAAAATTTCCAATTTAGGAAATTGTTTAAAATGGCTGCCATTTTATGCCATTTTGTCCTACGAGGTTAAATTTTTTTTTAAATTGTAGCATTTTTTATTATCTTTCGATTTTATAATAAGTGGCTTACCCGTAAAATGACTCCTTGATCCATATTTTTGCGAAAAACGGAAAATTTAGCACTTTCTGGAAATAATTGTTTGGGGGGTGTATGGACTGGCTTTGGGGGGTGTTTTTTGCTTTGGCATGAGAAAACTATTTTTAAAAGAGGTCTATATGGTTTAAAGCAAAATTTTTAAGTTTTAACCCCCGCGCTGTAAGGGGGAAGGGGTGTATGAAATAAATGTGTCTTAAAAGATTTTAAAAAGAGGTCAAAATAGTTTAAAATGCTAAAGTAACCCAAAATTTTAGATGCTTTTATTAATATAGCACTCTTTACAACAATTATGAGGAGTAGTTCTTAACATGGACTACAAACCTACCAAATTTGGATATGCACCGATGCCTCCTTTTGCGAATATAAAATAAAAATGATAAAATTTCTGAAAAAAATTTCATTTTTGACGCCATTTTGTTTTTTAAACATGTTGCACCACTCCGGGAAAGTAAAAAATTTCAAAAAATACTTATTTTGATGTGAAAAGAAAAACCCCAAAGTTTCGTTGCTCGAACTTTTAATCCATATAACAGCCTTTTTTTGCTTAGATTTACTCCAGTAACTTTGTTTTATTCTTTTATAGCAAATAAACTAACATACACAATTAATTTATACGGCGTTTGATTTAAACAATTATATTGTGGAAATATTTTTAAAAAATCACGATTTTCACAAATCTTTGAAAAATTGGTTTATTTTGAAGGTTTGTATTTCAGCCATTATTTACGCTACAAACCTGGTGTTGGGCTTAAACTGTCACAAATTTATTACCCTTTAATTTATTAAAATAATATTTTCTGTAAAATAAACCGTTCGCGAGATTTCACTTAGGAATGGTCAAATTTTCGATATTTCATTAAAAAGTGGTGCGCCCCGCGGCGCGCCTTGGCACCCCGAGGTGGAAAACTTGGATTTTAAGTCATGGGCCTAACACTAACAACATAGGAAAAAATCAAAACTACCCGACCTTTTGCATACCACAATGTATTATTTTACTGAACTAATTGGTACATGAACATAATTGCTTTGGGAGTTGGAACATAAATGCATTACATGGTCTTATCATTACACAAGCAACAATAATGTTTACATTTGATAAAACAATATGTGTGCTATTTGTATAAGGTATGATCGATTTACAATAACCTGGTATTTATTTAAGTTTATTTACATTTAAAAGGGAGATAGAATTCTTACACAAAAAATGGATTTTTACTTTTAATAGCGTAAACTTCTACAAATACGTAGTCAAACTTATCGTTTTCTTCAGCGTCTGCTAGCCGAAAAATAAAGAAATTTTTTTTGAGACCAGATGTTTGTAATTAAATGGTGCTATCTATCTTCACGGTTTTTGCCAACTAGCAGCTACTGTAGCTGTGGTACAATATGAAGGATTTCTAAGTATACATTACTCAAAGCTACATCGGATAAATTGCTCAATACTCAAGCAAGGAAATGTACAAGCATGTTACATGCTAAGCATTTTTTGCATTTTTCCAGTTGGGGTAGAACATAAACTAATAAAATCGGTTAAGTCAGTTTTTGCATTCATTAAAAAAAAACTACTTGGTGGAAAAAGAAATTGTACTTAGTTGGAATATATAATCGTGTAAATAATGCGAATATACAAATTAAAATAACTCTTGCTATAAAAATATAATTAGGTTAGTACGAAAATAGGCAACTTCAAAAGAAAAGATTGTTGTTACCAGTTAACAGAGAGTTGAAATAAACAAATTGATCATTTTTATAACATTTACTATATTTTTGGTATATATGTAAAAAGCATCGATAGCGCAGTTAGTTAAGCTGTAGACTTTTGAAGAAATCAATTTTTTTAAATAAAATTAGCAGGTATATACCTTTTATTTTACCTGCTCGTCTATTTGTGACAATCACATCAGTATTTTGTTAAAAATTAATATTATTCAAAACAACAATATTTGAAATTTATTAGACAGTAGGTATATTACTTTCATACAAACAACTCATGCGTTTGTGTCAACTTCAACATTCGACCCTTTATGGTAGTTCTATCACTTTTGTGGCACCATTCGCCACATATAATCTCGCGATGAGGTTGGTATTAAGAATTTTTTTTCAGTGCGTAAAAATATTTATGATTGTTTTGAGATATATACTAAGAAATGTTTTGGCAATATTAAACAAAAAAATAATTTTTAATAAAAAAACATTTTTAAGGAGTAAGCATTTATTGCATTAAAAAGTAGAAAAGTATGGGTAAGTCACTCATACACGACCATTTTTAAAAAGTGGATGCGCTCAATTTAAATGTCAAAAACGAATCGAAGTGCCTCAAGCTTTTACAAATAGTCGTGAATGAGTGACTCATAGAAAAATTATTTTCTTCTTTTTAGTACAACAAAAGCTTTTGCCTTAAAATGTATTTTTTATTAAAATTTTTTATTTTAAAACTAAAAATAAATGTATATTGAATATGGTGGGGCCATAAAAATGGATTGTTAATCGATTTACATATGCATCAAAATTTTCAGCTCAATCGGTTGAAGGTATCTGCTACGAAATTGCGCTACACATACATAAAATAAAAGCTTGTAAAAAATACATACAATAAAAGCTAGTTAAAAATTGAAAGCCTTTCTTTTTAAAACACATACGTGTTTTAGTTATATCCAGATTTTCTTGTCATCGTACGGGACTAACCTCACTAACCTGAGGTTTTAGTATTTACTTCAGATATAATTATCTTGTCCATGTTATTATTTGTTAACAAATATTTTAATTACTCTTTCTAGTAAATAAGCATAATGAAATTTCGAATTAATTATACGTTTATTAAAATAAAATTTACATATATAACACCTGTTTATTAAAAGAAACCCATGTTTCGAAAATACATTATCATTATTTAGAAAATAATATAATAAAACAAAATTAAATTTGTAATTAGTAAAAATATGATTAATATAGTGGGTGTCCCCAAATGGGTAAACAGAAATTCATTTCAGAATGCAAACATTGATTTTTATTAAATTGACCATTAGTTAACATTTTATCAAAAAGATCTGATGTAGAGAATTCGATTTTCTGTTTTAACCCAGTCCCATTAAACAAAAAAATACGAATGAAGGTACAAAAATTTATACCAAGGTCGATGTAGAATTTTTAAAAAAACTATCATATATGAAATCTAGAAGAGTTTTCATCGATTTGATACCTGGAAAAAATTTACTTGGGTTCAAAGGCACAAAAACGAATTTTTTGCAATTTTCAGCAAAACAGTAAATTTTCTAATAAATTAGTTCGGGCAGAGGTAATTAAATGGAAAAAATATTTCAATAGTTCTTGTCCGAAGAGCCCCCGCTTCTAAGATATAACAAATCAAAAAGTTGAAAGAGTTTTAATGGTAATAATATACTACTTTTGAGGTAGTGCATTTTTCTAACTTGGTATGCGCGATAGGTCTATTCCACGGGTCTTTTTAATTTGAAACTATTAAATAATAAAAAATGTGAGCAAAAGTTTAAAATGAAAAAAGCGGTTCTCTAATATTTATGTTTCCTCTTCTTCTTGTTCTTCATCTTCATCTTGTGTGCAAGTAAATTGCCTCAGTTGTGATGCATCGCATATCCTTGTTGGTATCAAACGAATCCTCTATTGTTGGTGATTCAACACTGTAGCACGGCCAACCGCCAGAATTTTTGCATGTTCGTGAGCACAAAACAGTCCAAGTTGTTTTGCAACCGCAGTTAACACTATAGCCCTATTTACAGTTGTAAAAAGTAGTTTTTCCAGCGTAGGTGGGAGAAAAGTCTCAACTGGTTCTAACATATTGTCGGCCATCTTCCAACTCCAGTCTTTTGAGTCTACCTGACAACCAACCCACGCTTGAACTAGGTAAGATACTAGAAAAAAATGAAATTGGAGGAAGACAAGTTAATTGCACTTTTTTTAGAGTATTTTTAACGAGACATGCATTTCGAAACTTATCTAAGCAGGTACTTTTTACTTATACGTATATATTAAACTCATCTTACTTTTTGAATCATTATATCTCAGAAACGGTGGTCTTTAGAAAAAAAGGTTTTTCGCAACTTTTTTTAAAATCTGATCTACAATTTTCGTCTGAACTAATCTTACCGTTTTGGTAAAAATCGTGAAAAACCAGTTTTTATGACCTTATATCCCGAGTAAGTTTTTACAAGGTATCGGATCGATGAAGAAAAATCCTATCAGCTTTGAGGTGGCTGCGAATTTTTGTAGCATCGGATGTGTTATTTGTTAATTAATAGTTCAGGAAATCTATGAATTACGCAATGATAAAGCCCTAAAGCATGCTATCGAGAAGCAAAAAATCATTATGGGTTGTTTTCGCTGTTTATGGTTCAATTTTTATTATAATTCTTTGTCATTTACTAAAAATGTTACCTCTGTCCAGTAGAAAACGAGCATTTTTGAGAAAATAAAAAATTTAAAATTGCGCCTTTTATAGCAAAATTAGTCATGGAGATAACAGAATAGCATGATGATATGAAAAACAATATTTGTATAGCGGCTGCATGCTGCCGTGTTCCGTAGTACAGCGGAGCATAAATACCTACAACGATTTTAAAAAGTAAGTGTGTTTAAAATCGCGTTGATTGCATTTACAAGAAAGTGTGATAGCCGCGAGAAAATTTAAGTTTTCCATCCCTGAGTCTCTGAATCAATTTTGACAATTTTTGACAATGATGAAATTTTATTTAATTTATTATTTATCGATATCGAAAATTTTACATATTTATTATATCCCAAAATGAATAAGCCCAAAAGTGTTCAAATTTTGTTTATAAGAGAAAGCAGGATGTCAAAAATGGTGTTGCAAATGAGTAGATACCTATTTCTCTTGATTTTGATTAAATTTTTGTGGCATGCTTACAAACGATAAAGATGATAACGGATTCACAATGAGACACTCTTTACATAATGTAATTTTGTTTATTTTGAATTTTCCACATGATATAATTTAATATAAGCAAGGTCGTTTTAATCCAATTGTTATTTGATAATGTACATTTAGTAAGTAACCGTGTGATATATAATTCATAGACAGGCAACAACATTTCATGTGTCATCTTTAAAAGGTGATGTTGATAAACTGTTGACAACATTATATTAATTTACTTTGTGAGTGTCTATATTAGTTAATCTCTATAGTCTTAGAGCTATTAGTCAAAGAATTAGCCTAAGTTATTTGGATGTATCAAATGAATGAATGCTAAAAGATGATGGAGTAGCGAAGATATATTTTCATGTGAAATTTATAGGAAAACAATTGACTGCAAGCTAATTGGATCCAAGTTAATTATACACAAAAAGTCTGAAATCCAATTTCTTTTGATTAATCTGAATTCAAACTGACCTGGTATTATTTTCCTTCAATTACACATTGAGATCAATGGTTTTTACGGTAACAATTATAATTATGTAGGCGATAACAAAATTAAAGTTATTTTTAAACCCCCAACTAAAAAAAGGGGTGTTATAAGTTTGACCGCTATGTGTGTGTGTCTGCCTGTCTGTCTGTGGAATCGTAGCGGCTAAACGGAAGAAGCGATTTTGATTTTTGGGGATTTTTGAGTGGTAATTTAATGTAGAGTGTTCTTAGCTATGTTTCAAGTGCGAGTTCCGCACCCGAAAAAACTATAAAACTGGCGAAATCTTCAAAATCACCTTAGTTTGGAAAAGGCGTTAAGGAAAAAGGTAATTTAATGGAGAGTCTTCTTATATACGTTTCAATTGCGAGTTTAGGGTTGTGAATTCGTCGGGGGGTTTTAAAATTTTTTAAATTTCACTTGTTTTAACGAATAAACCATTTTATTACTTTATTACCCATTAAAATTTAATTTGAATAATATTTTGAAGAATATTTGACATTGCTGTATTCAGCTTTTGCCAATTTGGTATACTAAGCCAATGTTTTGTATCTGATAATAATCTCATTTCAATAATTTTTTTAAAATTCATAATTTTCCAGTAATAATGTTTTGGTAAGGAAGCTCTCAGACTACTTTGTCATCTAGCCTTTCAAATAATTTTCACAGAAGTGTGATTAATGCATCATATCAGGTATAATTAGCTTGCTATAGTTAGAAATATCTATATGTGTATGTATCTATGTCGAGATATCTATCTTGTAGATATAAATGTCTAGATATATTAATCTTATTACATTAAGATATAGTGTTAGACATTTAATCATTGAATCGGGATATTTTTTCTAAGGTAAGTATTTAAGTAAGATATAAAAACATTTCCCTGGGAATATAAATTTCTAAGACCATTGAAATTTTATCTTAAGTTTTAAAGTTCTAATCTTGGGTCTTAGGGAAGCTTAGGTAAAGATGCAAAAATATCCATTCTATTTCATGTAGGTATAGATAAATGCTCACTTTCATAAATGCCGAAACTATTCATGTTTCAAAAAACTGTTTCTAAATAACAAATTAGTCACCCCGACGAAATCAAGGGTTATGTGTTTGACCGGTATGTATGTTTGTTTGTTCATCTGTTCCCTCATAGCTTTTACACTCCTTAACATAATTTAAGAAATGAAGTATCACTAAAAGCGTCTTGATCGTCCGTTAGTTAGTTGTACTTGTTGGCCTATGAAATACCTCCTTTGATACGAATAATTTTCCCTTGAAACATTTCTCTATGCTTGAATATCCTTAAAAGAAGATTTCAATAAAGGATGACTATAAGGAACATACTGTAGATGATGATATAACCCATATTTTATATTTTAAATAACTTTGAAAAGTAGTTACTTCAGGATATACACTAACTCAAACTCTATAATATAAAAAAAAATTGTAACTTCAATGTCCCTTTGTTTTTAATATTATAGTATATAAAGTATACTACTATAAAAGTATATAAATACTCATTAAAAATGTGAATATACTTACAACACAGTGAAACCAAGAAGTGAGATTATTATGAAATGATAAAAATAAATGTTTATATTCATTGAGCCGGATTTTTTTTCAGTTTTCATATTATATATCTGATGCGCTTCAACTATACTAATTCTTCATGAATTTCTATGTATAGAAATTATGTTTTACTTGGGTACTAGATGTTCTGGAAAGAATTTGGATCTGGGAATAGGCATCCATAGGTAAAGCTTATTTTCTCACACTGGCTTTTGAAGGAAACAAACAATATGAGAATTGTTTAAAGTGACGAGAAATTTGTAGACGAGCCGCATGAAACGTTTTGATAATTTCGTG
The DNA here is from genome assembly GCF_905475395.1 of Chrysoperla carnea. Lineage (NCBI taxonomy): Eukaryota > Metazoa > Arthropoda > Insecta > Neuroptera > Chrysopidae > Chrysoperla > Chrysoperla carnea. The sequence goes on from NC_058341.1 coordinate 51,017,989, forward strand.
TTTAAAACGTTGGAATAGGTACAATTTGTCCGGCGGTGTCATGTTTTCTGATCAAGTTTAATGACACAGGATCGAATAAGAGCGTTATAACGTTTGCAAGTTGCATGTTTCATTAAAATCTCAGCCGTTTGAAGATCATCACCCATTTTCTAGTTGTTACCGGGTAATGAACCCTAAACTCAACCATAGCTTAGGACACTCTTGTTCAACACAGTCTTGGATCTTTTTCACATACAAAAACAACTGAAAATTGGTTCAACCCTTTAGGAGCTGTTATGCCACAGAATCAGATCTGATGGATTCATTTGTGACATCGCAGCTCTTAAACGAATGAATCGATTTCGATTTATAATTTTTTGTTTAAAAGGTTATTTGATCGAGAGTGTGCTTTTGTTCGAGTATGGAACCCCAAACTCGCACTTGAAGTATAGCTAAAAACACTCTCTATCAAAAAACGATTTATCATTTTTTTTGTTTAAAAGGTAATTTGATAGAGAGTGTGCTTTTGCTCAAGTATGGAACCCCAAACTCGCATCTATAGTATAGCCAAGAACACCCTCGATTAAATTACTTTTCAAACAAACAATAAATTAGGACTACATACATTTAGGATCTACGATGGCACAGACAGAAACACAGATACGTCGGTACACAGACAAGATGCCTCTGTTTACTTGTCCTGATTCGATAAATACCATTTTTTGCCATTTATTTGTGTCCCAAAAAAAATGAACTAAGTCTTTTTATTTTCATACGAACGAAAAACATATTGAAACATGAAAAACTGTGCTAATGAGTTTTGGAGTCTTGTCAGAAGCCTTACATTAAATTTTTCTAACAAACCTTCGATTTTTTTAAACTGTTATACATAATCAACGATTAAAGTTTCTATGGTTCTCGTTTAGGATTTACTCGGTAAAGTTACAAGAAATATTATTATTCGTTTTGTTTACTTTAATAATGTATACGATATTTATTTACATCAAAGTCTCTCGATTATAATTGACGATTTTTTTAATATGATACATACAGCGTAAAATAAATATTGACCAATATCTTGTCTAGTAATATTAGTTAAAGAGAATTGAAAAAAATACACTGGAACCATAGGATTCGAACCCGGACTTCTTGGATTGGCATGCATCCTAGAAGTACGGGTTCGAGTGTCAATTATCTTTAATTAAGATAACAAGAAATACTTATCCCGATATGAATAAAGCTAAAACTGCAACATTCTGTGTTTGCTAGACTTTTTCTTCTTGGTAGACATTTAAAATAATAATATAGATTTTCATATTATATAGAAAAAAAAGTATATTAAGTGTAAAAAATAATAAAACATCGTATATGATATATAAAAATCTCATAAAATATTACTAAGGATGTTAAGAAATAAACTAAGTAATAAACAGTAAAAAAACGAAATAAAGTTCATGTACACTCCTGTACATTATATACACATGACTGTACAATGTGCATCATAATATACTTTTTTAATTTAAGTAGTTCACTCGTTATAGTCAAGCCCATAAAAATATGCCCCTATGTTCGTGTACTAATTGTGACTACAGTGTACAATACTGAGACATTATGAATATACAAATGATTAATACACAAACGTAACTGTAATTTTATAAAAAAAAATTTTACAAATATTTTCAACAAATCATAGGAGAAACGTTTTTCTTGTACTCAAAAATTTGACATAAATTAAAACATTGTTTTTGAAAAGTATGGTGATAATCATTTTCGAGATAATTAGAAACGATTCAATTTTTTTTTATTATTTTTATACTCGATATACCCCCAGCATATAAATTATGCTAATTTTCAGTCCCAGTTTCTGTGAAATAAAAATACTTAATGTGCGAAGTCTCACTCTCATATCTTAATTTTTATAATGTGCTAATATAACAAAAGTTATTAAAAGCCGTACCATGTATGTGAGACTTTGGCTTACAAAGTACACCAAAAAAAAAAAAAGTGAAAAAGTAAACAAAAAATGTAAAAAGTTTAGTTTCATAACAAAAATATGTGTCATTTTGATTATTATGGATGTATGAGCATGACAACAATAATTGATTTAAAGGATCTAAATTTTTATGGGTAGACTTTTACTCAAATAATATGTGATTAATTCAGCATAGATATTGGCAAAATCGAAATAAAATACATTGGCTCTTATGGAGGAAGCTTAAAAATCGACAAGCTTTGAAAGTTTTTGATAATTTTTACTTGAAATGAATGAAAAAAAAATTAAAAAAAAACAACTTTTCAATAGAAAGTAAACATAAAGCAATAGCATAGAAAAGAAAGTGTCTCCATCCATATAAGGGATGTAAGAGCAGGGTCGATAGAGGGTTGAAATTTTTTTTATCTTATTTTCAACTATGATGATGAATTTTGTAATGAATGCAACTTCATGAATGTAGATGAAAAATAAGAATGAAATTTTTCGATATGTGCCTTGGTTTTCGAAATATCGAAAGCTGAATAATTAAACAAAATTTTCAATTTTCGATATTTTGAATTTTATTCTTACTCTTCGTCTTATATCGTCAAGTCAAAATTGAAAATATATATTTTTTAAATTTTTTCCTACATTAACGTGCTCATACATCCTTAATATGTCATTCTAGATGAAAAAATTGTATTTTATTTTTTTTAATCACTCATTTCCTTTTTATTATTTTCTATTATATTTTCCATTATTACACGAGCGAACAACCTTAAAAATATATAATTTTACTATGCATTTTTTAAGTAAGGTAATTAAGAAACGCATTATTGAAGTAATTTACATGTAGAACAATATTCGTTACCCATGGAAAAACTAACTTAATATTAAGATCGTTGTTTGTACTATATGTACCAAAGTAGATCCAATGATATGATTATCTGATAGCGCCATATTTTGAAAAGGATTAAAGATGCTAATAACTACGGTTAACATAATTTTTGGGCTGAAATTATTTTAATAAATTTCATAAAAAATATTTTTGTTCTTTTACACTTCTCTTTGACCCGTTAAGAAATTCAATCTTAAAAAAGTTTCGTTTTAAGTAATTTTAACCCAGCGAAAACGATGCTGCTGGTTAAAATACGCTCTATATAGTTTTCGAGATATCACCTCCACATACCAAATAAATTTAAAAGGTAATGAATTGATGACGCTATAGCTCAAAACAAGTATAAAAAACGTTAATAATAGATTTTCATTCATACTTAAAATACAAATTTTCCCGTATATTTGAAATTTTTCCATGGTTTAAAAAAGTCTTAAAAAATCGAGAAATTTTTACTTTCTCTTATCTTTACGAAAACTTCGCTTTAAGTTAATTTCAACTCGGGGAAGTTAGGTGGGTTAGTTCTTGAGATATAAGTTTCACATGCCGAAAGTTAAAAATACAAGGAATTGATAACGCGTTATATCTCAAAAGACGAACACCAGACGATCGAACAAATAAAATTTACGTAATTTTCGGGTCAAGATTACCTTAAAAATGGATTTTCGTTCAAATTGATAATAAATAAGTTTCTCCAAATTTTTGACACAAGTGTTAAGAAAATTCGCGTTATGTTAATTTGGGGGCCTTTAAAAACGAATCGACTGGATAAACGCTCCTTCAAATTATGATTATACGCGTATTGACAACCCTTATATGGTTTTTGCCGATTCGACAATTTTTCGCCATTTCTCCCCAGCGTTTTTTGCTTTTACTTTATTTATTTATTTATTTATTTATTTGATATGCCCTATTGGGCTAATCAATCCATACATAAGTACATAAGTTCTGATAAAACAATAAACAAGTATATTTACATCACAAAAAATAAAACTTCAAATTCTTGAAACAATTAATTAATAAATACTACTATAAATATCAAAACAATGGATTTCGGAATTATATTAAACTAAATGAAATGAAACGTTGGGGAAAGAGTGTCAAGTTATTTTCCCCGTTTTATTAATCATAAATTATTTTCCCCGTTAATCTTGCTGCTCTGTTGTTCAGTATTTCTTTCAAAAAGTTGCCCACTTTCAAGACAGTTTCTTCATCTCTAACATTCAAAACACTTTCTAAGCACGATAACCCACCTCTCATCAAATCAAGTCTTTTACCCTCATTGACTCCTGGACAGTCAAAGATTAGATGGTAGCCAGATTCACCTCCACCACATAGTGGACATATTCTTTGATTATTTAATTTATTTTTGTTTTCCCACATGTATCGTCCCAATCGGAAGTTAGCCAGAACTCTCCTCGTGCTCTTCTGCGCTACTGCTAGATAAGGTGCCCCGTATACAAAGTGGCCAATTTTATTGAAAATGTCCAAAGACGGCATATCTTTTATATTTTCAAACATGTTTTTTCTGTGCCACACATGTAAGAGTTCTTTTATATAATTTTTTTTACTATTATATGATTTATTAGTATCTATTAATTCATCAATATCAAGTCCGAACTCTTGAACAATTTCTAAGATTCTGTCTTTAAATCCATGATCGAAACAATCCTGTTGAAGCTTTCTTTCATTTTCTCCCATCTTAACTCTGCAAAAGTATGTCAAACAGTGCTGCACTATATACGCGTCTATGGGCACTTCTCCTAACTCTATCAGTGCTGCATCGCTAGAAGCTGCTTTAGCCACACCCAATACGTCTTTCCACATACTGCACACAAAAGACTTTACATTTTTATCTATTTTTTCCATTCCCCATATTTGTGCACCATATGTCAAGATTGGCATAACTAAAGCTTTGATCATTTTTTTAATAACTTCAACCGGAAAATTTGGATGCTTACATAGGCTTAGTCGAATGTTCGCCCAAACACCTTTCGCCTTTCGAATCATATTCTCTTGGTGCATTTTCCAGCTACCATTATGAGTAATGTAAACTCCCAGGTATTTGAAGTCTTTAACGCATTCAATCTCTTTTCCACCCATGCTCCATGTTTCATTTTTACTTTATTATGTCCTACTGTTTTAGAATGGAAACGAGATTATACATGATAAATTAAAGACCATATTCATCCTTATTTAAATTTAGCAATCATGGGTTACTTGACTATTTCAAATAATATTTTTATAAATATATACATATCATTCTCATTTACAATAGGAAATGAAAAAACGTTTTGTTAATCGCTATAAAGCGGGTTCAAACGTATAGTTACAGTTACTTCTAGACGTAGGTACATGTATATGTTTTAAAGTATAAAACCTTTTTTTAAGTGTTTAGATAAAAGTCATAAATGTAAATAACTCTTCTCTTAAGTATAAAAATGTCCTAGTTCATGCATTTTTAATGATAAGTTTTCATTATATTCTTGTATTATGTAGGTTATTATTTTTATCATTATATTATTCCGCTTTACCTATGAAAAATTCTGTATGAGAAAAATTCTCTAAATAACAAAGTATTCGTATTTTTCTCAATAGGATAAATCTTTTGTGTTTCTTCTTTCTCGCAGGAAATCTAGACAAAAATCTCAAGTAGTATCTTCTTCGGAAAATAGAGGATCTAAACAGAATTCAATAAGGATGGTAATTTCATATCCTTTCTTTTGGAATTTCTTTATAGTGACAGATAGGTTTTATTATAAGATTATGTTTTCGGTTTATTACTCATATTCGTGAAGTTTCCAGCGAACCAACAAGGGAATTAGAAACAAAATATACTTTAAGACTTAAGATATTGATCGAAAAATGATTACCGACTGAGAAAAAGTTTGAAATTATATGATAGAGCCTATCATTGGAAAACGCTAGCTATTAAGAAATATGTCATGTTAAGAATTGTTTCAGAGGTATTCTTAGAATCTTAAATATAAAATGAATATCGCGAGGTTCACAAAAAATTAAATGATAATATTTGTAAAAGATCTGTATGATTAAGAATCTTGGAAAAGGTATTTCAATCTTTTCAGCTTCCCTCCATGCAGAAGTAAGAAACTAAAGCATCCCAATTTGTCATTATTGGGAAAATAATACTGCTATGCGCAAACCGATAGCATAAAATAAAATGGCGATAGCCGGCTCAAATTAAGATTTATCAGACGTTGGATAAATAAACAAGAAGTAACCATAGTAATTTGAAAAAAAAAGATAGAAATTACATTTAATTTTCGTGTTCAAATTTAGCTTTACATATACCGAAAATATTGCTGCACACTTTTGCAGCATCCTATTTTTCATTTAAAATTGATTCAGTATTTCTAAAATATTCATAACAAATTACCCTCGTAGCATAAAAATAAATTTGCGTAACCGTATGGACCAAAAAATTATTTTGAATAATACATAATGTAAAACAACACAAAATTCGTATGAAATCATTATTGATAGAAGTTTATAATGTTCAGTGTTAATTATTTGAATTTGGATCAATAAATAATTAGTACAATCTAATTGTATTATTGTGTTTATTTTGGGGATACACACATCACATCATCACTGGACTGACTCAATGGTGTACATTGATACAATCAACAATGATGAATCTATCTATCATCCATATGTTTAGGCAGATTATTGAGGTTCCTATGTGTTAAAATACGATGAATTATTATAATTTATAATTTATGTAATGAACAAGAGTGTGATAAAAAACGAAAGTTGAATATATTTTGGTTTTATTTATGCGTTTCGGACATATAACAGTGCAAGCCAAAAGAGTATATAATAAAAGAAAAAAGCTGGGTGTAGTGCCGGTTTTCCACTAAAAACGGACAAACAAAAAAGAAACTGAAACTCGTCTCGAAAAAAAAACAAAAATGCAACTTTTAACAAACTTTTTTAAAACTAGCAAACGGCCATTACAGTTTCAGTTTCGTTTGTGTTGTTCAACAAAAACTAAGAAGCTGACCTCCATCTGTAAGATAATTTTAATATATGCTTATCATTATTATATAATTTTTATTGAAAAGGGATTGTTGTCTTTTTATATTTTTAAAATCAAAAATTATCTACAGAAAAAGCCGGAGAGGGGAACTAGGGACACCACCAGAATTTCATCAGAACATTGTCTCCATTTGATCGAAAATTTCCAACCCTCAAACTCAACTTAGAGATCTATAAGCCCGCAAAATCGCAAAAATATTTGGGCTTAAAAATGGGAATAGGATATTAGTCAGGTTTCACCACCGAGTGTCATTAGATGTTATTCTAAATACCATATCAAAAGACATTAAATGTATGCAATTTTATTCATTAAAGCCGGACTTTTAATTTATTTAGAAAATTCTTCTTATAGTACAAATATTATAATATTTAAGGAAACCCTCGACATAGAATCAGGTCTGATAGATTCGTTTGTGGTATCGTAGCTCCTAAATGGAAGATCTGATATTAATTTGTATGTTTTTGCTTGAAAGGTAATTTAATCGAAGGTGTTACTGATTCATTTTCCACAAAAAAATCCAAAGCGGTTCATTCGTTTAGGAGCTACGATTTCACAGACAGGCACACGGGTACTTAGACACTTTTAACCTATAATACTACTCTTTTAGCCGGGGGTAAAAAATATAGACAAAATTGTTTAGTTCAAATAGCAGACTGATGATGTCTTTTTTTTACATCATTTATCATAATATTGTTAAACTGGATTGAATATGAGGCGTTATACAATATATTTGGCAATAATACTCATTGGGAAATAAATTAGCATAGAAAATAATTGAATTAGTATACGAACAATCGAGCAATTTATACATACAAGAACAATAAGCAGAAACAAGACACTTATTCGCACCGTACATTAGTTTTCACAATTTCTAATGCAACAAATTTGAAAATTAGTCATAACAGCCTCCTTTAACGCCCAAATATTCACTGAAAGCGCTGGCATCAATTTGATTGTCCATACCAACTACGCACCCAACGAATACTGAAATATTTCCAATGTTAAACTTATAATAATATATCCCATAGATTTTGAAATTATGTGCCTTTGGGTAAAAAAAAAAAATTATATAATTTTGAATATATAATTTGGGAATATCCTATTCAAGTATACAAGTGTAATCAAATGAATACTAGGAAAATTCAAGCTTCCTTAATTCATAATAGCAACTCTATTTCATAAAGCTAACTCTAGTCAACCAATTTCTTATGTGGTATGCCTAAAGTAGCGACTTCGATTCTCCCCGTCACAAGAAACGTTAATTTAAAGTAGTGATGGATGAGGATGTCCTTCGTGAGCAGTCAGCCCTTCTTTTTTGTAGCGATTACATTTTTAATAAAGTCACCAAGTTTTGATATAATTTTATTGAAATGATTATTTGGAATAATATGACACTTCCAAAGCCAGTTTGGCTACATTAGCAACTGATAGGAAAATCGAACAACAAGCACAAAGGTCACTTTTCTGCGATTTTGATACAGTATGAAAACATTACAGGTAAAAAGTAAATTTCATTAGTATAATATTCTTAACAAAAGCATAAAAAATGTATGTAAAAAATATTTTCAAATAAAAAATATTAATTTTTATAAAAATAATCTAACACAAATATTAAAATGTGTATATGGTATGCACATCCTGAGCCTCAGAGCCTCATTTACCACAAACATACAGAGATACCATAAAATCATAATCCCATGTCATTAAAAAGACTCATTAGTTTGTAGAGCGTTAAGTTATAACTGGATGTATCTCTAAAACATATCTACTATCCATCCATCCTAGCCTAGCCTAGGCTGAGGTTGTTGATAAAGAGGTTATATAATAATGTTGATATTATATCATGACCGACCGACCGGAGGTATTGTTCGTTATATAATATCCAGAGAGTAATGGCTCCTGCTAACCCTACCTCCTGTAGAGCACCTTGTGTTGTCGATGTGTACCCGTCTGTGTGTTCGTATACAACAGTGATCATGTAAACAAGAAGAGAAAACTATGTATGAGTTGTCCAGATGAGAAACATATATTTTATAATCGTTATATTGTATACCAGGTGTTTACTTTGCAGACAGAACTTGGGTTACTGAAAAATTACCTGTATGCTCAAGTAAGCAACTTCTGTTAAGAAAGCTATACGAATAGAATTAGTACACCAAGAGTTAAACACACCGAATTGATCGTTAGCTGGACAACTTGTTCTATTATATATCGATAAGATTGGCATTATTTACACAGTAAGAAAAGAGTAATCTTTTAAAGAAAATATGTTCTTAACATGATGGCAGTATCTAAATACTTGGTTAACGAAAATTTTTAAGAATTTTTATTTTTGTATAAAGTAATGTGTCTTTCGTTCTCCTTCTGTCAACTCAAAAATATTTACTAGTTATAGCCAACGGGCAAATAAACGAGTTTATTGCGATCAAGCATATTTTTTAGAAGAACTTGAACTTGAATTAAGGTAGCACGAGCGCCAAGGAAAGTTTAGAATTGTGGTTGCAATTATTTGTACCTACCTTATTTTCAACTTTGATGATGAATTTTGCTATGTTACTTCATTAATGTAGATGAAAAATAAGAATACGATATTTGCCTTGGTTTTCAAAGTATTGAAAGCTTAATAATTAAACAAATTTTTCAGTTTTCTATATTTTGAAAATGACTCTAGGTGTCGAAAACTTGTATTCTTTCTTTTCGTCTTATATTGGCTAGTTATAACATAATTCACTATCAAAATTGAAAATATATATTTTTATTAATTTGTGTCCCCAGAAGGTCATACACCCTAATTAATCGGGCACAACGGAAAAATGCCAGTTTACGAAATATGCCAAGCGTGTATTCGGCCAAATAGAGTATCGATTCAATCGGTGGAATTCAAGTCCCTATAGCATTACAAACAAGTTATCGGACGAGTTGATGTAAACTAGATAATAAGTTTCTATATTCTTCAAGAAGATACTTTAATGTTTTGTTAAATATGTCTAAATTTGAAACTAAATATCCATTTATGATATTTGAATTGACAATAGCCACAAATGTTAGAATATATTATTATTATAAACTTTGAAATTGAATTCAATGCCCTAGTGTTTCAATTATTCATGCAAGGTAATTTACATATATATGCTTTCCTAAGGTAAAAGCAATTTCCATGCCATTTTCTTGGTGCTATTACTATTAAGTGCTATATACTAATTGGCCAGTGGTAAGTAAATGTATTTTAGGACATAAATGGAATTTTCTTCACATTAATAAATTTATAATTTCTATAACTTTTTTCACAGCTTTGTCAAAAATATCAAAAGTGTTTCAGCGCAATCTTTGACAAAATGTAGATGTCATTTGTTCAATTCAAAAATACCGAGTAGACAAAAGTGGGGGGCACTGATAAGAAATTTCAAACAATTTATTGCCAGTATAGCAACAGCGCTGATTGTCAAGACGTTATCACAGAACGAATAAATAACTCCGAACAGGCTCTATTTTTTTTTTTAATTAGAGGCTTAAGCCTATCCCACAAAAATTCCGTTTTGCTACTTTTTTAAATAAATGAGTGTCATGTATCGCTCTTGAAAAACGATAAGATAAGTCTATCAATACATAGTACAAAACAAAGTCGCTTCCGTTTGTCTGTCTTTAATCCCTCTGTATGCTTTGATCATAAATAATACGTAACGGATTTTGATGTAGTTTTTTCTAAAAGGTAAAGTGATTCAAAAGGAAGGTTTCTTTCTGTAATACATGCATAATATAGTAGAGTAAGTGGGAAATGAGGGTTGAAAGGGATGTGCTTCAAAAACTTAAAAAATCGTGCATCGATTTAAATCAAATATAGGCAAGATATACAACCAGTGGAAAGGAGGAGCGAAAAAGTAAGGTTGTATAATCGTATATTTTCAAAATATACCCAATTGGGGTATCAAATAAAAAAGCATGACGTGTATATTATAAGACTGTAGCCCCTACGCAAGGGCTATGGGGGAAGGTTAAAGGGGGGATGTTTCTCAGGAAAGCGGGTAGTTCGCAGCTAGTAACAAGTAAAATATACCCTATAACAAATTCGAAAATATAGATGTCGTTTGTTCTATAAAAACAATACCGATTAGAAAAATGTATGAGGCACTGACACGAAATTTTAAACGATTTATTATCAGTATGGCAACAGCGATGATTGTCAAGACGTAATCACAGTTTCAGGCAGGCGTTAAACTATTTAACCTATCAAAATTTCGCTTTACAATAGTATGGCAACTTTTTTTGATCAACAAAAGAAATATGGCATAAAGGTTGGCGTATATTGCTCTTGAAAGGTGATGAGTTCAGTCAATAACAAATAAAATATACTTTATAACAAGTTATTTTAGTCATTCTGCGTGTATGACCCAAAGACCAACGCCATTATCATAACTTTACTTTCAATTATTATGTAATTCGAGCAAATTTGTATATTATATATAAGTGGTCCAGTATTCTATAAAACGCCCTCCTTTAACGTTCTTCCACTCATTGCTAAGAAAAACTATAACGGCGTTAAATTAAACGAATTGGTTGATACTTGACTTCAAGGAAACGAGAACAATGAACGGTAAATTTATAACGCTGAAAATTAATTTTTTTATGTGCTGTATCTATATATATATATATATATAATATATATATATATATATATATATATATATATATAATATATATATATATATATATATATATATATATATATATATATATATATATATATATATATATATGAATTTTTTTTCTTGGATGTGTACAGTGTACAAACATATCTTGATTAATAAAAAAGGAAAAGTCGATTTATTCAATTTGAATATTTAATCCTTTTCTGCATTTTGGTTTTTCTTGGTTTTTCATGTCAGAACATTTACTCATACCTACTTTATGTCAAACGAAACTCGTGAGAAACAGGGCTCCATAACTTAAGTCATATTTTCATACTGTCTGCGAGTTACAGATAATATACAGGGTTTTTCAAAGCACTGCCCGCATTTTAAAACCTCTTTTAGCTGCAAAACGAAAAGGTCTATCGGATTGAATCAATAACTATAAAATTTTAAAATTTTTGTTTACGTCAGGTTTGTTAAAGATCATATCCGGATCCGGAGTTTTTTGTGATGGGCACATATTTACTTATTTATACTGCTACAAATAAAGTGATAAATGGTAACTTTTTGCCATTTTTAATACGTTTTTAAGCATTATTAAAGATAAACAAAGAGATCTCTAGGATAAATACGTATTAAGACTACCATGTAGTCATTATCATTATGAATTAGCTCGTTGTTTATTTGGTGACGATCTCCATATTGGTGTATTGGTATGTGTACAACTTTTCAAGTATCTAGCAAATTGTGACATCGGTCAATCAGTTTTGATGAGGTTATTCGTATTTGGTCAATGAACGTGGAAATGAGAGTCCAAATACGTATATTTATAATATAAATTTGGTCTACGAAACTGGAGAAAAAACGAAATTTAATTTGTTATCGCGCTACCACTCGATACACAAGGACTCAAAAATATGCTATTTCCATTGGTTACTGGTATAAACTTGAATACTTATACGTCTGAAAAATATAGTCAATTGTTTAAAATAACATTGTGTGTGTAGTTAGAAGTAGGGAACAAAAGTTGTAAAAAGTAGGTACACCGTAACAACTTCTGTCACCAATTTTCTTATGGTAAATTGTAGGTCATAAAACCTAGAAATGGATTTTTCGATTTTCCAGTTTTTCACTTTTCGTTTACTCAAACATGAATTAAATATCATCAAATGATGTTTTCTTCTAAAGCTCATTTAATTCTTAATTCTAAATTATAAATTCATATATATTCTAAAACTCATATTCTATTTCATTTTTGCAAGAGAATTGCAGTGGAAATTGATTCTTATTATTACTACAGACGAAATGGTGTTGGCGAATATTATGAATTTACATAACATAAATAATGTTGTTAAATGTTAAAAACACTTTTATTCATTCTAAAATATAGTCTTACACTACTTAACAAGTTTTACAATAGTCTTCATGTAATTGTAAGTGTAATGATTTGTAAATATGTTACGTAAGGTGTACCAAGCATGGACATTTTATAAAGGCTACAAAGTTGTTATTTAAAGTAGGTTTCTACTAATTATACAATTGTTGTCTTCTTTACTTTTAGTAGATATCAATCACAACGAGTTTCCATCTTTGAATCCGCGCTTGGATTTGCATACGTTTCTTCATTCCAATTTGTTCATTTTCTTTAAAAATAGTATACAAGTTTTTGATTGATGTTTCCCTTACGTTATATATAGAGTACGCTCTAGTTTGGTATGCTGCTATTAAAGTATTCGACTTTTGATGATCGTACTTAATTTCTTAAGAAGCTGATAAAGATATGCTTAAATAATTTTTGAAAAAATTGACAACAATTTATTCATTTTATACCTTTTTATATTATTTCTGAAGCATTCTCCTCTTCAAACCTTATCTTTCTTATCCCTTCAAACCTTATCTATCAAATTCCGTGTTTCAAGCCTCATTTTGTAGCATCTCATATTGATCTCTGACGAAAAATAGACTCCGTGTACCTACCGATTGGGGAAAAAAAGACTAGACAATTAAATAATTTTAACCAAAAGATACAACGTAAATTGAAATAATTTTAAATAATAAGGGTATCAGGCAAATATGATTCGAATGTAACAATTTTGATAGATGTTTGCCTAATACTGAAGACATCATTAAGAAGTAAATCAATCAGCAACTGTAAAGATCAAATTAAACTATTTTTAAAACATGTTCTCATAATATTAATTTAAGAACTTGTTATTTTTCTACGAACTTTGTTGGATGTAGCCAAGGGTACAGGGTAGCCGCGTGTTATTTTAGCCATGGAAGCAGAATTCCTCATGTGTTACAGAGCTAGTAATAATTATTACATAACACATTTATTATTTAACACATTCTGTAAATTTTACAACACGAAATATGTGTTATAATATGTTTTAGAAATGTAATATAACTCCCGTCTTGTTTTCTCTCCTCCAGTATTTTACATAAATAAAAATGTCGTCATAAAACAGTGCATCCATGTTGAAAACAATCTAACAAACTTGTTGTTATATTCTTATTCTACAGACTTGATCTAGATGTATAAACACGTTTAGATAGACAACAGTATCTACTAAGTCTAGTACAATATAATGGGGGAAAACACCTACTTGATGAAACCACCTGAAGTTATCACTATACTATATTTTCATATAGTAGGTACGCACAAAAAATAAAATAATATGAGAAGCAATAATTGCCATTATCAGTGAACGATGGTGCCCTTTAAAAAATTAAATTAATTTTTGTTGTGACTTTGCGAATCGAACCCCCTACTCTAGCATACCAAAGAACGGAATTAGTTACGCCTTAACCAACTGAGCTACTAAGGTTGACTTAACCTAACACAACCTAACCTAACATACACAATAAGAGTAATTACGATTAGCTAATTCATACTGATGATGACTACTTGCTAGTCGAAAAACGTATTTGTATAATACAAAAAATTGATCTACGAATTTGAGGCAAAAAATCGAAATTCAGTTAAGATATTATTATTATTATTCATAAGAGGGCCAGTGTTCTAGGATAGGTGTTTAAAAAAGAGACGAAATAGTGCATTTTCGGAGCGAAACAGTAATAGGTTTATAAAAAGTCTAAAATAAAATAAATAATTAATGAATCAAAAACAAAACAAATCTGAAAAGAAAAAAACAAGTCCAGTAGTTTACGTAGCGGTTTTAACAGTAAGAGAGCATTAAAGCCGGGACCAGCTCAAATATTCCCATTAATGGGCCCCGGCTATTAAAGTCGCTACGTAAACTACTGGACTTTTTTTTCTTATCAGAATTTCAAATTCTTTTAATAAAGTACAAATGATTTTTTCGATATCCGTCAAACTTGATATGTAACATTATAGAAAACCTTGATCTACATTTAGTAAAATATTTATAGTGATGGAACAAAATCAATTTTTTTCATTACGTTCAAGCATAAAGATCGATTTATTAGAAAAATTGGTAGATTTTATTCCGAGACTAATAGGCCAATTCTCAAACGCAGTTTTGTTTTAACTGTATAATTTCGGAAGAAAATCTCGGCGTGTGTACTTGCTATATGGTTATGCATCAGTAGACATATATTCAATCTTATTCATAAACGTTACACTATAAAGTTATGTTTACGATACAAGAACTACCTACGTGGTAGCTATCAGCCGGTAGGCTTGTATAATAGTAAATTTATGAACGTAGAATAACGTAGTGATAATAACAATAACTATCACAGCGTGATAACCAAAGTCATATATAAACAAATAATGATAACAATTATATTTTCATATCTTGTGTGGTTAAGTTGAGATTGAATAATTAAATGGACGATGTTTCTATACGTCTGTCTTTCAGACTTACAATCGATATCAAAAAAAGTTTTATTTCATACAAACGTTGGAAATGATTGATAAATATCAAATATTAATTTTATAAAATTCTACGTTTGCTCGGATTTTGTCGAAGAACTCGAAACTTTCGCGAATTTTATCTTTTATGATTTTATAATCAGCATCTTACGAATTAATCGTGTGTGTATATATCGGGAGAGAGCATTTTCTAATGATATGAAAGTTAGTCCTACTGGTGTTTGACTAGCTTCTGGAAATTATCTCAGATTGTTGGATGGTCTACACACAATGTACATATTTCAGAAAATGCCTCCATATTCAATCAAACAAAAATTAACCCGACAGCACTCGCGTTATGAGCATTTGGCTCACGCTCAATTTAAAACATAAATAACTCCTATTTTTCAAATTGTATGTCTGGTTGAAACTTTTTCTTTCTTCATATAATTTAATGTATTTATGAGTTATAAATTTTTCAGATTTTTTTAAACCAATCTTCAGTTTTTAAAAACTGAAAATTTTTTCCAGTCCTGTGAAAAATTGTGAGAATTTCTTTCATTACAAAAGTAAAGGTGTAATAAAAAAAAATTAATTTCGAATATTTTTGAGTCTGTTTGAGTATGTATACTTTCGTTAGTTTAATAAGTCGTACTGAGAAAATTTAAAAACATGTGATAGAAATATGGGGAATTTAGTTAAAATGAACTTAATTATTTAGATTATTTCTCTGCTCTAATATTCTAACTCTCAAACACCATTGGATAACGTAATCAAACTATTTTTAACTAGCATATGCATTAAAAAACAAATTTATATAAAATTAAGAAGAGGTTAATATTTACAAAGAATATTCTAATCGCAAAGTATTGAAGCGAACGTGTGAGCAAATATTTCATCACGCAACTTAAGTTTAACCGAACGGTTGGCGCGAGTATTAGCGGGTTAGATTTTATAAGTGAAAATCTCCCTTGAAAATTTGTAATATGCTCTTATGTGTTAATTCACCCAACAGCCAAATCAAAACGTTTACAATCACGTGAAATTTTAGTTTTTGAATAAATAATTCACAAATTGTTGTCGGCATATTGCGTTAGATTAATTTTAAAAACCATTATCTATACGTATATTGCTTATTATGACAATATTTTTCAAAGTTTAGTCTATTGTTTGTATGGTGACCTTGAATTTTATCTTAGGCTTGAAGCTTTATGAAAGTCAATCTAAGGTCAAAACTGAAAATAGATACAGTAGCACTTTTAAGCAAAATTTTAAACTAGAAAGTTACCCCTTTTTAAAAATGATGAGCTACCTTTATACGTTGCGTAATTCTAATGAATAATCATCGCTCCAGAGATCTTTATTGAATAACTTTTCAACGATTTTTCGCTTTACGCATATATTTTGCGATATGTCCTAAAGAAGGAAGGTATAAGAACTATATACCCTCTTGAACATTTGAACCAACCTACAATTAACTAAATAAACATTTCAACATTGTCACATATTGATCGTATAATACCAAATTTTGAATTTTTTTTTTCTGAGGAAAAATTAATGCACGATTTAAATTTTTTGGTATTATGTCTTTTTCGTACAAAATTGGTTGATTTTCATTCAAAATTAATTAAATTTTTCAGTTGATATATCTACCAGAAAGTAAATTAAATTAAATGATTTTAATTAATTTTAAATTAACTATACAAAAAAAATCAATTTAGAAGATAAATTGAACGTATATAAACAATTAATTACTGAGGATTGTAATATAATTAACACTGGTTGAACAAAAAACAATTAATCAAAATACTACGTACGTAACAATATACAATAAACAACATTATTTGTTGTAGGTAGGTATAATATCGTAAACCAATAACTTCAAAACTTCATCTGTAATAATAATAATCGATACATGTATTAAGAGTCATAAAATTAGCTATCAGTGTTGTTTATTATGACTATTAACGAGACGAGCTTTTTTTTATGCAAAAAATGTATACTTTCAGATTAAAATGTATACTGGTGTTGTGAAAAAATTGAAACGATCTTGGACAGATATTTCTCATCTTAGATTATTAAAATGTATATCTTAAGAGAGTTCCAAAATTGACGCAAGATTTGAATGTCCATTTACGTGGAAAAGTGTTAATAAAGAAAACGCAAAACTTTTGTACAAACTATTGTTTAAATAGAGATTAGACTTCAATTGTCCAAATCATAGGATTTAATATTATGGAACTTTTTTCATGGATTTTTTCAAAGTCTCACTTTTGACAATGAGTCAGCGGTTACTCACGCATGGATGGAGAAAATTGAGATCTATATATCACCATTATTTACTTATATTTTTGCAAAAGGGTGGTTGGAAATTTCGACTAAAAACTTTGTGCTATCAAGATCTTAGAATATTATCTGACATGCTATAAATTTTACAGGTTATGCTATTTTATACAAAATCTTTACTGCAAACTTTATGGATTAATAACAAATTTACAACTTTTAATGAAAAAACTGTGTTTTCTAGAAAAGTTATTCTTGCGTGCCCCTTATTAACAGCTATAAAATGAAGTAGATAATAAATACGTATACTTAAACAACCATATTTGCAAATTTAAATTATCTAGTTGTTGAAATAATGGTTATTTTCCTCATTTATTTATAAATAGCCACTAAAATTTAAGCGTGAAAGAGTTGAATAAATGTACTTTATCGTGTGCAAAGTAAAGGAAGTTCAATTACAATTTCGTGGACAAACTTTTCAACAGAAATATTCATGCCTTTATCCACTTTATCTAGCGTCTGCATAATTGCATACACACATGATTAATAAGAATTGTTTTTACTTGCCGCTGTGCATCACCTCTTTTGTACTTTTGTGCACTATATGCTTTAGAATATTGAATTTTTTGGTTCAGACCATTTGTATCATCTAGTTGTTTATTTCTAATTTTGAATTTCTTTATATAGTGATAAGCACACACAAATAACTTGATTATAGTTCCCGACAGAAATATTTTGACCAGTTTCTAAGTTTGAATCGAAGCTATTTGATTTCCACAACAATTTTTGCAACAACATGTCCTACTATCCATTAATGCTCGATTGTATTCCCTCTACATTTATATAACACCAATCATTGAATTTCCACACTCATTTATTAAAAGTTTGCCACTTTTTGACATATTTTTTTGATAAAGCAGATATAATTTTATTATTGGGAATGTACATACAAAGCGAAGAGTAAGACAAATTTTATTTCTTTTGTTATTTCCATTTTCAGTTGTATTAAATCAAATTTCCTGAATTTTTGATAAAATTGACTCAATCTTTAATGAAAACTTATTCTTATTTTTATTCCAATTTATTTGTCTTATTTCAAGGGATATAATTACTATTTATCAGATAAACGAACGAACATGTATGTCTAACAAGGGACTATTTTATATTGTTATTTTAAATTTATTCCCTATTTAATTGACTAATTACTTTTCCAATTATTGTAAATTGAATCATAAATAAGAAATTTATTTTTAAACGATATAGAAAAGTTATATAAAAACTTTAATTATAAATGTGTGACACATTATGGAAACTTCATTACTTATGGGAAAAATTAAAAACTAAAACTAAAAGAAGGAAGT
This sequence comes from Chrysoperla carnea, assembly GCF_905475395.1. Taxonomy (NCBI): domain Eukaryota; kingdom Metazoa; phylum Arthropoda; class Insecta; order Neuroptera; family Chrysopidae; genus Chrysoperla; species Chrysoperla carnea. Next base: position 51,037,005 of record NC_058341.1, read on the forward strand.
ATACTTTCTAAGAAACTAATTGAGTAGATTTATATATTTAAAATTTTCAGAATTCCGATTTACGTAAAAGTAACATTTACAAGGGTGGAAAAAATTTTCTATTTGGAACTTTATGAGAGAAAACTTTATTCTTGCTATAGAATTTATAAATTTTATCAACGGTATTCGAAAATGAACTACTGTCAAGATAACAGTTCGTAAACTACACAAATAAAAGGTCACTTTGAAACTACGAATGTAATCGGTCCCTGTATAGCGATACCCACAATTACAAATCCTAAATTTTGTTACACGCAATTTTAAACTTTTCATGGACAGAACACTTTAAAATAATAAAACGCAGATATATGATTTGATTTCTAAGAAAATTTTCATGCTTCATCCCTTTTGTCACTTGCCACCGTAATCCTCTAAGGAATTCGTTAAGAACGCCCAAAACATAGCAGAGAGGAGAAGTTAGGACAAGTTTCGAAAATGGAAAATAAGTTTGGATATGTTAATCATGTGGCAACCAGAATAATACTACATCAACCTATCTAAAAATTTTCAACCCCTTCCGAGCCAGAAGTGAGAATATGAGGAATCTTGGCTTAATATTATTTTATGTTTTATATGTGAAATTTTTGAAGAGAAAAACCCAATCTTGCATTTTCTATGTATGCATTTTATTCCCTATTATTCTCCCGATACCTCTTGTCTCTATTTTATTGAGGATTCGCCTCTCTTAGAAATTATCGTTTCTCCCTTGAATTTTCTCAGTTTGTTATATTACTGAAAATTATCCTCTTATCTCAACACTCAAAACTGCTACCTTTGTATTGATATTTGAAAATTTAAAATATCTGCCTTTTTTACTACGTGACACAAAATCATTATTGAAGCTTTAATATTTTCTGCAGACAAGAAAAGAAATAAAATTTAATATCCTCTAAAAATTTATCAGATCAAGAACAATTGAAATATTAATAAATGAAAAAAAAATATATTAATTTTTTTCATAATGATATTTATGGTCAAGATAAAGAAAGTCAACCTTCCCCGACTCATATCCTAACCGCTCCCCCTCCCATATCGAAGCTTTATCAAATGGAGTGATAGTATAAATTGTAAAGGCAAACAAACAATAAAATACAAAAAAAAAAAAATGAAAAACAAAAATAAAAGAAAATAAATATTGGGAAAAATGTATACAAATATATACGGAGTAATAAAAAATATTAAATTCTCCTGGATATAGCCTATACTTATGAACACAGTGAACAATGTTATACAAAATCAGATAAAGAAAGTAGACGCCGAGTAAGGGATAAATGTACAGAATGTTTCAAATTTCTCTGAATAAAATTATCGACTTGGAAAATGTGAAAAATTATCTGTACATCAAACACTCTTCTTCTAAAGTCTCATATTGACGAGTAGATGAGAAGGATGTTTTATATTTGATCTGAGTTTGTAAATAAGTTTAAAAAATGTAATCAAGTGCGATCGATTCCACGAAATGCGTCTAAAAGCAGTTCTCCAAAATTAATTTAATAGCTTCAATGTTATTTTGAGTTTAAGTAAGAGGTTTATAAGGCGATTCCTGCTTTAATAATGTACGAGCGCCGGGGAAACTTTGGATAAAAGGCTTGATTTTTTATATGAAGTTGAACTAAGTCTAAATCAAGTCTGAAAATTTTCGGGTGGATGGGGGTTGCCCGATTATTTTAATAAATATATGACTTTTAAAGTATGCAACTTTAACATTGGTCATAATTTTAACATGTTAAAACGGTAGATGGATGATATGTTTTCATAGATTTCGACAAAACTTTTGAAATAATTAAATTAAATCTTTCTTAATTATTGCAAACAAAAAAAACCCGTTGTGTCCGACTAATTAAGGATTTATAAGCACGATAGTGGGAACACAATTTTCAAAAATTATTTTATCAATTTTGATGGTGAATTATGTTATAACTTGACAATATAAGACGAAAAGTAAGAAAAAATTTTTCAATGACTGGAGTATTTTCAAAATATTTACAAATGAAAATTTTGTTTAAACTATAAGGCTTTCGGTATTTCAAAAACCAAGGCATCGAAAAATTGTATTCTTTTTTTTCGTCTATATCCATGAAGTTATTACAAAATTCGTCATGAAAGTTGAAAATAAGGTAAGTACAAACAATTTCAATTTAAAGTCTAACCTTGCCGTGGCGCTCATATTACCTTAACGTTAATCGATCTAAAGAAATAACGTTCAATAAATTAAAAAAATTTTTAACGTGCTTTTCTTCACTTATAACTTACAAAATGTAATAAACTCTTAGAGGGCTTTAACGTACTTCTATTGTCCTATTAATTTGAGAATTTGAAACTCATATCAAGGTCCGATGACAATACTGTAATTTAATAGTTTTATCCTAGGATCCTCACCAGGATTACCAAGATCGAAAATCTTATCTTTATAACTCGAATAATTTAATCTTGAAATATTGATAGTCTCTAGAACGGCCAGATGGTGTAGTGGTATCCATTCCGCATGCGGGAGGTTGTCATATCGAAACCCAGTTTGATTTTTAAAAAATCTTATATTTTTTTCACAATAAGAAAATATATTATTATAGTTTAAAAAAAAAAAAAAAAAAATGTTTTGTTACACTAAAAACAAGTTAATAATTTCAATTGTATTGTAAAATTTAAGGCGTGCGGTGGTGAGTACAAAAAATGAATGTAGAGCGCATTCCACGCTTTGAATTTTCCTTTGCCATTAAAATTATTATTTACTTTTCAGTGCAATAGCATTATAGCTTAATAAGTTATAAGCTCTAATGCTATAATGTATAAAATTAATTTGTTTTAAGCAAAAGTTTAATTTCCATTAAACTTCAAAAATCCTTAATGTTACTCGCCCCCATTTCTGTTATAAATGCAAATACACCTGCTTGATATATATAGTTTCGAACTCTCAATAAAATATATGCTTATGCGGGAAAATATAATTTCCGATTTTTATTTTTCTCAAAGTAACTTTCAAGTTGGAAACCTCTCACTTAAAAGGGCGTTTTTCACTTCATTGGAAATTATGTCGTAGCAACTTCAGATTACTTTGATGTCATTTATCAGTCCACGTCTCTTTATTTTTACTGTAACAAAAACAGCTAAGTTCGGTACTTGAAATACTAGACTTAAATTTTTTGAAACACTTTATACATTACGTTCAATACTCTTATCTATTACACCAATCAACAAGAGAAAAAAATGTACCTTAATATTACGAGCCTATTTGTAAACAAACTTGGTAACAATGGATTGGTATTGTAAACCATTGAATGATATACATTCTACATACATACAAAGTACTTTTTTTTAGTGCACTATTGATACCTATTAGTACATATTGAAAATATTGATCTATACGTATGCGAAAGAATGCACACATATAGGGAAAAAAAACAAACGTTAAGTGTCGTTCCTCCTATATTGTTGATATACCTAATACCAGGATTCAAACGGTTCAGTTGGAGTGTATTTTACTACATAGCTTACGAAGTCGTAGGATTGGTTTTACCGTCTTGTATATCAAAACTATGATAATAATAGCATTATTTTCTTTAAATTCCCACTCTTTATGGAGGATAATTATGATAATCAAATCAGAAATCAAAATTGGTAATTCATAGATAACATTAGTCATCATGATTAGTCATATCATTAAATAAATGATATGAATAGTAAGCACCTACATGATTTCTAAAAGTTCTAAAAAAACAACAAGTGAAATTTACAAAATTTAAAAAAGTCCCGACAAATGCGATTTATTCCTTGTAAACCGATTTTTTAAAACTTAGCTATAAAATATTCTCAAACAAGTCGGTTCGACCGTTTATTGGCTACGATGCCACTGAGAAATACACAGACGCACAGATATACACTTTAAACTTATAACACTCCTTCTTAAATCAATATCAAAGTGATGGTCAAGGACATCCGATGAGATGAAAAGGATACTTCGCGACCTGTCATTTTTTGCGCCAAATTTTTGGAAATATTGTAATTGAAATATTTGAGTTGCTCAGTTCTTTTGAATTATTGTTTTGAATTACCTAATTATTTTATCATTTCACTTTTCGAAATGAATTGAGCCAGGTTTATTTAGCCAATCATTTCTATAGTAATTATTTAGATATTAAATCGCCAATTTTCTAGTTTTTATCTAAGAACACTCTCCGTTAAATTACCTTTCAAATGAAACTAAAAAAATTAAAATCGGGTTCAGCCGTTTAGGCGCTACGATGCCACAGGCAGAAACACACTCAGACACACACAAACATAGCGGTCAAACTTATAACACCCTATTTTTTAGTTCGGGGGTTAAAAATAACCAAATTTAGAAAAAAAATCATTAAATCGTGGTGTGCTTGATTTCAATTATTGTAAATATTTTCTTGGCAGATATTGGTAAAAGTAAAGTCACTATAAAATACTTTAAAAAGCACACGCTTTTTTACGATTTTCTTCAGGTGGTTGTCAAATCAGTATTAGTTTTAAAATGCTTTTAACTCAGCTGTCCATTTATCACGTATTCTGTATGATAATAGCATGATAATAAACATCTGTAATTCTGTATATAATAGACATCTCTCTTACACTACTTATATTCTAAATATACTTGTTTCTGTTATACAAAAAATTTGAAAAACTTCGAAGGACTGTATCATAAGAATGAAGCGGTCAATAGTTTTGGTTTGTTTTTAAACTCGCATGCTCAAATTCATGAATGTCCAGTTAGTTTTTTGGAAATATCTTAAATCTAGTTTTTTTCTAGAATTAAAAAACATGTTAAAAACACAACAAAACGCAACCTTTCCTATGATCTCCATGCTAATTAACCGAACTTTAATTGTATTTAACTCGAGTAAGAGACGGTCAATCGACTTCAATTTTTTTTTGTTGATGTGCAGGGCCGGATTTAAAATTTTGCCGCCCTTGGGCAGTCGAATAAATGCCGCCCCATCACTGAAATTTTACTCAAAATTATATAGATTTGATATCTTATTTTAAAAAAATTAAAATATTTAATGAATTGCAAATAATTTATTATGCTTATTATATACTCAATATAATGTAAGAAAATATGTTTTTGTTCTTAGAACTACAAATTTTGCACTAAGCTTGACTCAATATTACTTAAGGTGCAAAAATTATAATTTACCCACTTTCGATTTGACAAATAATGTATAAGTTGAATTTCTTAAATTATCCCCTAAATAATAAATGATTAATTGAAAGAATAAAAAATTCCTATAGAGAACTTTTGATGACTATAAAAGAAATTTTTTTCCACTTTCCAAATTTTGCCGCCCTAGAAAATTTGCCGCCCTGGGCACTAGCCCCGAAAGCCCCTAGTGTAAATCCACCACTGTTGATGTGTTATTATATTCCTAGTAACTATACAAAAATTTAGAATTTTCTGTCGATATGCCCATGGCAAGACAACTACCTTAAAAGTTCTGATGAGAATCATCCATACTATGGAAATTATTGTATAAATTTGTCACTTCTTACTAAGCAATTGTCATTGCTGTACATTTTTTTTTTCTCTTTCTGTCTCTTCCGCCAATTTCGTAAGCTACAACCACTTATTTAAATGAAACTTATGAAACAAAAGAGGTTTTAAAATCGTCAAACAATGGACGGCGAAAATTTGACAAATTTGAGAATTAATAATTTTAAATATTTTGAAGAAAATAACAAAATAAAATTTTCTCCTGGTATTTTAAATATGTACCGTATACAAAATTTAACCTTCAACGGAAGTTTATACAGATGGCAGATTTCTAATTTCAAGGAAATAATAATATTATACAGAAGACCCAAGTGAATTACTTCAAGGAAATAAATCAGAAATTTAAAACGAAATTGATCTCCAATAAGAATAAAAATAAAGTTTAATATAAACTGCTTTTAGTTACATGCGTCAGATGTTAGCTTTATTATTATTTCTAAGAATTTTGTAAATATTATTTAACATTCTTTTTCTTAAAACGAGTTTCTTTCTTTCGAGTTTTCTTAACACGAGATATTTTTTTTTTAGTTATCATTGATGAAATTTATCAGTTTTATAATTTGGTGTGTGAACTCCACACAAACTCTTTACATAGACTTAAACTTGCATCGATCGGATACCTTCCAATGTAAAAATTTTTTAATTCGTTCTTTCTAAAAATTTTTTTAATTCTTAATCACTTATCTTTAGGCTTTAGAGACACAAAAATTTTATAGAATAAATGTCTACCACACACTTTCCTCTCAGCTGAATATTATGCAAAATCTATGGTCCCCAAAACAGATATTATCGTCTATATTTGAAATAAGATCTCATATCGTAAAACCTTTTTTTAGATTTTGTTTTCTTGGAACTTTTGATTTTCCTTGAAGGACGATGGATTATTTAAAATATAAAACTCAATATCCATATTGTTCTCACACCAAATTTGTTTCGAAGAAAACTCGATACTTCACGAGTGGATTGAATTGGGCAGAATTTTTTATGTAGAATATAATTTATGCTACAGCTTCTTCTATAATACAGGGTGATTCAATAAGAAGTTGCCACTTACATGAGAGAAACGTTGTACAAATATACCAACTAAAAGGAAGGACCCTTGAACTTTACGACAATTAGAATAATAATTTTTTTAATTTTTCAAATATATTTTCATTTGTAAATCAATGAAAATGTTAATAAATGTTACATTGATGTAATATTGCAGTGCGGTACTCTTGACTAACCCGTGGCCGTTTTTTAAATTAGTATTAGGACAGTACGTTTTAAAAAGAATTCAATTTGAAATACGTATTTGCCTAATAAACATTATTCTTCTTTTTAAATTGTTGTATTCAGTACTATGAGAACATTTATAAAAACTGTTTCATTAGAAACATATTCGCCTATTCAAAATAACATTAAATTTTATTTCTCTTAGATTTATGGAGGATTTCAGATTCTAAATCTCAAATGTAAGAGAAGCGGGTACATTTTAAGACGGTGGGTCTATTTTTCTTCATAAGCCAGCACGATTAGCTTCAAAATGGGTAATAAATAATGAAATTTGGAAAAGGAATGAAAGGAAAAAGATATCGCCATGTGACAGAAAAACAGGTTTGAGAAATAATAAATAAGTTTATATAATGAATTATTAAAAAATTTATTTGTTTTTTATAGTCTATACATACATATTAAATATATGTTATTAATTTGATCATCAGCGAATTTTAAAATAGGCACTACTTTTGGACATGAATATGGTAGCTTAAAAATTTTAATTTATGATAACTCAATGAATTAAATCGATTTATAATGATTCTAATTTAGTTCTCATTCAAAAAAGTAATTAAAACTGAACTCGAGCCCCCGGGGTGCGCACAAACGTTGGGTACGTACATATGGGTTAAAATTATGCTTTTAAAATACACGGCTCGCCCCTTTCAGCGGTATTTACGTGGTAATATTATATTGAACAACCCTGTGCAGAATCAGAATAATCTTCTACTTTCATAAAATTAATTTTCTATATTCAATCGTTGTTATCTCAAACATACATTTTCAATGATGATATTGTATACAATGTTGCAGTGGATTAAATACAAACTCTATCTTTCTTTATTAAATTTTTGCAATATAGACTGCGCGATTTTTACATAAATAATGGAATAACCGATTACAGTTTTTATTATGGAATACTCAAAATATGGTTAGTAGGTCTAACACAACTTTCCGTATTAAAAATAACCCAACTCTGCTTTGACTAATTAATATAGTAGATATTATTTTGCCATAGTATTATGACTGTTAAAAACGCTGACATCAATTCAAATTTAAATTTTTATGTTTGCAATTTCTTTTAGAACAAATCATACATCGGTTAAAGCAACCAAATGTCGTTGGATTCAGTCAGAAATACCGGTCGGCATGTATACTCACATGTAGCACGACATCTATGAATACTATACAAAAATATTACCAAATTTATGATCCAATACATGCAGAGTTATCTATGAATACTAAAACCGAATCCTAACGAAATGTCATAATTAATATATTATGACCTATAGAAACTTTCATTCACAATTGAACCACCTTCAAGTTTTATTTTCACGACAAAAGGTAGCTTTTGTTCTTTCTCAAGGCCACATCTATTTCTATTACGGAAGCCATCAGATAGACATTTAAAGCCACTTTCTTATTTAAATATTAGTTCGGATATGTATATAAGAATTATTGCGAAGACAAAAAATTTTTATAAGATATTTACATAACACGCTTGAATCTATACCCAGGTATTTAATTAATGGGAAAAATATTTCTTCACTATTTTCAAGGATAGCATGCCCTTAATTTATCTTATTTTAAAGAAAACAGCAGAAATATAATACAGAAAACAGTCTTTATTCTCGAACAAATTTTCCCTTCTTCATTTTATTTCTGTTCGCTATTTCAATACTATATTAAATATAAAGCGTTTCAAGCCGGACAGTTCTGTAAGATAGTTCTGATCACTAAATTTTATGTAAGTCTATTAATTATAAATCGAAAATAATTATAATAAATTATAATACCAAACATTGATTTCAAGTGCTTGCTTAAAATACAGAAATCGAAACAATAGTCTGGGATCACTTGCTATAGCGAACAATTAGAGCTCTAGGTAAAACGCGATGGAATACAGAAATAAATATACGATACTCCTCAAAGTACTCTTTAGTACCGTTTAGTAAATACAACCTACAACTCCATCTTCTAAACTCTAGAACTATTGTACAAATTAATTCGAAAACGACCAAGTTTATTTCATTATCTAGTAGATGTCTACCAGTCAGTGAGAAATTTTAATAAAACTCATTTTCATGAGCGTTGTGTTCATAAATATTTGATTCGTAACACAGATGTCTCTAGTACCTACACCAAAATAAATGAATCTGACTTACCGACACAAACCATATGTAAAGAAAAATCAATGAAAGCATGCTTCAATGACGTCATTATTATGTCACGTGGAAAACATGTAGGTCAATCTATATATAATAAACGGTAGAGACATCTGGTAGCATTTTTATGCACATAAATATAAATTCGAAACAAAAAATACTATATTTTCCTATATAAATTATGGATATCGATAAAAATAAATTTAAAAAACACAAAACAAAATTGAAATATGAAAAACGATATAAATTTTGTAGACAGTAGTGTCATCTATCAACAACGGAGTATATTTTATTTAAATTACTTTTCCCAAAAAATATAATTTATGATATACACTGTATTTTATCATACCGTTGGGAAACATATTTCTTTATAATATTCATAAAAAAAATGGTGAATAGAAAATGTAGAACAATATATACAATATGAGTTTCAGAAATGAATTTTCCCTAGTACCCCTAAATGAAAAATCTTTTGAATGGTTTTCAATTATAATGAATTGAAGCGTATAGGAAATATATTCATATACGAATCCAATGGGAAATTGAGTGTTTATATACATATGTGTAATTTATCATTCATGCCCTCAATATTTTTGTAATAAATTGCAATAAAAATTCAACACATAAACAAATTGATATTGTATGGGTTATATTGTTTTGAATACTAATTTTTAAGCTTTTATCTTAATTGGAAATTAAACTAAATGGCGCTTTGTTGGTTCAAACTTAATTTAACCTAATTGGAAATTAAATGGTGCTTTATGAAAACAAGTTTTGGCACTTTGCTGTAATATGTCACATTTTAGATGAGTACTTTTTTATGTTAATAAGCAGCCAATTTTACGAGTTTTTCGCAAATAACTCAAATATATATAAATATATATATATATATATATATATATATTATTTTCATTTTTTGACTAATCATTCAACATTTCATAGTAAAAATGTTGAATGATTAGTCAAAAAATGAAAATTAGAACAAATTGGGAAAAGCAATCAACTTGCGTCAACCGTTCGGTAATCTTTAGACGCGTGATGAGAGATTTTCTCACGTGTTTTGCATATGCGTCCAATATTTCGTGCGTTAAATATCCTAAATTTGTAACTCATAACCTTTTTGGGCGTTATAAAATCGTTATAACCCGAGTGTTAATGGGTAAATGTTCTTTACAGCGGTATCACACTTTTTTAGTATTGAATGAGTTTTGAGTTATTTGCGAAAAACTCGTAAAATTGGCTGCTTATTAACATAAAAAAGTACTATATATATATATATATATATATATATATAATAATGGGGTTTAACCTCCGTTTCTCTGACATATACGCCTATAACAGAGGCCACCCACATCATTATTTGTGAATCTTTATTTATTTACAAATTATATTTACAATTACATTTTTGATGTGGGTGGAGTCGGTTACTACGTTCTTATCCAAGCGACGACAATGTGATCAATTCTGCACTCCCATTAATTATAATTGTTCACACTGCCGCTGCCTGGATTCGAACCCGCAACCTAAGTCTAAGTAAACTAACGGTCTATAACTAATGCTTTAGACCGCTCGGCCACTTAGATCATATATATATATATAAAGATCTTCAAAATTAACTGAAGTAGAACTAAGACAAAATGAATTTAAACCATATTTTGAGTTTTATGAATGACAGTAATTTCATTATATATATATTATATATATATATATATATATATATATATATATATATATATATATATATATATATATATATATATATATATATATATATATATAATAATAATAATGGGGTTTAACCTCCGTTTCTCTGACATATACGCCTATAACAGAGGCCACCCACATCATTATTTGTGAATCTTTATTTATTTACAAATTATATTTACAATTACATTTTTGATGTGGGTGGAGTCGGTTACTACGTTCTTATCCAAGCGACGACAATGTGATCAATTCTGCACTCCCATTAATTATAATTGTTCACACTGCCGCTGCCTGGATTCGAACCCGCAACCTAAGTCTAAGTAAACTAACGGTCTATAACTAATGCTTTAGACCGCTCGGCCACTTAGATCATATATATATATATATATAAAGATCTTCAAAATTAACTGAAGTAGAACTAAGACAAAATGAATTTAAACCATATTTTGAGTTTTATGAATGACAGTAATTTCATTGAGATTTTCAGTTTTGAGTTACACATTTTATTTAAGATGACTGGCTGAAAGCAAACTGTACACTTTTAAAATTTTAACAAAGGTAATAAAAGCAAGTAAAGATTGTATTTCCTCTTAGTACTTTTTATTTTTTGCGAAAAATTAACGTTTATTTCTCAATAAATTCCACGTTAAATTATATATTTTAGTACAAAAACAGAAACCTGAATATTTCGAAAAACTAATTTTCAGTTTTTCTTCACTCCAGCTAATCGATAACTGGTGTCATAATTCAAGAAAAATTGGTTGAGCCTTACTATCTCGTCTAGACTGTCAATAAATGCCACCATTTTTGAAAAAAGTTTGTACAAAAATTTATACGGTTAATTTTTATAGTAACTTCACTATACGGTCGATAAAGACTTAAACTGTTATACAAAAATTATTTTTCTTTGTTATCTTATATTGTTTAATTAACATTGGCGGCGAAAGGACCTTCTTAAAGATATCCGGATAAATTAGTTGAATATGGTGGGAGCGTCAAAAAATAAATATTGCATTGGCTATTAAATATGCTGTATACTTTCAATGCACTTCCACCATCTATTTACTACATCTACATAGTAGAATAATATACAAGACGGGTATTCCAATCATACCAAAATAATAAATATTTTTATTATATTTTATGGATATCTAAAGTATTCTTAATACTGAGAACAAGTCAATTAGTAATATCATTAAAAAACAGGTTGTTTAGAAACGATTTATTTAGGAATAGTCTTTCTAGAAGTACGTACGCATACGTGCACTTCGAGTACTAAAAACAACAATATTTTGATTGTCTGGTTGCACCATTCTTTAGCAAGAATGTGAAGCCATAAGGAAATGAATTTCTCCAAAACTTTCTCGCGAATTTGGTGGCATTCAGTAAAGTGAATGTTTAACAACATTCCTGAATAATTCTTGTTAAAAGCTCATGAACATTCTGTAGATGCAATAATGATTTCCCATAGCTAGTGAAACCTTCTTCGGCTTTTTTCAGAAGTTGATATACTGCCTCACTAGGATACTTTATGTGACTACTATTTATTACATCTGTGCTGTCAGAGCTTGCATTTGATAAAGATGCTAGAGAATTAATTGCTTTCACACACTTCGGAATCCGGGGACGAAACAAATGATGCCCAACCACAAAAATAATACAGTCCGTATTTTTTAATTTCCATAAATCCTTATTATCACAGTTATTTCGATGATATATTGTGTTTCATAAACAAAACAAGAAAGCTCTTTAATTGTTTTGACGCAGAAATTCGAATATATTATTGTTATTATTATATATATTAGAATATTAAAATATACGTTTATCAGTCTAATGTTAAGTTTTTTACTTACTAATTAATTATTTCAAAAAAAAAAATTATTTATTATGGAAGTTAGTATGGAAGTATTTTATTTATCTGCTGGACACATTCTTGGCGGCTCAACCGTATGAATTATTGGGATAGCTGGTCTTTATATATAACCTTACTACATAGGGTTATGTTTAAGACTGACACCTTTGCATTTCAGTGAAAAAGTAATACAGTTCTTGTTTCTTGATATTGTTTAAGTTGTAGTACTACCTATAATATTTCTTATCGGGAAGCCCAGAAAATATTTGACTGTTGGAATAAGCTAAACATCTGTAGATATCAGTTCGGGTGTTGTTCTTATAGAAAGTAATAGGAATGACGGATAGTTAAAATCTTGTTTTGTTGAGTGTTGGAAAAAATTTTGCTTTTCGATGATCTTTCTTTAGTGAAGCCTTTTTTGTTCCTTTGATGATCTTATTTTTACAATACGGGTACTTATCAATAAATATTAATTTTAATTTGAAAGAGTAAAAAATTATTTTTCATCAGCTCTGTAGAAAGCACCACTTTCTGGTCTGTCAAAGTTATTATTATTTTTGTAATATTTGAAAACATATTTACTTTTGAAAGCATACAAAAAATTCTTACCATCTTACAACGAAATATTTGAATGAATCAGGACAAAACTTACCTAAAACAAAAAAAAAAAAAACATGTTACTTTAAATAAACAAGTAAATATTTTCTCATTAATGAAAAAGTTCTTATAAACTAATATAAATGTTATTTGTTTTAAGTACAAGAAACAAAAAGGTTTAATTTTTAATACAACCAATATTTTTACGTATGACTCAAGATATTGTTATAAAAGATGAGTTTAAGTTTGGGTACCTTTATTTAATGTAAAAATAAAAAAGTCAATTTTAAATAAAGTTAGTTCAAGTTTACAAACACTTTGGTTGATTTTGGCTGCCGATTGCCGGTTTGTTTTGAGGAACCTGAATATATGAGCCGATGCTAGAATTTTTGCCTACAACAGTTTATGATTAAAATATTAAGCTGTCATCGCGTCACTTAATCACGATTTATTATGTTGTCAGACAAAAACGTAATAGCCGGTTAAAACAATAAAGAATTTAGGCAAGTTTTCTTTGAAAATTGCAAGAGAGTGAGTTAACATGATTTATTTAGCTTTATTATTTTGCCAAAAGGACAAAAAACAATCTGGTCTACATAACCAAAGAAAATTGTACTTTCGAAATTCATCTTAAACAATGGGAGAATACAAACGAAACTGCTGCATAAATTCGAAGAGGAACAAAAAACCGTTGATAAGATTCTGTGTCGATTTCTGGTGTTGGAAATCCGGTGTTGTAGAAATTAATGATAAAATTTTTAAATGACCCAGAAGAGACGGCAAAAATGATATACAAATAAAATTATCTAAGCTCAAAGTTTGAATGAAAGGGTATAAATCAAGGGTTTATAGGCCGTCAGAGTAACTGCTAAGTAAGCATTTCAAGAAAATAAAATATCATATGACACGTGAGACGAATTTAATTTTTGGTTTTCGTACCGAGGTAGATTTTATGTAAATCTGACTTCTATAAGTTACTGTACCCCGATTGAAAAGTTATGAGTATACCTAGTTATAGACATCTTAGCAAAAACGTGTTGATGAATATAACGATGAGGTAGCATTGATTAAGCGAATCCATACGATTTTAACATTCCAAAAATCGTCGAACCACCTATAGAAGTTTTCACTTCAAAAATTTGTTTCGAAACCAAGGCTCAATTATTTAACTTTAACTGACATTCATTTTAATTTACATTTTGAATAATCAAATCATACATTTCAATGTCAAAAAATAAATATTTTAACAAATCTAATAATAATAAATAATAAATTTATTTCTGTCTGAATAGAAATTGTTTATAAAATGACTTATGCTTGTTTATAAAATGACCATTTCTCATATACCCTTATAATCGGAAGAACGTACTTATCTAGATACAGCTTAGAAAAAATTGAAGTTCGATATACAATACACCAACCGTGAAGGGTTACATAACGTTATTGCATTTTCAATAAAGTCAGTGTATACCTGAGTCTGTTTTTCGTAACTTTTCATCATAAACCCTAAATTATGAAGGATTCTTAGCAAATTTTACCAAATATAAAGTTTGTTTAAGCAAATGTTTTGGAAATAATCACAAATATATACTTTTTTTGCAAAATTTCAAAATCTTGTACCTTAAAAAGGGCTCTTTTTTTAAAGTTTTTCTTTTAAACGGCGTCTACCATTTTATGAAGCCTTTCTTTTATAACTTGAATCACCGCTTTTATATCGTGTATAATTCTGTAATAAATTATAAATTAAATTACTTTAATAAGGTCAAATGATCAAATCCCACAATCTAATAAAATTATTACCTAACATATACTACATAATAATTAATATATAAATTATTATGTCCCAAATGACATCATATTTACTGTAAGCTGCAAATTCATGTATAGCGTCTTTTTTTAATGCGAATAAACATTAAATCCAAATTAAATTTAAAAGTTATATAAATAGCTATGATATTCTTCGAAAGCCAATGTTATGCCATTTGTGTTTCAATATAAGTGTGGTAATAAATATCAGACGTATTTTTTAATCATATTATCGAGGAACTAGAAACGTATGCAAGCGATATCACGGCAAATGTTATGGTTCAGTTAGTTTATCGTGTGTGGTTTATCATCGCAATCTAGCGTTTACATATATTCCCATGAAAAATAATATGTAGTGTGTCGCATTTAAAATGAAATCTGTTATAATTTGAGCAATGATTTGAAAAAATTAAAAAGGGCAAATTTTCTCATGGTATATGGGTATAAAAAAATATTCTAAGTGACTTTTACTCCAATTTTTTTTCTCTAACCATCTCTTATGCTAGATCGAATATTTAAAATCGGCCCTATCTGTCAGTTTGTATTAGGCTGATCAAATATGACCTATAACCTTGTATGCCTGTACAAAATTTCAAATCGATAATCCTATAAATATGAGGGTCTTCACCTTAAATGCACCACGCTGAATAATTGTCAGGTTATACTAATGGAATACTTTTGTACATTTATCAAGGAATATTCATACATAGGTGTTTTTACATCACCTGTCAAATTGACGCCTACAAGAGAGACAGTGTGTAATGTGTGATTTTCTCGTCATGCATACTTTGCGTTTGATTCTAGTTAGGCAAGGTGCTCTTAGACCAAAAGTCATTTTTATTGAATCATAGTTCATAAATCAAATGGTATAAGGATAGCATTTCAATGAGCCCAATATCTTGGCGACTTATGGTATTTAAATCTTTTAAAAAAAACTTTTTTAGATTTTGTGAAATCATAAATGTAAAATAAAAATAAAAATTGTTTGTTTGCGACAGTTGTTTCAAGACCACAGTGTTTTTTACCATGTTAAACTAGTAGTAAAAGATTTTCGAAATTCTAGAAAATTCATTCAAAACTTTTCGAAAATCAAAACAAATGGCGGTCGAAAGTCCGCGTGTGTTGCTATGTTTTTTGGAGTTTTTAAAATTTTCTAATTTATTAAAAATAATGCAAACACTGACATTCAACACCATCAATACAAGGTATTTCAAAAATTAACTCAATTGTTTGTTTTAACTTGCTTTCTAGTTTGTCTAGTTTTCACGCTAAAACAGTAGTAAATGAATTACATGCATTTAATTACCCATGCGTATATAAGAGAGACAGTTCTTAGATCAAACCCATAAAGCAGGATTTTTCTTGCACCTATTTGAGTAAAATTCATTTTCCATTAAAAAAAAAAACAAATAATTCTAATTTTAAACTTCACAAAAACAAAGTATCGATACAAGGAGTCCGAACAGTATAGGTTTTTCCATGGTATTCATGTACACAATAATAAACCCAGATCATAGTTCTCTTTTCTGCCACTGGCTGCACAAGCATTGAGAATGTAACGGTGCAATTATTACCTATCCCCTAAATTGAGACAATTCGTATACTTCGTTGCAGAGAGAATCATTTCAGCAAGTATATATAGAAAATAAATACATTTCTGACACTCTAATAAGGTCCTTGTTACAAATTAGCAAGTAAACAATCATGTAAATAGAAGAGTCAAACACATAAAAGCAAATTTTGTTACCCAGAAAAAAGTAATTTATTTCAATTGATAAAAATAAAATGACTGCATTATAGAGTCACCGTATCTATCTATACAAATGTGACAAGTAAATTTAAATAAAAAAGTTTAGTGTGGAAGCCACACAACCTCTATATATATGAGATATGAAGGTAGATAACGCTAGACTGTAAGTAGATGCGATATGCGAAACGAGAGAGAAGACTGCCAGTGAGTCCCTCTGTGTTCATATCTAATAGATATACTTTTACTTACATATAATAAGTATATACATATGATTATGATAAGGCCACAGGAGAACTCACTGGCAGTCTTGTCTCTCATTGATTATATCGCATTCACTTACAGGCTATCAGATCCCTCCCGTTCTCTATGTATAATATTCTATGGTTCCAACATCTAGAACGGGGAAAAAACTTATATTAATTTAAAAAAAAGCTGTAAGGTTAAACTGCTGTGCGGCCTCTATAAGGTCTGCGATTTTATAGTTTCCGATACCCTCGTAAAATTAATATTGGGGGTTTGTATAATGACTTGCTTTGCTCACAAGGGGGTTGCCTCCTTGAACACTATCCTTCGTGTCACAGTTTTTCCAATTTTTGGGATGTTTTGACTCCCAGGAAGAGAAATTTTACTGTTACGTTGACTTGATTTCGGGTCGATTGGTGAAAATCTCATCTTTATATAATGTATAGAATCGAAAAACATAATTTTAAAGGCGAATGACGAAAACTACATATTTTTAGCACATTTAGTCCTCAAATGGGGCAATATGGTAATTTAGATACGAGAGAAAAATTCTCAGTTCAGATTTCAAGACGGTTGTGTTCGAATATTTCTCATTGTATTAAAGAAGGCAGTGAAATACACTCCTCACTCAAGAGTAGTTGACTAAAGCTGTATGCGCCCCATTAAATCAACCGAATTACAAAACTAAATTATAATAAATTTACAAACACAAAAAATGAGACAAAAAAAATGACCTGAAAGCGATTTTTTATAATTTAAAGAGCATTTGGCTATTATATGCATGGCTATTATATGTTATATGACTTAAAGAACATGCTAATTTATTTTAAAATGTCAGGACAGTGCAGTAGTGAACACAATAACGATAATCGAACTCTCGTACCAAACTTACTTCACCACTACCTGATTTCAATAAAAAAAGAAATATCCACAATCCAGCCCCGTTGAAATCAACTCTTTCGTGATATTGCTCTTTTATGAATCCACATATTTCCGTTTGATAATAAACTATCAACATTCATCCCTCCATTCTGACTAATGAGTTAAAGTTGTAGTTTTGAATTTGACGGGTTTTGAAATGTAAAATTTCGAGGAAAACTACTCATTCAATTTTTGGGTGGAAAACGTTACATTTATATAAATAACTATAGAGGTTAAAAAGCGAAACGTAAACATATGTTGAAAATTTCGATTTCTAAAATCGGACCCATTACAATAACAGTTAGAAGTTAAAAAACAAATTAAGCACTATAAAACATACATCGGACTTCTAGAAATCAAGTATTCAACCTGAAGTAGCTCTGACACGTTTACGAATTGCACACACCGAGCTAAACCATTCATATATCATTAACAAGGAAGCTCGACCTCAATGCCACACATGTCTAACACCGTTAACAGTGTCTTACATTCAACCTACCTGCACCAAAGACAAACACTATACAGCTCCCCATGAACATAGAAGGAATTCTAGGAGATAATACTGATTCTATAGATAAATGCATGTTTTCTTAAAAACCACCCAATTTCTCACAAAAATATAAAGCGACTTACATAACATACACTTTATTTATTAAAACGTATTATTAATTCAAACTTTTGTTTTTAGCTATCTGCGTAAATGACCCTTGCTGTTGAAAGCGTGGAAAATAATAATATTAATGAATAATAAAAAAATACGTTGATAAAAGTGTATGTATTTGTGAAAACGGAAGCCATTATTACTAAGTCTTTCATATAAAAAACTAAGTCCTTGTTTGTTCCTCAATTCAGACTAATGGGTAAAATTATAGTTAAGAATTCGATGGGTCTTAAAAGGTAATGATGATTCGGTGATAACTACTTATGAAACTTACGGATGGAAAACGTTACATGTATATAAATCTACGTATGGAGGTAAAAAAGCGACAGCCTGATGCTGTAATTCACAAACTACAATGACAATTCGAACTATACTTTATGTTTCTAGATATGAAGTGAATTATTATTGTCAGAATGGACGATGTGTTTGGTCTGTTCTATTGCTTTCAAATACGTTTTTTTTTTTTTTTTTTTTTTTATAAAATACTTTTGTGTGTGTGTGTTAAAACGGAAGCCATTATTACTCGGTTCATAAAAAAAAAAGTTCAGCAATTTTTGTTCATTTATCATGTCACTAAATAAATAGAGATTATTTAACAAAATAATTACTGTATAAATATGCTGTTTAGTTTTTACAAAAGCATATAGCAAAATTAAATATTAACTTCCTGGTAGAAAGTCATTACTTTCATCCGGAGAAATGAAATCGAAGTCTTTATAACATTTTTGCGAAGCCGAAAGTCGATTTAATGTAGGCGCGAGGTGAGTTTCGTATGAATTTAAAGATCCCACTGAACAAGTAGTGTATTTCGACGTATTTTGACCCACTGAATCCGAATTTTCAACTTGCTCATCGCTCAGAGTGGGGAGAAATTTGCAATAAATAAATTAATTGTTTATACATACGGCCATAGCTCCTGAACTACTGAAAATTTTTGTAAATAATTTTGTACCACTTTATTCTACATGAAAAAACAAATTAACGGTTAAATTTAAACAAAAATAATAGTGCAATAGTCGTTACGCAGCGCTTGGTTTTAAACGTCCGTAGATTGGCCAATAAATAATATTTTCGTACTTTAAGGTATTCGTTTTAAAGGTTTGAGTCTATATTTTAATATTATGCAAATAAGAATACATTTTATCCAATAGCAACGAAGCTAGCACGATTGTAAGTTTTAAGTTTTATCATTATTCCGGATCGCTATTAGTTTATAGGTCGGAAGCAAGCCCTTAGCGAAAGAAAATTTCATATAATAATATCGTTTTCCACTTTTTTGTTGATATGGTTAACTTAAAGATTCAGCACTGTCAAAAAATGCTTTTGAACACCGTAAAATTTAACTTAATTGAAACAAAATAATCTTTGACAATCGCAACAATTTTTCCAACACTATTTTTAATTTGCTTTATTAATAAAAATATCTGGATGACCGAGCTTTGCTCGGTATTCTTAAAAAGACACAAGTTTTATCACTAATAGAAGACCGTTTTAAATGTCTCCACACAAATACCAATTTGAATGTCCCGGTAATGTATTTTATTTCATTAACTACGATATACACCAATAGATGTCAGGAAGAGTTATAATTTGCATTGTATTTCATTTACTACGATATACACCAATAGATGTCAGGAAGAGTCATATTTTGCGATGTATGTTTCAGTTTTTCATGAAAAAACGAATAAAACGACCTTGTTAGATCGACTTATCGCCCCAAAAAACCCCTACATACTCATTTTCATGAAAATCGTTGGAGCCATTTCCAAGATCGTTGATATATATATATATATATATATATATATATATATATATATATATATATATATATATATATATATATATATACAAGAATTGCTCGTTTAAATATATAAGATAAGATAAGATAAGATTATTGAAATATATAATTTGTAAAATATAAAATAAATTTATTTGATTAAAAAAATGTCACAAATTGGAAATTATTTATTTCCTTACCGGTGATATTTTAATTAATTTTTATACTATGTATATATGAAATACATCAAGGTATACTAAGTTTAGTCCCATGTTTGTAACGCCTAAAACTATTGAAGCATCGAACAAAATTTTAGTATAGGTGTTATAAAGTCACCCAGAGTCCATTTCCGAATATCCGCCCGACCGTCTGTGATCACGATAGCTCAAAAATAAAAAGAGCTGAATTAAACTGAATTTTTTATAGTTTACTCGAGACGTTAAAAGTGAGGTCCAGATGAGCAATATTGGCCAATGTGGTCTTGGTTCCGAAGAGCCCAACTTGTAAGCCGTTAGACAAAAATGTAAATTTAAAAGATGTTCCTTAAAAAAGACTAAACAACTTTTGTTGAAACATTTTTTCGTAAGCATCACTGTTTACCCGTTAGGTTGTAAATTAGTTTATAACATTATATAGTATGTTTTATATGGGAATATCATTTGTGTGTGTCTGACACCTGAGTCGTGTTATATACTCACGACTAGGACTATCTTAGAGTGACTATCGTTGTTTACTTATATAATATAAAAATACAAACGATTGCGCAATCAAATCCGTCTATACATGGTATTTCAACAATTAACTCAGTCAATCGTTTGTTTTTCCTTGTTTTTTGATACATATTGTATATTATATAATATTACATTTTATTGAGTAAATTAATATTTCAAATATATTTCATTTAAAAGTTAACATTATCTTTAATTAAAATGGAAATGGAAACTCTGCTAAAATGTTTAACTAAATTTATTTAAATTTATTTCTATTTTAGAAAATTCATATAAAATGTTTAATGAATGTGGCATAATGAGTATATTTTTCTAGTAACGTGCTTATTTTGCATGCCTTCATACACCATAAAAAATGTTATTATATCCATGCCTATCAGAACTCGCGATTTTAACAAAAAAAAATGGAATTACAGAATACAGACTGTCCTTTTGACTACGAATGTAAATGTATTTTAGAGATTCTTCTGAAAACTTCTGAAAAGGGTAGACTGTATTCCAGTTTTCCTATATTAAGGTTTAAATAGCTTCGTCTGTTTTTTCTTTTAATCTACTTGACGTAAACATTTGAAATTTGGTACATGCTATAAAAATGGAAAAATACGCTAGATTTTGAACAAAGACAGAAAAATAAAACTGTAACAAACTGGAATTTTCTATAAAAGCTATATGTAAAATAACCAAAAATATTTAGTAAACTAGTGAAAACAAACAACTGAAT
Organism: Chrysoperla carnea; assembly: GCF_905475395.1. Taxonomy (NCBI): domain Eukaryota; kingdom Metazoa; phylum Arthropoda; class Insecta; order Neuroptera; family Chrysopidae; genus Chrysoperla; species Chrysoperla carnea. The sequence goes on from NC_058341.1 coordinate 51,058,738, forward strand.
GAGTTAATTGTTGAAATACCCTAAGTTAATTGTTGAAACACCAAGAAAGTGATGAATATCAGTGCTTGCATTATTTGTTTATAAATTAGAAGAAGAAAACCGACATAATTAAGGAGGCCAAACGCCGCCGTAAGTATGTTTCATTTGATTTTCTTAAATTTTCCTAAAGTTTTTTCTATAGTTTTTTTCTATAGTTGTCTTCTACTTTCGTTGAAGTAGAATGTTTCACAAAACTACTAGTTGAATTTCAACTCTCTACCAATTATAGTTTTGGAGAAAATTGACACCAAAGTTTTGTCCTAATTTTCGTCCTCACGGGTAAACAGTTACGTTTACAAAATGTTTCATACAAAATTAGTTATTTTTTTATAACAAACATTTTTACATTTAAGTTTTTGTTCTATCTACGGTTTACAGGATGGATCCTGCGAACCCAAGATCAAATTGACCTATGTTGCTCATTTACGAACTTAGCCTCACTTTGTACGCTATAGAAGTTTAGGCTTGATGTCTCTTTTTATTTTTGAGTTATCGAGATCACAGATGGGCAGACGGACAGATGGCAGACAGTAAAACGGAAAACCGGAAATGGACTAATTAGGTGATTTTATGAAAAGCTATAGCAAAATTTTTTTCGTAGCATAAGTTTTAATGCGTTACAAACTTTGTACTAAACTAAGTATACCTTGATATATATTACATATATACAGGGTATAATTAGTTTTGAATGTTCCCTTGTTTTTAACGAATACAAATAGTAGCCTCAGTTTTAAAGTTTGCAATTTTGTATTCAATGTGCTGATGTCAAGAAGTATGCAGAAAAGTATTTTGAGTAGGAATTTTAATAAAGTTTTTCAATACTATTAGTTTCAATTCAACACTTCTGATCAATGAATGTGCATCTATATAACGTTTCCAATGCCGAATTTTACTTCATTTTATAAAAAATAAAACTTATATTTCAATGAAAAATTATTATTGAATCAATAAACAGAGAGTTGCAAAATTTTTTACCATAGGTTTTACGATCATTAAACCAGGTAAGTGAACACGATATTCTTCATTAAAATTATAATATTTTTTAAGGGTAATGTCTACGGGCCATTCGTTCGAGTGATAGAAGAAATGGTCGCTTTATTAACCTTCATACGGTCTTCAAATCAATTTACCCATTTAAGAAGAGAAACTTAATTTTTTCTTTAGCTAATTTATTTTGAGATTTGATGTTCCGTAAAGTTTACTAAAGTTTTGCGCTTAAAATATTTAATATATAATTTTAATCGAATATCTGTTGTTCGTCCTACAATTGTTTTTACGTTCGCGATTTTCGGGTGACATTTGACCCTACGTATTAAATGAACGTCATTTGTTATTTTATTTGTTTTCAAGTTACCCACGATTAGTTGATGGTTGGATTATTCTACTCGCTGCTATGTTACAGTTTTACAGTAACCATTGAGTGAATTGAATTTTTGTTCGAAGTGTCAAAAGAATTGGTTTCTGAATTCAAAGATAATGTTCAGGAAGCTGATTCGTTAGACGGTAGTTTTAATATGAGTGAAAATCAATTTGGTCCCACCGAGATAATGGCATTAAAAAAATGGCCAAATAACATATTCTAAAAATCTTTTTGGAAACAGTGACGGAAGAGGTTCGAGAGAAAATATCATCAACTTGATGCCATAGGACTGACACGTTATTCATCCTCTAGAATCAAGAAAGTAGAAATTTCAAACTTTGTGTTATTTTTTCATTCTTTTTTTATACACATTTTGAACTAGCGCTGAATTATTTGCATTCATTGGATTACCTGATGTATTTTGATCAAATAACGAAAGCTTTGCAACTTTATGGGATTTTCCAGAAATATAATCATCAGAATTACCACCAGAATTAGTAAATATAAGAAAAATATCAATGTTTTCATCACATTTTGAAGACCCGAAAAAATGAATCTGTGAACCTTCTTAGTATAGGAACACAATATTCATCATCAAATTTTTTTAATTTTTTACCCCGACTTTACAATGGCGAGGGTTATGTCTTTGAGCGAGATGTATGTATATTCATCTGTTCGGACCTAACTTCTAAACTGCTAATCATAATTTGACAAACCGTGACATTAAATCGAATACGGAGCCCTTTAGAGGGCATAAAGTAATGTTAGCACTTTTTAAATATATATCTTGTTGTACATTTTCACGAAATTATAACCCCAAAATGGTTTAATAAAATAAATTTGGAAAATTAAAACTCCGACAATTTTAGAATCGCGCTCTTAAAAGTATGAAAACAAGAAAATATTTTGATCTGAAATTGTTATCGTCATTACAGTCGGGAGACCTCTAAAATTAAACAGTGTTCCACAGGACCGAGAAGAGGTCCCCCGATTGTTATGACGATTTTACTTATCATAACAATTTCAGAAGAAAATATATTATTGTTTTCATACTTTTAAAAGCAGGATATTGTAAGAGAGACGGGGTTTTAGTTTTAGAACTTTATTTTATTAAGAACCCCTTTGATTCGAATACGAGAAGACAAGGTCGCTCAATTGTGTTTAGATTTGTAGAAGTTTTGTTTTAGAAACATTAAAAGTATTAACTTTAAAGAAACCCCGACATAAAATCTTGTGTGATCAATTCGTTTTTATTTCGAAAGATTGAGTGGTATAAGGAGCACAGTTTCAGTTTTGGTCACGTTCTTGGCCATTATCATCCCTATGAAAAAAAGAACATCCCTAGTATATTTTATTTATAAATGTTAAAAACTAGTTCTTGAAAAGCAATATATTTTGTTTTATTATACAATTTATAATTTGTTTTTAAATAAACTATTCCCTTGATACTTATGAATGTATAGACAGATTCTACAACTAATTAAACTAGCCTAGTTAAGTCAATCCAGTTAACTACTACTGATAGACAATATGAAAATTAATGCCTAGTTTAGTGTAATTTAGTCAGCCATGTATACTTAGTACATGTATCCCTCCGTCCACATTATTTCGGAGTATCCTCCTCGCCAAGTATACTCGTCGAAGTTAGACGAAGGAAGGTACTCATCGCCACACTCTCGTCCTATTTCATTTCGAGTATCTCATTTCTATGGCTGATATCGAAGTAGCAACAGCTTCGGTAGCTATCTGTGCGTCAAAAAACAACTTTTAAACTGAATTATACGAGTGATTATGCTATTTTTTGCGAAATTGGGACGCGAGGATACTGAGACATCACAAATGTCTCCCCCACATTATCGTTTCGTCTATCCTCGTGAGAGTATTTCGTGAGAGTCTGGTGGAGGCAAATCGATTAAAACAAGTAAACTCATAGCTTCTTCAGATCTAATTTGTATAAATAATTTTATAACTTATGGAATGGCACTTATTGTGATTCAATAGGACCCAGAAACGATCATAATTCAGTAGAATCAATCTGATTGTTAAAAGCACTTTCTCTTAAGCTCAGAATGAAAGTTATTAACACATACAGATACAGGATTTAAAATTTTTTAAACATACAAATAACAAAAAAGGGAGGCCTCATCCACACTCTCGCGAAAAAGCGAGAAGCCGAGCCAAGAACGAGAATCTCGAGGCGATACTTCTGGTGCTTTGCATGTCTTGCCTGACTTCGCTTATAAAGCGAGTACAGGTATGTTTCATCTCCATATTATCGTGAATATTTGTGTAGTTCAGTTCAAAAGTTCGCAAGGAGATAATTGCAAAGGAGATACTTGCGAAGTAAAACGAGGATGTAGTGGTAAGTGCTTCACTTCGGTTAACTTTGATGAGTATACTCAGCTAGTACAGTCCACTAGAGAATCGATAGGGGCTATAAGCATCACGTGTCTGTTTATGTCTATGTATCTGGGTGTTTGTGGCATCGTAAACCCGAAACGGGTGAATCCATTTTGATATATATAAATATATTTGAAGATTATTTGATCGAGAGTGTTGTTATATATATTTCAAGTTTTGATTTAAGGATCCATACTCGGTAACAACTTAGAGATAAATTTAATTCAAATAAAAAGAGTCAAAATTGGTTCATTCGTTTAAGATACCACAAACGAATCGATAAGAACTGATTATATATCGAGGTTTCTTTCAAATTTATATATATGTGTAATTAATGTGCATAATAGGCCAAGCAACGACAGTTTATTTATACGTATTTATAGGGAAGAACGATAGTTTACCTTTCCTTTTTTCATAACATGCGTATCTCTTTCCTTTTTTCATAAAAAAAATTTCAAGCATACCTCACACTAAAGATGTATACCATCAAAACACCACTTCCGCTGAATAATGCCCACAAAACATTGTATCACAACCTGTTGTCCGATTCATTTTTATGGAACAATAATTTCCGCCCACTCTATATATAAAAGTATACACAAACGATACATCCTACGTTCGTATTGGAATATTATGTAATCAATAGTATTTCAAGAATAAAGTTATATACAAGTTTTTCTAATATAATTTTTTTTTTTCTGATTTTCGACTATATTGATATAAATGATGTGTTAATGTTAATTTTATGTTCAATTTTATCAATTAATTTTCTTTTAAATATTTATTTCTCCTTGCTTCATAGAATTGTTCTTGTTTTGAAAATAAATTCATTAATGTCTGCCAGTATAGCCGCCAATATAATGATTAATATAAAACAAGTGAAAACAAACAATTGACTGAGTTAATTGTTGAAATACCATGCAAAGTCATTAGTCAGTGTTGATTTCTTTATCACATTACACATACAAACATGTGACACATACATAACCAATAAAGTATAGTACATATGTAAATGACTTTATAGGTTTCTGCATTACCGACCGACATTTAGTGTATAGTTTGTACACATATTATAAAATTTCCGCCTAATTGGCGCCCTCACGGGTAAACAGTGATGTTTACGAAAAAATGTTTCAAACAAAAGTTGTTTAATTTTTGATAAGGAACATTTTTTACATTTAAACTTTTGTTCTATCTCTAACGGTTTATAAGATGGGTCCTACGGACCCAAGACCCAATTGACCTATGATGCTCATTTACGAACTTGACCTCACTTTTTACGTCCTGAGTACGCTGTAAAAATTTCAGCTCGATATCTTTTTTCGTTTTTGAGTTATCGTGACCACAGACGGACGGACAACCGGAAATGGACTAATTAGGTGATTCTATGAACACCTATGACAAAATTTTTTTCCTAGCATCATTATTTTTAAGCGTTACAAACTTGGGACTAAACTTAATATACTATGTATATTTCATATATGCATGGTACAGAGTCAAAGAATGTATGCAAAATACAGAGTCAATAAAAATGACGGACAAATTAATTGTCCGTAATTTATTCAATGTTCGGTTTTATGTTCGATATTTGATGTAAATGATTACACAAAACACCATATTTTAAACAAAAAAGGCAAAAGCTTTAAAATTTATCTTTTTAACCCCTGAACTTAAAAAAAAACGAGTTCATAGCTATGTTTTAAGTGCAAATTTAGGATTCCGTAGCCGAAAAAACTAAAATTTTGCGATGATATTCCAAATCGACTCAGTTTGGAGAAGGCAACTTAATGGAGATTATTCTTAGATATATTTGAAAACGAGTTTATGGCTCCGTACTCGAAAAATTTTTCGGGTGTTTTTTAAATTTTGAAAATTTTACTTGTTAGTTTTATATTCGTTGTAAAAAGTAAAGAAAGTATTGCAATCGTAAAAAGTTCGGTAATAAATTTAAAATGAATCCATTTTGACAAATTTCAACGTAACGTCTGTACGCGTGTCTCTTAGAGAGACCTCAAAAATCATGAGTTGTAGAATGATTTCTTTTTAAAATTGAATTTTGCCCCAACTTCAAATGATTCGGGGTTCTTTGAAACAATAACTGAATTAAAATTTTAAAGAAGCCCCCGACATTTTTAATATCTTGGACGATCGATTTGTTTGTGGCATTGTAGATCCTGAACGGATGAACTAATTAAGACTTTTTCAAATGATTTTCTCGAGAGTGTTCTTACTTTTAAGAAAATCTACTCATTTGTTCGAAGATGATAACCTCTAACGTAGTTGTTAAAGGATAACCCGGAACTCTTCACTCAATTTAGGGGCTACGATGTTACAAAATCAGTTCTAACCGATTCTCGACCAGGATTTCTCGAGTTATTCGAGTATCTTGAATAATTTTTAATAAAACAGGATGTTTTTTTCAAACTTTTGTTTTATTACAAATTAGACTTATACAGTTCAACTTAATCGAATGGCTTTTTACTTACCATAAATTGCCCTTATTAATTAAAAAATCAACCATAAACAATAATTTAAACAAGCTGTTTTCGGTTGGTCTGTCTAAAAAGCAAAGAGTAAGGTATAAAATTTAAAATTATTGGGTCCCTACCAGTTCGCAAATGTACAACAGTCTTTAGTTGAATAAAAAATAATTGGTAAAATAAAATCAACAAAATTACTACTACATATTTAGATAACCATGAAAAATTGGTAAACTAAACAAACATTTTGCTACCAACTTAAACTAACAATGCCTTTTTGTTCTTATATCTTTCGATTAAACAAATGATAAACTATCAAATTTTTAAATTTTTTAATTTGATTCGGCCTTGAAGATAAATTTCTATTATTGGGTAGAAATTTCTATTCTTAGAGTATTCTTGGGTAAAAACCCCAGTTAGTAGCATCGTAGCTCCTAGGTAAACTGATTTAATATTTTGTTTATTTGAAAGCTAGTATTAATTATAATAATAATGTGATCAAGAGTATTCTTAGTAAAGCTATTATATTATATTTCTCAATTTTCAAAACACTCTACTCTATATGTGTTGAAAAACATGCTTGCTTTAACTACTCTCTACACTAAACGTAAACAATTTTAGTTTCTCTCTTCGAATAATTACTTAAACTTTGTGACCACGCACTTGTAAATCAGAATACTGCTTAAGTTTATCTCATTAATTCATGGTAAAAAAAATTGTAAACTAAATGCCTAAAATATTCACTACAAAATTATTAACAACATTAACTTACGACAGCCTGTATCCCATAAATAACAGGTAACTGATTTTTACCCAGGTTTTCATCTACATGATAAAATTATAAAATTATCTACCTTTATCTTTCAATTAGATGTGTGTGTTGAATCACAAATGCAACATAAAAATCATTATACCAATGAAAAAAAACCGGTTTAATGAACCGAATAAGAGAACAACGATATACAAGCATTACCAGTATTATTCGTTAGTAACAGGAAAATAATGGAGAAAATTTGATGTCATTATTAACAATAATTATATCATTTAATTTTCAATTTTCATAAGAAAAAAAGCAACAGATATGATAAGGACTTTGCATCGTTATGTGAATTGTAATAAAAATTAATGTAGGTTGTTGAAAAAAAGTTATGTAATCTCGATTAAGACATGTTTTTTTCGAGATGAATTCACTTTAAGTATACCGATAATAACCAGGCATTATTGTATCTACCTGTTGTAAAAAACTCACCCTCCGTACTTTTCATAGGTAGGCATTTTTCCTGTTACCATTAGAAGTGGCTTAATAAAATTGATTTTAAATTCAATTTTTATTGAGAAAATGTTCAATTTGAATTAGAAAAGAAAGTTAGACTATTGAAAGTTAGAAAGTAACACGTTATATTTTGTGGTTTTAAATATCTCAAACAAAACAAAAAAATGTATTTAAAAATCATCAAAATACTGTTAGCAATTTGCCTAAATTAATAAATCTGACTATTTTTTTCTGATTCGAACACTCGATTATTGGTTCTATTCCAGTCTATTTTACCAAAAAACATATCTCCATTACTTGCGTTAAGAATCAAAGGATTTATTTCATTTTCAATTTTTAGTGGATAGTTGCAGTTCTTCACAACCATATATTATAAGCTTCCGTTACAACTTTTGATTTGCAAGTACGATTAGCACAGACAATGAGATTTTTAAATGACTTCAAATCAGTAATTTGCCGCTGGCGATTCTTGTTCATTGAAAATATGTTAATTGTAATTGAAATATTTGAGTTGACTTTGTTCTTTTGAATTATTATTGTTTTGAATTGCTAAATTATTTTATCATTTCACATTTCGAAATGAATGGAGGCAGGTTTACTTGACCATTTTCATTTCCATAGTAATTATTTATGTGGTAAAATTATATGTCATGCTTTTTCCAAACTCATCGATTTTGAAGATCATCGCCAATTTTTTAGTTTTTTCGGGTACGAAAACTAATCTTGAACTTGAAATATAGCTAAGAACACTCTCCGTTAAATTATCTTTCAAATAAAACCAAAAAATGAAAATCAGTTTAGTCGCTACGATGCCATAGAAAAACAAACACACAGACTCACAGATAGCGGTCAAACTTATAACACCCCCTTTTTTAAGTCCGGGAGTTTAAAAAAGAAGTTGCACATTAATTACGTAAACTTCAGATTAGTATAAAACAACTATATCATCAATAGTTGCTCAACAATTTTATAGAATGCAACAATTTTATAGAACTTGTTTTAAAATAGATTCATGCAAATGTGCACATAATGTTTTCTGCCATCTCAATAACGCATTAATTCGTTTTTTTAATTTTCATTTATTTCCACTCCAGTTATAAAATGTGTATTTGAAAATGTGCTCGCATATAAAGAAGGATAAAAACAAGGGAAAAAAAGACAAATAATAAAAGGAAACGCATTAAAATGTAAAACTAAACATAAAAATTGAATAATATAATGTGTATATGTAAAAATACTCCAGTGCAAAGAAATCGTGCTTTACTATGAGTTAATATTGAAGAAAATATTTCTTTATAGTTATTACAAATGAATTGGGCAGAATCATCCATTCATATATTTTTCGCAATTATTTGCCACTTAAAAAATCTGTGCAGTAGAAAAACGAACAAATTAGACTACGCTGAGAAAGGACGTTATTGATAGACCTGAGCTTTGAATGTTAAGGGCCCGATAAAATTTTTTTAATTAATCATGAAGGTAAAACAAATGCAAATATCTTTTCTTCAAAACTCAACATAGCTAAAAATTATAATTTTTAAAATTGGGTTATATACATACGTTTTTAACCCCCGCAATAAAAACAGGAGTGTTTGACCGGTCTGTGTGTGTGTGTGTGTGTGTCAGTCTGTATGTGTATCTGTCTATGGCTGTGGCATCGCAGCGTTTAAACGAATGAACCGATTTTCATTTTTTGGTTTCATTTGAAAGGTAATTTAACGGAAAGTGTTCTTAGCTATGTTTCAAGTTAAGGTTCCGTACCCGAAAAATACTAAAAAATTGGCGACGATCTTCAAAATGCTTTAAGGAAAAAACGGGCTCCATACCCGAGTTATTTGTCGGGATTTTTTTAAATTTTGTAAATTTCACTTGTGACTGGTGTCGAACTAAATGACCTTTGGGCTTCTCTCTTATTCAAATAAATCCTGCTTAAAAAGAAGAGAACAGAAAAAAACCGTGTCGTGATAAACTACCTCTAAGGTCATTCATTATTTGCATCTATTTTTTTGTTCGTTTGTGTACAAACTTGTGAACTAGAAAATAAAAACATAAATAAGCAAGAAAAAAAGAGAGCCTTGTGATAAACACATAAGGACAAAGTGAGTGAGTAGTCAGTTACTGAAAGAAGAGTTCACAAACGTATTTTCCTATTTTTCAAAAGAAGGTCATTCGATTGTTTATTTTACATAACTGTAAACAACAGTGCTTCTTTGCCATTTATTCAGGTTTAATTTTTAAAAGATTAGAGTGTTTTAAACTTGTAAAATAAAAAATCTGAAAGCATTTGGCTACGGGAAATGGCAACGGAAATCGATAGAACGAAGAAATCTAAGCAAAAGTATCATTTAAGTATATTTCGAAAAGTTAATACTTTCTGAGTTATTGGCGATTGAAATGCTGAGTATTAAACGTCAAATAACTGAAAAATTTTTGAAAAATTAATATCGTATACTTTTTAAAATACTATACAAAATTTTGAAAATGAAAAAAGTTCCAAGTCATTTGCACAAAAATTAATGGAGTTAAAATAGAAAGAAAGTTGTATTATGTTTTATTCAGCACAAAAACTAATGATTTTACCACGGACACTATAACTAATGCTTGCCGCTTTCCAATTTACTTTATGTAGGTACTGACAACATGCTCAAAAAATTCTAACAGTTTCAGATTTATAGTTTTTATCGTTAAATAACTTGAAAAATAATACAGTTACAAAAAAGTTAAACGGAAAAAATTTTGTTCTTTTTCCGAAAAATATTTAACTTTACAAACTAACTTTATTATTTTTCGAGTAATTTAATGATAAAGACTTTTTTTCGAAATATTTTTTTGCATTTAAAAAATATATATCCAAAACAGCTTGAACTGTTTGAGCATATTGTCAGTACCTGAGTAAAGTAAATTGGAAAGTCGCAAGCATTAATTTTAGTTCCTGTGGTAAATTCATCAGTTTTTGTGCCGAATAAAAAACATAAAAAAGGTACGAAAAACTTTTTTTTTATTATAACTCCGTTAATTTTCGTGCAAAAGATTTGAAACTTTTTTCATTTTCAAGATTTTTAATAGAACATACTTTAAAAATTGTACAAAATAATTTCTTCAAAAACAATCAAATTTTTCAGTTTTTGAACGTTAAATACTCAACTGCCAATAAATCGGAAAGTACCTACTGGCTGTTCGAAATATACTGAAATGACACTTTTTGATTAGATTTCATCGCTCTATCGATTACCGTTGACATTTTCAACATATATTTTTCCATCCCATAGAAAGGATGCTTACCATCTCCTAAAAGCAACACTATGCACCGTATAACTTTTGATCTGGAAATCTGAATCCCAAATTTTCGTCTGTTTCTCCTAGTTTATTGGAGTATGAGTAGTGATAAAATATAAGCGCAATATAATGTATATAATTTCTAGACATTTAATATTTTAATTTCTAGAATTTAAATATGATTCGCTTTTAAAATCGAAGAATGCAGTTTGAATTTTCTTGACAGAAATTTGTTTGCTTTATTAACGTGTACTACGCGTGTATATATTTCATCCCTATTCAATTTCAAGAAAAAGAGAATGCACCTTATTAAAATTCAATCTCTGAAAAGCACTCGTATCATATTTAACAACAATTCGCAATTAATTAATATGATACACTTAGAATTCAAAAATATTACTTTAAATTATGCGAATAAAACAATGGGAATGTATTTTTTATAAGCATAAAAAAATTTTTTTAAATATTTTGTTGAAAAAATGTATCATTTTTCAAGCTTTCAAACACATTTTTCCCGAGAATTTTTTGTAAATATTTATTGTTATAAAAACGGATAAATGAAAAATAAAAAACAATGAACACGAATACTAACAGAGCGAGCAACTAACGTTGCTCTGTTCTTCATGCATCGTTATGTTGTTGAATAACTATCAGCTCTACAACATTAAATATATTGTTATATAAGAAAGGATAAATATAAGGCATAAGAAAAACGAAGCACGTGTTTTGAATTCTACAATGCACACACAACTAAATGTTTGTGTTAAATTTAGATTGCTTTCTTCTTGTTTGCCGTTAGAAATCACAGTTAAATTTTATCAATCAAGAAGCAAATTTAGTTTGAGCAATTAGTAAACGATAAGAAATGTATGGTACTTTTATTACAATGCTGATATGGTATATGGCGTTCTTTACAATACTGTATTGGAAAAACGCCAGAGTATTGTAAATAACGCCTTACCAGCCCAGTTCACCATACCAGCATTGTAAAAAGCACCATGCATTTCTTAACGTGATAAGCAATGGCAAATTTTTTAAATATCTTCATCTGGATAGTAGGCTGTTGGTTGTGTCATATAGAAAGTAACTAAAGCCCTCACAGATATTTATTGCAGGAATCGTTTAATAGGTTATTAGAGAAGAAGAAATCAATGAATAACATTTAATTAGAGGGTGGAAATTGAAGATATGGATGAGACGGCATCCCTTTTGATTTTTTCCAAATAGGTCGTAAGCAAAGCAAAATTTCAATAAATTTCATATTATATAAACTTTTCATATATAAACTTTTTTGTACAAAATCAAATTTCCCATCAGTGAGTATTTTTCAAAAATTCAAAAACACAAATTTTAATATAGTCATTTTCACTTTTTGTACCACATTTAATCCATCGTTAAAAGGAAATTAAATCCACTTTTGTGCAGGAAGGCCTATACCTGTCTCTGCCCACAAAAACATAGAAAAACAAAAATCATCGAAATTATGGATTTGTACCCGACTGAGCAACGAAAAAGGGCGGTATCGTGAAAATCGATTGACGCGACGTTAGAATCATCGAAATCGGTCCACGCGTTTGGTCTCTAGTGTGCCACATAGACACACACTTACAATTTTAATTACTGCCATATCTTCAGTAGCACTCGCAAGGTGAAGAAAAAACGATATTGGGTCTCTACCACATTGGAAAAGACATAGACTGATAAACACATTACCACTCCTTTGCGTTGCTCAATCGGGTAAAAATGTTTTTTGGACCGTTCTGTTACTTTTGTGGGCGCAGTGTATGATGAATCTTAACTAGAATAATAGTTAGCCTTCGATGGTTCTGAAGCCGAAATAAATACACCATCAAAGTCAAGTCAAATTATCTAATTGAATTTTCACCTCTTCGAGGGTACCTAGTGGAAGCTGTTCATCAAAATGATCTTCAGTATAGTAGATACTTCTTTTGGTAAGATATCTATGCTTATAGCATCGGTATCTTTGGCCGAAAGGTAATAGGTATATTAGATTTATACTCTAAGATAATATATTAATATTTTTAAAAACCTAAAAACGAACGCATGACTAAGGCGTTTTTTAATGGTTTTTCAAGGAAGTATTATTAAAACACTATAATAATGGTTTTTTCTTAGTTTTTATTATTTATTATTATGGGTAAAGGTGTATATTATTTTCGACATTATTTATTAAATTGACAGCAGGGATCCTATATTTTGGTTCAGTTTTCATGATACCGATTACGTAATTGGAAACTGACGATATACATTTCTCCAGTTCTCCATATTTGGGACAAGAACTTGTTGTAAATGAAATATGGATAGCGCCTTAGCGTGAGAGTTCATTTATAAGACTTACTTCTATTTTTTATTATTGCCAAAAAAGCAGGCAAGCAGCTGTGATTATTAATTTATAATTATATAATATAATTAATTTAACAGTTAATTATTTCAAAAGGAATAATAAATATCCTATGGATTGGATAACATCCTGTCTGAATAACAAATATTACTTCAGATCCACAAGGACGTAAAAACGATTTTCAAAAAAAATCTTACACTTTAATCAAGAAGCTCGAAGCCATCTACTGAAAGTATCCTTCGATGAATTTTTTTAATGGTTTTCCAGTTTTGATAAATAAATACTCAATGTTATCGGCTTATTTTGACGTGACTTTAAATATTGTTCGAAGGTAGATGCTCACATAGATTTAGATTTTATTAATCATTGAAAATATTAATAGTTTATATATTGTACTAGCTTGATACCCGCCCGTATCACTGGGCTTAAAAGTAAAAAAACACCGCTTTATAGCCTCCTCCTCTCTTAATGTGCACAGTTTTCAATTTTGTTAAATGTAAAATAGTCATAATTCAGATTAAAATTTATTTATTTATTTTTATTTTTTAATATATCTTTATAAATTTTTATTTAATATAAAATTATAGCTCATCTGTTATTCTGATTAAAACCATTCGCTAATTTTAGCGTGAAAGCGTAACAAACAAACAAACAATCAAACATCCATACTTTGTCATTTATGGTATATAGAGATTATATGTTGCTCGTAATCGACCAACATACTTCAATTGGACATCTTGAAAACTATAAGACAATGAAAAATTTAAATTGGAAAAATGGAATTGGAATGGAATTGGAAAATGTTCTTTGTGCAAAAATATACATTTTTCTTTCGTAAACACATCATTGTTTTCTCATGAGGGGCGCAAATTAACGTAAAATTTTGGTTTAAAAATTAAACAAAGCTATAAAAGAAAGAAAGAAATTTCCGCGTGATATCTTTTTTCGTTTTTGAATTATCGTGTTGGCAGACATACAGACAGACGGACAGGCTGACAAACGGACAGACGGACAGACAACCGAAAATGGACTAATTAGGTGATTTTATAAAAACCTATACCAAAATTTTGTTCATAGCATTAATATTTTTAAACGTTACAAACCTGGGACTAAACTTAGTATACCTTGCATATTACATATATGCATGGTATAAAAATACAAGCATTGATATTCAACATTGTCCATACAAGGTATTTCAATAGTTAATACAATCAATTGTTTATTTTCACTTTTTTATTTTAAATGTACAGAAAATTGCCCTAAGCTTAAAGTTACCACGGCCTTTATTTCCAACTGATTATTTGAAACGAATATGTGCTTTGAAAAAGTACATAGTTAACATATTTTTAGCTAAACATTGTAGACGATAAATAGTTTACGTTAATAATATATGTGCAGTATTATATTAATTTTAACTTGTTGGCAACTCCAGAAAGGTTGAATGGTGTAAAGTAATACATACATATTTAAATACAACACGTAATATATTACGAGGCGGAAGCTGAAATAGCTTATATTATTATTTGAGATACTAATATGAATAGACGAGCAGACAGACATATTATGGTAAAAAGGACGGACAATGCGGAGGCAGTGTTATGTTTTACATTGTTTAAATATTAAAAAGCATTAACCGAGCGATGATATTAAATCTATATCTATTAGTTTCATGAAAATACTCTGCAAAATATTTTCTGTCCTTTTCGATTTCACAAAATTTTACATAAGGCACAGCAAATGTTAATGCAGCAATTACATAATTAGACAAAACGTTTTCGCTTTACTACTTCACTACATAGTATAAAACAAAGTCGCTTCTCGCTGTCTGTCTGTCCCTATTTATGCTTAGATCTTTAAAACTACGCAACAGATTTTGATGCGGTTTTTAAAAAGATAGAGTGATTCAAGAGAAATCTTTATATGTATAATACATGCAATAATATAGACGACAGACACTGATAATCTTAGAGGATTTTAATGTGATGTCGTAAATAAACACAAGGCAGTGTAATACTTTTTGAAATTATTTGTAATATGCCTCAAGTTTGTCTGGAAGTTATCCACAACGGATTGAGCTGACATTTTGCATAAATGTTTGGTTTGGTCCATATCCAAAGATAGGAGACGATGATGAACAATGCATTTTATTGATAATATGACCTGATTCTTTTAAATAAGCAATACTTTTTCCCCTTAAGGACAAGCTTTTATATTATTTATTTTTAAATTAGAAAATAATTGTTTCTATGAGGCACTCAAACATGCGGCTGCTAGTGAAGAGCTTAGAAGTAGTCAAGATGTTTTTACATTGTTAAAGTATTTGACAATGAGCATACCGTGTTCGGGAATGTGCCGGAAATGATTCTTAACATTTTTTTGTCTTAATATGTGAATGCTTATCGACGTTTTCTCATTCGTATGACTGTGAGCTATCGATTTATATGAGAGACTTTCAAATCCCCGATGACAGGTCTTTTTATGCCACCGAATGAAAATAAATCAATATTAAGGTTGTAAAGAAGCTAAGGTTTGCTAAGGAGGCGAGAGTTGTTATTGAAGGTTTAACAACAATTGTTGGGATTTCTAATCGACCCGAAATGACTGTCAAATACTTCTAACCCTGTGAAGATTTGTTTACAGACTATGTTAGTTAAAACTACAACATTAGAAGAGTGACTTTAGTAACTTGTTATTAGTATAAATTTTGACAGTGAAAATGCGAGCGGTAATAAACTATTTATTCCACATAAAATGAACGAGTAAGAAGTTCTTATCTAACGGTCGTTGATGAAATATTGATTGAAGTTTCAGAAGAAAAGTGTTTTGGTTAGAGTTAAAAAAGTGTATTGTAGATTTTTCAACCAGTTTTCTATTTCGTTATTTTATATTTGCGTTTCTAGGTCGTCATATGATGCTAAAATGATAATAATTCAATGAGTTAATATGAATTTAATTTAGCAATGTTTTACTATTTTCTTCTATTATAAAATCGTTCTGAATTCAGTCATATATAGGCGGTTCAAATTAATTAGAAACTACAAAAAGTAAAAGAACTTTGTTTACATAATATTTAATAAAGTTATTAAATAAATATAAAAGTAATTAAATAAATATAAAAGTTATTTAATAAATATAAAAAATTTATTTCTACTATGATTATTTATACTACAATTATTTCTGTTTGTAATAGGTATAAAGCTCTTATCTAACTATTAACAAAACATTTAAAAAAAAATTTTAACAAACACTCTTCTGAATAACAAACAATAATCAAAATATTTTTTTGAGTTCTTGTAAGTATAATATAAAATATAAGACTCCTTATAAATCCATCAAATGATTACGATACTATAATATGGTTTCAATTATTGCTTTTTTTGGAGTCGGTATTAGCCAAGGAAACAACTGAAACCGGCTCTAAAAATAGCAATAATTGTAACTATATTACATTATCATAATAATTTGACTGACTTATAAGTAGTTTAATGTTTTTTATTTCATTTTATTTTGAAAAAATATTTTGATAATTGTTTGTTATTCAAAAGAATACGCAATTATACTTTTTTATTTCTTTTACTAACTATTTTTTACTTTTTAGTGGATATTAATTTGTTTAGGAATAGTTTATCTTTTGTTTTGTAAAAAGTTTTTTATTTTTAGTGAATCTGTAGTACATTAACTAATTTGTCACTAAAAAACGAATCACCGAAATGGATTGGCGTGATATTTAATTATTCTTTCATTTGTCGCGCACATACTTAATACAAATTTAAGACCTATATGATTTTCTCATGGATGCCATGGTCAGAACTGGACCAAATTGAAATGAAACCACGTGGGAAGCACCAACTTTCAAATAGAAAAAAATCATCAAAATCGGTTCACCCAAAAAAATACAGTCGAATTGAGAACCCCTTCCTTTTTTGTTTGAAGTCCGTTAAAAAATTCTAAGCAAAACTTGGCATGTTGACCAAGCTTCATTAGGGTCGGATTTTCATCTATCTTCTTAATAGAATGAGAAAAAAACCGATTTTCATAAATTTGAAACTGCTATAAAATTAAAATGCAATTTCAATTCTTGCCGGAACCAAAATTTAAAAAACTCAGCCCTTTCAATAGAGCCTTTGCTGAGTGTATTGGACTATTTATAATAAATTCGTGTTACAATTTAATTTCCCTGATTTTTTGCAATCTAAACTTTTCTACATAAAGCTATTCGTTTTAACTGGCTTTTGTAAGCTTGGTATGTATCTATACAAAGAAATATTTGAACGTGATTATCACCCACTATGTAAGTGCTGATTTTCATTTTTAAATTTTAAATATAATTTTAAATAGCTAGCTGAACTTAATAGTAGAAAATAAAGAATAGTTGAAAAAATGGAAAAAAAAACCGGTTTTATAACAAGCTGAACTAAAAAGTAAAAAAAAAATTGTTTGGGTTCAAAAACAAAACAAAAATATAGTGAAAGAAAATAAATATTTTATCGTTTAAAAGCGTGGGATGTTTTAAAGACCATAGATTTCTTTTACAATGACCATTTATTTTCATTCATAAATTATGGAAGTAGGCTGAAAAATGTTTTTAGAGGGATTCTAACAATTGATGCGAGTAGCGTTCAGATTAAAATCCCGATCTATTTTTAAACTATCTATGGTAAACATAATTTAGGCTTTCTTGGTTTATTGGTTTTCGAGTTAATGATTGTTGTTTGTAATCTGGCATGAGATATTAAACGAAATTATGCATAGATAACAGTACCTTTGCTGCTCATTCCTATAAATTACGTCGAAATGCTGTGATTTAACTTTGACTAATCGATTTACATTAATTTAGTATCAATTACACGGGTCACTAATCTCAACTAGACATTAATTTTCATATTGTCCATCAGTGGTTAACTAAGACGATCTAACTAGAATAGATAATTATCACTTAGGTAATCTATAAAATTTATAAATATTTAAAAACCAATTAAAGCATCCTAATCGTAATCTACGGCTAAAAATTTACAGATGTAGTAAATGTGGTAAAAATTTGGATGATGATCAAAATAATCAAATTGTCAAAGTATTTTAAAATTATCCATCGAAAGTCAATGATATTAATCAAAGAATATATGGAATTGCCCCAAGACTTCCGTTTTCATGCAAAATAAATTGCTTTAAAGTAGTACGAGCGCTAAAGCAATTTTAGACTTGTGGTTGAAATTATTTGTACTTTAAAACTTGATGACAAATGAAATATAAGGATACATTTTTCGATATCTGCCTTGGTTTTCGTAACATCGAAAGCTAAATAATTAAATAAAATTTTCAATTTTCGATATTTTAAAAATTACTTCATATATCGAAGAATTTTATTCTTACTTTGCGTCTTATATTGCCAAGTTATAACACAATTCACTACCAAAATATATATTTTTATAAATTTGTGCCCCCACTCTCATGCTCATACTTCCTTAATCAGTCGGACACAACGGTTTTTTTTGTTTTCAAAATTTTTTGACGTTTTAAGTTTATTTTAAATACGTTTAGAGAAATCAATGAAAAAATATTATCTATCTTCTGTTTTCCCATAAGACCAATGTTAAATATGCCTAGGTTTGTTCGGAATTGATTTAGACTCACTCCAACGACATATAAAAAAAATCAAGCCTTTTGTCCAAAACTCCCCTGGCGCTCGTATATCCTTAAGGGATACACTGCTATTTTCAACCCCTTTTAAAAAAAGGGGTGTTATAAGTTTGATTGCTATGTGTTTGTCTGTCTGTGTGTCTAAACGGATGAACCGATTTTGATTTTTTTGGGTTTGATTGAAAGGTAATTTAATGGAGAGTGTTATATTTCAAGTGCGATTTTAGGATTCTGTACCCGAAAAAAACTAAAAATTAGCGACGATTTTCCAAATCGGCTCAGTCTGGAAAAGGTTTTAAGGAAAAAGGCAATTTAATGGAGAGTCTTCTTGGATATGTTTCAAATGCGAGCTTAGGGTTCAATACTTGAAAAATTTGTGGGGGTTTTTTTATATTTTGTAAATTTCACTTGTATGATAGGAATATGACCTAATTTCACATCAGTTTAAACAGCGATAACGGGGACATGTTTTCGATTGGTTCTTGAATCATTTGACATACAGTATAATATAGTAATTATTACATAACACTCTTTTATTTGTATACACTTTTACCTTCTCCATAATAAAACTATATTGATTCATTGAATTGTACATTAGTTTATTTCGATACACAGTTTTTTGTTCAGAGTTTTTGTGACAACGCCTTTCTTGTATGTGGTCGACCACGTGGTTATTCTAACAACTTATCCGATATATGTATGTCTATTAATATAGAGTGAGTCATTTAATAAGCCTTTAATAAGAATTTATAGTTTTTTTGAGGGTTAGAACAGGTGTTGGTTAGATTGAAGCGTTTGTTCGGCAATGCTTTAGCACGCTCGGAGGACTGAGGCCCAGATATTTTTGCCGAATTTATTTAACGCCGGTTTTCCAGTGCCAGAGATGCTCACCGTAGAAGTTTGTAGTCCCTTATTTTTTTAAATTGATCTCCACTACATAGTTTTGCGTGCTAACTGCAGTGCACATTCAGGATTAGATAGAAAAATTAAAATATTTCCAAAAATAGTTGTAAAGTTTAAAAAGTTACATCGTTTATTAGAAAAACATCTTTTTTAGAAAAGCCAACACATACCTCATTACCCGACTGTCAAGGAGTGGTTATGCTTTTCGCACGTATTTTGTATGTATGTATATTTGTTTGTACATTTTTTTTATTACCTCGTATCCTCCAAATGACTCAATGGATTTCAACATAAATAATTAATCAATAATGAGAACAATAATGTTGTCTCAAAAAACCAAGTGTTTTTAGATAAGTTTTAGAAAAAAAAAAAAAAGGAAGGATTTTTAGAATGAAATAGTAATTCGTTAATAAAAAAAATTAACAAAATCTATCTAGTAGGATATCAAAACAAAAGAAACTAGCTGTATGCTTAAATTTAATTAGAAATAATAAATTGGTTTTAAAGTTTTAATATAGTATAATCAAATAAAAATACTTTTTTTGTATTGGAACACTTAAAAGTTATAAATAAAATAAAAAATTTTAAAAAAATTAAAAAACCGACTGCGTTAAATAAAATCGGAAAAGAAAGAAACAGTAGTTTACATAGCGACTTGAATAGTCGAGGCTCATTATTGGGAAGATGTGAGCCAAGATTTTAATGGGCCACGTCAGCTAAGTCGTTATATAAACTATTGGACTTGTTTCTTTCTTTTTAGATTTTATTTAACGCATTCGGATTTTAATTTTTTTTTAAATATTTATTTTATTTTAATTTGTTTGTAAAAACAATATATTTGACGAGTTTTTTCAAAAGTAAGATTTTGAAGAGTCAGAGGTAAGAAAATATTTGTATCGAAATTATTTGTTATCAGAATTCCGAAAGGTCATGCAATAAAAATTAATTTCGTTTTTATTTTTTTTTTTATCAGAATGCTTTTTTGGGTTTGTCAATCCTGTATCTTGCATCAACTATTTCCATGAGTTTAGTTTTGAGCTATGGCGTTTAAAGGATTCAAATGTTCGAGACAAAAAAGGCTAAGATTTGAATACAATTTTCCTTTGAATTATTTTCGAGGAACTTTTTAAATGATCCATACGGTATACATGTGTGTATCGACATAGATAAAGGATACGTCGATAACAATATTGAAACACATATATGTATACAGTGTAGTTTTAGGGCTCATATAGAAAAAAGGTTTTTGTGGTATACAGTTAAATGAAAAATAATGATATAAAAGTCTTTCAATGACGTCAAATTTATTATAATGCTATTTTCGAAGTTTCTGATTCTTGTTCAAACTATATCTTATATATGCGTATGGTATGCTTTACCCAATTTACCACACACATAAATTTTCGTATGTTACATGAAAGATTGGGAGAAACCTTATTAAATCTCCCTTTATGCCAATAATATTGTCACATGTCAAATAGTAAAAAGGGAATATATAATACAAATTTTAATGAAATTGATAATGCAAAATCTGGGAATATGTCTATTGATCATAAGAAGCAGGTATCAATCAGGACTGTATTATTAAATTGCAGGCTTTTAAAGAATATCCTCGATTGTTATACATAGAAAAAAAACGTGGAGATTTCTGATAACGAGAATTAAAGATGATTTCGAATAATGGTATAATATAATGGATATTGGCACTAAAGACGTTAATTTTGATTTTTATAGAATGGTATAAAAGATGGTAATGTCACGTTTATTATAATTTGATTTTTTTTTTTCTTTTCAAAACTAGATAGGGACACCTGAATTGAAAACATTTGAGTTGATAGTGGTGTCTAGTGCGCATTTTAGCAAAAAGGTACAAAAATTACTGATTTTACAATCATTTCTCATGATCTTATTGCAATGTACACTATAATCACCAGAAAGTTCCGTTGCTAACACTGCATCCCTATATATTATAAATGTGAAAGATTTTGTGTTTGACTGTTCGTTTGTTTGTTACGCTTTCACGCAAATCTAGCGAATAAGTTTGAACGAAACTGTAAAACAATATAGCTCATACATTCGGATAACACATGAGCTATAACTTATAGGATATATTTTTTAAAAAAAGTAAGAAATTAAATTTAATCTGACATCTTACTGCTCCAGCTATGATCACCAATTTGACCTATAAATGAAAGATTTTCTGATATACTCAATGAATTATGACTTTTTTACACTTAAAAAAAAATAAAAACTGCGAGGGTTATGGAAAGGGGATAATAAAGATCAAGAGAGTTGGAGGCTTTAAAGCGGTGGTTTTTACTTTTAAGCCCAGTGAAACGGGAGGGTATGTAGCTAGTATTTAAAAAAAAAGACATTTAATGCAACTACTCCTAGATGCAAGGACAACTTTATGCACAAATAAATTTAATAAGAAGGGAAATATCTGAAATTTAGTCGTCTTAAAAAAGTACCGTAAATATGTACCAACTAATCTATTTTTGTACGAATTTACGTATGTGCAAGGATAATACGATATACAAAAACCATTCTCTGTTTAAAATTTGAACTGATTTAATATATTGTCGTGTACTTTCCTTTTTGCTCTTCACTTAATGTAGAGGCTTTTCGATTATTAGATTCAAATAGAAATATTGACTGTCCAATTTGACTGTACCATTTCATTTTTTGCAAGTTCATGGGCATACCATGCAATCATACTTTGATGTACACTTAACTATTAAATTAACATAATACTCCTCTGTTTTAGAGTATTGCTCAAACTTCACAAAACTTCAAACTCAAAATAAATAAAAAATTCCAAAACTTAGATAAACCAAACTGCTAGAACTTCTTCAGCATTGTGCCACTACTTACATTAAGTAAATTGGAAAGCGGCAAGCAATAATTTTGGTTCTCGTGGTAGATTTATCAGTTTTTGCGCTTATTAAAACATAAACAAGGCACGGAAAACTTTTTTTCATCACTCCGTTAATTTTCGTACAAACAACTTGAAACTATATTCATTTTCCAGATTTTTTTTAGTACTTTAAAAAGTATACGATATACTTATTTCAAAAAACATAAAATTTTCCATTTATTTGACGTTAAACACTCTGAATTTCAACCGCCAATAACTCGGGAATTTTCGAAATATACTTAAATGGCACTTTTTGCCTAGAATTCATTAAACTATGGATTCCTGTTGATATTTTCAACATGTGTTTTTCCACCTCCTAAAAGGTTTGGTTGCACGACTGTATAACTTTTGTTTCTAAGGGTCTTATCTACTTATCGTCAAATTTTCTGGTCAACCGGAGCTATAGAAAGGAATTTAGAGGTTTAATCCTCGTTTACTGGAGTATATAAATTCACTAAAACATTGTAAACATCGTGTACTCTATTTTTGTAAAACCGCTAAACAAGAATAATCGGATTCTTTTCTATGTTATTAAATAATATATTTATAAAAATTCTAGTCATGTTTAAATAAAAAAAAATGTGGTGAAATATTATAAAAGAATATGTATTACTTTTCGAAGTATGAGTAGAAAAAAAAAAAACCTATGATAAGATATAAAAGTTATAGACATTTTATTCATAAAAAATTTTATTTATTTCTTTTTTCATTTTCAGTTTTTCTGTACAATAAAAAAGTTTCATTTGTTCGTACCAAAAAGTATAACCAAGTAAATACGGGAGTAAACTTAAGCTTTTTCGCAAGGTAAATTTTAAATGCGGTTATTTAGTAGAATGTTTTTATAAGCATGGAGTTATTATGTTTTTTACTTTTGCCTACAGGATTAAAGTTTTATTAAAGTTCGCAAATAAACTTTAATAGTTTCGTGCATTTTAACTTTAGTTTATGTTACTTTTTATTTAGATTAAATGTAGATAATGCTTCGAGCATGTTTTTACTACAATCCACTAGGTACATCTCAGATTGAAATAATTTGATAAACACCTGAGCAGTATACAGGTATGAATTTGTTACTTAGGAATCAGTTTTCCAAAGAAATTGAAATTACTAAAGTTTGACGCGTTAACAGCAATTGAAAAGTATGTCAATCCAAAAAGTTAAACGCGAGCCTCTAAATCAAAAGGTTATCAAATAAGCCATACTATATTAACTTAAAAGCTATATACTTAAAATTTACTTTTTCAGGGCTATATAGAACCAAAAAAGAGTCACTTGAAACGAAAAAGCACAAAGAAATTGACTAGGCTTAAGCTATATTGTTATTGGTAATTTGTATATTTTAGTAATTTAGGATAATTTTTATCACCAGAGTGATATTTTTCTTCCTTTGTGCAAGGAATAAGAAAATTGAAAGCACAAAACCATTACTTTAACCCTTGAATTTGTTTTAACTAGTTTCGTTATAACGTCTGAGCTTGCACGTACATATCCAACCTAAATCACAGACCCGATATAATTTTAAAGTTTGCTTCTTTTCTTGAACGTAGTGAAAGCGAAAATTTTCCATATTTCGCATAATCCATAAAATATTAGCAGTCGAATCATTAAATTCCGAATTTTGCATTGTTATTCACCTTTTTAAACCTCCAAACTAAAAAAAAAGGGTTTGTTATAAGTTTGACCGCAATGTGTGTGTGTGTGTGTGTGTCTATCTGTGTGAGTGTCTGTCTGTCTGTGGCATTTTAGTGCGTAAATAGATAATCCGATTTTGATTTTTCTGGCTTGAATGGCAATTTAATGGATTGTGTTCTTAGCTATGTTTCAAGTGCAAATTTCTGGTTTCGAACTTAAAAAAACTAAAAAATTGGCGTTGATTTCCAAATCGGCTCAGTTTGGAATAGGTTTTAAGGAAAAAAGCAATTTAATGAAGAGTGTTCATAGATATGTTTCGAATGCAAGTTTAAGGTTCCGTAGCGGAAAATTTGTCGTGGGTTTTTTTAATTTTTTAAATTTCACTTGTTGTAATTTATAGATAAACCACTACAAACATGACGGATATTTGCTCGAAATTTAAGCTTATCTTAGTAACAAGGCTTAGTCATCAACTTAGGCGCAGGCGCTTTAAGTGTTACACAAACAGTGTCTTCTTAACAAATTTTCCGTGTTATTGTTCATACATTTAATTACTCTGAACCAACAAAGAGTATGATACACCTTGTGTTGAATAAATATTTGAAATAAAATATTGAACTTTTCCATAAAAGTAATAAAATACTAGCATGATACAATAACTTATTTTGTTTATCTGTATCATAAAAATTAAAATAATTAGCATTTTTTTGTATTTCTTTAGACATAATTTTATTTACAAAAAATAAAAAATAAAATTGGAGAAAATAATAAAAAAAAAACTAAAAATTTGAACGATCTGATATTTTTTGTTTTTCTTATTTAAAAAAAAAGAGTGTGTGTACTTATGTACACGCGTTAGAAGTTATACTTCTTTCATTCAAAATTAATTATTCATATGAATACTATATTTCACAACCATCGACTTGAACTGGCTCAGGGATATAAGTACTATGTAGTGTATAGTATGAACACTCAGTACTGTAACTATATTCAGTGTTGAAAATATATTTTTTTATTATTTCAATTCTGTGGCTAACTTCATCATGTCGTTCGTGCGCGCGCAGCTCACAAATTCACTCTCATCCAAACGCGCCAAAAGAAGTATAACTTCAAAAAAAAAATTATATAAAAATTATATGAATAATTCAATGGTAAATGTTTTTTTATAAATTCAAATTTAAAAAACATGGTTGTATTTTTTATTTATTTATACAGACGTTGTTTAAGTTTATTTCTACAAAAACAAATTTTCCCACGATGTTTTTTTATACCATGTATATATGAAATATATCAAGATATACTAAATTTAGAGCCAAGTTTGTAACACTTATAATATTGATGCTACGAAAAATATTGAAAATATTGGTATAGGTGTTCATAAAATCACCGAATTAGTTTATTTTCGTTTGTTCGTCTGCCCGTCTGTGTGCCTGTGAAAAAAATCAATTAATGTAAATTATTGAAGAAACAGTTTTGAGATAGGTATTTATTTATCAGAGACATAATAAACTGATTGCAGCTAGGCCACATAAATTTATTAAGATGCCATTACTTATCCTTTAACCTCCGAACTAAAAAGAGGAGTGTCATAAGTTTGACCGCTTTGTGTGCCTGTCTGCCTGTGGAAACGAAGCTCTTATATATGAATGTACCGATTTTGATTATTTTTCTTTGAAACGTTATTAAATAGAGAGTGTATGTTCTTAGCTATGTTTCAAGTGCAAGTTCAGAGTTCTGTATCCGAAACATGTGTCGGAAGTTTCTTAAATTTTGTAAATTTCACTTGTTCGTAAAATTCATAATTTCTATTTATTTATCAAATTCGGGGTAGGATGATGATTCGTTTAGCTACCCCCTCCTTAAGTATTTTATATGTCAATTTAATACAATTTTTTTAAGTGCAATATTTTCGCTGATTCATTTATATAGACTTGGAGATACTGACATTAGATTTTAATTATTTTGTTTTATATAAGTATAGCGACTTTTTAATTGGGCAAGCAAGCTACGCCATTATTGATAGGTATATAATGGTCATAGCACTGTTCGATCCAAATAACTTGTTACAGCTGGTCATTTTCAACTGATTGTTTATACCTTTTTGGGCAGGTATTCATAATTTCATACAGCAAACTGCATCAAACAATGTGTCTATTCAACGACCTGCAACACGGCCATCATTTTTTGTCAATAATTATGTGACTTGACTTACTAACAATAACCACATATAACAAATAATTTGAAATTTCGTACGGAGTTTTCCATGTCTAACATTTCTTCTGTGTTTGAATATATCAAAATAAGTTTCCTCCCACAGGAAAACGGATATCTTCGAATATGAAGTATATCAAAGCATAAATAATATAAAAAAAATTGAAAAATATAAACTTCTTGTTATAAAATGATACAAACAGTCAGGCTATTGTGGAGAGAAAGAAGTAAAAAAAAGTAATCCCTATAGTAAATATACAGGTTAAGGTATGTTTGTGCCTTGTAAGTAAAATGGATTTTAATTTTATACTTTTTAACTATTCCGGATATCAGATTGGTACGTCTCAATGATTTCATGATTTCAATTAAGGTTTGGTTTTTTTTTTTACTCTTTTATGTTTTTTACTCTTTTATGTTACCTTTTTATTAGCTTGTGGTAAAATCATTTTTTAGTAATTTTTAATACTGTTTGCTTTTAAAATTAATTTGGTTTTTGATAAAAAACAATTTTACCTATTTATGGACATGCAAGACAAACTTAAAATTTTGGGCGACATTTTGAAACTATTGCAATCGATAGTATTGAATACATATTGCATAAAATATGAAAAACATACAAATAATTTAAAATTTGGTTATTTTAAAAATTTAAAATATACTCAAACAAAAAATGAGGTGACATTGCATTTATTTTGAAAATTCTTTATATATTCTTCCAAATCAAATTCATCCATTTCAAAGTAATCCCCTCTCGATGCAATGCACTTATGCCAACGGATTTTCCAATCTTCGAAACACTGGCTGTAGTCACTTTCCGGGATTGCCTCTATCGTATCAAAACGGTGTCCTCGAAGCGGTCTTTTGAGCTTGCTGAACAGCCAGAAGTCGCACGGCGGCAGATCAGGTGAATACGGTGGTTGTGGAACGATATGGGTTGAGTTTTTGACGAAATAATCACGAATCATGAGTGCAGTATGGGATTGTGCATTATCTTGGTGTAAAAACCATGAAATGTCTTCCACAATTCCGGCCTTTTTAGGCGGGTAGCGTTACGCAACTGACGCATAACGTTCAAATAATGTTCCTTGTTGACTGTTTGGCCGGGCGGAAGGAATTCATAATGCACAACAAACGCGCGCAGTTTAAATTCAAATTTCGCCTTATTTTTTGGACACAGTATTATATTATATAACGTAACAGATTAATGTTTTTCAAAATATAATGATTTCTAAAAGATATTGTATTTGAAATGATAGATCTTTAAGTAAAAATTAAAAACTAGTGTATGAGATGTAACTTTTTTATTTGGAAAAGTATTTTATGATTATTTGTACATATATCTCAATCCAAATGGTAATTGCAATTCCTTGGGCAGAGCGATATATTTAATATTTGAAATCATCATGTAACATTACATGTTGAACAACCGCGCTTACAAATTATTGAATTATTGAGTGTTGGTTCAAATGGAGTTATTTATCGTGTACCACATAATTTTTATTGGTTTTCAGTATCGCTATGAGCTGACTATTTATCATTTGATAAAACATTTGAAACTGGTTGATTTTACTGGTTCAGTAAAGACGCAAATTACATCCGAAAGTCGTCAAAACGTGAGGTTTGTTTTACTGCCTTTAAAACTACACACAGACAATGTCATCGATGACCGAGTAATCTGAAAATTACGTATTTTTGCATACGTGTCTTGCACCGAAACTGTGGGTTACACTTGGCTGATATCATACAGTCAAGACGATCTTTTTAATTTATAATGGCTAATGGCTCGTTTTGTAGATAACAAATAAACAAGTGAAATTTACAAAATTAAAAAAATCCCTAACAAATTTTTCCTTTACGGAACCCTAAACTCCCACGGAGACCTAAATTTGCACTTGAGCTTGCTAAGAACACTCTCCATTACATTACCTTTCAAACATCCTCATAAAAACTAACAATTTTTGTTAAAAACATTTTTTCGAAAAACGTTAGCTTTCGGAGAAATAGCTACTTAAAAATAGGACATTACCAGTCAAATCTCGCGTCAACTGCTCGGTAATATTTAGTTACGTGATAAGAGATTTGCTCACGCTTTCTGCACATGCGTCAAATATTTTGTGCGTGAAATATTCTTTAGCTTAACTAAAATAGCTAGTTTTATATAAATTCATTTTTTAATGCACTAGCTAATTATAAATAGTTTGATAACGAGATTATTAAATGATGTTTGAGAGTGAAAATATTAAAGTAGGCAAATAATCTAAATAATTAAATTCATTTTGCCCAATTTCACCATATTTTTACCACAAGTTTTTTTTTTTAATTTACTGAGTACGAATAATATGAAACTAACAAGAACAAGTCCGAAAATTTCCGAAGTAAACTTTTTCTGCTTACACCTTAACTCTCGTCATGACAGAAATTCACAAAATTTTTGCAGGACTTTTTAAAAAACTATAGATTGATTAAAAACATTCATATTTCGAAAATAGATTAAATTATATTAAGATAGAAAGGTTTCAACCACGTATATCATTTGAAAAATGAAAGTTATTTACGTTTCAAATCGAGCGTAAGCAAAATGCTCAGAATGTGAGTACGGATGGATCGAAGTTCTACCATTTTAAATGGAAAACCTTTTACCACAATAAATTGTAATTTTGCTGAATATAAACAAATTTTTAATATATATTTTTTCTCTTTGTATCATTTGTTCCACAAAATCTTTTGTTAAACAGATAACAAATAGGTAGGTATGAGGCAACGATTTAATAAATAATAGATTAAAATTTTTACAATTAAAACAGAATCTATATGTAACACACAAATATTTCAAGAAAATGTTTATATTGTTGTTTTCCACAGTTAAATGTTATTACACTTTTTTCCTCTGATTATTTATAACATTTTTATAAATATAAGTATGGCATCATAAATTATACAAAATCATAATTCTTTTTTACATATTTTTATCAAAATTCACAATATTCTTTTTTCACGCTCTTTCTTTATTATCGTAAATAATATGTTTTTTGTATCTATTTCGTTGTACCTATTCAATAAAACCCCAATAAAAGAGCTTTTCATGAGAAAAGATATACAAAGTGTCTCAGGGTTAATTTGGGTCACTCTCATATAAACCAATTTTTTGATGGAATTTAGAAAGGAATTCATTAGAAAGCACCAATACTAGAAAATTGATTTTTTGTGACTGAAAACCATTTCGAATTTGATTAGAAACTGGGAAAAATTTAAGGTTTCCGCGTGGATAATATATATATATATATATATTTAGGATTCATCTTTAAACTTATTTCAAAATAAATATGTCGCAGCCAACTGACTTAATTAATTGCCGTTTAATTAATTGTCAAGCCATTTTACTAAACGGTGTCGTTCAACTAGCGGCCTGAGTAATATTCAGCCGTAGCGTCCAATACAACATTTAATGATCTGTGCTGATGTTTAGGCCATTCATAAAATAATTGAGTGTAGAGATCATACGATTAAATATCTGACATTGGAAATTGTTTATTTTCGGCAATTTAAATATAACATATTCTTATTTGATAAAAAAAAAAAAAAAAACGGTTTAAATTTCCATGCCATTTGTTTCGTAGCAGCCTTACAGGGCTACATTTTAGGAACCCTTGGCCAAAAGGTGATTGAACTGCCACAATCTGTTTCAGAGAAATTGGACTTTCCGTCGCCATAGTTCGCATCTAAGTACTGCAGCTCTTGCCGGTAAAAACTGTTTTTAATGGTGCTATACTTAGATATATCTCTGGAATATTTTTCAAGTAAATAACGTTTAAAATTCTTTCCGATGCTCAAGATTTTCGATGAGATCCTAGAAAAGATAGATTCCAAATAAAAATTGCATACATATTATGTCTGTAATTTATTTAGATTCTTAAAAATAATATTTGGTTGTCAATAACCTAGAAAAGGCGAAACGACGCTCTATAATTGATATACGCCTAAAGAATACGTTATTAATACGTCTATGGGAGTATGTCATACAAATTTAGGTTATGTAAACAAAAATTCTAAAAAAAATTAAGCTGTTAGAGCGGGAAAGCCACAGCAAAATTCACATTAGCTTTGCCACTACACTCAACAATATTCTTGCTAGCCGATTCCATTTTTTTGACTATACCTATGTACGTTTGTATCTTATGGTGAAAAAAAAAAAATAATAATAATAATATTGTCATGTTCTGCGGCAGACGGCAGGAATTGGAGCTAAATTGGAGTTTGCATGGTAGGTATGTAGTAAAAGAAATCGCGCCAAGTTCAAGTCGCGACAATTTTCTTAGTTTTTTTATTAAATGGTTGAATATATTCCGGCCCCGCGTATTCTAAAAGAATCGTTTTTTTTTTTTTTTTTTGAGACTCTTATGTCGATCTTTTTCGAATCAAGATATTATCAGTGAACCAAATAAATAAACTTGGCACAATATCTCGACTAGAAAATGTTGTGCACCCAAATAGATTGCTCAATATAGAGCCAACTTGGAAAGGACGCAAAACTTAGTCAAACCCCAGTTCATTCTCGATTAAGAAAATCCAAAATATTCTTTTTCGGGCAATCTTGGTCAGCTCTCAAAGCGAAGGACACTAAAAAAGTATTATCCAAAAAAATTTTCTTTCTAGCAAAAAACTGATATACTTTTCAGCTCTTTCAAACTGAGAAGCAAGGAAATGAGGCCCCTTAAATCAAATAAATTCAAAACAATGATGCCATATCTAAATTCAAGCGATCTAGCGTGTATTAATATTCATTTCACATGAACCAGAAATTAAATAAATTTTGTTATCAAGATATAAAAAGTAAAATTGACAGGACAATTTTTTTGATATACCTGTGTTGTTGTTGTTTTGTTTACTCAATTCGTCATTTCTACGAAAATCATTGAATGAACAGAGCAACATAACACAACTCTGGTTCCTCGAAAAATCAAATTTCTTTCTGCTACCCTCTATTTCATGTTAAGGATTATAGAAATCAGTTGTACTTCGTTTCTTCTTGGTGATAAAAAATTTTCAGTAAAATAATACTATAAAACATGACTGCCTTAACGGTTGTCTCAGTTTGTCGAAGGCGCTATAAACTGGGATTCTCGATAATATTATCATTGTTAATTGACATAAAAGTCGTTTATTTGAATCCGAACACTGTGAGTAGATAGAATTATGTCAGAGTACAAAACATATAAAATAATAAATGTTATAACTGATTTTTATAACTTATGAATTTATATTTTATTTGTGAATAAGTAAGTAAATCGGTTCTCTATTATTTATATTGTAATGTTGGCAGAAAGGAAGTATTAATGTTTAAAAGTGGATGGTGTTTGGAAAGGAAGAATGATGTATACGGTTGTTGGTGAAGTAAGGATATCAATGTACTTTATCTAGATACAAATAGATACATTTATATCTAAATAATGGCTCTAAAGTATCTTATAACTACACAATACAATATCTTCTATCATACTGGGTGAGTAATTTTCATTTATTTAATAGCATTTTATTGTTTACAAATACAGAGTGATTTTATATATTTATTGAGTAAGCTTTCACTCAAGCTTAACCCGGCGTAAATATATATAGAGTTACAAAGTCAGTGAACCAGGGTGCATGAACCCCGTTTTTGACAAACAGCTTTTATTTTAGTTTTATTTATTTTTACATGATTTAAGAAATTACTTATTGATTATTATTTGGTATAAAATGAAAAAAGGCTATTATAAAATAAGATTCTATACTCTACGATAACTTTAAAAATTGTGACAAAAAAACATTATTTTCTCATTTAAAATTAAAAATACAAAACAAAACTATTTATGAACCCGGAATGGCACATTTTTAAAACCTAACTACAATAGGCTAAAGAATAAATTCAGTCATCCGAACTTGAAGCGCAATTTTTGCGTTTGGTACGTCTATTATACAATTTTAATAGCGTTGTTGGTGAACCAAGATATGATACACCCCAGCGAACTTTGTAATGATCTGTCACTTTCCACAACGATGATGGCGCCAAATTGAAACAACTAATCAATTACCTAGTTTACCAACTCCAGCTACTGAGATAACAGGGACGGAGAAGCGACAAATGTGATATTTGCGATTGTTTTAATTATAAGTACTGGAATTAATACACTCTAGATCCTTTACGTCGGGTTAAGGTCTTTCGTTTCTAAAGTCGTAGCAGATGAATCACTTTCAAAGTTTTCTTTTTAAATACTAATTTTATCACAGGCTAAGATTTTGTTCTGAGTTTAAGGGAAAAAAAAAATTATTTAAAAAAAAACCAACTTTCAAATAAAATGCACAAAAAGTAAAAAATAATTTTTAAGTACCGGTTCCAATCAATAATTTTCTAAACAATTGCGCAATTACGCTTTGAAGTCGACGAGAAATGAATCGATTAGAGAAGGTTCCACAAGAAAGTCTATTAGAGAAGGTTCTATTTCTGGTATAAAATTTTTTTGTACTTTTATGCTTAGGTCTACTATGCGTTTCCTACACTTTTTTTGGGGTTGATATTATTTTTTGAAAATGGTTTTTTTAAGTTTTGAAGCCAATTAATAAAATTTATATGGGTACTGAGGTATAACCTTCCAAACAAAAAAAGAATAATCAAAATCAACATAATGGACGGAATAATCACGTAACAAACATACAAAAACATACAAACGAATCGATAACACCCTTCTTTAATTGAAGTCGGTTAATTTGAAAACACTTGTTCACGGTACTTGGTCCCAAAATGCATGAATTTTATATGTTTGATTTTAAATTGATATTTTGTTTTTCAACAACGGGCTCTTTACATCATCAACTATTTGAGGAGCGATATTCATAAAGGTTGAATGCATTTAAGTAAAGTGAACATGTATCCTTTTGTCATGAAACTATATTTCTCATTACTTCCATAAAAATATTGGAAAATCTAAACTATTTTTTAGTTTTGGAGAAAATGGATACCAAAATTTGCCCTAATTTGTCCCCTCACGAAAAAAAAATTTTCGAAAAAAAGTTTCGAACAAAAGTTGTTTATTTTTATATAAGAAACATTTTTATATTTAAACTTTTTTATCTTTAATGGTTTCCAAGATACGGACCCTACGGACTACTAATAATTGGACCGTACGGACCCAAGAGGCTAGAAGCACGCTATAAAAATTTCAGCTTGATATACCTTTTCTAATTAGGGGATTTTATGTACACCTATACCAAAATTTTGTTAATTTTCTAGGGGATACAAACCTGGGTCTAAACTAATACGTTGATACATATTTCGTATATATAGGGTATAATGAAGTAGGTATGACTGCGAAATAATTTTGTCAATCTTAATCAAACGTTCAATTTTTATGGTCATTATGAAAATATCTTTTAATAGTCTGGTGTTGGAAATATTGTGTAAAAATCGATTTTATTTCCCCCGTAACCTCGTCTCTCAGTTGAAGAACGTATTTCCAAACTAACTAAATCGCACTGTACAAACACTTTTTTCTCGATATGAAAAAGTTTGAAAATTTTTTAAATAAATAAAGAAGGAATAATGAAAATCTATCTGTAATTTGTATGTATTAGTTCGCTCACAAATGGATTTTTATGTAATAGGAAAGCTCCTTTTTATCTAATGGAAAAAAAATATGACTCTTTAGAACAAAGATAATTGAAAATAAATGAAAACGGTGAATTAGATTAGTATATGTAGTATATGCTTATTCTTTATACACTATGTGTGATACCTTCTAGCTTTAAAGTTTCTTTGATTTTTTCCAGGAACTGTTTTTGACCCTTGGGACAGCTGTATAGTCTTATTTTCTTTAATACCTGGCGTTACCAATTCTTCAAATGGCAGATCATAATAATCATAGAAATGTCGCTTCATTGTGGGTACACGGTACCTGCGTGGTCTATTTCCCATATACTCTGCCTCTTCTACTGGTTTTATTAAAAATATTTTAATTAAATTCATATAAATTACATTTGTAAAAAAAAAGTATTAATAATTGTAATAGATAAAAAGGCCTCGGGCAATTGAGATATAAGTATTTAAGATATGAATACAGTTGTATTTTTTATTAGGCATTACTTTTCTATAATACATGAACCTAAAGTAGTTTAGAGAATAGTTTACAGGAATAAAAATTACACTAAGGAGAAAAAAAATCAAGATAGTTTCATCGAAATCTAAATAAAATATAAGTATTCTTTTGAAGAAAAAAACTCCAAACCGGTAGGTTTTTGACTGTCATAACAAACGGTATATTCCCTTAACCAATAGAATATTCCGGAAACTTCAAATCACAAATCCAATAGATGAAATTGTAAATTCATCGGAGAAAAATACTGCCCAATTTTATTTTATTTTTGCCGGGGTTAATTCAATTTTCTAACAAAAGTTTTTACCTTCGTGTAATAATAAAATTTGTTATTTGTTATATTACCCAAATTTCACCGTTTTTGAAATAAAGTTAAGTTGTCGAAATTTTAGTTAGTATTAGGTGGAATAAACATTTGATAAACCATTATTGGGACACTAACAAATAATTTTTTGTTCAAATACCCAATAAGTATTATTTTTAATCAATCTTTGCAAGTAAGCCGTCGAATCAAATAAAATATTATAACCTTTTATCACTATTCGTAATAGAAATATACGGGTGGAAAAAGACCTTTCAAAAAATTGAGTGAAAATTACGTTTTATATTACGTTTCAGATAACGAAAACAATACTAATTTTTGCTCTTGTGCGTTATAAGATTGTCAGATTGTCTACCTTGAATTTCAGATAACGTAATTTCATATAACAAAAAAACCTTTCTTGCGTTATTTATTATACGAATTTTCTGTCTAAATTTAACACTCAACATTTACTTGAAATTATATGAGATAAAATGTTTTAGATACTAAAAACTTAAATGTTTTAATTTGTGGAAAAACCTTTCTATTAATCAAGCAGAAAGTTATTTTATTAGAATATATTATTAATTTTAAAGTTAATTTAAAAAAAAAAAAAATTTCTATTCACAAAAATAAATTTGTTAGCAAGTTCTATAACTAGGTAATTATTCAATAAATCTACATACAATATACTCTACTTGACAATGCATGTATGTTTGTTCATATGCAGTTGCATGAAAGTTATATCCGAGTTTTACACAGTGTTCAAGGTTTAATGGACCGGTCTATTATCGCAAAACAGAGACCAGGTATTGAAAAAAAAAAAATCCATAAACAAATTGATGTATTTTAGGAGACAAAGTAATGATTACCTTTAGTTAAACTTTGAACAGAACCTTATAAAGGCTACCCTATATATCTTTAAGTAGAAACTCATTGTTTTCTTTTAAATTATGTGCAAACTGGAGGATAACTTGTGCGAAATTTTCGTGGTTTCCAAGTGGGTACCATCAAGTAGGGTCTTGGATTACCCCCAGGTAACACGGTGTACAGAATTTTGAATGAAATTTGTAAGCCATATCGTTAGCCATTTATATTATATGAAGTAAGAACAGTTCTTACGGACATTATTATGTATAAAACAAAGAATACAACTTCATTACTTTAAGTAGTATACATAGAATACCAATCACACACAGAAACATACAACCATAAACCATCATAGTACACATTCCCTCTTTGTTGTATACATAGGAATTGTAAATGTTTTTTTTCTTTTTTGTAACGAAAACAATCATTTTCCTTATTTTCATTATTGTTTATCTCCAAAACAGGGAAAAGATAAAGATAGATAAAGAATACTTTAAATTATGAATATTCGTTGTGTGCATAGTCATGTTAGGGACAATAAAATCGATGCCAGCGCTTCCAGTGAAAAGTTTTGGCGATAAAGGAGGCCGTTATAACTAATTTGCAATTCATAATTATTTATTTAAATTTGTGAGACAATAATATTAAATTTTCAATGTAAGTCATAAATACAATCCATACAATTATATGTATATGCATCCATACAATTCTATAATTAAAGTAGTGTATCGTTACCATGGAAACGCCTCCAATAAAACTCACGCACGGTACGAATAGATATTATGTATTTATGCCCTGGTGAGCATACAGCTTTGACTCGAGATCATTTTTTCCGAGAAAACTGGTCGATCGCAGTTATTGGACATAGTGTATGTATAAAAAAAAAAAAATATTGGGGTCAACTCAATTATAGAGAACATATTCTACATGATTATCATATTTAGAGTATTGATAATATAGTATCAATTTGCATACGTGCATTGAATGTATTAACTAAGCTATAATGGATACTGATTACTATTGGTTGTTTCACTTAAGGCGCTACACATTTTTTATTTCTTTTAAATTTTTATTTCAATGATCATTTTTCTGGTTCCAAAATTTTGTACATAATTTTTTCTGTGTACGAATCTCGTGCCTAAAAAAATTGACAATAACATGATTTGCTTGATAATTCCTCCCCCCTTCCCCTTTTAACGTTTAGATGTCAATCATGGGCTCTAACACACATGATTAGCAATTAACTGGATATCTGCCAGAAAAGAATGGAACGCTGTATACTCAATATTACCCGAAGAGATAAAATTAGAAATAAGATGATACGATCTAAAACACAAACTCGCTCAGCAAAGTTTATTGCTAAAAAGCTAAAGTGAACCTGGACAGGACACATTCTCTGGTCAAAAACCGATCGACGAGCAAACCGAATTATATTCTGGACACCAAGAATGAATAGTAGAAATTGTAGGAGACAACGCAAGAGATGGTCGGAGTTCAGAAACTACGGTGGAAATACGTGGTCGAGAATTGCTACGGATTGACAAGCGTGGGGAAACGCATTAGACATTCTACCCTTATTGTGATTACATTCACAATAACGGGTAGAGGCCGGAGAGGCCGTTTCTAAATTACTGGGATCAAGGCGTATTATTGTGCAGAATATTTTCCGCCTTGAACAGAAGTTGTTATTCAATACCAAATATAAGAAATATTACCAACTTTGACACGTAAAATATTGATTTATTATAAATTTTCGTAAGTAAATAAAATCGACTGAATTGAAGCAAAATCGAATCGAGTATTCAATAAGTAAACAAAATTAATTAACAAATTAATATTTGTTTTAAATTAGAAATGGTAATAAATATACGAGTGAAAATTATATTTATTAAAGGTTGGTATTATTAGTGGTGCAGCTACATTGGGAGTGGGGGTGTATATACGTGTGTGTGTGTAATTTGATATCAAAATAAATGAAAACAGAATAATAATAGAATATATTTCACAAATAATATCATGTCGTGTCTGTGAATGTCTGCCTGCCGATTGTTGTGTCAGATGAAATAGATCATTAAAGCTTATTGAATATCCCATGTGTAACGTTGACTGAACTTGACAAGACGAGATTCTTTTTCGCCATTAAGACAGTCCATTTTCCAATTGTGTCACGCCAAAATAGATCAAGGTATCACCAAGGTTTTTAGTCTTACAGCAAGAAGTTATATGAGTAACATTGACATTGTATTCCAAAATGGATGAATAATGTAAAAATACGATAATATATATATGCCGCATTTTTTTCGCAGTTTTATTACTATAAGTGACTGCCATACGTCCTTAAATGAGCTGGCGTTCCGAAGATCTTATATAACTTCCAAGGGCCTCTGTTCGCAAAGTTGTTGCGGCTATTACAGGACACTGGTTGGGCGGCAGGCTTGCTGAGCGTCTGAGTCTGGCAGTGTATCACGACTACTGCAGCAGCTGTCACAGTGGAGAGAAAAAGGAGACAATGTCTCATCTTCTCTGTCACTGCCCAGCTCTTGTCATGAGGAGATAGACTTACTTGAGCCAACCTCTCTTTGACAACCGACCTAAAGTCCGTCCGCGTCAAAGGTCGTCTGCTGTTCTTAAACAGCACCAAATGGTTCATGGAGTAGTGGTCAGGGATGGGACAGCCCTTTTTCGGTACGACAACGGACCCTATGGTCTAAGTGTGTCCCACCCCAGGACAGCCACTCTAACCTTACCTAACCTTGGTATAAGTAACTTCCTGCATGGACTTTTAATGCTGTCAAAACCTCCCTTTTTTCCAGATAATTATTTTTCGAAAAAAAAAGAATACATACGTTATAAGGATATGAACATAAAAGAAAGGGAAATTTGTTCTCAGTGTTTATTTTACATTTGTGACGAAACAAAACTTCGATTTTTCAGGAAGGTATTTGTTGAAATATGAAAAATAAACGAAGTGGATCGGAGGACTCACGACAGAAGTGAAACTTCACACGGTTTATATTTAAATAAAATTTATATAAATTATAAATATTTATAATTGATTATGTAGAATGGTAAAAAATTTCTATTTGGGAATATGAAATAAAACTATTGATAAATTTTAGCACACGAGAGCTATCTGCAAGTGGGAAATACAGCTATTGTTCAATTTCAGAACACAAGCGCCACCAGTGAATGAAAAATAAAATAAATAATTTTGAATATTAGACAGTGAGAAGAAGAAAATATTGCGGAGTTTCGTAAAACTCCAATGTAATGACATCACGTATTTTTACCGTGTCACTTTCTGTACGTTTTTGGTTGGTGTGCGTAAAGAAGCTTCACCGAAATAATATTGGCAAAATGAAGAATTGCGGAAAAATGAAACCATAATTTATATTTTGGGTTAAGACTACTGTTTGATTTCAAAGTCCAACAATCTTTTTAAATAAAGGCTAAAAATTTCTTTAATCTGATTCTGTACCTATTATCTTTATCAACCAGTCTGATAGTTTTTCATACGCAATTCGGTTTCTAATCTATTTTTGTAGTCGGTACAAAAATATATGAATGATTATGGATGTGAAATGGTTGTTAATTCGTGACAAGTTATCTTCTTTAGTGGTTTATACCAATTTATGGAAAAATTTTCATTGTTTTATATCAGAAAATAAAGCGGGTGGCCCTCTAACGATACTATACGAAAAGGTAAAATACACATACGTGTAGATTGATAAAATTTGAATTTGGAAGGTGTATTACATACCGGCTGCACATATTACAGTTTTTCAACAAGTCTTCGAAATCGTAGAAGATTTTGTATGTTTGAATATATAATATATTTTTATAAATAAAACCATTGGGACGTGTTTATTATGCGAATGCGTTGTACGTGAAATATATTTATTTAAATATTACAGTGAAACTTCGTTAAGTGAGACATGAATAGACCCGAAAATTTGTCTCACTTACAGAGGTATTTCACTTACCCAGTGTCTCAGATATCCAGATATAAATAAATATATGTCTCTTTTCTAGAAGGTTTTATTAAAAGGGATCAGAAAACAGATTATTAAGTTATAGAGGTGCCCTGGTGATGAAAAAAATTTAAAAAAAAAACTTATGAGAGTTCTTTTACTGAAACTTACGGGGGTTTTTTACATGTCTTAAAGTTTACATATACAAATTTTATGGCTTTTTTTGATGGCTGCAGAGATCCTTGTCCTAACAATGACTTTCAGCAAGTGCGATATTTTCAACAAAAACGCGTTAAAATTAGTTTCAACAAAAACGCGTTTGTAGTTTTTTTCAAAGAGTGACTTGGTATTGAAAACATTTTAATGTAATATTTAGAATTTTTTTAGATTCTAAACGAAACAAGTGAAAAAAAAACAATTGACTGAGTCAATTGTTAAAATACCATGTATGGACAATGTTGATTACTCTATCACATAACAAACACAAACATGTCACATATTTATTACTGATATTCCCATATAATACATACTATACTATTGGCACATAATTTGCGCTCTCGCGGGTAAACAATTATGTTTACGGAAAAATGTTTCAAACAAAAGTAGTTGTTTATTTTTTTTATCAGGAACATTTTTTACATTTGAACTTTTGTTCTATCTCTAACGGTTTACAAGATGGATCCTACGGACCCAAGACCCAATTGACCTATGTTGCTCATTTCCTTTTTACGTACTTTGCACGCTATAAAAATTTCAGCTTGATATCTTTTCGTTTTTGAGTAATCGTGATGACAGACGGACAATCAGACAACCAGAAATGGACTAATTAGGTTATTTTATGAACACCTATACCAAAATTTTGTTCATAGTATCAATATTTTTAAGCGTTACAAAATTGTGACTAAACTTAGTATACCTTGGTATATTTCATATACATGGTATAAAAATCCCCATAAATAGACCTATTGTATGTTACATTAATATCAAAATTCTGTTTGTAAATGTCAAATAAAAAATTAAAAAAAAAAAATGTATGTATTTTTCTTCTTTAGCTGTTTTTCTTTAGAAATTGTTACATTTCATATACTTCCTGTATTATCCTGTACGCTTCTAGATGTACATATCTACATTTATGTACATACATGATATTGCTGGAGAGAATATAGGTAACCAGCAATATTATTGATAATTCGAAATTTATTTCAAGGTTTCTGCTTATTTATCTCAAGGTCAAACAAATATTCAAATACTTTTTGAATATTTTTCCGGAAAATTTTTACTATTAGATATGTAGGTACAATATGGGTTTATCTAAATAATCATCATATTCATTAAACCTCAACAATTTAACGAGGAAAAAATGAAAAAGATGGAATGAAAATAATATTATGTTATTAGTTCTGTTCTATGTCGAGTTTCCTGTAAAGTCCGCACAATACAGTTGATAGAATGAAATTTTAAGGAGAAGAAATTTTATCGATTCTCAATACCAATCGAGGTAAGCGTTTTGTTCTGTCTCCAAGGCTCAAATTTAACACACAACGAAAAAAACCTTAGTAAAAATAAAATAAACAAAGTGAAAATATACATTGACTTATTTATTTGTTTAAATACTCTATAAAGACAGAGTTTAACTCACTGCGTGTAGATATTATTTTTATAAACGGGATAAAAAATGGGTCTGATGTAGATGCTCACATCAAGTGTATGGGGGTGGGCCAAAAAATATTTTAGTCTACTCCGATAATTTTCATTCATGCTTACTTCGAAATACGTATAACGATTAAAATTTTCTTTCTCAAATTTTATCGTTCTACGGTATCTAAATCAACCATTAACCAATATCAGTACAAAATGTAATGACTTTGTAATCTACTTTATTATCGGAAATTATTACTATTATTTCTCAAATTTTATTACAATTTATATCAATATAAAACGGGCTTCGTGTTAGTCACTTCAACTTCAATTTCAACGGTTTATAAGACGAGTTCTTATCTATAAAAACTTTTCTTGAATAGGCTATTTATGAATTTTGATTCAGGCACTATTTATTAATATAATTTTATTTCAGTTTTGTACATTTCATCGTTGTTGTAAACAGGGATCATATGCAATTTATGAATCCAACAAAATTTCACCTAAGGCCTTTTTTTTGAAGTGAACATTACTGAAAATAGTCTAAGCAGGCTAATTAGTAAAGTATTTAAAAGGAATATTAGAAATTGATATGATTACGTCTAGAATAGAGCGTCTTTTCTCGGGCTAAGGGTCGTTTTATTAATGAAGTTTTTGAAACAGTTTAGATTGTCTGCACAACAATATAAAAAGAAGCTAAAAATAACAGATTGCGGTTAGAAAATATTCGAAAATAAGTGATTTTTGAACATCGCACATATCCTGATCATGTTTCACTCTAACGAATATTAATACCGAAAATAATAACTAGAAAAAAAGTACATGTGATCGAAATATTGAACATAAAACGAAATTATGGAATCTCGATTACTTTTGACACGTACTTCATATTCCTCGATCATGTATAAAATTCAAAATACTTTCAGGATGCAGTTAAATACAAAATTAAACAAAC
Source organism: Chrysoperla carnea (assembly GCF_905475395.1). Lineage (NCBI taxonomy): Eukaryota > Metazoa > Arthropoda > Insecta > Neuroptera > Chrysopidae > Chrysoperla > Chrysoperla carnea. Next base: position 51,101,086 of record NC_058341.1, read on the forward strand.
ATTGAAATTAGAAAAAATTACATTTATTTTGTAGTGTGTAGGTAAAATCCCTCTGAAATAAAAGACTTCGTGCAGAGTCTAAATGAAATGAACCCGATTTTATATATTTTATGTCAAAATGACTCTATTTTCAAATTCCGAAACAAATATTTTTGTGTTTTCTTTTATTTTAAAGCGATTTACGTTCTACTTCAAAAAGGATTACTTACTCGAAAATGTCCATATATTGTGAATTGTTCTCGTTTTCGATTTGAATAGAAATTGGAAACCTGCCATTCAATCGACAAATTAGGCACATTCGGGTTAATGAATTGTTTCAGTGAAAATTTTGTTAGATGTTTTTAGAATAAATAAAATTATAATAATTTTGTTCTAGATTTTAAGAAATATCACAAAAATTACTCAATTCCCTTAAATGAAACTTATTTTTGTATTTTTGGATCAAAACTACCCTGTATACGAGATATCATAAAATTTGTTCAAAGGGACTCTTAAGAAAATTGTAAGAATTTCGATAAAAAATCATTTTCTAGAGTAGCTTTGGTTTCCGAGATAAAGCCCAAATCGTATGCGAAAGATGGTAAACATTGAAAGTAAAAATCTTTTAATAACTCTTAAATGCTTATGAGTTCATTTTCACCCCTCCCTCTCTCCCTCAAAAAAAAAACTTTCTGCCTGAACTATCTACTTATTCACGCATGATAGACGGAACAACTTTTATGTTATTCTATGATAGTTATATATTGTGCTACCAATTTCAAATATTGTTGTTTTGAAATGAAACATAGTTTTAAACTATCTTTTTTGAGTTTGTTCGGCCACATGAATATTATTGCAAAATAGTGGTTAAGTTGACACAACCACATGTGTGGACGGAACAACTAATTTTATGTTTCTATGAAAGTAATATATTGTACAACAAACTTCAAATATTGTTGTTTTAAATTGCACCATACTTTTAAATCATATTTTTTTAGTTGGTTTGACTTAGTTATTACTTACACTGACCACTTGTAAATATTATCGCAAAATAGTGGTGAAGTTGACCAAACCGCATTAGTAGACGGAACAACTTATGTTATGTTTCTATGAAAGTAATAAATTGTACAATCAATTTTAAATGCTGTTGTTTCAAAATGCAATTTATTATTAATTGCATGCTGTTTTTCGGTAGTTAAAATAGTTTTAAAACAAACAAATTTCATAATTTTTAAAGATTTGTATTATTTTATTCTAAGTGAATGATTTTATTAAGAAAATTTTTTACAATTATAATAAAATATAACAATTAAAAAATATAAAAATAAGAAAGCTTATAAGTATGGGTACAATTATAGCCAAGTTTTCAAAGGGAAAGAAAATTGTTAAAATTTCGATAAAATCAGTTCCTAGAGTACCTTTCCTTTCAGAGATGATGCCTAAACCATTGGCGAAGAATGGTAAACGTTGATAGTATAAAACTTTTAAATTCTCTTAAATGCTCATGAGTTTAGTTTGATCCCTCTCCTCTCCAAAAAAGCTTTTTGCATCAAATATTTACTTATACTAGTATGGTAAAGCTCAAATATTAGTTAATTACCTCAAATATATACATAGTATATAATCTCTACCAGTATAGTAAAGTGAATAATTCAACAAGAAACAGTAAAGTTTCAACTTAAAATCTTTAAAGCCTAAAGGATTACATGGAACCCTTAAAAATTAAATCATATAACAATAAAACTTCAAAACCACCTTAATACAATAATACAGTAGTTGAATAGTAATCTTTTGAAATTGATTTATACATTTTGTATTTTGTTTGCAGTGATTGATTGTTTGGTGGGTTCAGATGTGATTATCATCTTGTTATAGTAGTTTTAAAATTTACCGTTCTTATTTGGGAAGGTTGTGACGGCCAACCTGGCTTTTGATTTTAGATAGAAAATCTAAGAACATTGTTATAAACATTCGTAGAAAACGATAATATTGCTACACATGGAAAAGGACTTCCAAATATTAAATAGGAAACTGGTTTTCTATAAATCTATCCTAAAATGTTCTTTGGATAATTCTGATCAAAGCTCTCACGGTCACAATAATTTTTAAAGAGTACTTTTTGAGCTTCGGGCGATTAAAACTACATTTGCATTATATTTATATAGCCTGTAGCTCGAAAACTACTCGCTAGAGATCCGAACAATCCGAAGAACATTTTGGAGGCGGTTTAAAAAAGTTTCACAGAAAGCCATTTTCCTATTCATATAGGTACTACGAACATAATATATGTGCAGCTCTGATTTCCCGTAGCTCGAAAAAACTCGTTTAAAATTTTTGTGGCAGTGAGAGATTTGAACAGAATGATCCAAAGAATATTTAAGATTGCGTTAGAAAGAGTTTCCCAGGAAGCCATTTTCCTATCTAATATCGCAGGGTCCTTTCTGGGATTAAAAATGGAAAACGAATAGACTTTTAAATAAAGTAGCCTTTGCAGTCTAGATTGTGCCATTGTTCAAACCCGTCGATGTATGCTGAAACTATTGCAAATAGTACGAAAAATAGATAGTGATATTCACTGTCGAATTTCATGAAGTTTTCTGCTATAATATTCGAATAAATATGAATTTGATATAATGAAATTAAGCAACCTTATATTCCAAACATTTGTACGAATCGACTTTGTCGGAATCTTTACCGATCATTATGGTTCTAAGAACATCCATCAAGGTAAGAGTGATCCACTCGGTCATCAGTTTGGAATTTAACGCCAAAATAAAAGAGATATTTCATGTTTTGTGTAATTTGTTTTGTATATATCAAAAACTGATTAGTCATCTTTTCTAATCAAACCATATAGGATTGAACTATCTCCGTACTTGACATTCACAATACTTACTATGATAATTATGAAATTTTGACAAACTCCTTTAATTAATTTGTTTAACATTGCTTGTAAGGAGGCTTACCTAGACAACTATATCAAATACTGTTATAAAGCCTTTTGTTCTATTTTGTATTATGTGACAAGTTATTGTTATAAATGAAAGTTTCATAATTATAGAAAATGTCGATTTATAAAATTACAGAGTTTACGATTGTTTGTAGTTCCTATTACGTTTGAACAACTATTATGTAATCGTAACCACAATTATTCAAACTTCATTTTCAATAGTTCATTAATAAAATCGACAGATTATTGTGATTTGAATTTGATTTATATGTTTTATTCTTTTGTGCAGTTTTTACCTAGTCACTAATGCATTTTTCTAAAAATACAGATATTGATGCGTTATAAGAAAATTCTAAACATATGGATAAAGCTACATCCTCAGCTCATTTGAAGAGCTACATAAGGCCATTTCCTCACGTAGGCTCCAAGATATTCTATAGCCTCCAAGATAGCCTAATAATCTGAGGCTATCCAAATACGTCTTGAAAAAAAGGTGTGGTTTGATTAAAAACTGTCTACCCTTACATTTTACGAAAGGATAAAGAAAATCAAAAACACGAAAACGTGGAGATGTCAAATCGCGTATAAAAGAAATAAATACTGTATTTTCATTCTCCCTTAAGATGAGCTGGTACGTGTGTTTGCGTTTTATGAATTTCTATTTCGCTTCCGCTTTACTGGGTAGAAATAAACAGAAAATATAATGAACAATAAAATAATTTTAATTATTCTGATAAATAATATAAAGTATATAGATAAAAACTAAATCGAAAATTATAATTTTAAAATCAAAAAGTGAGATCACGTTCCACACTTTGCTATCCGAGAATATTATATAGATCTCAGATCCGCGGTATCAAAGAAATGAACCTTTTATCCGGTTACATAGTTGAATATCAGATAATCAGATCACAGATTTACACATATTTTAACGAATTGCAACTGATTGTACTTTGCACGTCGTTGTGGCCTATACCTTTTATTGAAAATAAATTGTGATCCAAATATATTACAGTCAATTTTACCATTGACTTTCTATTTTTTATTTTGATTGCTCCTTAAATGATATTTTTATTTTTACTCAGCTAAAATAATATTTTTAAACACGGAATGAGTCAAGAACAAGATTTTTAAAAACTTTACAAACATTTTGGTTAGACATTAACTGTTTTCAATACCTACTGTTTTACACTCTAAATGAGGTTCTAAGGATTCTGTAAAAATTTTGTATTTATTTAAGAAAACTATCACTTACAGTTCTTTGCGATTTTTTAAAAAGTTTTCGGATTTACATTTTGCTTAAAACTAATCATTAAAATGATGGCGGAATCAATAAAAACTAGCTTCTAAATTTATTTTTCAAAATAAAATATTCACAATATACAGAGCGTCCCGATGAGGCCTTAAGCTCTATGACATATAGTTTAGCTTAAAATAGAGAGAGTAGATTTAGCTAAACTTGTCCTAATAAAAGTTTCTTTTGGCTCTATTTTAAACTCATTTGCCTGTACTAAATAGACTCTCATGCTCGTTTTAGAACCTTTTAGAATCTTTCTAAATTTTCCAGTATGAATGGGATTATTAGAAGACACTTTTAGAAAACTAAACAAAGGAAATTTTGGCGTATTTTGAGCCTCACATTTTGAAATACTTTAATTAAAGTATAAAGTTATTATTGTTTCACATTATACATATTCTATAATCGATTCTGTTCAACATCACAAATTAGAATGAAACATAAACGAAACGAAACGTTGTTAGTGAATAGTAAGTTTAATAGCAACAATAAATATATGTTTTTTACATGAATATGTATTTGTTTTTTATAGAAAGAAAAATATTTCTGTACATATTTTTCTTCTGAAGAAAGAAAAATAAAAATGTTTAACGTAAAGTACATATTATATTCACTCGACAAAGAAATGAAGGTAACATCTCGAATACTAATAACAATTCTTACTGTTATTATAACGATCGAAAAATATCATACAAAGACATTTCTACGTGGTAAGTAGAATACTATTGTACGCGGAATAATACGAGCGTAAGAAAATATACCTAAGAATTTTTTACCTGTGTAGAATTTGACGGTTATAAAAGATATACATGGCTGATTTTAAAAAAAAGTTTATTCCTATAATTGTCGCATTTGGAATGAAATATCAATCATCGGCTCATTTTTAAAGGGAATGCAAATAGAGTATTAAGTTGTCTTATATGGGAGACCTTCGTGATCGATTTTTTGTTTTTTACGGAACTATATTTTTTTCAAAATAATAATATTATCAAAACTCTTTAAAAAAAGATATATTAATTTAAGTCCCAAGTTTGTAACGATAAGAAATATTGATGATATACGAACACAATTTTGATAGATGTGTTCATAAAAATACCTAATTAATCCATTTCTGGCTGTCCGACCGTTTACACGACAACTCAAAAAAGAAAAGACATTTCATGCTGACTACACTCACTAATTTCCTTTTGAGCGATTACGTTTTGAAATTGACGCTAACCATGTTCTTAGCTGATATTGATTCAAAAGCGTCGATTTGAAAACGTATAATTACCCACAAAAAAATTATTGATTGGAGTCGATACATAAATTATGTTTACTTTTCGGGCGTTTTCCGTTTGTTGTATTTTTTATAAGTAAATATGTTTATGGCTTGCTACAGTGGTTGTGCAAGATACTTCATCAAATAAATCAAATTTTTTTCCGTTCTCCTGCTTTTTCAAAAAGACAAACAAAGGTAACGCATGTTTTCCTTAGCAACTTATTTAAAGAATAAAAAACAGTATTTTTTATCTTCTGCAATAGAAAATAAAATTAAGCATTAATTTTTCTTGATAAAAAACAAAAACTCTCAATTATTTACCTCAATAATTACCTGTAATGTTTCAATTATGTATTTTTATGTATAAGAATCTATTTTAGTAAAAACCAGAAAAATATGTTTTATAAGTTTTTTGTGCTTTCTCTATTTAATGCCATGTACACACGTTCCATAATATTTTGTTTACAATCTTAAATGGGATAATGGACTCACGTAAAACCAGCTATGTAACTATAATACAGTATGAAACACAAAACTAGGTTAAAAGTCAATTTTTCCCCCAATATCAAAATATACAATACAGAATGTGCCAATGAGTAAACGTCCTTGACTTTTAATGAATAAGAAATAAAAGAGAGCAAGTGATTTCGTTAAAATTAATTTACTAAAGCTGAAAACTGTAGTACCGATTGTATATTGCACATAAATAACAGTTATGATTGTCAGTCAGTTAGGTGTTAGAACAGGGATGGTCAGGCAGCCCTTATTTATGCACACTAAATACATCAACTTCATTTAAATATCACAAAAATCACAAATGAATCTTATTTATTGTTCACAAATAAGGGCTGAGAGACGGGCCCTGTGCTAACACCTAGCTGACAATCATAACTGTTATTTATATGCAATATACAATCTGTTTTACAATTTTGAGCTTTAGTAAATTCATTTGAGTACCATTTCAACCTGAACGGTTTCGATAGCATATATCTGACCCCTGTTCTATCGTTCGCTTGACTGACCGCAGTATGTGTGTGTACACAACTACTATAACCTATCCCCAAATTATCATATTTAGTAAATTCAACGAATTTTTTTTGGCCTGGCTCTAAATCCATACTGGAATATTGATGATTTGGAGATGAATAATTAGTGCCACATTCAACTTATGCTTCACTCACCTTGTATATACATTTGTGAATGTTGTTATAAGTAGTTTAATACTGTAAATATAATTGTTTATACAACCGTAAAGGATTTATTACATATACTTGTACAATGAACATACTGTAAATGAAAACCTTCATTACATGTATTTTAAGTCAACGTCGCAAAATTTATGGAGATTTTGTGTAATATGAAGTCCTTCCACTTTAAATGATGAAAGTTTATAGACAAAGTTTTGGTTTGTTTCATTATTTTAAAGTACATCATATAAGATTTCGTTGAATGTTCTATGCCCGATGTCGTTTCATATCTCATATTATATTGTAAGCATTGACTTTATAGTTCCGTACAGTGAGAAACGTGCCAACATCGAGGTAACTGCTTAGATCAGCTAGGGATATTTATTAAAAAAAAATACATTTATCAAAAAAATATACATTGAATATAGGGAAATTTATCAAAAACACATACATTGAATTCTAATTTTCATATCACAAAACATTGAATTCTAATTTACATAAAACATCGTGATTTCACTGAAATTTTTCGCTTTTTGACATACAAAAATACTAATCACGTATCACTTTACATTTTTCCTTACGAATCTACAATGATTGGATCTAAGCAATTAGCTGAGATGTTGGCACGCTTAAAATCGTTTGACACTCAGTCTATATAGCTCTAACGTCAATGATGGCAAGGCTCTCTTAAAGTTGAGCATACAAAACATGAGAGATGAGATGAATTGAAAATTGCGCCACTGTTTGGCTAGTTTGAACAACATCTCACTTTTTTAAGCTTCGGAGTGGGTCTTTTTGGATGAGTCAAATTAAGATCAAATTCAGCCAAAAGTAAATGTATGGCAATGATTTTTTTCTCATTTTTAGAAAATTTCTCAAAATAATTATTTAGCTTAAGGCAGTTGTTATATCCGTACCATATTGTCAAATTGTTGTATAAAGCAAGAGAATATATGTATACACTGACACAAAAATATTCGATTTCGATATCGATGCGATTCAGTATATAATAGACATCTCTTTTACACTACTCAAAATATAATTGTTTCTGTTAAAACAAAAAATTAAATTAATTTAAGTAACTATATCTCAAGAATGAAGCGGTCTATAATTTTGTCCAGTTAGTTTTTTGAAAATATCTTAAATCTAGTTTTTTTTCTAAAATTAAAAAACTTAAGAAAAAACACAACAAAACACAACCTTTTTTTTCTATGCTATCCATGTTAATTATCCAATCTTTAATTGAATTTATCTCGATGTAGAGACGGTCAATCGACTTTTTATGGTAAATATACTATTATAGAATTTTCTGTCGATATGCCTATAGCGAGACAACAACTTTAAGCGGCATTTACAAAATATTTGACTTTATATTATTGGGCTATGGTCTAATAAAATATAGATTGCCTTCAAATAATGAAAATCCTAAACAGGTTAGCGGTTCGAATAACACAAAATTTCAAGTATCTGCCGGTCGAATACGAATTTGTTTCATATAAATATTCTCGCTGATATTTTTCAACGAGCTACTGTCTCCATGTTACCATACTACAAAGCTTGTATTCATTCAATTATGCTACAAGACTTTGAAAACTGTTTTTTTATGATAATTTTCAACAAAACCAAAGGATAAATGAAAATGGTTTGCACATTCAAAAACTTTTCTCTCAAATGAATTATTATAATTTTCTAATTCGAATTTTGATGATGAATTGTATGACAAGTCTGTGACAAAGTTAATTAATCGGATAATGTGTTAATCATATTATTCTGAAAATTTTCTTAAGGTTAGTGCGTGCTATTAATATTCAATATTTGAAGTGATAATGTAAGTTTAATGAATATTAGTTGAAAAGTTTATACAGGAAGTTTCCAAAACAATGAAGGAGAAAAACAAAAACAGTTTTAAATCTTCATTATCATTTTTCACTGTTAATAATTCCCAAATAACTTCACCTTGATGTGATTGGGACATTGATTGAAGCTTGGAGCTTAAAATCAGAGCAGTTTAAACTACTGAAGGTGTTACAGGAAACTGTGCTATCGAGGCAAAAATTACATCAGAAAATTGGCGTTCTTTCAATTTATGGCCAGGTCATTCTAAATGGTTTGGAAGAGGCGGTAGAAATAAACATTAAAAAAATAACGAACTTTGCTAAAATCTGCGAATTCTTAAAAGCGAATGCCTTAGATAGTTTAATGGGGTTTTACACCTTCACAGGAAACACAATGGGCTTCAGTTCTATAATCATATCAGGCTGTAATGAATAACCCTGTAAATTATTTGTTAAGAATCGATAATACTTTTTCGAAAATAAAATAGTTCAAAATTCACTTGTTGCGACAATGTATTCACACAAATAAAAAATATAAATAAAAAAACTCAAATTACGACAAAAATATAGTCTCTTTTCTTATACCATTATAATAAATCTATACCCCATTTAAGAGAATCATGATATTGAAGAAAATATTTTGCTTGTATCCCCATCACACAAATATATATTATGTGTCTCTTTTCTTGATGATGACAATGAAAAACCTGTTGATAGAAAATTCAGATAATTATCTTGGAAAATTGCCAAGACCTCTTCAAACTACTCCTCTCTATATTCATCTTATTATATAATTTGATTTATGTTTTGTAATATCTTTGTCGACAATCCGTACACACTCACATACATACATAGATGAATATTTAATCTGTGTTAATAATCCAGACGGGATATGATGATTTATTGAACATCGATTAGAATTTCTAGTACATTTATTGTAGGATAGGCCTGGAGAGAGTTAGTAATTTATTATAAAAAATTATATACGTACCTATATGTTATGAAAAATTATAATAATTTATTATATCTGGATTAATTTTTTAATTTTATTCATCGTTCGGTTTAGTTTTTATAAATTAGGAGAAAGTAGGTTAAACCGCTGTTAACGGCGTTAGCGAAATTAGAAATATATAACGGCAAATAAACATTAAATCAAAATATATCCCCTGAAAATAACGACAATTTCTCGAATATTGAGTTCAGTAGAAAGCTTATAAAATGTCGTTTGTGTTTAAACACGATAGTTTTCCCAAGGGCACCTTAGTTGACTCCAATCAGTAGTCAAATTTACTCCCACTAGAAACAATCTATGTCATGTGTTTTCTATGTTTAATTTCGATTTAAAGTTTATCGAAAATCTCGTTAAAAAATCGCTTTTTCAATAAAAAAAACCTCTTTGCTAGTGAAATGCATTTTTATTAATATGTATTGGTATTTTCCCAGACTTTTAAAAAATTTCCATTGATTCCCCAAATAGAAATTTATTTTAAAATCAAATAGTCATTTTTGGACAAATTTACATCCTTCAAATAACTGTCTCGCTTTAAAATTTGAAAAACTTTTTAGTTGAACCGAGTCGTTCATAATTATTTTCTTAATGAATTATCATAAAATTCGATAAATATTTACTGTTTAATTAGAAGCTTTACATTTTAATGCTTAATTAGAAGCATTTAAAGCTGTTTTAAGATGCTACTTTTCTTTAAATATTCGTATAAAATTATTTAAACAATTTTACAAAAACAGAATAATAAATTTAGTAGCTATCTACCAAAAAATACACACTTCCTTATTCAAGAAATGAACATACTTCATTATTTAAGATTACTTTAAGTATTGACTTATTTCTAAGTCAATAAAATTTACTTAGTTAATCATTTACAACATTCTTATACAAATACTATGTAGGAGAATGGATAGTACCTGGGATCAAAACATTTACCTTACGTATAAACTAGAAATACGTGTGTGTTGTTCAAGATGAAATTGAGAAGTCCCATGTTTTCAATTGATTTTTCATGTAATTTTACACTTAAGAATTGTTTTCTAAAATATAAATTCAAACGGCCACAAATTGCTTTGGAAACGCCACCGCACGGAGAAATAATAAAATAACATGCAGAATGACGAACTGTTTGTTTCTCAACTTGCTATAAATTACGTTTCTCTCTCAAAATTACTTAAATTTATAGATAAATTATTTTTTCATTTGTATATGAATACCAGCAAATACCCGCCCGCTTTCCTATGCAAATTCTACTTGATACTGTCTGATATTGTTATTTTCTACAGATGAAACAATTCTTAAAATCGGCTTAGCAGTTACTTCAAAAATGACTGAATGAATTTTCATACAAACTATCATTCACCATCAAAATTACGGAGTTTCATATAAACTTTTATCCTCAGTTTGACTTAAAAGAATGAATTTTTATGAAAAAAGTAAAATTAACTTTTGTCACCAGCCATGAGCTCATATATCAAGTTTTACATTTTTTAATTCAAAATTGGCAAAGTTTCATATAAACTTTCACCCCTTATTTTACCCCCTTGAAGATTGAATTTTTTGAAAATAGCAAGACTACTAGAAACTTTTGGTTTAAACCATGCTCATATTTCATTTTTTACATTTCTAACTTCAAAATAGTTTCATACAAACTTCCTATAATCAATCATTTTAACCCCTTGTGGAATGTATTTCCGAACATCCAGTAGTGCAGAGCATCCAGAACATCCAGAATAGTCCAGTAAAAGCTTCAATTGATTCTTTTTTCATTACTCTTGCACAAGACTACTACGCAAGATGGTAATCGTTAACGAAGGGAAAATAATAATAAAATTTAGTGCTTACTTATTATCATTGACCAGTTCTAAAGTATGTTTTTTGACCCAAGAAACATGACGATGCGACTTTTCAAATTATACTTTCTTAACATTTGTGTGACGTTTAAAAATGAATAAATGGCGTATAAACTATAATTAGGCAGTGATTTAGGTGAATATTTGGACTACCATCTCATACACAGCAATATATGTGAACTAAAAATGATTTAAGATACAAATGACCCGAGGTACTGAGAATTTTCCTTCTACAAATACAAACACCATGTCTATTATCATGATATCTCAACGATGTCTATGTAGTAGAACAGCGATAGAAAACCAATTATGTTATACCAATAAACTACCCCTAAAGATAAACGATTAACTTCCTTCCGTTTAGTTAATAAATTGTTCGAAACTGTATATATTTTTTTATCGCAAACTATTTTTTTATTTCACCATCATTGTTGTTTTCTTCTTATTTTTTAAATTACCTCCGATCGATCGATCGACCTGACATGATAAAATAATTGTGGAAAAATATGTATAAGTTATACGGGTAAAAACATGGGATATTACACTTAATGTAATTAATTGCTTGCAATTATGTAATGTAATTATTATGTAATTTTATTGATTGGAAAATGTTATGTAATTTATTATTGGATTAAATATTAGGTCATCGTAAACGAGATGTATATAATATCGTTGGTTTTTTAAGGTTCTTGAAAAAAACACTATCAATTAGTTTATTTTGTGATTGTACGAAATGTTTTTTAGTTTTGTATTTTTGATGCAAAATTACTCATTAAATAATTTATACCAACGAATCGGGTAAATCGCCATAACATTTTTCTTAATAAGTTGGAAAAATCTTGGTTTAAAGGATAGTTGGACACCCTCTCCCCAAATCGGGTTCATTTATTGATCAGGTAGGAAGTTTTTGAAATAGTTCCGTAAATTCTATATGAACCTATCTTTTTTCGGAGCAATTCTAGATATATCCCGAAGAATACTCATCCAATCGTTGAATAAGCTTATTTTAGTATTTTTGGTTCTAATTCCCTGAATAATCTAAACATTTGAAAATCTGATTAAGGGCAGTTTCTGAGATATTGAAATACTAAATTGGTCGAGGAAATCACTTTTCATGTACGGCTTTTGAATATAACTTACTCTAGAAAAGGATTTTTATTAAAATCGGGGACAACAATTTCATTGTTTGTCCTTTTCTGAAATACGCTATGAAAAACCCAGAACTCTTTTTCGGGATTTGTCCAAAAATGTTTTAAAGAATAATTTTGATTCAAAAAGAACGCATATCGGGTGCTCTAAGGTTTGACTTATTGGTTTTTGAGATATTGCCTAAAATTGCGAAAAGCCCGAAAACTTTTATCGGAATTTAACCCAATGTTATTCAAAAGGCCATTTGATTCAAAAAGACCATATATCGGGTGGCTTGAAAGATTGAATTATTAATTTTAGAGAAATTGACTGAAATTCAATTCAATAATGAAATGAGCAAATCAAATTTTTAAGTTTGAAGGTCCAAATTATTCCGGTTAATCTATGGTCATGAAAACCTCATTGATTTGGCAATGGAAAGACAAATTTTTGAATTCTTGAATTCATTTTTTTCGATATCTCAAAAACACTAATCAAAGAAACGTACTAAGCGCAATTTTTAAAGGATGAAACGTAGTAGAATAGTCAGCAGATGCATATACAAAGAAATTAAAGTTATGTCTTTTAATAAACCATTTCTTTCGAAACACTCTGTATCGACCAAGTATTCTCAACTGTGTCATACTTTTTAATTATTCTATTATTGCACCATATAATTTTTCGATCTATTAAAACAAGTAGTAAGTTTTTACCACTTTTTAATTAAAAATTTTAATTATTATAAATATTTCGTCATGAAAAACATTAAAATTGCATTTAATGTGCACACCACGATCATACTCCAATCGTAAAATTTATTTCATTTTATTAAAGTTCAGACGCTAGCACGCTATAACAAATCAAATACGTCAATGGAGACGGGGTACATAAGTAGCTCTAGAGCAGTTTGATATTTTGTATAGAGTCATAATTTTTAATCGCGAGTAACTTTTCTTAGTAACATTTCGGCATCTTATAAAAAAGAAGGGTATAAGTTTACCAAAAATAAAAACAATGATTCCAAATTTTTGGCTACCCTGTACATTATTAAGAAGTTTTAAATATACCTACATACTTTTTAGAATAAGCAAAACTTCTTATAAAGAATGACTTTATTTCTTAAAATGCAAAATAAGGAAATTTACAAGTATAGTTACCTCTATATATAGTATGTCCCCGCACTATATATCTCGTTATTTTGAGTCTAAGGGAAAATGATATTTTTATTCAATCATATCATCATTAATAAATTATTCATCGACTTTAAATTTACCGCACAATAGAACATTTTTCGGGCCTCATGGAACAGAAGTTTTTTTCAATGAAAATTATCATAGTAGAAAAAATTGTAAAACACGGCCTTGGCAATAGTATCTCAAATTTCCATGCACTTGAAATTAAAATTACTCTTCACTTGTGGTAGTAAATGCAAAACTTGTAACAAAACAAATTAAAACGCTAGCGTGTTATTAAATTCGATAAATTATTATATCAGATGAAATATGTGGGGTTTTTTAATTTTCTCATTAAACATTTTATAATCATTCATTATTAATATTATGTATTTACGCTTGTAAAATTCGATAATATCAAAATTTATTGTAATTTATCCAATAAAATACAGATTAAATACATATCATTTATTTTATTTGTTGTTAATTTTTTTTTTAAATCGAAATGAATAAAATTTTATTAAAAATAAATAAAATTATAATAACAATATTTAAAACCACGCTGCTGTGAATATTTATTTTATGAACCACATAAATAATTTATAATTATAACAATAAAATTTTGTTTGTTTATAAACTTTTTTAAACAAATACATTTGTTCAGGTAATATGTGTAATAAATATTAAGTATGATTATAAAGTCTTAAATTCGGCAGTTAGAAATGTTTTCAAACCAGAATCATCGGTTATGGCCTCTCAACGAATCCTTTTATTTTGTATTTAAAGCTGATTACAAAAATAAATTTTTTACTAGCCCGGGCTTTCATTGGGCTTAAAAGTAAAAAACACTGCTTTAAAGCCTCCACCTCTCTTGAAGTGCACAGTTTTCAATTTTGTTAAATGTAAAATAGTCATACTTCATTGAGTATATCAGAAAAGTTGACCATGAATGGTTTGACATTTACTATTTAAAAATTTTTAGAGAATACTTTATTTTATGGTTAAAAATGATGATTATAGATCCAAACCATCTGTAATAATCATTTTGAACCATAAATTACAGATTTCTGTAAAAATCTAAGATAGTAAATGTCAAATTAAATTTAATCTTTATAAATTATAGCTCATGTGTTATTCTGAAGTATGAGCTATATTGCTATACAGTTTCATTAAAACCATTCGCATGTTTTAGCGTGAAACCGTAACAAATAAACAAACAAACAAACAAACATCCTTACTTTCGTATTGTTTTGTGGGTTTTGAATTGCGACAAATCTACTAAAAGTCGTTCTCTTAAGACAAAGCGATTTCTCTTTATAGCACTTTGTTAAACGTATTTTTTTTTTCATCTGAATTTTTCTAAAGAATTGGCCTTACAGGATCGTTAAACCGGAACTTTTTGAGGGACCCTTTTTTTATAGCTTCCTATTTTTGCAATATGAAAAATTATAATATTTTTTCATTTAGCTTTAATTAGTTAACTTTCTACATTTTACGTTATAAAAAAATCTCACAGTGTCTATTGATATGAAATTCATTATTAAATTCACAATTTAAAAAATTAAAAACCCGACTGCGTTAAATAATAAAATCTGAAAAGAAGGGCTATAACAGTCAGGGTCCCTTAAAGTGACAATTTGAGCCGGTCTAGATATTCATGGGCACCGACTGTTAAAGTCGCTATGTTTTAAATTTTATTTACCACGGTCGGATTTCTAATTTTTTTTAAATTATTTATTTTACTTTGGGCGTTAGCCAATTTTTTTAACTTAACTAAATTTAAACACATATATTATATATAGTTTTGTAATCCGCTTTTAATTTTCTTTGTTTTGATGCCATGTTCGATAGTTTTGCCAAAAATCGCTATTTTGTTTCTTTTATTCAAAAACCTATCTTAAGATATTTGGGTTTTTAGGCCAACTATAATGATATTCTAACTGTCGAAATCCATCGAGCAATTTTGAAGATACGAGGTAATAAAGAAATTTAAAAACACATAGCATACGGGTAAAGAACATGACCACTCCTTGACAGTCGGGTAAAAATGTTTTCACCTTTTATTTTCCGACATTTTCTCATGTTTGACCTTTTCCACTCAATCATGATACAAAAACAAGCGTTTTACGTAGGTATTTTAACTTTATAATAATTACGCGTAGTTGATGAACTTTAAAACAAAATTAATTTCAAACATTATATAATATTTTTATAATAAAAAACAATAAATGGTTTGGGAAAAATTTTTTTAATAAACAAGAATTGATGGATTTGACCATTAAAGGCTACTTCAATAGATTTCTGATATAGTAAATTATTATATTTGTGGAACAGTTGAAGTTTATTTTCAACAGCTTTGCCCGTAATACATATATTTTGATCCTTTTTCAACAAAAATGGCTTAGAAATTCGAAATGTTCCTTTGGAGCTTTCAATTCTCAAATAAATAATCTAAGATATCCAGAAATCGTGAAATTTCTGACAACTTTCCTAATAACCTACATTTTAATTTTAATGAAAGAAAATCTAAATTGTGTTTTTCGCTACTCTTAGCTCTAATATGTACTCAAATTCGGACACGAATTACATGTGATTTAATTAATAATTTTTCCCAGGCAACAACTTTTGCTTTAAAATAGAACCACGACAACCGAGGTTAACTGTTTTTCAGCAGGTTTTTTATAATATTAGGAAACTATAGTAATTTACAATAAATTTGTACAAACGAACGATTGAACTGTCCAATAAAAAATAGTCCTATTCAAGACTAGCATATTGACTTCAAGGCTTATAAAGTGTGTCGAATTTCAGATAAAGACACCCTCATATTTTAGTTATTTATAGTAATATCGATTAGAAATTTTGCACAGTCATACAGAGTGATGTGTCACATTTTTTAAACTCAGTCTACTATGAATTGGCAAATAAGTCGATTCTTTATATTTTTCGTAGCTTCAAAGATGGTTAGAGATATCGAAAAACTTTCTGAAAAAGTTTATTGAAATATTTGAATACATGACACTTATAAATTATCAATGTGTCCAGTTTTTACATTCCATAGCACACTAGTTGTAAAGTTAAAAAATAAAATTGTAATAACTTTGAATAAAGAACAAAATAATGAAAAAATTAAAAATGCGTCATGAAAATTGGAATATAGGTATAAAAAAATATTCTAAATATATTTTTCTTCTAATTTTTTTCGATATCTATTATCATCACTGACGCTAGGCAAATTATTAAAAATCGGACATCTTTATCAATTTGTAGTATGGTTCATTTATTTTCGATAATACTAATACAATCCTTATAAAATCGATAATCCATGTAAAATTTTAAATCGATATTCCTATATATAATGAAAATATTAGAGTGTCTTCATCATAAATGCGAATGTATTATCTTTAATCACACACATACAGAAATTTGTTATTGACAATAAACACCGAAACGTAATGATATTTCATTTTTCAAGATAAAAAATACAACTTCTTATCTAAGGTTAATATGTAAGCAATTATTTTTCTTAAGTGATACCAAACAATTGAATGAATAACTCTAGCGCAAGCCATGTCAATGAGAGATAACTTCTTATATTTATACCAAGTATATGAAATATATCAAGGTATAACAGGTTTAGCCCCAAGTTTGTAGCGCTTAAAAATATTGATGCTACAAACAAAATTTTGGTATAGGTGTTAATAAAATCACCTAATTAATCCCTTTCCGGTTGTCTGTCTGTCTGTTGTCTGCCAGTCTATCATCCCGATAACTCAAAAACGAAAAAAGACATCATATTGAAATTTATACAGCGTGCTCAGGACGTAAAAAGTGAGGTCGAGTTCGTAAATAAGCAACATAGGTCACTTGGATTTTGGGTTCGTAGGACCCATCTCATAAACCATTAGAGATAGAACAAAATAATTAAATGTAACAAATATTCCTTATAAAAAAATTAACAACGTTTGTTTGAATCATTTTTTTGTTAACATCACTGTTTTCCTACGAGGGCACAAATTAGACGCAAATTTTATAGTATATATTATATGGGAAAATCAGTTACGAATATGTGGCTATCTAAAAGTGGACATATTTCTTTACAAAACAAAAACCAAACGATTGCGTCATCAACACTATTTATACATGGTATTTCAATAATTAACTCAGTCAATTGTTTGTTTTCACTTGTTTTATCTTTAAATAACAATAATATGAATGAAATTTGTTTCAATAATAAATGAAAATGGCAGATATAATAATAGGTCGTGACTCTTGGGGATATATTGTAATACTTCTTCGTTCGTAAAGATTATTTTTATTTGCAGTTCACTGAATAAAAACATTTATTTGTTGCGTTAGCTCAATTAAAAATTAAAATGAGAGAGAGATCCGCAAGAATACAGTAAATACTTTTATTGTAAAGAAAAAAAAGTTCAATGCAAAAAAAAGACAATTCCCCTGAGCTTTAAAAATTGTTATAATTTTCTTTATTTACAAGACGGATATTATCTTAGATATGAGTTTTATATCGTAATTAAAAGAAAAATATGATTAAAAACTTGGAAAACTGGAAATAGAGGCATTGAAACAGAAATATTATCTACGTGAAGTCTAAGGGTTTTTTTAATTTAAATATATGGCGTTGAAAAATTTGTGTGGGTTAAGAAAATTATTCTAGGAAGAGCTGTGATTTTCCTGTTTACTGTCCGTGTCATTACCTTAGTATACATACCTCAAGTGTATAGATGTGTGCCAAAAAGGTTAATGTTTTTATCGATTCAAATATTGATTCAAAACCATCGACTTTTTCGAAAATCAGTTTTAGTTTTTTATAACCCAAAAGCTTTAAATGAAACTGCGGTGATATTCGCACAAATGAATGTTTTTACTCGGGAGTCCCCAATAACAGCTTCGATTTTGATGATTTTTTTTTTCAAAATGATTCTTTATGTATATTATTTAAAATTAGAAACATTTTAGAGGGGGGAAATAATCTGGAGGGGAAATAGGCAATATCTTCACACAAATTTTCATCTCCTATTTCATTCTTTTAGGGGAAGAATTTCGAAAAATCCTTTCTTATGTGGCACCTACAGTGTTAAATCAATACCTTCTCGAAATTTCAAACTTCTATCATTAGCGATTTAGAGTGAGCGTCAATATATCAGTTGCGACATTGCCTGTTCCCCCTCCACATTATTTACCCCCTCTGAAATATTTCTGATTTTAAATAATATACAAAAAGAATAATTTTGAAAAGCAGAGAGAGATCAAAAGCAGAGCTGTTATTGAGGACTCCCTAAGAATGGCTATTTTATGTATTCCTTTATCCGACTATTAGAAAACATCAGAAAAGCTTAGTTCTTTTTAAACGCCTTTCCAGCTAATCTTTACAAAATACTCTCTTAACTTACAACCCATATCATTGTTGATTCAGAACTTGAGAAAAATGCAAATTTTTTCTGTCAGGTTTTTGTGAAACGTAGAACGAAAAGACATCGGTAAATATCATTTGTGATTGATTTTTGATCCACTTTATCGGAATATAAACAGCAATGTTCTCCATGCACCGATTTAAATCTCCATATTAACGCGTGTAATGGAAAGCAGTAACTTAAGCAGAAACTTTTTCTTGGAAAGGTTGATGAAGAGGGATAATTTTTTACATTTTGGATAAAATATTAATAATGTTTTTGGAAAATAAACAACAATAAACCACTAACAATAGCGTGCTACGAAAAACTTCTTATTAATGATTGCTTGTTTGAAAGTGAAAATTCTAAAATTCAACAACAATTTTCTTTTTTGATCAACAAATTTTATTACAAGAAACGGTTACGTAATGTATTTATATTATAAGTATTTCTTGTACACATTTTTGATAGATAATGTTATTCTAGAAATATAAACGATATTAATACATCATCTGAAATATTTTTCAATAAAATTTTAATAAAAAATAAATTCGATAAAGTGTGTTAATACATTAGATACACTATAAGGTTCTATACAACCTTCTGATCCCACGAAATTGGTAAGATATTCAATTTTTTTTAAATTAGACATCCATCCATTCATCCGTTATTATAAGTAGCCGTGCCTATAAGGATGTGCTTTGCTAGCAAGGATAAATAAGCGTGTACTTACCTTCACATGTTGAATAGTTAATAAATAGATGATTATAAGCATTTTTCAAACAAACTAATTTTAGCCTTATTGTCTTAAATTTACTGACCCAAAAAATTTCCAATTGTTTCTTAAATAACAATAATTACAGCATTTATGTGTGTTTTAACAAACAACAGATGGATCTTCGCTTCGTTACTTGTTACCATTTCAAATTTCATAGTATTTTCTAAGATGTAAAAGATAAAAGTTGTGTTAGGATTATTAGTCAGTGCAGTATCAGCCGTCTTTTTGATGGGAATGGTGCAGAAAGCCCGTGAAATTTCAAAATGCATCACGTATTTTGTCGATCTTCACTACGGATGTTAACAGTTGAAAAACTACCGCTGCCGGTATTTAAGTCCAAAACCTCGTTGTTTCAAACATGCAAATTTTCGGCGCTACTCTGTCATAAATTTGTGTGATCATTCAATTTGGATAAAATTGCATTCTAATCTTAACCCTATAAATTAAGCTTTTCTAATTTTCTAGATGAACGCAAACTGTAACAGAAACAGACTATAAATTACCTTGGTTCTGGATTAGGTATAACTTCCCCTCTGAATTCATTTCTGCAAAATTAAAACAATAAATCAGAATAAACCGGGCAACGCAATAATATCTGACTAAAATATCGTGCGTTATAAACTTGGTCTATTCTTTACAAAAACTTATATCGAATTCCAGAAATTAAACAAAAATCGATTTTGATAGTTGTTTAAAAATTACTTTTTGTGTTTTTGAATTAACGAAACGGAATCCTGAAAATTGTCGGAGATTATTTTTTTTAGTTATTCTAAAAAATAAAAATAAAACGAGTTTCTGCTCTGTACATAAAGTACGTGATTTTCTATTCAAATCTTGATAGCAAAATCAAATATATTGTTGTATATAGTAAATAATCTTTTTACAAAAGATTGTTGAACAAGTTTTTCTACTCAATCTGATCAAATTATATACATATGACAAAAAAAATTTCTCTTCTTCAATCTTTTCTAAAGAGTGTCCCAAGAATTTATAGCAGCGATCCGCCAAAAAATATAGAGGAGAGAAATTCTGAAGACATGATAAACTATTGAAGAAGAGGCAAATAAAGCATCTGAAAATAAAATTCGCAAATTTAAGATTTGACTTTTACTTATATAAATACAGAAATTTACTGACAGAATTAATATCCAGGAAAATGAGTCAAAAAATTGACAATTTCCTCACAAACAAAATGGCAAAGGAGTGTAATGGAACCAGAAATGCTTGCAATTCAAGTAAAAACAATGAAGATAAAATTGCTTATAAAACAGCAACTTCAACTTGCCGGTAAGAAATTTCTTTCTCTTGGATGAGTTTCTGAGTCTTCTCAAACATTTATAGTTCTGCCGTTGTATTATATTAACAATCAAAAAGACTTGTGATAACATTTGATACGAGTAAGTTCAGGATAATACTTTGCACATTCTAAACTTCTTCTGGCAAAAAAAAAAAACATTTTTTAAAAGGCTTTGCGAATTTTAATGATACTTTTTGGAGAGACTGACCGAGTGCAGATATTATCGGGTCCTCACTGATACTTCAGTTACCGTTCTCGAAACTCTTTATATTAATGGGCGTGCTAAAGACTCTCGAATTGGCTTGAATAAACAATTTTGAAATTGATTTAAAAGAATCTGTCATGAAATTAACTATTCCATGGACACCCTTTCTAGAAAAATATTTTTTTTAAGTTTTTATTTTTTATTTATTGTATTCAAAGTTATTTTATATGCTGACTTTCGATTATTTTTTTCTACCTATATATAAAAAAAAAATTTTAACTTGAAAAGTAGTTTCTAGATAAACAGTTTATGTAGATTACGTGGGACATTCATACATTGGGGAAAACAATCAATGTTGTATTGGAAAAACGGTAAGAAAACAATTTACTGTTACCAATTTATTCCTCTGTGACTGATTTCACTTGAAAAAATTTTATGTTGACAATTTTGTTCGAATAAAAAATTTGGTACAGATTTGTAAAACATGGTAGCATCTGTTTAAATGTTTTTCCCCCCTCAATTAGTTCAAGAATATTTTTAAATGAATTTCAGTTTAGGAGTTTAATCTAAGAAATAAAGTTCGTTATGTTTATGAGCGGTCTTTCCTGGGATAGAAAACCTTTTTTAATCAATTTAAAATTTAGTATCCAATAAAATTATTTCAATTTGAAAACTTGATTAAGGAAAAAAGTTTCAACGAGCCAATAATAAATTTTATTTTGTAATGTGACCACACATACAATGATTTGTACATGGACATGGAAAAATCTGAGTGATTTGTCCAGCCACAAATGTGATGGTAAATGTTGCATTGCAATTTCTTAAGGCTGGAAATAAGGCATAGTATCTGGTGCCAGCTCAGATTTGATGCTTAATGAAATTCTTAACGATAACTTGTTTTTTTATTACTACAGTTTTTTCAACGTTTCATGCGGTTGTAAATAATATATAAACTTTTATTTTTGATAAAAATAAATTGAACAAAGAACTGTATTATCAACTTGATTGCAATATTTAGAAGATTTGGTCCCCTAAAATTCGTTGCAGAACATTGTATAGGTTAATCAATTTCTGTAAATCCTTGCAGATATAAATTTAAGGTAAACGACCTGATTTAATAACAAGATATACCGTTCTGGATATTTCAAAAACCAGACAGAAACCATAAAATTGCAATAAATGATTATTTACAAAATTGTTTTGCTGATGTGGTTCTTCTATGTTATTGTTATGACGCATATCTTAATAAATTGGTGATTGAACCCAATAACATTCTTGATTGGTTACAATTTGATAAATTTTTCTTTTTGCTTGTTTATAATATTGATTTTGGTGTAAATAATGTCCGGGGATGAGTTTGCAAAATTTATTGAGTAAATATTTTCTTTTGATCTTAAAAGAGCTATATTAAAGTGTATAAAATACAAATATGTCTCACATTTAACACAATATACGAACTTATTTTTGAAACAGCATATTCCGTGAATCAAATAAGGCTTTATTTAAGTTAACATTTTTCAAAATTGTATTCAGTTAGTAAAATACTACCTCTAAAACTAGCAATTTCTATTCCCGAAGGGCTTTCCAGATTTTCATAAATAGATCAAACGTACTTAAAAAGTCTGGATCTTATAATTTCCTAGAAAATCCATGATTAAGTGTTATATTGCCAGAACGTTTACTAAGTTTTCCGATATATTTTATTTTTTTAGGTTTGAGGTCTCATTTTAAACGAAACTAAAAGGATATAAAATTTAAAAGCAATCGAACCGCTTGTAAATATTTTACAATCTCTTTACGTTTACATACTCAACCCCGACTCAACTACCAACAACGAATTTGACTGTAAAAAATATTCATAAATTGTTTATGTTATTTAATAAATATTTTCTTTGTACAGGCAAAAATAAAACTTTATGTGTACTAAATTAAAAATTTACATAACAAACAAATAAAAACAAAAAACGTACTTACAGTGATTGTGACAAGAATCTTGATAAACCCAATTTTCCTATTTTATTATCTTTCAATCCTTCGAACATGCGTCCAAACAATGGATTATCATCAACAGTTAATAAATTATTCGATGGTATTGAAGTTGTTGTTGTCGTCGCCATTGTTGTTTGTGATGATAAAAGATGTCGTCACAATAATAATTATAATAAAAATATTTTGTTAAGTTATTTTTCTTTTTAATTAAAATCAACATAAGAATATAACAATACAGTTTTCTATTTTAACGATCATATAAATGTATTAAATATAAAAAAAATTGTTTTAAAATAGCACATGACTCACCAAATTTTTTTTAGTTTAATTTTTTTCTCTTTATTTTTTATTTTTTTTTAAATAATTATTTTATTATATAAAAACTTTTTTTTCTTTTTTTTAAATTGGTCAGTTATTTTTTATATATATTTTTCAGTTTTCTTTTTGGTTATATTTAATATTTTTAATAATAATATATAATCTTTGTACTATCGTAAAATTTTTGGTTCTAGGTTCGATGTGTTAAGATTCCTGAATAGAACATAAGAAAAGAAATTATTCTATTTTAATTCAACATGGAGACTATAAAGCAGAGGCAGCCCTAAGCATTTTTAAGGATGTACACAAAAAATATTGTGAATATCAAATTTGATTCTTGATGCACAAAAAAAATATATTTGAAAAAATTGATTTGAATTAATGTAATTCTCTTTGGTAATTTTCACGCAAAAAATGCCGATTTCTTCGATTTTTAATTTTAGTTCTGATATCTCAAAAGTGGTTCTCAGATCCACTGCGAAAAAATTCGAAACAGGTAGTGTATAAAAAGAAACTGAACGAATATTTCGCTTTTAAAGTAAACATCGCGATCACATACTTTCAAATTTTCTTATAATAAAAAAACCGGTCAAGTGCGAATCGAACCCTTACACGCCTTTGTGCATTATACCATAATCGAGTTTTTTTAGTAAAATGTTGGCCATTTTGAAATTTACCATCTTGGTTTTCTAAATATCTTTTGTCATAGCAGTAATAGTAATACTTCTTCTGTCAAAGAATATTACTATTGCGGTTTATTCTCTCTGACAGACAGACGGGCGGTTGGAAGAGTTCCTTAAGGGTACGGAACCATAAAAAACAACATAATAAAGAAACATTTTGAATTTTTTTTCTATTCTCTATTACCATAAAATACGACATACAATCATCGTTTGAAAGGGGAAGTTTAAGCTTTTAAGTTATAATAGAAACAAAAAATACTTTAAAATAATCAAAAATATTTAAAACGTATTATATAAGTTTAAGCTCCATTTGACCTCGATGATGGTAAGAGGGTTCTTTTGTTGTTGAAATAAAAACATGGTATAAAAAACTAAGGCATATTATAAATTTCATTTCCTTAAAAAATGCTGCTGCTTTGCTAATAGAAATATATTTTTCTCATTTTTATTCAATTTCCTCAGACTCAGATTATATTTTTAGTTATATAGTTATGTAATAAAATTTTGTGTTATACGAATGGTAATAACAATCATAACATAGACTTTATTTAAAACTATTGGATGTGGATAGTATAGCAAAGGATAGAAATAACTGAAATCGTATTCACACAGAAATACAGAATGAGAGCCTTGATTTATCAAATAACATAAAAAGAAATTATAATCCTATGTTTACATTTATAGATCATAAGATGGGGACTTATTTTGATCCTTTCCTTAATTTGTCGCTGTTATTCAGGAGAAAAATTATTTTATTGTTAACTAAAGTGAGAGAAAATGTAAAAGTAAGCTTCAACTATAAAGGAAAATTCATTTTTGACTTTTCAAAATGGCTTTGATTTTAATCTATCATCGTCCCAACGATAACCATTTAAAAATTTAAATTTAAAATAACGACTTTGTAAGGATACATTGTAATTCCTAAAACGAACTCGAGTTAAAGAAGACTATGGACGAAATTATCTTGCTAAACAACAAGGGGGCGGACATAAAAAAGCTTTAAAAAATTCGATATAATCGATTTCTGTTGGAAATGAAACGAAGAGGAAGAAATCATGATTGAACATATGCTTTGCTACCCACAATTCAGCGTTGAAAAGCAAATGTTTACTTATAATGGAATCCAGTTTTCGAGAGACTTGCATGAAGTTGAATTGAAATAAAAGGGATAAGCGAAACTGGGAATGCTTCATGCCAAGCTATTCGAACAGTGGATTAAAGATTGATTAGTAATTAGAGAGGCACGTTGAATGCAAGTTCTTTAAGTAAAAGTATCACATTTAACCGGATTGAAACCTTGAACGTCAATGCAACTTTTTTAGTTCTTTTTGTTTTGTGTCTTTGATAGCATTGATAGATCAACCTATATTAATCGAAGTATTTCTCCATTACATAACATACATGAGATAATATTGTGACATCGAACAACCCCTATTAAAATGTAAACCTAAAATTTATTTATTATCTGTGGATATAGCAGTTTAAGTGTGAGTAATATTGCAAGCGACAGCACAATTTTAGCTCGTGTTACAAGATAAAGTTAATATAGTAACATGATGGAAACCATGTTGAATACCAGAAGCAGTACCTATTATTAAGTCTTTTTGGACTTTCATTGGGAAAAAATGAATTTATAATTTTTAATTTCCAAAAATATTAGAAAAGGATTTTTGTGTCTTTTGAAGCTTAGTTTGCTGTGCTCATAGATAAAATTTTTGGTCATGCAGAGCTTACAGCATTGTAAGTCTGTTTGTTGGTCCAACTATTGTATTTTAAAATCAATAGTTGGACATACAAACCTAAATTCGTAACTGTATTATACAGAAATCCTGAAACTAGTCAAAATGAATTCAAGGGTGGTCAAAATCACGGTGGTCACGTTATAAGCCCGATATCGAATTATGACACAAAACTTTCTTTTAAAATTGTCACCTTCATATAGATTATACCACTTTTACATATTTTTGGACATCGTACTTTTCACATAGGACATTTAACATACAATTATAGAAATGAAAATGATAATAACAGTAATAATAATACAATTTTCTAGCCATAAATTAGAAATAATGTGTTTTGTACCTTGTAGAATATATCTCGAAACATTTTCATATAATATTCAATGAATATTTTCATTAGTGTCTGATATCAGTTTTGCATAAAATTAAGGTAATTTCGAATTATAATTAATTTACATATGACCTAGAAAAATATAATTTTTTACGTCGAATTAAGGTTGCAGTAAGGCTGATAATACTGTTGACATTCATTTATTGACTATCCGCTCCAATCAATTAGAAAGGTTGTCAGATGCGGAGGTACGATTTAAACCACTGATGGTCATCTCTACAAATCTCCAATTCATAAAACTTTTTTCTGCACAAAAATAGGGTGTTCTCTTTTTCATAGCTCCAAATTTTTTTATTTTCCGAACAAAGTTGATAGAAAATTTTTGGTAATCTTATATTTTAATCGAAAAGTCGCTGAATACAAAACCCAAAAAGTTTTTTGTCTGGTAATGAATAAAATCCAATCTTCGCTATCCCACAACACATCTCGTTTTATCGAATGTTAGACAAAATATTTTTTATTTTGTTCTCAAATATCTTCCTTTAACTACTAAACAAGTAAAATTTACTATATTTAAAAACCTACCGACAAATGCGGTTTGTACTTGTAGCTCTCTCCAAGCTGGACAAACGCAGAAAGGCAGACACACACATCGGTTAAATTAATAACAGACCCCTTTTTGCACCGAGGATTAAAAGAATGGATATCAACCAAATTGAAAATTGTTGAAAAATTAGAGAGAGATGAATCTATCTATGACATTAAATGCCTCTTCTGATACCACTTTCAAATTACAAAATTACAAGAATTTGCGTCAGAACAAACGTTGTCAGGCTAATCATTGTCAAGCAACACAAGAACTTCCAGAGGTATTTATAAATATCATCACATGCTGATAGCACCCAGTCTATATATATTTCCCACTTTAAATATCATTTTGAAAGAACCCCGCAATATTCGATAGGAAAATGGCTTTCGGTGAAACTTTTTCTCAGCCACCATAAAAAGTTCTTTGGATCATTCTGATCACAAGCTCAAACGGATATAAACATATTTAACGAAGTAGTTTTCGAGCTACGGGCAATCAAAGCTACGAATATATTATAGATTTAGTATATGATTAGGGAAATGTCTTTCTGTGAAACTTTTTCAAACCACCCCCAAAATGTTTTACATATCATTTTGATCAAAAACTCTCACAGCTACGGGCGATCAACACATATATTTATAGTACCTATATGAATAAGAAAATGCCTTTCTGTAAAACGTTTTCAAATCATCCCCAAAATGTTCTTCGGATAGTTTTGATCAAAAGCTATCAAGGCCACAACATTTTTTTTAACGGGTAGTTTTCTAGGAAATTGGGGCAAAATATACATTATTGTAATAGAGCCGGTAGCTTGAAAACTACTCGTTAAAAAATTTTGGGGTACTGAGAATTTCGGATCAGAACATTTAAAGGTGGGTTAGTAAAATTTTCACAGAAAGTCATTTTCCTATCTAATATTGCTGGGTCCTTTAAACAACAAAAAAAAAACGCATTAAAAATTCTCTAAAGAGTATTCACAGTTCCGTGACATATTTGATTATGACATAAAATTTATATTCTACATAACAACAATAAAAAATTAAAAAAAAGAGAAAGAAAAACACATTAAAAATAAGTTAATTTAACGACACAAAACATTTAGGATATAAAAATGATAGCTGGAACATACTTTTCTATACACTAATACATATATTTTAATTACATATTTTTTTGTTCATACAGTGATATGAGATTATATTATTTATCAGAGAGAAGAAACGAGTTAGAATTGCGATAAAAAAATTTGGAA
The DNA here is from genome assembly GCF_905475395.1 of Chrysoperla carnea. Lineage (NCBI taxonomy): Eukaryota > Metazoa > Arthropoda > Insecta > Neuroptera > Chrysopidae > Chrysoperla > Chrysoperla carnea. The sequence continues at coordinate 51,129,346 of NC_058341.1, forward strand.
TGAAGGCTTTACGACCTCTATATCTACAGACTATAATACCATAAAAGGTAGTATATGTGGTAGTTTAAGCCAAGGTTAAGATATGCACAAAAATTAAAGAGATTAACACGAGCCTGGTCACAAGGGAGATTTTGGAGGTCAAAACCCCTCCCAATGAGAATCTGTCCACATAAATTTAGAACTTACAATGTACCCATTTATGAGACGCATTTCCGCAAACGAATCAGATATCCATGAATACTTTGAGCTCGAGTACTTCAAACAGAAAACCTGATGAATCTCGAACTAGCGCAACATTTTTTGATTGAAAGAAGAGGAAACGATGAAGAAAATTTTCAAAACCAAAAGCGATATCTGATGAATACTCTCGTTTTTCGAGTAACAGAACATTTTATTAGATGAAAATATGATATTCAGTCACAGTTTTTCAATAAGTTAATTCTGCGAGGTACAGAAAAAACTTTTCCAAAACTCTATCAATCATCGACCTCTAAGGGGCGATTTATATTGAGTGAGGACTTAACTGTTTGGCCGATCTTCAGACATTGTCGATCTAAGGTATGTTTTGAGACAACAAAAAGTTGAAAAGGAGCGTTCATTCGTCACAGTTGTCATAGGTAAAATTACCAGAATGCGAAGCATTTAGTAGACAAAGTTGAACTTCGTCGGTCCTGTTGTCACGTTAATCATCGCACAAAATTGAACAGTCTAGTTCAATTAAGTTGAAGAAAAAACATTGAAGTGCGAGTCGGGCTCGCATTCGAAGGGTTCAGTTCCAACGTATAAGATTTAACACTACGTATTTTCTGAATACTCTCGTGAATAAGAGAAACAAGAATACTATGTTAATTTTAATCTAATGTAATATATAATTATTGTAATGCAACACACATTACAATTAGGATGGTTGGAGTTTGACATTTTTAAAATTGTTAAAGCGGAAATAGTAATACAAACTCTATCAAAATTTTAGATGCCTAACAATTGCGTTTTATAAGATACTGACAGACCAACAGACAGAGAAGCCTTACTATCAAGGTTTCGTTGATTAAATTTCGTGTATTAAAAACTATTTGGTAATATGGATCTAAATGCATATTAACCCTATACGTACAAACAATGCCTAAAATGATCTGATAACGAAAATATTTGATTGAAACATAGAACTTCAATAATTACTTTCAGCCACAGAGTCTGAGTACAGAGGTGCAAATGAAAAGAGTTTTGTGATTAAAAAAAAAAAAAAAAAAAAAAAAAAAAAAAAAAAAAAAAACTTGACCTTTTTTATAAATATGAAATTCCGTATATTTTTTGGACTTATATTCTACAACATTATACCCAACCAACAAGTAACAGTCATCAGTTAATGAATTTATATGTTCCACGTCTCATGGATATATTATTTAGTAGAAGTGTTTTCATTAGTTGTAGTTATCAAATAAAATTCTTGTTAAATATCAGAAAAATGATTTTTAATACGTGTGAATGATTTTATGAAGAATATTGTATAGAATAATATTGTGAAGATATTCTTGTGAAAAATAAAATTATGATTTTTTTCTAATTAAATTTTATAGTAATAAATCTAGCAATAAATTAATAGCCCAAGCGAAACGTACATAAAAAAACCATGAAACACTAAATGGGGTATTACTGATTTTTGAATACAAGTTTTGGACCAATACTGTGAGTCTAAATTCTTATTAAAAAAAGAATAAATTTGCTAAAAATTTTTCTTTTCTAAGTCATATAGTTATAGAGCCAATTTTAAAATGATTTTTGCTCATTCAATAAAATGAAAAAGGATCCTTCTTGTAAACCGTTAGAGATAAGACAGAAGCTTAAATACAAAAGTTATTTCTTATAAAAAAATAAACAACTTTTGTTTGAAATATTTTTCGTAATCATCTTTGTTCATCCGTAAGGGTGTGTAGAAGAACATTATCAAAAATTTCGAAATTGTTTTTCGTTTTTCGATAATGTTTCACAAGGCCACTAGTTGAAGATTTGCAGATTTTCCACTCCGTATCTGTTACAGTTTTGGAACAAAATTTGGTCCTAATTTGCTCAAGGGTAAACAGCGATGTTAACCAAAAAATGTTACAAACAAAAGTTGTTTATGATTTTACAAGGTTTAACGCTTTACAAGATTCATCCATTTTCATTTAATTGAAAGATGCACTATTTTAAAATAAGCATATCTCTGTAACTATTTGACTTGAAAAAACGGCTCTGTTCTCCTCTTTTAGAAAATTTAATCTAATTATAAGTCTCGCAGTTTTCGACTAAGTCGCAGTTTTTCGGCCAACATTTGTTTAATGTAAGTTCAATTTACGTTTCGTTAAGGCTATGAAAATCAGTCACAAAGTGAATTTTTCTATTGACTCTTCAAAAATTTGAATAGGAATCAATTGAATCAGGAATGGTTGAACAGGGAAAAAATTAATTTCAGTACATTCGTTCTCATTAGACAACCTATTCAAAATTTTCTATCAACACTTCGTGTTCAATTTTTGTTATGCGAAAACGTTGCCAACATACCAAGTACCGTGTCATGATTCTGGTGATATAAACTTCATTTAAAATTCAATGAGCTTACTAATCTATATCTTGAAATAGATTGACACTTTATTATTAGTATTATTATTATCAATTTGCTTAAAATCCACTTTAAGATTTTGTCAATCAAAATATTTTGTTTATGCACATTTCGACTTGTTAGTCATCTTCAGAACAATTAATTAATGTTAATAACTTCCACAAATTAACGCTCTCAAACTTAAATTACATTGACACTTGACACCCAAAACTATCGAAAATCAAATTTGAATCTAACGAAAACGATGAAAATTTCTTAATCTGCTTTTCAAAATCAATCCATTTTTTTAGAAACTAAGATTCTATATCACGAGCAGATATTTAGACAGACACACATAGCTTCTTGTAACAATGAAGGCTTTAGACGGAAAATTTCTAAAGGCGCCATAACCATTACATTAAAAACAAAAGAAAAATTAACTACTTGAAAATTATAAGGTTCAGAGATTTCAAAAACGTGTCATATACGTCAGTGAAAACAGTTTATTGTAATAATTTCGTGTGATTATATAATTAATGTTTGTAAACTTGTGAAGGGTTAAATTTCTAAAATAAGTAATTCATTGTAAATATTTATTATTAAATAGGAAATGGATATAAACCAGTGAATCCAAACAAACATTGTATAAAAGTGGAAATTAAAGAAACCATAGAATGGAAAGTTCTAACAATATAAACTCGAAAACAATTGCCTATTATTATTATATTATCATAAAATTCAAATTCTACTTTTATGAATTATTTCTGTGGATAAAACTGCAGTGAATCCATAAAAATTATGTTGAAAGTTTAATCATTTATTTCTACAGTATAATATCGCATGCTGGATTATTTACATTCAAAACTATTAGATCGTTTCCTGACACCTCAATAATTACAATTTGTAAAAATCAGATGTCGGGGAAAATTTGGTTTCGCATTTTTGAATCCATTATCTTTTTATATTAATATTGTTTTCAATTGAGAGCCCTACTCAAATTACACAGGTCTGCAACTAAAAGCCTGTACATGATATTATAACTGCTTCTCATTGATTTTTTACTAAAATATTTTATCATATTCAAAAAACTCCTTATTTTCATGTCATGTTTTCTTATAAATCTTATTTTAACAATAGAAAATTCAAGAAATCCAAGGGTTATGTTTGGGGATATGCTGAATCAAAAGGGAGCCTCACAGTCTTGAAAAATCGACAGTTGATCATCCCTCGGCAAATTCGCGATACCTGATTAGTTTGTGAAACTTATGCAGAAAACAGAAGAGAAAAGAAAAAACGAGCTCGGGGAAGCATAAAGAAATACAAGGAATTGGTTCAAATACAAAAAAGGAAAACTGACTATTCATAAACGAGTATCACCCTAGTTGATGGCGATTTCAATGTCTCTTTCGTTAAACATAAAAATGTGCGAGAATAGATGAGAATATCTGAAATCAAAATTAAAAGCGATTGATTAAAACCGACTTCAAAATAAAAAATATTCCAAAACAAATTAATATGCGCAAAAAAGTAAAAAATAACGATAATATAATGTAATTACAATTATTGTCATTTTTGAAGTCGGTGTCAGCCAAAGACACTACTGTGATAGAACCGTTTGCTACAATAACTTAGCTGACACCGACTCCAAAAATAACAATAATTGTAGCTACATTATATTAACGTTATTTTTTACTTGCATGTTAATTTGTCTGCAATAGTTTTTATTTTGGATTTTGTTTTGTCACGCACATACTTAATACATACTTAAGACTTCTATGGTTTTCTCATAGATGCCATTGTCAGAACTGGACCAAATTGAAATGGGACTACACGGGAAGCACTAAATTTCATCAAAATCGATTTACTCAGTCGAAAATTCTGAGGTAACAAACATAAGAAAAAATTCAGCCGAATTGAGAACCTCCTTCTTGTTTGAATTTGAAGTCGGTTAATAAAAGATATAAGCAATTAAATAATTTTATTATTTTTTATCTTATTATTCTTGCAAAACAACTTTTGATATGTTATAGACTCTATGGAAAATGGGGGTTATGATGTCACCAAGCGTTTTTTCCTTTCTTTCTATTTGCACATTTAAATCCTTCATATTTTCGTGGTTATTGATGTCAAATTTATTTCACACAATGTTTTTGCTCGTAATAATAAAAGTAAAATTATAGGACAAAGGCCTGAATACTCGAGTCCAATTTTTGACTTTTTTAAAATTATTTTTGATAAAAAATCTGACGTGATAGAAGGAAATGGTTATTATTTTTCTGTTCAGTCTTCAGTACAATATTACACAACATTATCTACTAAAAATATACCATGCAGCTGAACAAAAATTTTTTTGCAGACCTGTTTAATCTTTTTATATGAATAACGTCATGAATAGTCACCTCATAATTTCAAGTTAGCTGCATGACGGGCCTCTGTTCTAAAATTTTTTATTGGTTCAAACGACGTACGTTATCGCGCCAAAACATCACGTGAAATCAATTTTTGGATAACATCAATAAGGATTCAAAGGTACAAATAGAAAGAAAAGAAAATAAATTTTGGTGGCGTCATAGCCTGTAATTGCCATAGAAACTGCATATCAAACGTTGTGTATTAAGAATGAGATAGAAAAACATTATTTCATTGCTTATATCATTCATGTTTATTAACCGATTTTAATTTTGATTTCAAATCTTGTCATTTATTCTCGCACATTTTCAAATTTTAAAGAAAGATACATTGAAATTGACATCAGGACAAAAGTATTAAAAGGCGCGTGAAAGAGAAATGCTCGGCCAAGAAAATTTTTGTCGGGAAAAAGTCGTTAGGTACAGCCTTAACAACATTTTTTTTCAATCCTGATGAAACGATCATCAAAAATATGTTTGTTCTTATTCCAACACAAAACTTTTGGGAATCTATGCTTTATATATAATTGTTTACATTACACACAAAGATTTATACCACAACACGATGATGAGATGACAATAAACTGAATATGCAGATTATTGTTAGAATATGTAAACATGTAAACAGCACCACATAGATATATATATAGATATAATAGACATATTGTGTTACATGTATCACAAAACAAATCTTAATTAATCATTTAATGTTTACATTGAGACGTTCTTATTTATGTGTAGGTGTTGTCATGAGTAAAGGTGTAGAGAAGAAAGTGGTTTTAATTCAATAGAGGCGAACTTTCTGTACACATAGAAATTATGAATGATTTTTTGTTTTAATTTGATTCGAGTTCACAATAACATACAAGAGAAATTTATAAAATTAAAAGAAACCACCGACACATGTTTCGGGTACGGAATCCTAAGCTCGCACGTAAAACATAGCTAATAACATTCTCCATTAAATTACCCTTTCCCTTCTCCAAACTGAATCGACTTTCAAGATCATCGACGGTTTTTTAATTGTTTCGGATGTGAAACTCGCAGATGGAAACACACATGGCGGACAAACTTATAACACCCCTTTTTTTGGTTCGGGGGTTCAAACTTCAACCAGATCAAATATAAAATTTAGACATTTCGAAAAATTTTGGGGCTCCAAACAAATGCTCAATAACAATTATGAGGAAGTTAAACCACTTGATTTCCTTGCTGTTGCGGTGTACAACTGTTTTCAAAACCTAAAAGTCCAAACCAGTCCAAAATAGAAAATTTCAACATCCAATGGCTAATTTTTGGAGCTATTTGAGATATTTACGCACTTTTTATACAATTCAAAAAAAAGGTTCATAATAACAGTCCAAAGCTGACTTCGTACATTTATTATTCACAAACAATGAGAGCAAATTAAAGCAGTAATTAGTTGTCAAAAAAAGTTTTAGCCCGAAACTCAATGCATTTTTGTAGAGATAGATTTCTCTCAGGTCGAAAGTTTTCATCAATAAGGTACACACGAAAGGAATATAATTTTGTAAAATAAGCTCATAGACAAATTTGAAAAAAAAAACTCGTGACACCTATTTTATTTTTTTGGCTATCATTTACAAGGGCTTGTCCCTTTATTCTCAAAAATTGTTAGGATATAATGATCCTTTTAAATTGACGTTCAATTAATAATTCAATTAATACCATTTGTTTCTTAACATTGTCTTTTAACACGTGTTTAACTTTAATTAAAATTGTGCACACGCTGGAGACACGTTTCAAAATATTGATTACCTTTTACGACACATTTTATGTGTAGGAATATACAAATAAAATCACATTTATTCTTAATGGGGTCACGATGGACTTATCTCAAAAAATTAAATAGAAATTTGGCTCAACCTGCCCCTGAAAATCTGAACTTAGGTCAGAATACTTTATTTTATTATGACGAAGGTTAGTTAGCTCAATATAATAGACAGTAGAAAATAATTCATACCTACAACAAACGCCTACGTTCATTCCAAAAACAACAACAAAGTCCTTCTTTAAATTAAAAAAGTACTATTTTCTCTTTGTTCTTACAAAAGAATTTTTCTTCATCTTCTTAAACAGGAAAAACAAAAAATAACCGAAAACATTTTCCTTTATTTTGCTATGAGTATGACAAGAAAATATCATATATGATAAAATATTCGTAATATTATAAAATAAATCGACACGCGGGGACGTCAAAACTAAGTGCATTCCCTCTTAAAATCAATAAAAAATTATAATGTAAGGTGTTGACTAATTTAAAAAAATTAAATACATTAATTAACGAAGATTAATATCTAATTACTAAGAGTCACAAACAAATTTGAAAAACTCTTAAAACTTTCAACCACTTCTTTAATTTCCATTGTATAGGCTTCGATTTTGCCAGTTAATGACATTAGTCTTTCTTACTAGTCTATTGATTATGTCGTATAGAAAGGAACAAAGGCGTTTTTATTGCAGGAATCGTCCAGTGGGTAAATAAAGAAGAAAACACTCCTTTTTGTTTTTTTCCCAAATATCTTTAGCAAAATTTAAAGAAATTTTACTTAAATTTTTTTTAGAGAATTAAATTGTATATCGGATTAGTATTTAAAAAAAAATAAAATAAATGTTTTGATAAAAAAACAGTTGAAACAATCAAGAAAAAAAATGACAAAATTTCGATTTTTGTGGATTTTTGCTTCTTTGCTTGTATCTTTTTCTGGGTAGAGATAGGTATAGAGAATGCCACCCACAAACGAAAGTAGAAAAAGTGTCTTTTAAAAGATATAGCGAAAAATGTTTTTGGATAAAAATACCGAGATATAGCAACATGGCTTTTTTTCGCATTTCATACCTAATTTGTATTTTATTGTAAACATTATTATTTTACTGAATGAATAAAGGTATTTTACGTTTATTGTTTAGGAATATTACAACAACAAAATGATGCTACTACGTTTCCTCAATAATGTTAACAAACGTGATATCAGTATCATCATCTATTCCTTCAATTATGTCGTCTTCTGCAATATCAGCTTTTACCTTGCCACAATTAACCCTAATAAAAATCCACAAAAATCGAAATTTTATCGTTTCTTTTTCCTGTTTGATTCAACTGTTTCGGCATTAAATTTTTTATTATTTATTTTTAGAAATACTAATCCGATTTAAAACTAATTCTCTAAACAAAAAAGTATAAAAAATTTCATGAAATTTTGCTTAAGTATACAAGATATTTGGAAAAAACCAAAAAAGTGCTTTTTCATCTTCAATTTTCACCATGGTTAACTCGGTTTTTCTATAAATAAAAAGCATATATATATAATACATTAAAAGCATATAATATGTGGCAATAGATTTTATGAGGGTCATTTTCTACGTAACTTAGGGGGAGGTCTTTGGGTATCTTTAGAAAATTTTTTCTTTTCGAAAATTTCATTGATGATGCAAAACCAATGGCTTATTTTCTTTGAAGATGGAATTCAACGAAAGCTCACGGTATTGCTTTTGTTATAACATCAACTACGCTTTTGTCTATATTTTATATACCAAAGCTATTCACAATATTAACTTTAGTTATTTGTTATGACAATGAAGCACACATTCCAAATAGAATATTTAAGTACTTCATATCATCATTGTTGTTACCTTTATTTTCATTTTTTTTGTATTTTTGGTCATTGAGGAAAATTTATCAATGAAATTCTAGTTCACATAGCATTAATTATAAATAAAAGCGAATAATATAGTGAACGAGAATGAGTTATTTTAGTTTTACGTAGTTCAGGACTCGGTCAAAGTTATCCCTCCCAGATTCCAATTTTTTTTATTGAATTCGACTTTATCGTCTTAAAACATCAGATGGCGACAACATCCCAGCATCTTGTAGCCTTTTAAGCTAATAAAAGTGAACTCAGAGATAGTTTGGAGAGCTGTATTTTTAAGAAAATTGAAAATTGGATTTATTGCCAATTGAAGTTTGTAAAATTTCATAATTAATTGAGTTTTTACCAATGTAATCTTATATATTAAAACGACTTATTCTTCTTTATATATATCAGGAATTTCGGAAACAGTTCCAACAATTTTCATAAACTTTATGTGGTTTTCTCTCGGAAAAATTAATCTCGAAAACAGCTCCAATGATTTGCAAGAACTATTGCTATTCTTTTAAACATTTTAAACAGCGTTTAGGTATTGCATGACACATTAATTAAATGTCTAGACTTTTAGCTTGAAAATGAGAGGAGTTAGAGATTCCAATTTTTTTTACCTTTCGCATTTTTCGACAAAATGATCTTGATTTTCGGATTTGTAAAAAAAATTACTTTGAAAACCATAGGTTTTTTTCGAGGAGCCTAATCGGCCACGAAAATATACTCAACGGTTGTACTAAATTAGCTAAAATGAATTCAAGGATATACTCAAACTTTAGAGTTGTAAATATTTTCAAGACATTACCTGTTACATAGTAAAGGGTAATCCAATTTAAGTTTTATTTGTTTGCAACTATGTAAATTAATCTCTAGAATGCTGTGAACTTGTAAATCATAATGCTTATTTCCAACGTCAAATATAAGTTTCAAAGAATCTATTTACGATATGAATCGTTCAACTATCACTTTGAAATTGTTCGCTAGTTCAACAGATATAACAATTCTGTAAGAACTGTGTAAAGACTTGTGCGGGAAGTTTATGGCCTATTTAATTGTCCTAGTGAGCAAACTGTTTTTGTGCGATTTTATTAAGAATCACGTTTGATATAGACCTGCAATGTTAAAGTTACTAAAACCTAACATCCAAAACCTTATAGCCGAAACAACTCCCCGAAACTTGCAAAAAGTCATAGAAAATAACCTGAAACGAATAAACTGTGGAGAGACCAGAGGCGGCGATTTGATTGATATCATTTTTCATATTAAGTGGAGTATAGTTAATATTGGATTCGATAACTGAGATAATATTACATTTGGTCTAATATTATCGTGTTTTTTAAATTTAATAGTAAAATTTGGTTGACCTTTATAAAGTAGTGAGGGCCTAATATGGCAAGATCCCTTAAGTACAGAAGGTGGAGGCAAGGATAATGTATGATATTTAACATAAAAATTGTAAAATGTAAATAAAATTATTAAAATTCTTGAGATGAAATGTCCTAAATTCAAATTTTATTCGACGAGAAAAAGAAAGTATAAAGTGCGTTTCTGAAAATAATTTAGGACCATGTGGCCACTACCTTTGCGCGAGTGTGTCGATAAGAAAGAAATATTTTGGAAAGAGGCATTAAAGATTGAATAATAATGGTTAACAAAATACAAGCAAAACATTAATAATTAATGATTACAAGACTTGAAATAAGAGCAATAAAACATTTCTTTTAGCAAAAAAATCATTTCAGTAATAATTTTAAAAAATATAGCAAAACCACAAAAAGAATAATTTATGCGTGAGATAAATTGAAAGGTAATAATTATCAAAGCCTCTTTTCTTTGCATACTAAAATTATATTACCTCAATAATTTATGCCAATATCTTTTTGAATATATTATAGGTATACTCAATGTCACAAAAAATGCTCGTTTTAAAACATTCTAAGTGTTACTATTATAACATAACATATGATTAGTACGCTTAGAATGTTTTAACTGTGGCACTTTTTTTGACAGTGAGTGTACATCGATAATAATGATAAAAAAAAACAGCTTGTATATAATAACTGAGAATATAGAAATTAACAAATATATGTAAATTATTCAGATAACTATTCGTATAAATATTCTAGGAAACGAGAGTTAATATTCTTGTACTGGTGACAAAATAATGAAATTATAATTAGAGTTATAGCTTTTAAAGAATCAAGATTTCATACGGATCATTAGACAATTTCTCTGTTTAGGTTGTATATTTATATAGCTTCGTTCAGTGTGGTAAATTTAGACCAATGGAGTTCAGAGTTCGACAAAATGATTGCTCTAGTTCGCACTCAATCTCGAAACTTTTGGCTGATAAATCTAAGTGCATTCTCTACACTTTCTATGAATTATTCTTACTTATTATATTATTCTTATTAGTCTGTATGTATGTGTGTTACGCAATCATGTCAAACTACTGAACCGATTTAAATGAAATTTGGTACAGAGATAGTCTAGAGAGTGAGAAATGGCATATGATACTTTCTAATGCGAAGGGCTGTAGTTGTTGAAAAAGAGGTTGAAAGGAGTGTGCTTCGAAAACTGAAAAAAATCTGCATCGATCAAGTCCGAATTTTGACACGATATACAACCAGCTTCAAGTTTTATCAATTTCTAACCTTCAAAGGGTGGAAAAGTGGGACGTGAAAGTGGAAGAACAATCGAAAATTTTCACACATACCCAAGTGGGATATCAAATAAAAGAGCATTCAAGTGAAATTTAGAAATCCCGCGACAAATTTTCCGTGTAAACCATTGCCAATTTTTTAGTTTTATCGGGTACGGAACACCTAGCTAACTAAGAACATTCTCCATTAAATTACTTTTTAATCGAAACCAAAAAAACCAAAATCGGTACATTCGTTTAGACGCTACGATGCCACAGAGAGAAAGACACAGTCACACACACAGAGCGGTCAAACTTATAACATACCTTTCTTTTTAGTTCGGGGGTTAAAAACGTGTACATAACAAAACTGTAACACCAACACAAAGAGATATGGGAGGAGAGGTGAAAGTAAGGATGAACGATCGAATATTTTCAAATATGTCCAAGTCTGATATCAAATAAAAGAGCACGATTACATTAAGAAACTGAAAGTTACATGAAAGTCAGTTGAGCCGATTAAAAAATGTTATTTCTTAAATCGGGGGCTTATCAAATTTTATAAAATTTACCAGATACATCAAGTCTATTTCTATGCAACCGTAATGTCTCATAGTGTCCCGAAGCGTGGCAGGGTACAGGTAAGGCTTTTTTCCTAAGATTAGGGTTCCGCATCAAAATAATAAAATCGGCGAAATTGTGAGCAGGAGAATAAGTGAAGGCATAAGAAGTGCAGACAATAACACAATAAGCTTTGTATCTAAAAGTATTGCAGACGCAATAAGCCTTAATCTTATTATACAGATATAATTATATGAGATATAACTTTTGGTTAGTTCCGAATTTGTTATATGTTGAATTGATCCATTTTAATAACTCCTATATACAGTGTTTTGGTGTACAATCCGTACATATTAGCTTTTTTTTATTTATCCTACATAAGTAAATACATTATTTACTATCTCTAGTACCATAGGACGTACGAACAACATATATGTTTACTTTTATGTATTGGATTAACTATTGACAAAATAAATAAAAATAAATCGAATTTAGTCAGATTACGATTATATGAGAAAAATCTTGTTTTCTATAAGTTTTTCGTATAGTACATACCGTATATGTAGCTTTCATATTATACCCCCATATTCGAAAGATTTATAGAATATTCTTATATTCAATAGTGTTTATCAGTTTATTTATCATAATATTGTGAAAATACTCGGAGATTACGTAATTTATAAAAAAAAAGTTTTTTATTCTTGCAAAAGAAATATAGTTTTAAAATAACGGAATTTAGCTTTGGTGTTTAACATCCATCCTAATTAATATGGTTTTTTACGTGTTTTTTTTGTTTTTTTTTTTTTGTTTTGTATTAAACTTTTTAATAATTAATATACAAGTGAAATTTACAAAAACCCCCGACAACACTCGGGTACGGAACCCTAAACTCACACTTGAAACACATTTAAGAACACTCTCTATTATATTTCTATATATCTCTATTACCTTTTCCCTTAGAGCCTTCTCCAAACAGAACCGATTTTGAGAATCATCGCCCATTTTTTAGCTTTCCGGGTACGGAACGCTAAACTGATACTTAAAACATAGCTAAGAAATAAAAATAAAACTGGTTCAAAAAGCATGGATCTTGCAAAAAAACTAAGTTTAGAAAACATGTTGCATATTAATTAAAGATGTTTACAATCAATGATCTATAAATCAGTCAACAATTAATTTTCTCGATCGAGGCAGTTTTGTCAAAAATTAATAAATCAAAATGATGAAAGCGTTGCCGCAAATAGAAATGGCAATGTTTTTTGCGTAAATTTTCGAACTATGTTTTTTATCGCACGTCTGACACCACCCGAAACATTTTTTTCTTGAAACATTAATAGTATTCTCAATGAAGCCTGGTGGTTACGGAGCTCGCTTGTTAATCGGAATGTCGTCAGATCAAAACCCATCTACTTCATTTTTTGAAACCAATTTTTTTCCAAATTAAAAGTATATAATTTATACTCAATAGAGCATGCTTCCTACCGGATGTCCCACAACATCTCTCGCTCTTTTATACATATGCATTTCCGATTTAATTAAACTGAAATTATACGGCGATTCCATATTATTTATTTATATCAATATGTTATGTCAGAAGTAAATTACAGTTGTTTAAATTCCTGGGACTATAACAAATAGAATATTATCGTTGGTTTTTCGGCTTGATAGATGAACGTTACAACATTTATTGTTACAACGAGCATAATTATTGTGCTATATAGGTACTACCTAAACCGAGTGTTACAGAAATGGTCTTACTACTGGTTACAGAAGTTTCATGTAATGTAGACTCATTGATCTAAATATTTATCAGCATACTCAGTATTGGTGTTTCAACTTGCTTTTTCACATATATAAGAACAAACAAGACTTACAAGTCCAAAATCAAAGAAAGTATAAAGACGATAAAATTTTAGTCTTGGTCTTGTTCTTTCTCATAAGTAATTAGTACTTAATACGATCATAAACCAGCCAAAAAGGATTTCTGGATAGTCTAGAAATAAAATTTTTTCCATATAGTTAAGTTCAAGAGAGGGGAAAAATAAAAAATATGTGTTACCAGATACAACAGTCCTAAATTCAAAATTTAAAAAACCACTGCTGGTATTTTTGTAGTTATGAGATATATAGGCATATGAATTTGAAACACACATTAAAAACAGAATATTTAGGTAAACATTTTACGTATCATCAATGTTGTTGTTCTTGTTTTTCTGCATTTATATGTATTTTTGGCCATTTGGGAAAATTCAGTAATGAAGATCTAGTTCACATAACATTCATTGTAATTACTAAAAGTGAAAAATATTGCGAACAAGGGTACAAATAGATGTCACACCGAAACACATTAAAATAAATTCAGGTATGTTCAAAAAAAATATACTTACTTGTTAACAAACACAACAACCTAATTTTTCCGTGATTGTAATAATTTCTTACTTCGTACAAGACCTTCAAACATTACTTTTAAATTGTTTTAACTGCTAAAATATGGAAAATTTCTGTTTTTAAAACGAAAGCCGAAGAAGTTCAAATTTTTACAAAGTAATATGCAAGAAAAGATGGTAATTTAAGTTTTCAAACGTTAAAACTAAACTAAATGTTAAAAAATTTAGGGATTATTATTTCAGTAGGTACAGGATTTAAATACAAAAATGACAATTTCGCTTGGAAAACAAATATCTTAGCCCAAAGAACTCGTACGGAGATTATAATTGTAAATAAAAATAAACACACTTTCCAGTGGTTTTACAAAATTGTTGTAAAATCATTTTTAAAATTTTATTACACCTCTAAACTTCGTATAAAATTTAGGGATAATATTTCTCACCATTTTAACCCTCCGTGCAAAGCAGCAAGGGATGATACAAATTTTTAAGCAAATGATTCTCTAACTAGAATATATAAGTTTTCAAATGAGCTATTGAGGTTCCAAATCCGAAAATTTTTTCGCGGCGATGTAGCTGTTTGACATTTAGATAAAATTTTGTATAAAAATTTTGTTCCTTTAAATATTTGGTTGTGCATATAAAAAAATCTTCTAAGAAACTATTTGGAAATGGTCAATATCGGAACTCGCTCGAATAAATTCTTTTGATCATCGTTTTTCTTTTATCATTTTATTCTATGTTTTCTCGTATTTCGATGTCAACTGCCGTTTCATGAAATTTAATTTACCGTATCTGAAACACTGGGTAACAATATCCACGACCATAATAAATCCATTTGTTTGTATAGTAAAATCAGGACACAACTGACATCATCACATTCAGAGTCGAGTTGTACAGACAGTAGCGGGAATATTATTGTTAATATTACTATTACTTTGGAGAAAATATCTGAAACATTATCTATGTGGTGAATGTAGTAGTGAGTTGTAATTTAAACTTTCATATATTACGAATAAACACTTCTCTTTACTCCTCACTACGCCGATGTTATTTATAAATCCCTATGATATAGATGAGTTTTGGTTGTACAGGGTAAGGTGTAGTACCAAGAGTCAAATGTACCTGTAATCATTCTGTAGTTTCTCGGCAGATATTGCTATTGACTGGACAGTTTGTTCAAATGAGAATATTTTATCAAAAAACAGTTGAGCTGTAGAATGGTTGTTGTTGTGCTTTTGTTTTCAAATAACTTAAAATTAAATTAATTGGATTCCTCTCGAAACTCTTGGATTCATGCCAACATCTTTAGTCTTATTAAAGAAAATGGAAAAATTGGTCTACTCTCTAGTGTATCTCATATAGGAACACGCATTTTCACAGTATAGCGTCTGGTGGTCGCCATATTCAATTTTCATTAGTACCATATCTTCAGTAGCACTCTCAAGCCTAAGACAAATTGATTGACGTCAAAATCGTTTGACCTCTAGTGCGCCACTTACGAACAATCATACATCTATTGACTGAAAAAGGAAAAAAAGTTGATTACTCTGCATGCCTATTTACAAGCTGGCCATTGCATATTGATTTATAAATCATAAATCATTTATATAAATTAACGGTAGGTTAGGTTAGGCTAGAGAGGGTCCGTAGAGTTCGTTGTGATACCGAAAAGTTTTGGTAAGTTATTTAAACGTTAAATTTCGAGGAGGTTAACTTTCAAAGATGCAAAAGAAAGGAATAAAGTATCATTGATACATGAAAAATGTCTGCATTAAATTTTACAAATATATTCTTGTATTTTATAGCGTTCGCAGTAAATGTAAACAAAGTATAAATGAGGAAAAGATACCTCATTCACCTTGAGTTCGTTAAAAAAACCAGTTGAAACTGTTGCTGAACGCTTAGAGCAAAAAACATCAGTAGGAAAACGTGTAGGGATTTCAATGTTTTAGTCACTAACATTCTTTAATGTTCTTCTCTACATTGAATCGTAGCATGTACTAGGTCAATATTTCGCCTTCAAGTACATTCTGTATAAATAATTCTCAGCATATTCGAGTGCGCTTCGTGTACCATGGTTGGACGCTTTTGTTGATAGTAATAAAATATTTAAATTCTCGGGAAAACACATGGCGTTGAGCAATAACAGTGCTATCTATAAATAGAGACAATTGGGATATTTTTAAGATAATTTTGGATTTTCAAAATATGTAAATATAATTTTTGATTTGAGGTCCTAGACCTTCCCTTATATGTTGTAGGTTTGTTTGACAGGGACACCCAGAAGGCTTATTCATTTATTCCTACCCATATTTTATGTATTTAAATATAAGTAGTAGTACATACTATTACTATAAATTAGGTTTTACAGAGTGTTTTGAAAATTTTTTTTAGTATCCATTTTTTTTTTTCAATCGAAAGCATTCGTACTAATTGTAAATATCCTGTGAACAACGCTAGTCAGTATCCTAAATATATTACTAACTCTCAGAGATCATTCTGCGTTGCACTCATTGCTCCAAATTTTGTATATCCCGACCCTCCATATAGATCAATCAAATTTCAACTTTTTGAACCAAATAAGGCTGCTTTAGGTTTTTGGGCCATTTAACGTTAAAAAGAACCTTTGTTTTTGTATAATTCACCGTTATTGAGAGTTTAACGTTTGAAGAAACTTCATTTTGCAAGTCATTTTGCAAGTCGAAAAAGCATGCTAAACAATTTAATTTTTGAGCGTATCAAAATCTTAAAATAAACTTTGAACATATTTTATAGTTCTAAAGAGTAATAATAAGCAGTTCCACTAAATTATTTTACACTTTTTTAGTCCCCTCTGTGATTGTCTTTTAAATTTTCTAATAACAATATCTAAATTAGGCGTCTGATCGAAAAAATGTTAAAGAGCTTTTTTGTTCGTCTTGATAAGTTTATTTGGGAAGAGCCGAATTCTACAATCAATTGTAAAACAACCTATTAAAGTCTTAGAAATAAGTCTTAATATAATTTTTATTTTTTATTAGAGAATTCTTCCAAAAGGCGATATTTCTCTTAGATAAGTGCGAAAGATAAGTCAAGCTCTTTTTCAAACGGCACACAGCTTCCGTATGTATACTTTCAGATGGCAACTCATAAGTGAGAATGATGAAGAGATATGTGTAGGTATTTCGCTGTGCTATAGAAAGTGGAGATATTTTGATTGAAAATTATCTGAATATAAAGAGGAAGAAATATGATTCATGCTCAAATTTTCATTCGTATCAAAACATACCTATAGATTATTCGCTTCATTTTAAACTCGCGGTTTAATATTACAATTTTTCATTATCTGTTCATATAAAATATTTATACACTTACATAGACTTAAAACTAAATTTTAATTGCAAGTTAAATAGTTGAAACCATCCTAGAAAATTATTACAAATTTAGAAAGGTTTTTAAGTTTTGCTGAGAGATAATTTATGATAATTATAATAAAAACATATAAAATAACCATCAGTCTCATATATTTAAACATATAAACTCCATCATTTAATGTGGTTCTCACATATAGATCGTGAGCTCATAATGAAAAGAAATTTACATTATTCTTCTCATGAAGTTTTAAGGATCAGTAAAGGTAGATAACAGTGTAAATCTTGGTAATTTCAATTATGTTGCGAAACATGCAAAAGTGTATAGTTTCAACACACCTAACTGTACAAAAATGACGTTTCGAACCTTAAATTTGATTAGCATAATATGTATACAATTCGAAGTATGTAATACAAATGATAATTTAATGTATTATTTTTTTCGAGCGTTAATTTGTAGAATTCCAAATTTATCACATCTATTTATATACGAAATATTTGCGACATGTTGTAACAGAACAAACAAAAACAAGTAAAGTAATTGTGCAAGTCAATATGATAAAATTAAAAAAAAATATATACAGGCAAGACAAATTTAAAAAAGAAAATAAAATAATTTAGATTATTCGAATGCACTAGTATATGACCAAAAACAGTGGAGAAAATTTAGGTCAGTTTGGTCGTTCAATAGTTGCGAGTTATTGTTTTTATAGGTTTCTAATTCCTCCAATCAATTCAGCCTTGCGCTTATTCTTGCTAAGTGTAAAATTTCAAACCCTTTCTTAGTTTTATGTCCCGTATCTATAAGATGAGAGGCGAAGGCTGAATTATGATTTTCGTTGACATATGACCCAAAGTGTTCACGTATCCGTTTTCTAAAATCTCTCCCTGAGATCGAGATTTTTTGTTTGTCAGCTGCGTAATGATAAAAGAAAGCAATAAATACTGTAATCCCTGTTAATAATTAATATATTTTAACGTATACGTAACAAACGTTCATAAATTTGCCACTAGAACCAGGATTAGAACGACAGGCGGGAGTCATAGAAATTTCACTTCTTTATAGGCTCACGGACTGATAATATAATATTTCACATCAAACATTTAGTTAAAATTTTATTCCTATTTAACTATTTTAATGAAAATTATTATAAAGTCACACAGTTATGAATTTTGTTGTAATGTCATATTTACTGTTATGGTAAAATATCATTTAAATAAAATGATATTGCGGTAGGTTTATAAGAGAGATAACTTAAATGAGTGTACTTCCAATAAAATCTATCCAAATTTTGTTTCGAAAAATTTATTTTCTTCGGGAAAATATTTGAGCAAAAAAATAGATTCGGGAGACTTAAAGCAAATGAATGTATATGCCAACAAATATTTTTTGATATATGAGGCCTTTATAAAAAGATGTTTCAAAGAAATTAAATCGAAAATTATGTACTAATTGTTTACAATCAAATATTTAAAAGTTTTATTATTAAAAACAAAAGAATAACATATGTCAAAATACATTTTAACATTAACCCTAAAATGGTGGCAATGTGATGATAATGTACAAAAAAAATCCATTAAAATATTTAGATAAAGTATAAACAAAAGGTTGATATTGTATAAAGATTGTTAAATCCGATTATGCAGACAATCCGCTCAGATCGATCAGATTAATTGAAGAGATTAATTAAAAATCCTTTAAACCTAAACGAAAATTTCATGTTAACATCATTAATGGTGAGATAATTATAGTAAGTAAAGAAATGAGGTCATAATCTAGAACTATACTGAGCAAATGCTCTGAATAAATCAAAATCAGTAAATTTTGTGTTTATACTATTTAAATAAATATTAAATGCAATTATATACTATATTTTTTACACTTTTACCAGGGGATTTATTTAAAAATGAAGCGAAAAGCGAATGCTAAAGTTTTCATTTCACAAGAAAATATCAAAGGACGTATGACCTTCTCTGCATATTGATTTTTTCTACGAAAGAGCTGAATTAAAATGAAAAAAAGTTGAATCATTTCAAAAAAGCACATAATATACCAAATCCAATTATTTTTAAGGCCACATAAACCATAATGAAAATGGCTTCAGTAAAAAGCTTTTCTATTGTTAAAAAACATTATTCGCATCTGTTTATTGTGAGATTTAAAAAATATTATATTCTCATATTTTCTATATCATAAAATACCATAAAAATATATATTTTTTATTTGAAAACAATCTTTTGTACGATATGTTTGTAGCTAAAGCACCAAATTAAAACGATCTTTGATCGCTTTTGTTGTGGATTGTTAGGTACATAGACACACAATAATACTCAACTATAAATGAAAGACGTAACACTTAAAAAGTCACTCATGTGTTGGTTTTATATGTAAAGAAATGTCGTCTGCAGATTTTACACGAAATAGAGATCATAAAGTAGAATAAGCTTTCAAAACCGAGCTACGTTTAAAAACTTACTGACTCCCAATAAATTAATTGTTAATTGAAGGTTTTATAAACATGTTAAAAAAAATAACAATCAAAATTACGACTAGTTCTAGTTGATGAGAGGTTGGGAAAACAAATTTTGAAGTATATACTTAAAAGCAACCATTATTTTGACTTTGAGACAAGTGTCGTCGAAATGAGAATTTGGGAAATCTAAGCAAGCAAAATAGGAGAGAAGATATTAAAGAAAAGGTGAAGAGAAGGATAAATATGTTAGTATATTGATGTTTTATTATTTATCCTTAAAAATACCACCGCAAAAACCATGAAAGATTTTATGACTTCTTTTCTTGAACAACACCATCATTTATCCCAGGAAATTCTCCTTTACGATGGTATATAGGCCAGAAATTTTCCCTTAAAATAATTTAAAAAGACAATACTTGGCATTTTTAATTTATTTAGGTACTGGTTTTTTAATGGAATTTCGTATTATATATTTCTTTGTCGCCGAAAATAATAAAACAATTTAAATACATTCGTGGTTTGAGCTTTGAGCGTGGTTTGAGTTTACGGTATTTAATTAGCACAGTTTCAAACCTGAACACTGCAATGCTTATAGTTTACAGTACAGAGGGGGGTATGATTTCGTGACTAGCACGCTCACAAAACTTCGTGAAAGTGGCTTCATTTCAGTGGAACCTACAACATTTTTATTTACGAAAACTTTGGAAATTGGGGCGTCAGCATAAGAAAACAAAGTCGTTAAACTGACATGTTTAAGGTTTAGGTCTGAAAAAACGGCTCATGAAATATAGAGGGCAGTATGTACATTCGATTTTACTTATATTTATTAAACAATTTTGTAAAAATTAGCTGGTTGTTTATAAATTTGCATACCCCTTTTTTCATGTTGGGGGTAGAGGTCACACCAAACGGCCCAATATTTGTATAGGCTACTATTATTCTCTCTTATTATATTCATATATCTTGCATTTAAGAAAAAAGCAAACGGTTGTTCAAATTTTTTCAATAGGTCTAAATGACATGTTGCCCGTGTTCCACATAATGAAAACGCCCCTATTTCGAAATTTTCGTTAGTGTAAATGTTGTAGTTTGTGTTTTAATCACGAAGTCTCGTAAGTGTGTTAATCACGAAACTATACCCCCTCTCTGTATTTTAGACTCCTTTTATAATGATTTCATGCCCGTTTAATTATAAACATGAACAGAAATTTTATTGCATTTTAAAGCAGTAATAAAGGTAAAAAACTAAGATTTCAGTAGACTGACCAAACCAGATGGATTACCACCCTTCATACATAATAAGTACGCGGATTCTGCAATGCGAAACATAGAAATATCTGTTAAAAGCTAACACCGAATTGTTTGTATAACAAAATAACAGTTATCTTGTATATGAGTCTTTATTGAATATCTGTATGAAAATCCTTTATTTATAAATGTATTGTGCTAATAAAGTTTGTATCTTATTTCGAATTCTTTCTGTTTTTTATCAACAAAAACGTTTTCCATGATCAGATCATGTTAGCATATGTAATGACTTTACGTTTATTTTACACTTGAATCGATTGATCGTTAAAGAAACAAAAGTAGAGAGCTCAACTCATACGTTATGTATGAGTGGCAACTCTCAATTTGATGAAAAGAAACTAAACACGATAAAATAATAAAATACAAGACGAAACTTAACACATCGTCTTTTATATGAGATAGTTTTATCAATATATTATATTTTATCAGAGAAAAATAGCCCGTTGAAAGTTATATCGATACATTAAAACGGCATAGTATGTACAAAAGCAATTCTTGAAATGACGTGAATATATAATTATCTGTTCCCACAGAAGATTAGGTTAAGTTTAAAAGGTCAATTCGTCATACGCAGTCCTTGTATTTGGAGATCTGGAATTGATTGCACTATCCTAAATATGACTGAAGCCCAGGATCTGGTTTCTAATACTTTGATTGAAGTTTTTCTATCCTGATATAAAGTATTATTTTTTCGATCTGTATATGCTAGTATATGGCACATCAAAAATCCATAATCCCTAACTTTCCGACGCGTTGCATAAGTTTCTGAGTCGATGTAGAGCATTTTCTCTCATAAGATATATATTTATGACAGAACAGCCATTTTCGATATAGACGAGGGTGTAGAAATCTGAGGAAAAGATGGCTGCCTAAAAGCAACGTTTAATCAAAGCATCTATTTTTATAAACCTGGGACCATTTTTATAGTGGCAGACAAAAATTTATGGCGATTTCGGAGGGGGATTGGTTGAAGTAAACCAGAAAAAAAGCAGTCGTAGACACTGCAGGCTGGCAGTATGACGGTAATTTGAAATCAAACGTGGGAGAATTCCCTAAATCTGCTGTAAAAAAAAGTAAGTAACAACTGGTTACAGAATACAACATATATTTCCCTCCTCCTCCTCACTACCAAACGAAACGCATGTTGGGGTGGATTTTTGGAAGGAAGGGAGAGGGGAAATGACTGCCAGTATTTTATAACGTTTTTCGCTATGAAAGCTATTTGACTTTCTTTGTTTAACAGCCATACTGCCAGTCTGCGGAGTCTGCCACATTTCCATAAAATTACATTTTGTTACAAGAAAATCGTCGTTGACTTTATCCGGTTAGAGTCGCCACCGTCCTCTGAAACAGCCATAAGATGTTGCTGGCTACTATTTTTCCAGGTATATAAAATAAGGTTTTGGTTTACCTTTGATTCCAAACGTTTAGAGTCCACTTTACCCCTCAAGATTACGTGGCAGAAAGTTCATGTATTTTGTTATGTGCCGTTGAAATCTCTCAGTAAGTTTAGTCCCTCAGTCCCACAAGTGTACCACTTGTGCTAATAGAAAATAAAGATTGCGGCGGATATCAAATTTCCTTTCACACTTCGGTTTCCAACTTCAATTTCTTCAATCGAACAACCTACTCATATTTGGTCTGCTCAACGTATTAAATTAAAAATTCACCATAAAATGCTTATATTAGTATTATATTGAGATCCAATTTGAATCACGCGCATCGACAATTCAACGAAATTGTTTTGAACCATATAAACTTCTAATTGAATTTCTTTAAAGTTTTTATTTCTAACCAATCTTGGAAATTGTGCTTTTTATTTCGAATTTTATTTCGTAATTTATTAAAGTGGTATTATTGTTATTATATTGGTTGTATAAATTATGGAAAACGAAAATAGTTTTGAAACAGTAAATTTTTATAGATACATATAATCCAAAAGGATGTATTACTTACACACTCTATGGAGATATTAAAACTTCCTTGATTTTATTTACTTTTTTATGGCCCTTATCACGCGTTTGGCAGATGGGGGCTACCCAAAAAAGTGTCTGATACCAAACGACCGAACGACACTTTTTTATTTTATTTTATTTTATTGAACTATTAATAATATTTTAAATGTGGTCGTCCTCTTCTAGTTACGATGCCCGCTCATCATGCGTAAGCTCGTTAGGTCAAAAGCCATACACGTCACTATACTTTCTTTCCCTTTTTTAATTTTAGAGACTTTAAAATTTAAAAAATACAAAAATTATGAAACGACAAATCTCGCTCTTTTTATTATTTGCAAAACAGTTAATATCTTAATTAAACAAAGAATACCGAAATATCCCGAAAGGCTGAATAAGGAATGAAATTCTTTATAAACTAGTAGTCCTTTGGTATTTTGTCCGCGCGTTCCCCTTTAGAATTTTAAAATAAATAAAAAATTTTAAATAAGTCCTGGGGAGGTGAAATCTCGAGATGGATAAACCGAAGGTTTCCTCGGAAAGCTTTCCCTCGAAATTTAACCGATTTGCTTAATTGCTGACGATTTACTAATTATACTGTATAGAAAATGAGAAATAAGTGAAAAAATTAGATGTTCCCGATGTTGATTAAAGTCGTTATCAAAGATAAAATTGAACACCCAAAAATAAAAAAATCAGGTTCATATTGACTAGTTTCTAGATATTAGGTTAACTGTTCTTCAAAATCTAAATTTGAGTTCTTTGGATTCGTTATTTTGCGAACCATCAAGCGTAAGATATTTTAGCTAGTGGCATCATTTTTGGTAGGTATGAATTAGCCAAAAATAAAGTTTTGTATGAATTGGGTTCAAAAATGTTTCCCGCAATTTTACCAAAACATTTTTTAGAAAAAATAAGAAAAAAAATTTTTCCTCTTGACTTTGATAACCATCAAAGTCAAAAAAAATCGTTCCTTTAATAATTAATAATGAATACGTTTTGATAAACATCGTTATTATAAGGTAAAATGGATCCAAAACACATAAAGATTGACGTACAGCTTTCGTGTTTCTAGATCTGAGGTAAGCTATGCTTCAGATTCAACGGCATCGTTTTCGCTGCTCACAATTTAGTAAAAAAATGGTTTTTGTAAGAATTGTTTACTTTCCTTAAAGTAAAAGGCAAAACGGGGAATTTTTTTTTGTTCAAAATTTTGATAAAATTTATTGTTTAACGTTATATTGATAAATAAAAAATAAAAGGTCACTATCATATAAACGAACAATTTGCAAATTTCGACATACAAGGTCAGCGGATATTTAGGTTCTACATTTGAAATCTGTGGAATTGCTTCCTCAACTATAAATACCGTAGAACATTTAAATCCTATACACCTTATTGCCGAAGATGGCACCTTATTGCGAAATATTAAAAACACTAAGTTAAACATCTTCCTGAATTTAATTAGATATTGATTTTTATTAATTTTTTTTCTGAATAATTGAACAAAATTAAGAAAATACTTTAATAAACTTTTCAAAAAAATTCTACAAACTCATCCCATGGAGCAAAACAATCTCTACAAAATTGGGAATCACAAAAACAAAATGACTTTTTGAAACACTAAAGCGTAGTATTAATATATACAAAACAACTGTATTTTCAATCTAGTTATAGAATGAAGAATAATAATACGAAAAAGTTTTTGATAGGAGTTTAGAAATACACTTTTAACTTTTACAGCACAATAATATAGGAATTACATATAGGGTAGAGAGTGGTAGCTTGGCGATAATCTATCCTGGATCATGTTCAATTACTTCAAATATATTATTATTGTTTACGAAACAGCAATTAGATGAGGACGAAGTTTACTCACCAAAACACAAGCGGAAAAAAGGATTGATAATGTCAAATCGATGAAATAATCAGTTGAAACTATTGCTCAAGAAAGAAGTCATTAGAAAGAGAAACTTTTAAGATTCTTAATTTTATAATCAAATGCATTAAGAACAGCTTTAATAATTACATCCTGAAAGGCCAAGCGTTCAAGGTACAATCGACGAAGATGATCCAAGATCATTCGTAGTACATTATGGCCTTGCGTCATTGCATCATAAATTGTAAAAAGCTGTTTAAGGTAGTACGAGCGCTCAAACAAGTTTAGACTTGTGATTGAAATTATTTTACCTTATTGTGAGCTTTGATGATATATTTTCTTATAACTTCATGAATACAGATGAAAAATTAGAATAAAATTTTTGATATCTGTCTTAGTTTTCGAAATATCGAAAGCTCGCAAGCAAGATAGAGCACTTTACCCCACGTTGAAGGAAATACACAAGAATAAATAACATTAAATATTGGAAGGATGAATTAAAGATATTCAAATACATGTCGCTTGAAAGAAGAGTAAGACGTACACATTAAATAATATACTTAGCTATCTATTTTGTTAACAAGGTGTATGTATTTACAAGATGTTAATCGCAGCAACCAACAGCGATCATTGTCTAAGAAAAAACAGCCACAGTTAAAAAGATAATTACGGTAACTTTAATAAGTCAGTTTCCTGAGAGAAGCTAAGTAGATATTTCCATAGAAAATCGTGCCATCATTTTTTTCGGAATGATAATACTTTAATACACGTATAAATAGAAGTATAATTACATAAAAGTATAAAAACAAAATTTAAAAAAATTTTATTTTTCCAAAAAAATTTCTTTACGGGCTCCGAAACCCATTACGTTATATTTTTCTGTTAAATCATGCATTCATCAATCAAATTTTCTCTTGCTCGAGTCCTAAACAGATTTGAGGTTTCTTTAGCCCGTTTGAACGTAATTACAGCTTCTGTTTAAAAAAAGTTTTCATTTTTTAAACAAAAATATCTATAACGTTTACTAAAACTTTGGTTTTTCTCGTAGAGCGGTGTATTTATTTGTCTCTTTCAAGAAGGAATTAAACATAGGAATCGCTGACAAATTTTTTTTGTCTATTAAAAGCATTTTAAGTGTAACAAAAATATTTTGTCCATGTATCACTACCTCTATAACTTCAAAATTTTACGAGTAATTGTCGTTTTATGAACGCTAAATAATGCCACTCCACCATCAAGAAAACGTCAGTTAAATGATACGAGCACCACATTTTAGCGTTCACAAAATGTCCGCGGGTGTTTGGTTTTATAGAATTAACGATACGGTCCATGTTAAACTGTTTAAAAAATGTTATTAATGCAATTCCCACTCACACAGAAAGTTTTTAATATAATATTGAAAACAAAATTTTAATTAGATTTGTTTTTGGTTTTAAAATTTTTTGTTTTTTAAATTCAATTTGCTGTTTATTTTATTTTTGTTTAAATGTTTAATATAGAAAAAATTTCGCTAAAGTTTCGTAAATACAATTATGATTTATTTTATTTTTTTAATGTTATCTTTTTATTTTAAATGAAATTCTATTTTCATAAAATATTTATGTACAAACAAATCATTTATGTTCATCATAAAAAAATCGAAACTTTTTTTAAGTCAATTAGAGCATACACAATTTGAAGGAAACGTAGGTGGTGTAAACAAAAAAATGACTGAGATAATTGTTGATATATTCTTAATAGAAAGTGTTCAATTACAGTTTAAAAAACCAACACAAATATAGCGCACTTCGGCTTTTGTTTTGGTTGTCGAAAATTTTGGAGAGTATTTTCTAGAACTTTATATTTTGTGAATCTTTTACAAGAATAATTGAAACTATCTGCAAATTTTTAACTGCTCATATTTTATAGTTTTGTAGAAAATGGATACCAAAGTTTTGTTCTCATTTCTTTACCTCTTATCAATCAATCAACATGCTCATCTCTTCCATAAAGGGCCTTTGTTGCGGGAATTAATGTTTTGGTGAGGAAATTAAAAAAAAAAAGAAACGAATTTTTTCTCTTCCCTAAATTTAAATACTTAATTGTTTCTCGACTTGCGTCGAGAACAAGAAGTAAGCCTCAGCCAAAATTCCTCGCAACCCCCAGAACACTCGGATTAATATTTACCATATGAAAAAAAAAGAAATATTAAACAGTGTCACTAAAGGGAAACATCCCGGTCTGAAAATAAAACCGAAACAGATCAAACTGCGTGCTAGGCCCAAAGATAACGCCGAAGGCGATTACCCCCCAGAAAGTTTTAACAATACAAATAAAAAAAGTCTACGTTTAAAATAAAAAAAAATATAAAGTTTGTTTATTTCATTAATTCAAAAAAATATAAAATGTTTTACATAACGTAATTGAACTTGAAACTTACATGAAATTTCACATGTTGAATTTAAAGCCAAAATACAAAGTTTTTGAAAAACATCTTTCGATATAAATTTAGAAAAAAAATTAACATATCTAAATATATAATAAAATGTTACCTGTATGTAGTTTGTGATCACAGTGAATACAATTCCATAAAATTACATTTTATAAGGAATTGTGCTCACAAATAAAATTCTAAACGCCACAAAAAACATACAAAGGAAAATAATATAAAGTTACACAATTTTTAAATTATTACAGAATGTCCCTTTTACACTCTGTATAATTGTGTGTTTTCAATAAACGACATTTAACAAAAATATATGTTTAAACTGTCGTATTCAAAAATATAAATTCTTGATAAGAATTAATTAAATGAATTATAAAAATTAAATAATTTAATTATTGCCACACACTAAAGGTGTGTTAAAAAAAAAGAGTATCCATCTTGGAATAAATAATTTAAATTAATTGTTCCAAGATGTTTTCCTTATGACGCTTAAAATTTAAAGAGAGCGATTTTAAATCAAATTGCACTGAGCTCTGTTCGGGTGACTGGTGACAATTTTTAGAACTAACAGTTGCAAAAAAAAAATAAATAACAAAGTTGAAAAAAATAAAGTACAGTCACCGACAGAGTAAACTTTTTAATTGCATATGTACCGTCGCAGACAGATTTAAAAGTTTGATATATTTTACATTTTGTTTGCATAATTTATCACTAATTAATTAATTATAATTAGTTTGCCAACAATTTGTAACACTCCCCCGCCCTAAAAAAATTCGAAGAATAAAGAAAAAGAGAATAAAGCGGAGAGAGAAGAAAAAAAAAAAAAATTAATTTTGCACTATTTGTGGTTGATAAGGCTTCAGATGACTAACATGCACACGAGATAAAGTATTATCATTCTCGTCAAAAAGCTCGACCGACACTGGTCCAGTAAAACGTAAAATTCTTTTTGGTTGGTCTGAATATCTAGGTTGAAATTTACTGTCAGTATCAAAGGTCGCACGATACTTAGGAAGCTTTACACAGACTATCTGATCCACCCTGTATTTAACATCTACAGTATTACCTTTACGTTTATTTATAATTTGATTCATTTTAACTAATGCTTGTTTAACCTCTTCATGTGTTGGTGGTTTATCTGCCGTAAAATAATTATAAGTTTCTAGCCCTAAATCCAAAGTGTTATTTAAACGTCGTTTAAAAAAAATTTCGACTGGAGAAGTTCCAATAGAAGTATGATAACTATTGTTATATTGAAAAGTAAAATATGGTAAAACTTTAGTCCAAGCTTTATGCTCCAAGGCATATTGCTTTATAATACACGCCATATTAATTTTTAAATTTCTATTTAATCTCTCTGACATATTAGCACATGCGTGATAGCTTGAAATATAAGCTGCTCTAACACCATGATTGAATAAAAAATTTTTGTATTTTTGAGCCACAAAACATTTGGCATTATCACTAACCACACATGCAGGGTAACCAAATTGCATAAAAGTTTTATGAAGAAATTTAAGAACCACTTCCGCTGTTGCCCTACGTGTAGAGTATGTAATAGCAAATTTACTAAATGAATCAAGAATAACTAAAATATATTTCATTCCACCATCCAAAGATGGAATTAAAGGACCGATAAAGTCTATGTAAAGTTTATCCCAAATACCAGTGGGAACCGTTGACTTTGTGTGCACATTCGTATTTTTATTATAAGGTTTAAATTGTTGACAAACTGTACAATTTTTAACAAATTCTACAACTTTTTTATATAATAAATTATGATAAAATCTTTTGGCAATTTCTCTATAAGTTTTAGTTACAGCACCATGCTGACCATATAAAGAATTATGATAATATTTAATGACATATTCAAGCATTGAATCTGGTAGAACTATTCGTTTCAATTTATTTCGTCCAACTTCGCGCAGCAAAAGACCGTCTTTAAGTGAAAAGTTATTAACATTATGGCCATGTTTTAATTGATCCATTATGAATTTACACTGATTACAATTCTCTTGTGCAAGCTTAATTGAAAGAAAACCCTGAGGTTCAGTAACTAAAGTATTTAATAGAAAAACCGGGTCGTTTTGTAAAGATTCATCCTTGACCAAATTATTATTGTCAACTAAAGATGGATCTTCACCCGAATAATTACTACCATTATCATTTTTTAATAAAAAATTATTTGTAGAGAAATTACCATTCGAAAACAATCTAGATAAACAATCTGCTGCAGTATTATCTATGCCCTTAATATGTTTCGGTGTAAAATTGAATTTTGACAGTGTCAAAATCCATCTCGAAAGTTTGTTAAATTTTTGTGGTGAATTAAAAAGATACACTAAAGCATTGTTATCGGTTTCTAAGAAAAAATGTCTATCGACAAGGTAGTCACTAAAAGTATTTAATGAAAAAATTACAGCTAAAAGCTCTAACTCATAAGCGGAATATCTCATTTCAGCGGGATTTAATTTTCTAGAACAATATTCAATTGGGTGTAAATTCCCATTAATATTTTGCAATAAAACGGCTCCTAGGCCAACAGATGACGCATCCGTTCTCACAACAAAGGGATATTTATCGTCAAAAATAGGAAATTTCAAAATTGGTGCAGATGTTAAAGCTCTTTTTAATTTAGAAATAGCCTCGACATGTACATCAGTTATTTTAAATTGAACATTTTTCTTTTTTAATTCATTCAAAGGTGCAACAATAGAACTAAAATGCTCAATATAGCGAGCAAAAAACGCTGCCATTCCGATAAATTTTTGTAATTGTTTTATATTTTTTGGAATTGGCATGTCACAAATAGCACTAATTTTGTCAGGATTAGGACGTCTACCTTCTGATGATATAATATGGCCAAGAATTTTTAGACGTGCCATAAAAAATTTATTTTTATTTGGATTTAAAGTTAAATTAAGTTTTTTAAATCTACTTAATACCTGGTTTAAATGAATTTTATGATCATCAATCGAGCTTGAAAAAACTATAATATCATCGTAATAAATTAAGATACACACATTCAACAAATCGTTAAATTCTTTAATTAGAAAACGATATAAGCATTGAGAACTAATATTAAGTCCAAACGGACAACAAACAAAAGAAAATTGTCCCCATTGCGTATTAATAGCAGTAATATCTCTGCTCTCTTTACTCAAGCTACACTGGTAGTAGCTCTTTGACATATCCAAGGTAGAAAACACTTTTGCGCCTCCTAGACTAGAAAATACGTGATTGATCGATACATTTGAAATCGGATCAAACACAATTTTTTTATTAACGAACCTATAGTCAGCTACCATGCGAAAACCATCCTGTTTTTTAACAAAAAACACAGGAGATGCATAACTAGACTGGCTAGGAACTATAATATTTAATTTCAAAAGCTCATCTAAATGTTGCTTTAAGAGTAAAGATTTATCTTTTGGTAAAAAATATGCAGTTTTATAAACTGGTGTATCATCTTTAAGTTTAATATGATATTCATAATCTTTTGCTCGGCCAGGAATTTCAGAAAATACTGACTTATACTTTTTATATAATGAATCCATAAATTCTTTATCCTTTTCTGACAAATTTAGTGGTAATTCACAAATAATATTAACGAAAAATTGTGTGCAATTTTTTTCAAAAGGAATTTCAATATTTCTAAATGAATTAAAAAATACTTTGTTATTAAAAAGATCTAATATCATACCACATTTGTTGAGAGACGGTTTTCCAATAATCATATCAAAAATGGATTTTTCCATTAAGTAAAATTCTAAATTCCAGCTGAAATTACTAATCTTGACATGTAACGTAACCTTCTTCTTCATAGTTACATAATTTGATCCCGGTAATGTAACAGTAATTTTTTCATCTTCATAAATAACTTTCTTAATTTTTAATTTACTAAACATTTTTCTAGAAATAACATTTATAGTTGATCCCGAATCTAAAAGAGATAATATTTTAATATTGTTCACAGAAACATAAATTAAGGGCATCGATGATGCATTTATTGAAGAATTTAATGTGTGGCATGGTTCAAGTTTTTTGAACTTGTTGTGTCTCTATTGGCTAATTTAACACATTGTTGAATTTTGTGTCCTGTTCGTTTGCAATAAACACAAAATATAGATTTACTTTTATTTAAATTTGATTTTGCTATCTGAACAGAAGCTTTTTTATCATTTTGACCTGTAGTTTCAGGCTTAAGATCCTTAACATTTTGAACATTTTGAACATTTTGTTCAATATTAACTAAACTAGAATTTTGATCATTAACACTATTTTGTCTTCTATTTTGATACAAGTTAAATTTATTAAATGAATTTTCTCTTGTTATTATTTCTTGTAAATTTCTTACAAAAGAATTTAAAGAAACTAAAGTTTCAGGAATTGGAAGCAATTTAATCAAATTAAAGGTTTTCTGATTAACATGGGCAAATATAATTTGTATAACTATTTTAATGTCCTCTTTAGGCATTAGTATTTGCGAGTATTTCAAAATATCAGTTACGAAATCAGAAAACTTTTCATTTGGAAGTTGTCTTCTTCTAATGTATCTATCAATTGCAATTTGCAATTGTGCAGGAGATATATACTCAGATAATAAAATATTTGAAATATAAGTCCAAGTTTTATTATTTGAAATTTGCTTTGACTAAAAGTGTTTTGTATTTGAATTACATTTTGTAATTAAAAATTTAATAAGAGAATTTTCATCAACTAAACTTAATGAAACAACACTATTAGTTTCAATAATAAAATTAATAATTGAACTTGTATCAAATAAATCTAAAATTTTAATGTTATTTGTAAGAGATTCAAATCTAAATTTAAAATCTTGAGATTTCTCTTTACTTATCTTGGTATTTAGTGATGAAATAATGTGTGTTAAATGATCTACATGAATATATTTTGCCGCTTGCGTATCATACGACGTTGATGGTACCGGATCAATTAAACATTGTATTGTCTCATCCTTTTGTTGAACTGATACTTGAACATCTTTGTCAACGACATTAAAATCCGTTTGTATTCTTTTGTTGTTGTATTTTTCGTCTTTAACAGGTTTTGGAAAACCACGAAAATCTTCGTCGTCAGACGACATTTTTCCCTTTTATTTGATTTCCTCAAAAAAAAAATTAACGAAACGAAAACAAAAAAAGAAATTAGTAAAGTTCAACAAAGTAAAAATTACAAACGTTTGAATTAATTTTGATGAAATATGAACTTGTTTCAAAATAAATATTCATGTAAATAAAAAAAAAAGTTTTTTTTTTTTTTAAAAAATAGCCAATAAAGAAACATACAAAAAAAAACTATGAAATAAAATTTGGATTTACAACTTAAATAGTAGACCAATAAAGGTAATCAAAATAGCAATATATTTTAAGATTACATAAAATGTGTAAAAAGACAAAAACAAAATCTAATTAATTCAAACTAGTCAATGTTATATAATTGGATTTATAATGTCAATTCCTTGAACAAATACCAAAAAAAAATATTAGATATTATTTTAATTAATATCCAATATTACGTAAAAATTTTTAATTTTTTAAAATTTCAAATTTATATACGAAAATATTCAACTTACGTGATTCCACAAACTACATACAAGAAAACTTTACTAGTCAAAAAAAATTTAGAGAAAATTAAACGTAGATTTTTTAAAGTAATGTAACCAGATATAACGCAAAAAACTAAAAAAAGTGTTACGCTCACTACCAAATGTACGAAAATCGTAGATCGCGGAGATCTGCTAACAAGTGTTGCGTAAAACGTAGATCTCGAAGCTCTGCTAACAAAGTGATACGCTCGCTACCAAGTGTAAACGAAATTGGTAGTTAACGCTCTCGCTACCAAGTGTTGCGGGAATTAATGTTTTGGTGAGGAAATTAAAAAAAAAAAGAAACGAATTTTTTCTCTTCCCTAAATTTAAATACTTAATTGTTTCTCGACTTGCGTCGAGAACAAGAAGTAAGCCTCAGCCAAAATTCCTCGCAACCCCCAGAACACTCGGATTAATATTTACCATATGAAAAAAAAAGAAATATTAAACAGTGTCACTAAAGGGAAACATCCCGGTCTGAAAATAAAACCGAAACAGATCAAACTGCGTGCTAGGCCCAAAGATAACGCCGAAGGCGATTACCCCCCAGAAAGTATTAACAATACAAATAAAAAAAGTCTACGTTTAAAATAAAAAAAAATATAAAGTTTGTTTATTTCATTAATTCAAAAAAATATAAAATGTTTTACATAACGTAATTGAACTTGAAACTTACATGAAATTTCACATGTTGAATTTAAAGCCAAAATACAAAGTTTTTGAAAAACATCTTTCGATATAAATTTAGAAAAAAAATTAACATATCTAAATATATAATAAAATGTTACCTGTATGTAGTTTGTGATCACAGTGAATACAATTCCATAAAATTACATTTTATAAGGAATTGTGCTCACAAATAAAATTCTAAACGCCACAAAAAACATACAAAGGAAAATAATATAAAGTTACACAATTTTTAAATTATTACAGAATGTCCCTTTTACACTCTGTATAATTGTGTGTTTTCAATAAACGACATTTAACAAAAATATATGTTTAAACTGTCGTATTCAAAAATATAAATTCTTGATAAGAATTAATTAAATGAATTATAAAAATTAAATAATTTAATTATTGCCACACACTAAAGGTGTGTTAAAAAAAAAGAGTATCCATCTTGGAATAAATAATTTAAATTAATTGTTCCAAGATGTTTTCCTTATGACGCTTAAAATTTAAAGAGAGCGATTTTAAATCAAATTGCACTGAGCTCTGTTCGGGTGACTGGTGACAATTTTTAGAACTAACAGTTGCAAAAAAAAAATAAATAACAAAGTTGAAAAAAATAAAGTACAGTCACCGACAGAGTAAACTTTTTAATTGCATATGTACCGTCGCAGACAGATTTAAAAGTTTGATATATTTTACATTTTGTTTGCATAATTTATCACTAATTAATTAATTATAATTAGTTTGCCAACAATTTGTAACACCTTCTTTAAATTAAAACTTGCAAAAAATTTCACGGGTCTTATAATCAAACATCTTTGTTCCATGTATCTTTTCTCTACTTAGTTCAAGTTGAGTCGAATTCACACAATTAGGTATAATTTAAGCCCAGCGTGATTGCGGCGACCGCGACCACAATATAGGCGTTGTTCCCGGGTATATTTTACCTATGTAAATTATTGTACACTTAATTCTTATTTTTTCTTAGTTTGTCATTTTTAGTTTTCTATATTCGGGCAATGTGTAGTTATATACATTATTTATGAAAATTAAACATTAATTTACCATAAATGGAGCAAATAATTATCAAAAATAGTAAAACTAAATATATAAATTGTACGTGGCCATTGCGGCCGGGTATAACTTACCCGCATGCTCGTCAATGAACAAATAAAAGATTAAACAAGATGTATATATAAATTGTACGTGGCTATTTCGATCGGGTATGACTTATCCGCGCGCTTTTATCAGACGTGCAAACTACACCATAATCGCAGACAGCAACTAACGGCCTGGGTATGGTTAAAGTTTAAACTAACAACATATGGTTATATGCTTAAACTAAAGTCTTCATTTATTTTCTTTAGTTTCGACATGAGTTCAATGTTCAACATGAGTTCAATTTTAAAGAGGTTGCATTGGTGAAATCATTGATGACGTCAAGCAGTTAATAAAGCAGTACTAAGTAGGAATAAATCTTTTAACCAGTGGTCGATGAATGACTGGCCAATTAAAAGAGTTGGCATATTTATATTAGACAGTTCGTTCATACATTTGAATAGTATTGTTTTAAATTATTTTGTTTTTTCAATAAATATTCAACAATTGCCCAGAAACCATTTTTAATCCCAAAATAATTTTCCCAATACATATTAAACTACAGTCATAAAGTCTTCTACAAAAATACCTAAGCGTAAAATTACAACTTCAATATTTAACCAAATGATAAGATATAATATCACCTAAACGCAAGCTTTTTAAAAGGATATACATTTTATCATATACCTACCCATTATACAAATGACTAAACCATTATCCTTAAATATATCAAATATTGAACTACCTAGAAGCTATATTGTGCCTAA
This sequence comes from Chrysoperla carnea, assembly GCF_905475395.1. NCBI lineage: Eukaryota > Metazoa > Arthropoda > Insecta > Neuroptera > Chrysopidae > Chrysoperla > Chrysoperla carnea. Next base: position 51,165,119 of record NC_058341.1, read on the forward strand.
AACCATTATACCTAATCTATAGTTATCAATATATCGAATAAGTATTCGTAATAAATAATAATAATATATGATTACTATTAAGATAAAATTTAATTTTCTAATCTTTATCCACCATTAAAAATTTTTGAAATAATTTTATACACTAGTTTCATTGCTCTCATTCACAACAAAACATTTATTGCAATTTAGTTTTTATGAAAAAAAATAAATATTGTCTTTTATTTGGTGTTTGTTGTTATAGGTACACTCTCACTTTGCAAGTATGGGGCCATGTTAGTGAAGCTTCATCATTCAAATTTGAAGACAATCAAGTATAAATGAGCATAAAAATTCGCTTAGGTAACCAACGCTGGGCAAGTTGTGATGCCTGATGAAGGAGCCTCTATTGCTTTAATCATTAAGAGATTTTTAGTGAAAGTAAACGAGTTTTAACGTCGCTTACTTGAGCTTCGAGCTTCCCCTCACTAGAACAACTTCTGATCCAGCAAGTCTCTATTGCGTGTAGAAGCCGCTAGAAGCTTCGGCTGACGCATTCTATACTGCGTCTGACGTAAGCGCCTGGCGCTGAGTAGCTGGATGATCCCGTGTGGCTATGTCTCTCTTTGATGAGTACTTACGCAGACGCAACAACACAAAAAAATTAATAGAACACTTTATTTATACAACTTTGTTTCAACTTTGATAGGGTACTGATACCTATGTGCAGAATCTGTTCTAGTATGACCTTTTTTAAGATCCAAAATATAATCATATTGAGCGACGATTAGCCTAAAAATTCATGGAACTTTTTGCCAATCTTCTGTAAATGCTGATTGATACGTTTTCCAAAGAAACGTTTATCTTTCCTTGTTTTGTATGAGGTATGGACTTCTGCATTCATCTCAGGCAGCATTTGTTATAATAGAATTTCTTCTTCTTCAATTTCTTCAAGCATTATAAAGCTTAATAGAATATCGTGGTCACTCATTTTACTTCACATTACTTAACTTCACTTTGAAGAACCACACACAACAAACGCATTAGAATAGGCAGTCAGTGCGCGTCAGAAACTCCGAAATTCCACGTCAAACGCTATCGTCTGCTGCAACATAGGAATCAACGTTAACTTATTATTCTTTTGCTGATCTAATTTCCTGTTAAGTTTTTTTTCATCTAGAGTATTCCAAAAGCTGTATTTTAGGAGTTTGACCTCCTTAGTTCTTCTGCCTTTAAGATACAGATACTCTACATCTGCATATGATAGCACCTTGAACTAACTGACTTCTGGAGAACTAGCTGGAACTAATAGAAACGTTTTTTTAATAATTTCACTAATTATCTACATCTTTTTTTTAAGTTAGATAATGATTCTTAAGAGCTTGTAACTTAATGCATAACGTTTTACCTGCATTCTTCAAAAGCATCCATCTAAAACATTTTTGAAGCTTGATTTATTCAAACTACTTCCAATTACATCTAGGACGTTTGTGGAGGAAAGAAAAATAGTGTCGATTAAAAATGGTTATCTAAATTGCTGGAAGGAATTATAGCGACACACGCCTAGTGTTAGTGAAAGGATACTTATTAAATCGATACCATTTAATCTATATTGCGATTTGATAAACTCCTTGTACAAATTTTCTTCTAAAACTTTGCATGTACATATATATATATATATATATATATATATATATATATATATATATATATATATATATATATATAATAAGCAAATGTTAAATACCATTAAAATATTCGTAATACGATATGCGATGTTGATAAAAGACAATAAATATAATGTACGATAGGTACTTGGAAATAAACTTGGCGTAAAACTAAATAACACCTTCCTTCTATTTCGTATCGTATCGTCTAACTTTATTTTAAATTGTAATTGCTTTTGTACTCGGCTTGAATGTCGCGCTTCTATTCCTATATATCTCTACGTATTTGAATATTATTAAATTTAGTTTTTCATTTACCTAAACAAATGCAATTTAACAATTTTTCAATATATGTTTCACCATTATTTAGATAACAAAATGGACTTTGAAGCCAAGAATACTCCTCAAGCAACTATTAATTGTTAAAGTTTTGAACTCGAAAGGAATACCGATGACGTACATCACATCTGTTTAAGCTATGTAGAGATTTGTTTAGCCAGCTTCATAAGAAGGAGGACGGCAATTCAAACAAAACAAGTGAAAACAAACAATTGACTGAGTTATTTGTTAAAATACGATGTAAAGACAGTGTTGATTACGTAATCGTTTGTTTTTTACGGCCTATAGGTAAAGAAAGGCCAGACATACATACATACATGTCACACACACTTAAATGATATTCCCATACAATACATACTATATAATTTGTGCCTAATTTGCGCTCTCACGGATAAACAGTGTTGTTTACGAAAAAATGTTTCAAACAAAAGTTGTTTATTTTTTTATAAGAATAGCTTGGATTAGAAACTTAAAAAAATTGAATTAGCATAGCTTCTATAGGAAGTAAAAAATAGATTCGTTAAGGATGTATGAGCATGACAACAATGTTTTATTTAAAGGGTCAAAATTTTTGTATAGACAGACTTTTTCTCAAAGAATATGTGGTTGAAATTTCAGCATAGATATCCATTTAAATTTTTTAGAAAAAATCGATATAAAATACATTGAAACTTATGGAGGAATCACAAAAAACGACATATTTTGAAAGTTTTTGATAATTTTCACTTGGAGTAAATGAATGCAAATTTACAAAAAAAAAAAAAAAAAAAAAAAAAAAACGTTTTAATAGAAACAAGTGTCTCCATCCATATAAGGGATGTGGGAGCAGGGTAGATTTCAGGTTGAAATTATTTTTATCTTATTTTCAACTTTGATGATGAATTTTGTAACTTCATGAATGTAAACGAAAAATAAAAATAAAATTGTTCGATATGTACCTTGGTTTTTGATATATCGAAAGCTAAATTATTAAACAAAATTTCCAATTTTCGATATTTTGAAAATTACACCAGATATCGAAAAATTGTATTCTTACTTTTCGCCTTATATCGTCTAGTTATAATTTATCATCAAAATTGAAATAAAATATTTTTTAAATTTGTGCCCAAACTACCGTTCTCATACATCCTTAATGTACTTCAATAGCGTTTATGGTTTTGGTATACTCAGGTGGTACGTGGCGCATACACGCGTTTATAAAAACCTACATATATCATAATGTATTTATCAGACGGGAACACTCAATTCAAAGTATCCCATTCACAAGTACGTATAACCTATTTTATGATACTTATACACCTAATATTTTTACCGTTTTTCAATGTAAACCGTATCAGTTTTGCCATATATTCTAGGATAAATACATATATTGATTTTCTATTTGAATATAATAAATAACGAGTCTCGATTTAGCTAGAAAATAAATTAATAGATATTTCTAGATTAGAGTATTATGATAAATTATTATTATTTTAAGCCCATAAAAAAGTTTCGTGGATATTTTTCCAGTTTAACATTCATTATTGTATATCAATCGATCTCGATTTAAATATCGATTAAGATAAAATAAATAATTTTTATAAATTATAGTTTAAAAAACCTCTTTATTGCAGTAAAAAGTGTATAGTAATTTTAATTGTAACATGAAATTCTAGACGGTGCTCTCTGCATACATTCTTAAAATTAACTGTTCCATCTGTTTAGGAGCTATGCTGCCACAAACGAAACAATCAGACTTGATTTTGTGCGGTGTGATTCTTTAAATTTTTAGTTTATATATTATTATTATCTATGATTTTGGCTAAAAACAATGATTTTGTATTCAATTAAGTTGTCCTAGGATTAAATAGTTATGATTTGGAGTGAGTAATACAATTTCCTGATATGATAGAATCAAATTCCAATTGATTTGTATCATTTATATTTGTTTATGGTTTTTGGAACTAGGTTCCATACCGGACGTTATCCTTTTGAATTGTTTACTGGTTGGGAGGTCAACCAAAAACATTGTATTAAAACCAAACGACCTTTTTCACCTAGGTCACCTAGTAAACTACAACTTTTTTAAGCGATTCAGCTTGCCATAAATTTTGAAAACATGCAAAAATATTTTTATAATTTCTCAGTTTGTATTTTTATCAAGATATTATGTTTTTTCATTTAAAAAAATGGGAAAGTTAGTTATCAGTCAGTTATCAGTAGAAGTGAAGTATCAGAAGTAAGCATAATAGAGATAAGCACATATTAGGTTGACTACTAAATCAGAAGTATGTCTTTTTTAAATTAACAGTACAGTTATTTGATACAGTAAAATGTTAAAGTAGCTAAAATTTAATTCTTAAAATAATAAAATAAGTATTTGACTTCTAAATTAATACCTTAAATTTTTAGAAAATATCTTGTAAGTGGAAAACGCTACATTCATACTGTACGAAGATACGATAGGAACATAATTCCTACACAACTCTGATCATTAAAGGTTGTGAGATACTATAATTATTTCTTGTTGACGATGATAATTAGCATTGTAAACTTATTACACAACACAGAATGTTAAGTAAAATGAGTACAAAAAAATCAGTAAGACAAACCAGGGTTGCCAGGTTTTTTTTTTCGACTCGTCGCCGACCCGTGGCGCTAAAGTCGCCCAAAATCGCCGCGATTAATTCAAATGGTAAAAATGAAATAAATTGTTTTTTCAATTTTGATTTATCAAGAATTATAGAATTATTATCATTATTATTATTCAACAAATTTTTAAATACGTATTGCAACTCAAAATAATGATTAACTTGTTTATTTTCCAAACAATTAAGGACGTTCATGCGTCAACAATATTTGTAGAGAAATAAAAAACAATATGATAATGCGATAATTTAAATGATTTTCTATGATTTAAGACAGGAAAAATAACCTGTTATCGAATTAATTTAAATTTTTTTAAAGTTTAAAAAATGACTAAAAGTAAGTTTTAACATGGGCCTAAATGAAAAATATAAATCGATATTTTTCAAAAATTATATCGATAACCATACTTGAAACTTTTACCAGTTAATAATTATTTAAACTTTTAATAGAATTTCAAAAAAATTTTCTATTTTCTATTAATTTATAATTCTTTAAAATTTACATACTGTTTCCCTATGAACGCACATAGCAAAACAGGTTGACGCATGAACGTCCTTAAACATTAACTTAAACAATAGTTATTTCAAACAATACTATTCAATTTCCATTTCATTGTTTAATTTCAAGATTCGGATATCGGCGAAGAGTCACCTTCAATAAAATTTTAATCGCCGAGCATTGTCAAAATTAGCCTTAAAGGCGATAAGTCGCCCTATCTGGCAATCCTGAGACAGACACTGAAATATTTATGTGTTTCCCTACTGACAAACCAATAATAAAATTGAAAAGAAAATCAGTTGAAGGTATCAATAATTTATTTACGTTTGAATAGAGAATGAATAGGTAATATCATATTTCATAATTCTTTTCGCATTTTGTGTACCTATACTTGTGAAATTTTGTCCCTGAACAAATGATATTATTACAAAAAACTTTATTTTGTTTATCCGTATTATAGATAAAAACAGATATTTTTTTCCCAACACAGTTTACTTGTAAATGGATACTTTGTTAATTTGTTGTTATTGCATTATTTATTACATAAGAGGTTTTAGTAGAATATAAATCATATACGTACAATTGACTATGAACAATAAATAAATTATCTTTTTTATATTTTTCATGTTGTTTTTGCAAGAACATCGTTTTTTGTTACTAGGTGCGACAACATTTAACCCTTAAGTGGTTTGAATGATAAGCTACTTCATGTTTTCTAACTACTTGAACGATTACTGATACTGATTTTAACGTTCTAGTTGTTTGTGAAACAATATTTCAGTGAATTCTTAATAATTTTCAGAAAACTGATTCGAATTAGATTCTAATTATGATTTAAATGTATGGAGAAAGTATAGTACCTTTCACGGGAAAAATTTGTATTTACGTGTTTTTATATACTTTAAAGCAAACTTTAAAATATCACAATGGAAATAGTCTCTCTCTATTTAATGCACTTTTTAAACTAAAACTTTAAATATAATGTAGTTAAACTTATTGTTATTTTGGAGTCGGTGTCAGCCAAAGAAACAACTCTAGCAGAACAGTTCTACAGCTACATTAGCTTGGCTGACACCGACTCCAAAAATAACAATAATATTAACTACATTATATTATCGTTATTTTTTTAAGTTTTTCTTTTGAAGTCGGTTTTCTTTTTGTTAAAAGTTTTTTAATTTTGTGATTTTTAGTAAATCTGAAGTACACTAACTAATATGTCAATGAAAAAAGGATCATCGAAATCGGTTGGCGTGATATTGAGTTATTCGTCCTCTTGTCGTGCATTCTTAATGCAAATTTAAGACTTTTATGGTTTTCTCATTGATGCGGTTGTCAGAACTGGACCAAAATGAAAAGAGACCACACGGGAAGTACCAGCTTTCAAACAGATAAAGAATCGTCATAATCGGTTTACCCAGTCAAAAGTTCTGAGGTAACACACATTAAAAAAAAAATACAGTCGAATTGATAACCTCCTGCGTTTTTATTTGAAGTCGGTAAATAAAACATGGGACACACCCCTTATGTAACCCAAGTTTCCGAATCAACCCAAGGGAATGCAGAATAAGCCCAACGGAAAACGACCTAAAGAAGATTTGTCAAAAATAAATTTTGACGAAAATTAAGCAATAAATACAATAATATACTGAACAATAAAAAACATTGGTCTGATCCGCAAAGTCCATATCTAGCGCGGCTTTTGTATTTCGTCTGTGAAATTCAACGCACAATTATTTCTGAAGTCATTAAAATGTGTCTCAAGTTTCTCATTTCATATTTATGTACTTTGTGTTTTCACATTTTGAATATAATTTTGTTTTTCAAAACATGTTTACAGTAAAAATATTTCTATAAAAAATAATATATATCAAAATTAAAAATAAATTAAGACTTTTTATTTAATTCAAAAGGAATTTATATCAAAAGAAAGATCAAAATATAAATTGAATAGAGAAAATATATTCATATTGGTTATTTATACTGTTGATTGAAATATTTATTTGTGAAAAGAAAACTGCGCTTTCAAATTCATCTCACGTATAAACGTTTTTCATTCATATCCGATATTTATTTCTTAAATGGAAACCTCTGTCAGAGTTGACCACAATTTTTTTTAAATGTTCTTTTAAAAACTACAGTATCGGATGAAATGTGTCCAGAATTACCGGAATTTTATTATTGAAAAAAGTATTATAATTTTTTAGATTATTTTCTTAATTTCCTGCAATTTTAGTAGTCGGCTACTGGATAATAATAATTTCAAAAGTAGCCCAGACTGAAGGATAACAAAACTATTATTCGGGATTTAAATTGTTGTTTATTGTTTTTTTATTAATCAAGTTTCCTGACGGAATGGTGATCAGTTATGGATTTTTTCTAGACTCTCTAGAAGTTGACATTCAAAGAGCCTTAGAAGTGAATATAATCGATGTTTTTGGTAAAAAATCCGTTTTTAGGTAATTTTTAATCGACTTAAAACAAAAACGGAGAAGGTTATCAATTCGACTGTTTTTTTTAATGCGTGTTACCTCAGAGTTTTCGACTGGGTGAACCGATTTTGATGATTCTTGATTGAGAGCTGGAGCTTTCCGTGTGGTCCCATTTCATTTTGGTCTAGTTCTGACAACAGCATAAGTATGGACGATAAGAGGACGAGTAACTCAATATCACGCCCTACGATTTCGATGATTTTTCTTTAGTAAAAAATTATTTTGTGATTAGTTTAGATTCACTAAAAATAAAAAAATAAAATAAAAAACTTTTAACAAAAAGAAAACCTACTTCAAAAGAAAAACTTTTCCAAAACAAATTAATAACCACTAAAAAGTAAAAAATAACGATAATATAATTACTTAAATTTATTGTTATTTTTGGAGTCGGTGTCAGCCAAGGAAACAACTTTGACAGAACAGTTTGTTACAGTAGCTTGGCTGACACCGACTTAAAAAATAGCTATAATTTTAACTACATTATATTATCGTTATTTTTTTACTTTTTAGTGCATAGTAATTTGTTTTGGAAAAATTTTTCTTCAAAAAAGTCGGTTTTCTTTTTGTTAAAGGTTTTTTTTATTTTTTAGATAATTTGCATTGCAAATTTTAATAAACTTTATGATAAGAAATTATTGTTTTCGGTTTCTGAAATTCTATATAGCGTCTTTTTTCTCCTTTAAATGATGCGTAGATATTTATTTTTTGACTTAATTGATTAAATTTTCGATTAATCTACTTCTCAATTTTTATATATATTCTTCATGATATTTTCACCATATTGTGAAATAATTATTTCACGGGCGTATTTTCGAATTAAAAATATCGTCAATTTTTTATTTTGTCTTATTTCAACACACTTTTTTGCCGATGTCGCCAAAATATTGCATATTTGAATGGTGTCACTTAGATTGAAACAAACATCATATTGACATATAAAACTTCTGAAAAAATGTGTTTTCTGGTCTTTCTGAAACTATGAGAAAGTAGGTCAAAAATAATGATGAAAAAAAATGTGCAAATGTTTAGCTTTGCATCAGAAAGACGTTGTTCAAAAAGATTACGGAAGTATTCGTTGTTGAACGTTTAAAAAAAATAACATGTAATAAACAAGTGAAAGCAAACAATTAACTGAGTTAATTGTTGAAATACCATGCAAAGTCAGTGTTGATTTCTTTATCACATTACACATACAAAGATGTGACACATACATAACTGATAATCAAGTATAGTACATATTATAAAATTTCCGCGTAATTGGCGCCCTCACGGGTAAACAGTGATGTTTACGAAAAAATATTTCAAACAAAAGTTGTTTAATTTAAGACCCAATTGACCTATGATGCTCATTTAGGAACTTGACCTCACTTTTTACGTCCTGAGTACGCTGTAAAAATCAGCTCGATATCTTTTTTCGTTTTTGAGTTATCGTGTCCACAGACGGGCGGACGGACGGACGGACAACCGGAAATGGACTAATTAGGTGATTTTATGAACACCTATAACAAAATTTTTTCCCTAGCATCATTATTTTTAAGCGTTACAAACTTGGGACTAAACTTAATATACTATGTATATTTCATATATACATGGTATAAAAAAGTTCAAATGAACAACATCTCACTGGACATGTAAATTTGAATATTCATTTAAAACTAATTACGTTAACAACGGTAGCAAGTTTTAACATACCATACACTCCCATCAGAGTACCACCCTTAGTATTCACCCATAATATACAGAGTTTATTCAAAAATAAGAATACTTCTTTTATAAATCATAAATAAATAAAAAAAACATGAAAAATTATTCGTATAACACAATTCATATAAACTCAATTTAATTCAACAGCTGGCTTGCAAATAATAATAATAAGTTAATTTTTGGCAACGAGCCAAAACAAAATTTTCCAATTAGAGAGAAAATTGAATACCATGAAGAGAATCTTTTCAAACATTGACTTTTATAAAATATTATTTGTTTTTTTGTTGTTGAAGTAATAATTGTTTTATGAGTTGAAAAATTTAATTATTATTTTTATTGTGTTAAGGTAATTCGATCACGTTCACGTGAATTAAAATGTGTTCCCTATGCTGAAAGTGTCAAAAAATTTTAAATATTTGAAAATATAGAAGAAACTGTAAGTCAAATAATGGGAGTATTAAAAATGAGATACACAGAAGACAATTTTAGTATTTATTTCGGTTTTAATTATACAAGCGGTTTTAATTATACACCAAGAGTGTTACATTAGCACATATCGATAAGGTAGACGGGCTATACTTGCGTTAACCAAAATCATTTAATAGGAAAGTCAATAATAATGTGAGTTAATATGGCAGAGTTAAATATTCAAAAAGCAACAGTGGTATATGGAATGACGTCCATGAAAATAGTGAGCTTTTCATTAGAATTCAATCATGTTACACAGAAGACAATTTTAGTGTTACAGTAGAACATATCGGTAGACGGGCTATACTTGCGTTAACCAAAATCATATAATAGGAAAGTCAATAATAATGTGAGTTTATATGGCAGAGTTAAATATTCAAAAAGCAACAGTGGTATATGGAATGACGTCCATGAAAATAGTGAGCTTTTCATTAGAATTCAATCATGTCATTGGAAAATATAAGTTACTATGGTTTTTAAACATTCGTCTATACTATATATTAGTACTGGAGTTCGTGATAGTAAAAATGCACTTACATGGATTTCGAAATTTCGCCTATGAATCAATACTTTTAAACGATAGGTACAAAATAGACTAGGTGTGTCAGGGTTTATCTTGGCAGAAATATTTTTTGCAAGGTATTTTTTCTTTTTACTGGTGTGACAGATAATTTGGCCAATTTTTGAGCTGTCACGCAGAGATTTTTCCGAGACATGGGTAAAATTTTATTGGCTTTATACATTAAATATTTGTGTGACAGACCTTTTTCCCACGATAAGAGGTGTCAAACCAAATTTTTCTGAAAAAAGATAAAATTTGCAATAAAATGGTCTCTTACAAATTAATTTCCATGAAAGTGCAAAATACTTGTAACTATGACAAATAAAAAAATTAAAAAAAAAATATTTCTGCCAGGATAAACTATGGCACATCTAGTCCATATTGTACCTATCGTTAAATAACATTGATTCATATACGAAATTTTGAAATCCGTGTAAGTGCAGTTTTACTGTCACAGGCTCCCCGCTCATATTCAATATCTGCTTAAACCCACTTTATGCCTGTTTTCTTAGTTCTATTTTGAAGGTGATTTCATAATTTTAAGTATAATTTGGTAATTTTTTTAGACTCAAGTATTCGGATCTTCCAAATATTTCCGATAACATTATTTTAAATAGTCCTCACACTTTTCCAGAAGGTCTCCAAGGATATATTAGAATTATACATCCTAAAAACGATTCGATTTAAAATCTGTGGAAAACCATAAGAGAAAAATTATTTCTATAAAAAAACCATCCATAAAATAATTTAATTAGTTCTACATTTTTAGGAAATTTCAAAAACAGGCTATTTGAACTGCGCTGTCTAATTAATGTAACTAGCGGTATTATGAAGACACGAGAAATTCGATACTTCAAACTTGTTACAACGAAAATGTTGTGAAATTTATAAAGCCACCCTTTGCCTTAGTATTGTGGTTGTATTCCCTTAAAATATTCCTTTTTTAATAACACTAAATTAATATAATTTTCCATTAAATTGTATGCGTACGTCGTCTATAAAATCTACATGAGAAAAAAGGGTTTTTTTTTGTGTGTTTGCTTTTTTATCGCTTAATATAAATCATCTTTATTAGAGGTATTTACGGCATAAAGGCATCTAGTAATAAAATATGTAAGAAATATTGTAATGTTAAAAACCCAACATCATGTATATTAGGTGTAACACACCCTTAATAATAAGGGCTAGTAGGTATTTGTAGGTCATCTTCTTATGCCTATTAAAAACATCAATTTTTAATGTTTTTTTCCTTGAAAATGTGTATGTGTATGTGTGTCTATGGAGAATGTATTATTAAAGATATAAAAAAAGGTTTTAGTCTCTAAGTACATTCGAGCTTCAGAAAAACTGAACAGGTTTTGATATGACATTTCGCCAAAGATTTCACGATAGTATTTATTTTCTAAATATGAAGGCTAAGTTAAAAAGCATTCGATTCGTTAAGCATGGTCCTTTCACTCGCAAACCTGTGATATATTTAGCCTTCCTAATTAACACAAAACTAATTACCTTCTTATCCTTTGGCTTGGAGTATTTCGAACTTCGTACAAAGCTACTTGTCTTTGTTACCTATACTTTCGCTGTTTTTTTCTAGGTTCCCTACACTTTTCTACTACAGGTTTGAGAATTTGTGAAACCTTGACGAACAGTTCACGGTAGGATTTCCACATTAGACAATTCGTTTCTTGTTTTTTTTTCTTTTTTATGCTTTTTTAGAACATTATGAATGGAATATTAATACAAAACTTTCAGCTTGAAGAAATTTGGAAAGCTTAATAATAGCTCTAAGATAAAAAAATGCAATAATTTCTGAAGAAACTATCATTACCAAGAAAATATTATATTATATTGTTTGAATAAGACCAGATATGATGTATTGAGTGATATAATGAGGCCAAAATGGAAGGACTTTAAACAAGGGTGAGTATAGGGTCAAAGAATATAATTTTATTGATCTTACAGATCGAATCCTTAAATGGTTTAGGAAAATGTCGTGGTGAGAACACTTCCTCAAATGTAATGTACTTCAAATGAAAAGAAAATCATCGTTTAAAAAATAGCATCTAGAGCTTAAGGCCTCCAAGAATGCAGAACTTTTACCGTTTAAAATTAATTATTTTGGTCCCAGATAGTTGGAACACTCCATCATAAAAAAACTAGAACATTCATATTTACAATCGAGCTTTAAATTTAGTAGTTTCGGATTATTTGATTGAATGTGTATATCTTTAATATATATTTCTGTCAAAAGTCAAATAAAAACCTTATTCCTAAAGGTAAATGTCTATACCTTAATGCTTTTGTTTCTTTATAAATGGCTTATAATTCGATGCACAATAAGTTCTAATTTTATTTAGGTACCTTTATAAACGAACATATTGTTCATTTCCTCCCACAACTTTTTTTATTACTTACAAATATTGCATATGTTTCTCGAATAAATGAATAAAATGTACGTTTTTCACTTTTAAACGATTGAGTTAAATTGGAAAATTTTTATGTTCGATTTACGATTTTGAAAATATTTTTCAATAATATGTGTTGTAACCATTTGAAGAATACATTCACGTTTAAATGAAATTTTTATCGAATTATATAGAAAATTGAAACTTTTTATTATATATTTTCTATTTTTGAACCGATATTTGCTGATGCACACAAGGCATTTTATATTCCAGTGTTTTTATATTTTTTTTTTTTTTTTGTAATTCAATGATTTAAGAGATTTCAAAAAAAAAAAATTTTTAATAAAAAATACTTTTTAAGGGACAAGTTTTTATTGTACTAAAACGTAGAAAATAATTTTATCTATGAGTCACTCATACCCGACTACTTGTAAAAGCTTGAGACGATCAATTTAAAATATCAAAAATGAATCGGAACACCTCATCTACTCCTATGCCTAATTATTTTTCAATTCATTCTTGATATGAAGCGCCTCTACCTTTTACAATAGTCCATGCATTGTCATCCAAATTAAATGTGCATCCAAAATTTCAGCTCAATCGGAAACCGGGAAGTGGATCAAATTTCACTTGCAATATTTGATTACAAACAGACAGCGGAACTGGTGAAACTAAGTAAAAGCTTGTAATAACTGGAATGCACTATCAGAAGTGCAAAACGAATCTGCTGTAAGCACACAATATTTTAATACCACATATTTTAATAAGCTTTATGTTTGTTTTTTTCACCGTTGTAATAACTAAAAGTTCATGTTTATCAAAGCAGAAATTCATGCGAGATCGGTACTCTAAATGGTTTCGGAAATCGAGATAAAACTGTCAAAAAAGTCTGTCTCGTTTAGATAGCGACTTAAATTGATCAAAGAAAGACTGCAATTTATAATAATCTACCGTAATTATAATTATAATGAATAGTATGCAATCGATGTTGATTTTCGTGTACTAGCTGCACCTTGCTACACTTTGCCACTTTGCTGTGGTAGATTGTAGTTGCATGGAAATAGATGAGAAGTTTATCAGCTAGTAAATTTTTTAAAATTTGATAAACACCCGAAAAAAGGGTTTACAACTTTTAAACTGCTTAACTGATTTACGTATAACTTTTCGTTTCGTTATGTATCCGTCACGGCCATTTATTTGACACCTCCATTTAGATATACTGGAAAAATTTCGATTGTTCTTCCCCACTTCCAATCCCATATCCCCTTGATTCGGGGTGGTTTCAGTTTCACGTCATGCCCTTTTATTTAATACTCCACTTGTGTATATTTAAAAATATTCGATTGTTCACCGCCACTTCAACGACCTCCCAATCCCTTTGCGTCGTGGGTTAAAAATGGATAAAAAAAAGTTTTTGAAGGGTGTAAACTATCGTGTCGAAATTGTCGCACACATCAACCAACTTAACATTTTTGTATATAGGATGCAGTTTTTCTAATTTGTCATTTTCAAAAAAAAAATTAAAAACTAAATCAAATTTGAAAAAATTGTTTCAAACAAAAGTTTGATCATTTGAAAGTCTCGATCAATTTCAAATGCATGGGACCTATTACATATTTAAGTAAAATAAGTTCTAAGATAACTTTTATTTGAAAAAAAAAAAGTTTAAATGAAAACTTTTACAGGCGCGTCAGACGATATGTAATATATTTATTATAAATAATATTTGGTAAGATAAAATCTTATTCGCATCATCAAAATGCTATGAATATAGCTGCCGATTTAACACCGTAACCTAGGAAACTAAAATTTTATTTCAATCGAAAAAACGACATCTGTGTTATAATAATTATAGCCTTAAATTAACATTACCTATGTCATTCTGATCTTTATAAACTTGGTAACTTCTGATTATAGTGTTTACATATTAAACATTTTTGTACTTTTTTTTTACAAACGTTAATAATTTTAATTTACAAATCATGGAATTTTTATTATTCATACTAAACTTGATTAAACAATTTTTGATAAAACATAGTTATTCCAAAGTTTTAAGTTTTCACTTTCGTCGTCACTCCCTATAGTTATTTACCAATGCACATTTTTTGTGAACTCAGAAAGAACATATATTTTTATTGATTTCGTATGCGGGAACTGTTTTAAGAAAATTCTTAGAATGTAATAATGTTTCTTATTTGGCACAAAAACATTGAGAATTTTTTCAAATTTTGTTCATACCTACATAATTTTGCATTTTTTAGATTATTCTAAAATGGTAATTACAGAACACTCTAAGTAAGCTATTACGACAATATGGCTGTTTTTTTTTTTTTAATTAATTAATGGTAAAAAACATTTTTTATACTACAAAATCAATCATTTTTCCATCCACTTATTTGAGAAGGCGAAGAGACTTTTCAATTACTATTTGAATTCATACCTTTTATAAATGTTACGTCAACTTCGAGTGGGTATTTTAACTGTAAATATCAAATACGTGGTCTGCACTCAACCTAAATAGACTGTTGGAATGGTTTTCCATTAAGAGTAAAGAAACTGAAAACTGAAGTTAAACAAGTTTTATATGAGACAATTTTGAAATTTAGTTTACTTATTCAAAAGACTATTTCATGCCATGTGTTTTAGCGAAAAGGCGTTTGTCCACTAAGAATAAATTGGATAAAAGTAATGATTAATCATGATACGTAGATAACAAAATTATTTTTTAAAAAGAATAAAGATTATTATTATTTTTAGATAATAATTTTCGTAAAACTAAGTATTAATTACCTAAAGCTATTTATCATGTATCAAATAACAGGCACAATGAAATAGAGTAACAACGTTTAAGAGAATATAAATGAACAATAGTGACCCCAAAATAAATAAAGAAATTGGCACGAAATAGTAATTAAATAATTTTAAAAAAAATAAATATATGATTATTATCATATATTGAAAAAAAAAACCGGGTAAAATGGGTAGTGTAGCTTTATTTGATACCTACCCCGTTTCGTATTCAACTTATTTCGCCATAATTAAAAATAGTTTCATCACGGCTTAAATTTTCTTTTTCATCCCCTAAGTGTGTAATATACAATAAGGAATTTCCCAAGAACTTGAAAATTGGAAAAACAATAGATTTCTGTTGTAGTCTCACAATTAGAAATTGATCTTCATCAACACTACGTCATCAATGAAGTACAACAGTGAAGAATTTACAGACTCTTAACTATTTTTCACTGTAATTAGAAAGTGCTTAAAATTGGTTTTCAAAATTATTGATATTTTCAATTTCACCATATTTTTAACAAACAAATTTCTATCATTTTCTATTGTCGGGACTTGTATTTCAACGCTAAGCCGCAGTTTTCTTGAGCTTGGTTTTTCCCCAACTACGACTAATCACACACATTAAATTCAAAATTTTCATTTTGAGTTTGTTGCTTTCATTAAAAGATTCCTCTCTGGTCCGGGGAGGTAATGCAACGGCATTCCAATTACGTTTCTATCGAATGTATTTACAGTCGATAGACAAATATTATTCAGGTAGACAAACAATACCTCAGTAACGCCTGTTCTTTGTACTCTATTATTGCGGAATAAATTTCGAGATATAGTTCTTTGATTTTTATTTCGTATTTTAGCTTGCAACATTTTCAAATGTAAGAGCAACCTCTTACAAACTCTTATATGACCTTTTAGAATTAACTTTTAGGTTTAGAAACTCTTAATGGAATTCCCTATACGTATACCCTCAACTTATGAAGACTTTTATATTATAAAAATGTTAATTAGATATATAAAGATACTCATAGCAATCAATCAATCAAATTAATATATGTATTAAACAGAATGAATGAAGTGGTATGTGTGGTATTGACTGTGTCAGTTCATGTGGTCAACAGCTTTCATCAATTTTATGTATGGCTCTTCACTCATCACCACATTCTTTATCTAATGAAATTTTCACGGGTAACAATATCAGTATTATTTTCATTTGGTATTGTATTGCATGCATATACAGAAGAAGGGTAAAACGAATAAAGTTTTTTAATTAAATATTTTTCAATTAATTAATCAAAAATGACAATTGAAAAATTCTATCTACATTCTCTATTTAATAAAAAATTTCGTGTGAACGCCACATAGCATCCGTGCAAGTATTAAATATCATTAGATTTACAAAAAAAAAAAAAAACTATTATACTTTATAAAAGAAACTTTAAACAAAAAGAAAACCGTCTTCAAAAGAAAAATTCAAAACAAATTAATATGCACAAAAAAGTAAAAAATAACGATAATATAATGTAGCTAAAATTATTGTTACTTTTGGAGTCGATGTTAGGAAAGGGAGTTTTTTTTTTTGTAATTTTTAGTGAATCGGAAGTACATTAACTAATTTGTCACTAAAAAAGGAATCATCGAAATCGGTTGGCGTGATATTGAGTTATTCGTCCTCTTGTCGTGCATACTTAATCTTTTGTGGTTTTCTCATGGATGCCGTTGTCGGAACTGGACCAAAATGAAATGGAACCAAACGAGAGGAACCAGCTTTCAAATATGTAAAGAATGTTCAACATCGGTTCACCCAGTCCAAAGTTCTGAGGTAACATACATAAAATAAGATACAGTCGAATTGATAACCTCCTCCGGTCAGTTTAAAATATATGAACTTTCATCATGAAAATACTGATATTGATAATGTAATTTTTATTCAAAATTCATCAACTCTTTTATCAAGTCTTAGAATATGGTTGGGGTTCATAAAGAAGATCTATACACGTAAAAATTCGATGATAACTTCTTAACAAATTTTTCAACCAAAAAATGTCACTACCATATGGCACTTTATTACCTGTATATGCAGGTAAAAATTCTATGTGATTTTATGTATATTAAATCATGATTTCTATTAATTATGGGGTTTTATTCGATGTTTCATTTCTGAATAAACAAGAAAACCAGCGCATTTCTTCTTTATCAATTTGTTAAAGTATGGTAGTAATAAAAAACAACACCCAACACAAAAATCAATATATATTATATACGTCAAATATTTTTTGGTAACTTTTCTATTTACTTTTCCGGCATCCGTAAAGTGGACTATATAGGGCTTAGTCTCCCATCTCTAATAAGAAAGTTTTCTTGTAGCATCTATACATGTATAATGAATTCGGAGATGAAAATGTTTCAGAATATTCTAGAATATCAGAACATCTTGAATATAAAAAATAAAATTTTTTTTTAATGTACCATGTTTTCTAACGGATCAAAAAGTATAAAATAATAAATAGCTATTAAAAGACTTGTAAGATTGGAAACAAAAAATACTCCAACTTCCACGTCTCTAGTCCAAACAAGTCCAAATTTTAAGTCTATAGCGGACATTCAAAAGCGACTTAATAAAAACACATATTAAAATAATCTACAAAGTTACCAACTTAGTTAGGCAGCGGTAATGCCGCTTTTCTAAATTATGTTACCGAATTTATATGGATTACTGCATGGTTTTTACTGACAAGTGAAATTTACAAATTTAAAAAACTTTGGCAAATTTTTCGAGTACGGAACCCTAAGCTCAAACTTGAAATATATCCAAGAACATTCTCTATTAAATAACCTTTTACCTTAAAGCCTTCTTCAATTTGAATCGATTTTAAAGATCATCGCCTATTTTTTAATTGTTTCGGGCACGAAACCCTAAACTTGCACTTGAAACATAGCTTAGAACACTCTCCATTAAATTATCTTTCGATCGAAACAAAACAAAAACAAAATCGGGTCATTCGTTTCGGCGCTACGATGCCACAGACAGATACACGCACATAGCGGTCAAACTTATAACAACCCCTCTTTTTGGTTCGGCGGTTAAAAATGGACAAAATTAATAGTCCAATAAAAAGCGTAAGCATAAATATTACTTTTATCTGATTCTTCTTTTGGTAAAAATGGTTTGTACGTATTGTACAGTTTATGGATAAATTTTGCTCTATGCAATTTTTCGTATTAGTTTAGTAGATTCTATCCAATTTTTACTTCCTTTTCCAAAGATGGATTTATCATGGGTATTAAGATATCAAGGTAAAAAGTAATTTAATATATAATAATAATGATCATTTTCTTCATGAATTAATATTGCATTACCTACCCTTATAATCGATTTTAATGAGTTTTGATTATAATTTCTTTCGTAAAATATAAAATAAGAAAATGATCTTTATGAAGATAAAATTTTCTTAATTATTCTTTACCATTTCTTTAACTTCTGATGTATACTCGTAAACACTGATACATACCTTTATAGACATTAACAAATGAATTTTAGTTAAATTAATTACAATTTTGACAGCCATTTTCAAGATGAAAAGCTTGTTTTTAATATGACTAAATTATCCTGTGATGATAATTTATATTTCATGAAAATAACAAAAACGACATGGATTTGATAGCTTTCTTTATAGTCATATTTTCCAAGAAAATATAAACCTATGTGCACAGTTCCGGAAGTCAATGGAGCGGGGTGTGTGTACGTGTGTGTTATAAAACCGTTATGTACCTATAATTTAAGGTAAAAATTGTGCAAGTAGTTTCGAATGAAGTCAGTTTGTAGGATAACTGTCAATAAAGGTGCCTTTTAGGCGTACCAACTTCCATACCCCTTTTTCATGCTTTGTTCACTTCTACCGTCTTTCCAAATTCAGATCGATGGCTAAGAATCTACATAGAGGTAAAATTATTGTAAAAGGCACTTTTCGACACTGAGAAAAATTTATGAATTTGTGACAACTTGTCCCGCGGAGTTGACAGATGCGAAGTTGAGTTAAAAGAATTATGATTCACACAAGTCTGTCGGAATCAAAGTTACCATGCAGGTTCCTAAACCAACTGCGCGAGTCCACTAAATTTGAATTAGTTGAATGAATTTGTTTATGATACAAAAAAATAAAAAGTTCAATGAATAAATCTTCAATAATTGACCTGGATTTTTATTACATTTCAATCAATTTGTTTTAAAATTTATTTAAAACAAGCAGATACCCGCCCGCTTTGCTTGGCAATTTCTACTTTAAAAACAAAGACTGTTGTTCACAATTATATTGATTCTAACTTTTTTGAAAATGAAATTTTGCCCAAGATACTTACTCGCTGATATTATAACTTTCTATAGGTGAAATAATTTGTAAAATCGGTTAAGTAGTTAATTCAAAAATAACAAATTTTCTTACAAACTATCATCACCTTTTCACCACCAAAAAAAACTACGGAGTTTCATATAAACTTCCATCCCCAATTTGACCCTCTTAAAGAATGAATTTTTATGAAAATTGACCAACTTCCAACACTCATTTTACACAGTACACACTTATGTAATTTAAAGAACATTTGTACAAAATTTCATACTTGTAGACCCAGCGTGCGGTTTCAGCTGTGCGTTGATCGAGTCTCCAATATGTCGTTCGCTGAGTAATTGCTATGTCGGTAGGTATTAACTTAGCCTCAGTGTATGTATTAACTTCCTCCTCTCAATTGTGGACATCATGAAGTTTAGCGTTTCTTAAGGTTTCCGTGATTGTTTCAAAAAACATGGAAAAACAAAAACACCACTGCAATATAAGTACTTATTATTAAAAATACTAAAAGAGGGGAAATATGACCTTAGTGATGAAGTTCTGCTGCTTGTGAGTTTTTTATTCGTGTGACACATATCTTTACCAGTTAAATCGAAAATGTGTCTTTGTTAGCTTTTCGAATCGAAAAGCTGTTGTATATCGTTTGGCAAAAAAATGCATTAGCAAGCATATTATCATTCAAAACTTTTTTTTCAACATGAAAGGAATTTCAATACAATGCTTTCTTTCAACAGAGGCATTTAACATTTCTGACATCAATACTGACTGATGTCAACAATTAAATACGTAAAATGAAGGAAGCATTGTACTCCGTGTAGAACGTTTAACTTTTGCCAAATGAGTTTTGAAGTGAAATTTAGCCGTGTTGAGCAATTTTTATAATGGTGGCTTCCATGGTTTAGATTGTCACCTCCAAAGCTTCATACACATCCCGTTTAAAATTCTGGTTTACGACCGATTACTGAAGTTAAGTAAAATTTGCGCAGTCAGTACTTAAATGGAATAGAAGACTACTTGAGAGCATTGTATGCTGTTGCTTTTTTTATTCTTTTAAATAGTTCTTTAAATTCATTATCTTTATATAAAAATTTTACTTCTGTATGTTTATAGCCGCAAAATTCGAAATGGAGGGTTGACCTAAAATTTTGAAAGGTTGCATTCAAACCCAGTAGAAAAAATATTTTTTTTTTCAATTTTGATACTTGACAATATATGACGAAAAATAAAAAAAAAATTTTGATATCAAGAGTAATTTTCGAAATATCAAAAATGGAAAATTTTGTTTCATTATTCTGCTTTCGATATTTCAAAAACCAAGGCAGATATCAAAAAATTATATTCTTATATTTCGTCTTCATTCATGAATCACAAAATTCACCATCAAAGTTGAAAATAAGGAACAAATAATTTCAACCATAAATAAAAAATTACGTTAGTGCTCGCACTACCTTAAAATCTTCGATAACGTTTTCAATATTTAACATTAACCGTCCCTATATCGATTTATCTCGTTCACCGGGAATATAATACTGAATTTTGTTACTAAAAAGACGACTTTAGAGCACGGAATGTCGAAATAATCCCTGTTTCAAAAACTTTTTCAACAAAAATATGCCTATATATGGATTAATTGAACGGTGAACAATCAATTTAAGCAATTTGTAAATTTATTTAAAAAAAACAATCTTTATTACATTTTCTTGAACAAATTTTAATATATTCCTAACCTTTCTATAGTGTCAATCAATTCAAAACTATTACTTTGTTTTGAAATACGAGTTTCGATTAACTAATAGGTATCGAAGGCTCCAGATAAGCATATTATCAATAAAACAACAAAACGTTCATCGAATTAGTATTCAGATTGGTTGTCAATGATAAAAGGAGTAAATGCATGTAATTGGAAAGGGCATAAAAGTAGAAAATAATGTAATAAATGACTTGTAAAATTACAATTTTGTGTTACCTTTAGAACCAGCCTAAAGGATCGGAATACCTATGTATTAAAAGACTTCTTGCGTATATGTTGTTCAATCTATGATAACCTTAAATTTTTTATGGTTTAATCGACAAATAAAAATTAATTTATCAACATCTTCGTGAAGAGAAATGAAGTTAAATTTTCAAAAAGATAATGTAAGAAAACATTTCATAAAGGAAAACTGTTAATATAGTAATACTGAACTATTGAAAACTTTCCTTTCATAATTTTCAATGATTTGTAATATATTTTCCTTTTTTCTTCTGTTTGGATTTAAAGATTAAGATTACAGTTAATTTTAGTGTTTTGTAGAATAAAAAAGAGTGAAATCGGTTACTTCATTCTTATCCAAGCGACGACAGTGTGATCAATTTTACCGCCCTATTAATTATAATTGTACCCGTAGCCTCCCAGTCAGTAGCCGTTTTAATGACGATTTATAACGCAAGATTACAGAGCCGCTTGTGTTTTGAAGAGGATTGGGTGTTTAAGCGAATATCCTGTGAAGGAAATCGAGCTATTGCTTTTGTACTGATGATAGAATTTTGGTCTGATGATCATATACTTAATAGATGTCAAAAATAGCCGTATCTATATCTTCGTGTCTGTCCCCTCTCGAGCAGTCGCAATTTAAGTCCGATTTGAATAAAATTTACTATCAGAACGGTTTTGATATTTAAAAGGTGATGATATTAAATGATATCAAGCTCATTTAAGAGAAAAATCGAAAGATAAACAAGGGGTGGGAGACGCAAAGTAAAATATTTTTAATTTGTATAAATAAATAATATATATGTATAGTTTTAAGCAAAATGTATAGATGCTTATTTTCGAAATAAAAACTATTGAAAAATTAATAATGCATTATTTATTTTTAATTTTAAGTGAAGTTTTCATAGCTAATGCAGCCTTTGCGGTACGATTTTTTCTTATATGTCCGCTTGTACAACGTAAATATAATATCAATAATATATTGTGATTAACAAACTTAAAAATTTACCTAATTTTTTGAAACATTAGCAATAGTTATGGTGGACGAATGCAGTATGAGCGTCAGGCATACTAGCATTCTAGTAAACGTCATGCATTTCTAACCGTGTTTTGTTCAATGCACAAGATAAACTTCCAATTATCAAATAAAACCACTACGAAACTCAAAGCTGCATGTATATATCAAACTTTTACTATGTTTTCCTCAAGAGGTTCTTTGTTAGTGTTTATAGTTATGTCAACACCTGAAATCCGATATAAAAAGCGATTTCCAAAATAGTTTTGGAAATTGATGGTTTATAACAAGTAGAATACAATAATACAATATATCTACTCTAACAAAAGCCAAAAATGCTTTAGAAAAGAATGCTAGACCATATGTTCAAAAGGACCACACGCAATTATCATGGAAAATAGTTTTAGAGGAAGATAATTAAAGTTTTTACAGCCACTAAATCCTCAACATTCTGGATTTTGAGATATAAGAAGGTATGAATGAAAGTTTGACAAGTGTTTCCTTTTCTTCCCAAATTTGTCTACTTATAATGTAAGAAAAACTCCTAAATAAAGGATCTTGTTTATGTCTGGTTAGAATAAATATTAATAGGATAATTAACAGGATTTTCAACGTATGTTGTTGTCACCACTATTATCTTTTGTTAATTATTAAATATTCAGATATATGACTTTATGTAAAATAATGTAATATTTCTGGTACAGAAAATAACTTTACTACTTCGTTAAAAACAATGAGACCCGTGGGGTCGTTTGCTCTATTGACGTCCTTTATAACATAATTCATTATAATTAATTCAAACCTTAAAATATTAGAAAATATTTCAAGGATAGTAATTAGATATGCGTTGTTAACTAGCATATTGGGAATTATGTGAAAATATTTCTATGTACATAAATTGTACTGTTTTCGAAAATTAGATAGAATTTGTCATTGTCAGTTGAATTTCTAGAAAATCAGGTCAGTGGGATTATTAGTCATTGATAGATAACTTGTGCTATAAGAAATTCCAAAATTTATTTTTTTTTATTTAAAAAAAACTTTTCATAAAAAGTAATAAAAAATAACGATAATATAATGTATTTAAAATTATTGTTATTTTGGGAGTCTGTGTCAGCCAAGCTAATGTAGCAAACTGTTCTGTCAGAGTTGTTTCTTTGGCTGACATCGACTCCAAAAATAACAAAAATTTTAACTACATTATATTATCGTTATTTATTTACTTTTTATTGCATATTAATTTGTTTTGGACAAGTTTTTCTTTTGAAGTCGGTTTTCGTTTTGTTAAAAGTTTTTTTATTTTGTTATTTTTAGTGAGTCTGAAGTAATTTTTCACTAAAAAAAAGAATCATCGAAATCGGTTGACGTGATATTGAGTTATTCGTCCTCTTGTAGTACATACTTAATGCAAATTTAAGACTTTATTGGTTTTCTCATGGATTTTGTTGTCAGAACTAGACCAAAATGAAATGAGACCACACGGGAAGCATCAGCTTTCAAATAGATAAATCGGTTCAAATCAAAATCGGTTCACCCAGTCGAAAGTTCTGGGGTAACAAACATTAAAAAAAATTCAGACAAATTGATAACCTCCTCCGTTGTTTTTTTTTGAAGTCGGTTTTAAAGGAATTCTATTTTACGTAAAAGATCTGTTTTTCCAAATTTATTCAGATAACCTAGGAAACTAAGGAAATGATTCTCGCGCTCAAAATCTTGCATCTGATGTAATAATAAACATCTAAGTTGCAAAATTACTGGAATGCTGATGAATGCGACATCAGATCGTAGAAATTTGATTAGCTAATAAATTTGAACCGAAAGCCATTTCTTGTAAGGAAACTGCGAAGTCATCTCATGTTAATTTTTCTCTTCAATTAATGGAACCGTTACTATATGCAGTATCGATCCAGTGAAATTCATAAGAAACAAAATCTAACGATCTCAACCACAAAAATAGTCAACAAACAATTTGCGTATTCCTTTTTTATATCCCGAATTATTTATTACATAGATAATTACTTTATTCAATATCGATCCAATAAAATTCTCTAGAAAGAAAATCAAATTCTTACTGAATTCCATTAAGGTCTAACCTAGGATACTTTCGAAAATATGGTTAGTGTTCGATACACAATATAAGTTATTGATTTAAAATTAGCACTTAAATTATTTTATTACAACCACTTGAATATGGCAATATTAAGTAACGCCAAATTTCTTTTGGTTAATAGCTATACAAGGAAATTTCTCTCAGTTTTGAAGTAATTACTCGACTGCTCGATGTAAGATTATGTTTATTGCTAAATCACACTTGGCCACGTGACAGATAGATTCTGCAAGAAAATCCTGTGCTTAAATGTCATACCTATACTATAGTTATGTAATAATTATAAATTACAGTTTTCACCCCGATAAGTTCTAAATAAATATTTGATAAATTATTGTTATTGGTCAAATTTATAGGTCATGGTTTAAGCTGATAACCATTGTGTAAGGATTTGAATAAAAATGAGAAACAAAAGAACATTGTTTTTTATAATACCTTCTTTGTCTACAACAAATAAAACATTTAAAAGCACTTTTTATATTAACAAATAAATAACTTAAACAAATCAAAAAACAATTTTAAGCAATCACAGTTTAAACATCACTAAAGCACCATTTAGTATTAACAGTTCGTTTTAAAAAATTTAAATAACTATTGTTGAACAACAATGAACATATATTTTTTATCACTTTTTTAACACAAATATCACTTTTTTATTTTAACAATATAAAATATTTTAAATTACTTTTTTTTAACAATATTTATAAAAATTAACACACAAACTTAACAAGCAACGGTTTTTTGGTTATCTTTTTATAGGAGAGTTATCGAAGCGATAGTGTTTGTTGTGTTTTTTTGCAAGATTTTTATTTTTGTTTTGCATAGAAGTTCAAAAATGCAAATCGTATGTGTGGTAGATAAATATAGTTCAATAAAAAATAAAAAATATGTGTTTTATTTTAAGAGCGCGAAATTGCAAAAAGTATTTATACCGAGCGACAGAAATCGAGTGAAATGTGAGTGTGCAATTCTATATTCTAACTATTCTATGTATGCGCAACAGAAAACCAAACAAGCAAGGCAGCTTCTCTGTCTGTTTTCACAGATTCTATAACATCGAAAAAGAGAGCTTCTCCCATTGAATGCTCAGTATAATGTTTGTACTGTGTGTGCTGTGTGATGGTTCTCTGTAAATAATCCTATAGAGAGTTTGTGAAATTTTAAGGACCTGTAATTATACACATTAACCCGTCATCATTCCCATCAATCGTTCGGTATTCTTTATTTCCGTATGCTCACGCGTTCTGCACTTGCTAGAAATATTTTACGGGTTAAATATATGTTAATTTACTGAGAAGAACATGAATAAGTGAACAATTTTAGAATAAAATAAAGTTCGAAAACTAAAACCCCGAATCTTAAAAATATGAAAACAAGAAAATATTTTCATCTGAAATTATTGTTATGGTCAGTAAAATGGTCATTACAGTCAGGGGACCTCTTTTCCGTCCCATGGAGAACTGTTTAATTTTCGAGGTACCCCGACTGTAATGACGATTTTACTGACCATAACAATAATTTACGATAAAAATATGTACTTGTTTTCATACTTTTAAGAGCAAGATTTTGTAAGAGAGTCGGGATTTTAGTTTTCGAACTTTATTTATCATTAAATCGAAATTTGTTTTTCGATCATAATTTTATGTCCTCTATAAGGTGTCATATTCAATTCAATGTGACGCCACATAGCCTATAACCAGCGGGCGATTAAGACGCTTTTAACGATCAAATTATGATCAGTAGTTTAGAAGTACACATAACCCTCACCATTGTATAGTCGGGGTAAAAATAATAATCATAGTCAGATTCAATTATTATAGTGTAAACATTTATTGAATTAATTCCTTGTGGATAAAAAATGACGAGTTTATGTAGAAAATAATTGCTCACGCGTTCTGCACATGCTAGAAATATTTAACAGGTTAAATATTTGTTAAAGAAAAATAATAATCATAGTCAGATTCATATATTATACTATAAACATTTATTGAATTAATTCTTTACATATAAAAAATGACGATTTTATGTAGAAAATAAATATCCTTACTTATAAATTATGAACCAATAAGAATGCTTTCAATAAAAATTTTAATATAAATAATTCATAAAAAAAGTAACTCACAACAGCGTCATCTGCATTTATTAAACTTTTTATTAAAATTAATTAATAGTTATTATCACTAAAATTATTTCACAATTAAATATTATGTAATATTTTGGAAAAATAAATTTCAACGATTTATACCGTACAGAGCCGAATATCCGTAAACTAACGAAAGTACACGCCAGAAAACTTTTGAAGGCAAAATTATTTTTTACAATTTTTAATTAAAATTATTACGTTGCACGAAGTTTTACAAAATATTTTTTTCGGGTGTTTTCGTTTCTCTTTTGAAAAGTTTAAACAGAAGTTCTGGTTAAAATTTTTAATTAAAATTATTTCGCCACACGATATTATCCGAAAATTTTTCTGCGGGCGTTTTTGTTTCTTTCCATTTTTGTCAAAAAAAATTTTGTTTGTCAACTCAGTTCTTTATAGTAACGTAGAAGGCTATAGTTGTAATTTCTGTTCATTATTTTCCATTTGAATAATTGCAATTACCGTGGCAACAAAAGCCCCTTTGATAAAAAAAAGCGTGTGGTTCTTGATATATTGATAAGCTAGTCACTACTTTTTAATAATGATTACCGTAATTTTATCTTCAATATATTTAGAATTTTATGTAGGCCAGTGTATGTATATGAACCAAAAGCTATACTACTAAACATCAACCATTCGATATAATCGCTCGCGTGCTTCGAATTATTCGAAGATATACCTTCTATGGAGTACTACTATTGTTTGCGTATATAATCTTGGATATTAAACATTGTAAGACAAAACACATGATTTCTGTTGGATATATGCGACTTACGTTATATATAATAAACGAAGAAAATGGGAAAATTTGAAGGGTGTACCACACAGGCGAACGAACATACTGGCAACAACAACAACACAACGGTATCAGGCACAGTAATAATGTATAGGCGAGTGAACTTTCGGGAATATACTGTTATTTCTATATACTTGCTCTCAACTTCGAAATACTACTTGGAATTAATGTATGTATGTAATTATGAATATGTATTATTTTGTACATTGTGTGCAATTCACATGTCGAAAACAATTTCTGTGTTGTGACCATTTGAGTAGTAATTATTCTAAGACTAAATTAAAATGAATTTTAATTTTATATTTCATTTTGATTCATAAAAGATCAAATTTGTTAATTATTTACCTCTGAATATTCTTTTGTGACTGAATTATGACTAGTTTAGCCACTTTTTCTTAACGAAAATTCCCGTCAAGCGTTCTGTTCCTATTAATTTTCAGAGGTATTTTCGATTGGGCTCGCAATCTTAAAATTGGTGAATCTATATTTTTTTTGCTTTACTAATAATCTTATCAGTAAAATATATAAAAAAAAAAAAAAAAAAAAAAAAAAAAAAAAAACTACTAAATTCGCAAAACACGATGTACCTAAAGCTGCTCTTTTGTTATGCTTCGATCCATTACGGGGGTGTGAAACTATATCTTACCAAAAAAGCAGTTTTTTTTTTCATTTTTCTTCGTTGTTTTCCATAATTTTTTATGAAGCTCAATATTTGCAATTATATACAAATTTTCATCTCTCTATCTTATATATTTTTGAAGAAAATGGAAATCAAATTTTTACCTTAAATTGTCTCCTCACGAGAAAACAATGATGTTTATGAAAAATTGTTTCAAACAAAAGTGATTTTTTTTATAAGGAACATTTTTTACAATTAAATTTTTGTTCTATCTCTAACGGTTTAGCATAAGATAAACTCAAAATTATTACATTTCTGAAAACCATGTAAATTTTGCAAGCATCATATCTCAAAAACTATTTGAGATACGAAGCTGTGGGTTGGTTTCAATGTGTTCAAATTTAATATGCTTTCAAAAAGATGCTAGCAACTTATGTCAAAAGCTCAAAGTTTTTGAATTGATGCGAAAAAACCGAAAAAAGTACGAAAGGATTTCAATAAAAAAGCAGATTTTATCAAAACATTATAAAAATTCTATCGAAAGCGGTAACTTCAATTGAGAGCATAATCGAAAGTTACATAATTTTCACACACTATACATAAATAATATACTTTATTTAATCAAAAGTTGCTTGCGTCTGTTGTTTGAGCTACTTACGTGAGTGTTTGAGTATTCAATTTTATATTAGACATGTTACAGTTGCCTTATACTTCATGTTATTATTTGACTAATCGTACACAAGGGGATGTCGAAGCTTATTAAATGTTCTCACAACACAGCTCTTAAATTTTATTATAATGAATTAATTTATTTTGTGCAATAAATGCATGTTACTTATATACTTATTTATAATTAGAATTTATGTATGAAATTTCAATACAGAAAAAAGTTTCTATAAAGATTTTATAATAACAATAATAGTATTGTTTTCTGGAACAAACTATGCAGCATTTGAATTGTACGTCTTGTTTGATTCGCCTTAACGCAATTTCAATAATAATGTGGATCCCCTCTACTATAATAATAATAATAAAAATAATAATGGGATTTAACCTCCGCGTTTCAGGCCACTTCTATAAAAGAGGCCATTCACATCTAATCAGTATTTTATCTTTAATTACTTCTTAAACTACATCGAATTTACAATTAATTTTATGATGTGGGTGGAGTCGGTTACTTCGTTCTTATCCAAGCGACGAGAGTCTGATCAATTAACCGCCCCATTAACTATATTTGTTCATACTGCCGATACCTGGATACAAACCCGCAACTTCCCTGCCAGTTGTCAAAGCAAGTAAAGGCACTTTATCTCGCTTAGCCATTGAGTCGGCTGATCCCTTCTACTACCCTGCCTCAAACACTAACCTATATTACAACGCCGCCCAACATAAGAGACATAAGCATAGGTACAGCAGGCGAATTTTACTATATTCTACAGGATATATCATCAAGCGCATATAAATGAGTAACTTAGTACTTTAAGCTTGTATCTTAGTAAACGAGTAGTCTTGAAAGATCAATAACTAAGATAACAACATTCTGGATATATGATCGGAAAGGTTGTTCTTCATTATTAGTTCACATGACGTCATTCGTTCTTTTTCAGATATTAATATTTCTATCCAGGGCCATAAATCTACCCAGGGCGTGGCAAAGGAGGCACCCGCCACCGGGGCAACAGAAATTGAGGCGCAAAACAAAAAGTATGGTTTGTACGTATAACAAAAAGTTAGTAAAGGATCATGTAAAATGCGCTCATTAATCAACAATATTATAAATATCATAATTTGTAGAAAAAAATACTATTCGTACCGTGTGTGAGTTTTATTGTAGGCGTTTCCATGGTAAAGATACACTACTTTAATTATAGAATAATATGGATGCATATATAATTGTATGGATTACATTTATGACTTACATTGAAAATTTAATATTATTGTCTCACAAATTTAAATAAATAATTATGATAATTTACATTTGAAAAGTAATATTTGTGCAATTTGATTTCTTATTTTCACAAGTTTTAATGCATTAGGTTTAATTAATTAGTGTTTTTCAATCATTTTAATTTGACATTTTCTATAACATTAACATGTAAAGAATTGCAAATTAGCCATAACAACCTCCTCCGCCAAAATTTTTCACTGGAAGCGCTGGCATCGATTTTATTGTCCCTACCATGACTACGCACACAACGAATAGAGAACTGTCCGAACGCTGAAAAAACTTTTAATAGAAAATTGCATACATATAACAAGAAATTGTTTACTCTAATAATTTTACGAATTCGACTACATAGATATTTTGGAAAAATTTTGTTTTTCGTGTCCTCCGCATTTTTGCAGGGATGTCAACAAACTAATTAAATTTCTTATGTTAAATACTATCTGAATACGATTTTTCATCAAACTCGTAGGAGCCGATCCCGATATATATATAAGGCGCAATCTGAATACTTGCCATCGGCGCTGTGTATCCTCGTTGCGGCCCTGTTTCTGCCCTTTTTGCTTACAGTTAAAACAATTTCGACCATCGGCAGTCATTGTATATTGAGATCACAACACACTATCTTAAAACCTTTAGCTAGAAGTTCTGTTTTTATCTTATTTCAAGAATCAAAATTTCGGTGCAGAAACAAAGCTCTGCTGGACTAGTTAGAAAAGGCAGATATTATCTCACCTTGACCATCTTTTCCCTCGAGCTCAAGAAGAAGGGTGGCTCCTTAGATATTTACTAGGGTTTGATAAACATTGGGGTATGTTAAATATTCTTACAGACCAGACTGAAAACTAAATTTTAAAGCTACTTGCAATATTGTAGCTACTTCACTTGATGAGCCACATTAGACGTGGACGCATTTTCGTAGCATCCTGTATTTAAACATTTTATTTAATTAAATAAACAAAGTGAATATAGATATAATTGTTTTCTTTGTCAGTTAAATTAGAATTGATTATCCTGTCTTATATTTAAGTAATAGAGATAATGTTATTACTTCAGTTAGATTTTAAATGATAATATGCATGAGCATTTAGAATTAGAAGTTAGATAACTATCTATTTGACTGGCTGGCTCATCATGCTATCATAGTGGATAATATAATTTTG
Source organism: Chrysoperla carnea (assembly GCF_905475395.1). Lineage (NCBI taxonomy): Eukaryota > Metazoa > Arthropoda > Insecta > Neuroptera > Chrysopidae > Chrysoperla > Chrysoperla carnea. The sequence goes on from NC_058341.1 coordinate 51,196,745, forward strand.
AATAAATTATCCAACCAAATTGAATTTTATAAAATCATTTGGTTACAAGTATATATTTATAATTAAATTTTTTGTATATGCCAGGTGAGACCGAAGGAGCGTGCCAAAGTTTGCAGCAATACTTACGGTTTATAAAAAATAATACGAATAAAATTATTCTATAAACTCTTAACTCAGACAATTGTGAAAAGAAAACGGTAAAATTAATCGGAAATGATACACGAAATAATTTTCCTCCCAGATAGCTATATAATTTTAGTTAGTACTTTCTTCTAAGAGATTTTGAATATTCCGAAAACGGAAAAACTTTTTTTTTCAAAACTGATTGAACTTTACCCAGCTAATACCCTATATTGAACAATAAATTGATGGTTTGAAAATCACAAAAATGACGGAAAACAAGTGAAATTTACAAAATTAAAAAAAAAAAAACAGACCAATTTTTTGAGTAAAGAACCCTTAAGAAAATCGCACTAGAAATATCTAAGAGCTCTCTCCATTAAATTATCTTTCAAACGAAATCAAAAAAATGAAAATCGGTTCATCCGTTTACGCACGACGATGCCACAGACAAACAGACACACACACATAGCGGTCAAACTTATAAAACCTTTTTTTAGGCCGGGGGTTAAAAATATTAATAAAATTAAAACGATTTTATTTTGATTGAAGATCCGTCAAAATATTTGTTGGGCGCATGATTCCTGATATTTTTCGCTCTATTTTTAACCCCCGAATCAAAAAAGGGATGTTATAAGTTTGACCGCTATATGTGTATGTCTTTGTATCTGAGTGTCTCTCCGTGGCATCTTAGCGTCTTAACGGATGAACCAATTTGGATTTTTTTTGTTTCGTTTGAAAGGTAATTTAATGGGGAGTGTTCGTAGCTGTTACAAGTGAGACCTTAGGGTTCCGTACCCGGACTAATTTAAAAATAGGAGATGATCATCAAAATCGGTTCAGGTAGGAGAAGGCTGTAAGGAAAAAGGTAATTTAATGATGAGTGCCAAAAAATTTATCGGGGATTTTTTAATTTTGTAAATTTAACTTTTTCTGCTGATAATGTATGTTCAAATCATCTGAATTTTATCCCATTTTGAGTAAATAATATTCTTCGTCTTACCCAAATTTCTTAGTATGTTTAGTATGAACAGATTAGAATAGACAACTGCTGTTTTTTACGTTATTCGCGTAGACAAATTGACATTAACAAACTTTCCTTCTGATACATTTTGTGTTTGTTGCTGAATTCAAAATTAAGTTTTTATAATTGTCTGTGACTTGTAAAATGTTTATTAAAATTCTGTTGCGTTTTTCATTTTATTTTAATGGAAAAAGTTAAGTTTGTAGAGCTAAATCACTATGTTTTAAGCGAGAGCTACAGAGTTAATAAAAAAACTATTTTCATTTTATCTTGTTAATTAGTTTAGAAGTAAAATTTTAGATTACCGATATGTTTATAGAAGTAGAGCATAAAATATTTAGTCGTAGATAATATCAGAATCGCAAAATTATTAGTCTTCTATAACGACGAGAACGACTTTCCCGTGCTTTATCGCAGAACCATCTTGGGTTTTCACCTGTCAATTATGGCACATAATAACAATTGAATAAATTGACAAGGTCATTCAAAAATAAAAAATTTTAAAAATTACCAAAACAAGATTTTTATTATTGTACACGAATTAAAGTTAATTTATGGGTTTTATTTCAAGTTTAATATAAAATTTTGTATTTAATTGTTTTCTTTGGGAAGTCTTGTTTTTCTTCATTTTAGAATTGTCTGATTTTATATTAATTCGATTCTTCATATAAACTAATAATAATCGACTAGTGGCAAGAATCGACTGAAATTGAACAACATTTACGTAAATAAAAGATTAGACATTTGCGCAAAATCACTGTTATGATTTCCGATAATGACTTACGTTTTCTTTATATAACATTGTAAAGAATCTTCAAAATTTGTTTTAAATTTTATGTACAGGAGTAAAATAAAAAAATGTTTAAGACAATTTTGTTTTCATCATTATGAATTGAAAAATTGTAGGATAAAATATAAATGTAAAAAAAATCTTTATTTTAATTTTTTTTTCTTCAATTTTTATGATCTTTCAGATCGGTTCTTACTAGATCGCGTCATTGCAGTTGATTTAAAGTGAATCGATTCTCGAAAGGTCGATCTAAGAATCGATTCTTTTGAAAGAATCGCCATCTCTATTTCATAATAATTTAAAATATTAAAAGTTGACCGCCTGAAAGAAACAAAAACATATGTTAAATAACTGTTGTAATGACAAGTAAACAAACAATTGAGATTATTGTTGAAATACCATGTATAGACATGTTAATTACTCTGTCACATTACACATACATACATGTCACACATATATAACGGATATTCCCATATAATACATACTATAAAATTTGCGCATAATTTGCACTCTCACGGGTAAACAGTGATATTTACAAAAAAAAATATTTCAAACAAATGTAGTTAATTTTTTATAAGGAACATTTTTTACATTTAAATTTTTGTTCTATCTCTTACGGTTTACGGTTTTTTAAGATGGGTCTTACGGACCCAGGACCCAATTAGCCTATGTTAATCATTTACGAACTCGACCTCACTTTTTACGTCCTAAGCACGCATTAAGATTTTCAGCTTGATATCTCTTTTCGTTTTTGAGTAATCGTGACGACAGACGGACAGACATACAACCGGAAATGGAATAATTAGGTGATTTTATGAACAACTATACCAAAATTTTGTTCATAATATAAATATTTAAAAAGCGTTAAAAACTTGAGACTAAACTTAGTATACCTTGGTACATTTCATATACATGGTATACTATAAATGTAATGTTATGATTTCTATAGGACAACTAAGCCAATCTTTATATGAGTTATTCATTTATTTCAATTGACCTTGATTTTTATTAAAAATTATTAGTTTTCGCTTATATTTAAATTTTCCATAGCATAGTAATAATAAATTTAACCTCTGTAAATAAATATCTCTAGGTTTTATAGTTTTACAAATCGTTAAAAAAATATTGTTACTTTGTAATAAAATATGTGTACTATAGTATACATATAGAAGGATACTTATATGGTCATAAGAATTATAAACAAAAGTCATTAAAATGTGATGCTACAATTTACCGGAAATATTCATGAACAGGTAATCGATTTACACAATAAACGTGCCATACATAGATCGTACCTTAACTATAAGCTGGGTAAGTAGAAAATATAACTAAAATTCTATAGGTGAAATAAATTTACTGACTGTACCAAATAAATCAGCCATTATATGTAATTTGTTTCGAAATGTCTTGTGAGAAATATTTTTAGTTACTCTGAGCTACAATGAACAGAATGAGACATAATTATACATACAAAAAATGTTTGACTAATTCTTAAAAAATTTTACATACAAGTAAAATAACTTGAGTAAATATTCATGAGTTATCTCATGAAATTCGATAATGTATCCCCTCAAAAGACATTTCCTTATAATTTTGAACCATAAAACATAAAAACATAAAACATTTTTGAATATTGATGATATATAACATCCACAGGTATTTATTATTATAGCATGATTCAAAAGTGATCAAATATAAGGAAATATTCGTTTAGATCTAGCAGATTTAGTTTTTACCTCGAATATACTTGGGGTTATGTGTTTGACCGGTATGTATGTATTTAAATCTGTTCCCACTTTGCTTCAAAACTGCTTATCATATTTTGACAAATGAAGTATCGATAAAAGCGTATTGATCGTCCGGTGACTATAGGCTGTGACGACCCATTAAATTGGGTATGGAACCCGATAGAAGGCATAAAGTTATGATGGAAAAACAAATTTCAATTTTATGATATCGTGTTTGGTATCAAATGAAACGGCTTAATTAACACTTTACGAAAATATATTTATTTGATACATAATTACGAAATTGTAACCGCCAAATAGTTTAAAATGCATGCATTTTCGTCTGTTGTATCCTAGCTTCTAAACTACTTATCATAATTTGACAAAAGAGAAATCAGTAAAAATGTCTTAATTGCCCAATGGTTATAGGCTATGTGACGTCACATTAAATTGATTATGCTGCCCTCTAGAGGACATAAAGCTATTTTCGAAAAATAAATTTCGATATAATAACTTTCTCACGAAATTATAACCCCAAAGTAGTTTAAATAAAATAAAGTTAAAAACCCCTACAGAATGACGCTCTTAAAAGTATGAAAGCAAGAAAAGATTTTCACCTGAAATTGTTATGATAAAAAAATCGTCATTACTGTCGGGGGACCTGTTTTCTGTCCTGTGGAAAACTTTTTAATTTAAGAGGTCTCCCGACAGTAATGGCGATTTCACTTATCATAACAATTTAAAGTAAAAATTTTTTTTTTTTCATACTTTTAAGAGCGTGATTCTGTAGTCGTCGGGGTATTAATTTTTGAACTTTATTTTATATAAAATAATGTTTGGGTATCAAACATTCACAGGCTATGCATGAAATCTTAAACAAAAAGGGACCTTATACCATTAGAAATATTGTTATCGTTGAGACTATTTTGTTTTTTTTTTCGTGTGTCTCTTGATTTTAACCCCTTTAACCTTTTGTCATGCCTGGTTTGATTTTCTTAAAAATTTGGAACTGTGGAAGGTATTCGTCTTAATAAGTTTAGGGCGGAGCTCTACTCGTTTCATCTCGAATTTCCCCCATTTTACGCAATTCAAAAAGTCAATGTCTCATCCTGGCTGTGGTAGGACATTCTGCAAGAGTTGAAAAGGAAGCGTGTCGTAAAAATCCAGACAGTGGCACTCTAAAGCTATTTGAGTCCGCAGCGACCGAAAAATTCCCGTAATTTTGGTCAATATGCCAGATTTAACTTGCAAAAGTGTACTAAACTGTTTTATTAATTCCTGTTTATTAATTTTTCCACCCAATCATTAAAGACGGAATGTCTGTATTCTTATTATTTCTCTGATATGTTTATGGTTCTTGATAGAGGAGTGTAACTCATTCACAAGCAAGTAATACCCTCACAAATGTCCGGATCTATCAAAAAATTCGTAGTGCATGAGTTGCGCTAGCCAAGCGAATTCTCTCAGAGATTGACAAAAATAAAAACATTTTTTTCTTAAAATCGAATATTACACATTTTTAGTTTTCCAAGAATTTTAATTTCGAAAACTAAGCGCCAAGACAAAAAATCACTAAGGTACTTTTTCCTTAAAACTCATAAAAAAATACACAAATATTTTTTATTTTGAAAAAATTTAAAATTTTGTACTTTTTAAAATTCCATTATGAGTACAAAAGCAATAGTTTTATTTACGTTGGCAATTCGCTAATATTGTGGTAGATGTTTGTTTGAACACGTGGACTGGAAATCTTGAGATCAAAGAAATAACGTGGTTGAATTGCTAACAACTTTTCCAAGGATTTGATTGTGGTTAAATAATATTTCGTTGTATTAATTACCATATAATTTGCATAATAGCCCCCAATACTTTGATTCATTTTGTATGGATAGAGGTATAGCCTCGCATGTATTATATATTTTGTATATACAAACTTTGTTTATATAGTTTATCGTATAGCATTTTCTAGGTAACAACTTCAGTGGCCGGAAATAAATTTAATGTACACTATATTATAAAGTATTAAATTACTAAAACTTGTATTACTTGCAGCACAGTGCCATGATGTGCTTTTGGCTTGTGTTTGTGACTTTAAGTTAGATACAGTAAATATACCGTGGCTGTAACCTAGGATTTTCTAATGTATTAGTAGAGATATAATTTACCTACATTCTCTGTTAGATATTTGACACCCATTTATTTAAAACTTGTTAGTATACGTTACTAGAATTTTTAGGAAGAAATTTCTAAGTTTTTTAGCCCAAGAAATATTTTCTTTGACAAACACAAAAAATAATTTGGTCAAGTGCGAGTTGTACTCGCACACAATGAGTTCCATATCATCGTACAAGATATAACACTAAGAACTTTTTATTTAATACTCAAGTAAAAGGAAAAAAAACGGAATCCTTCAGGTGCGGAGCAGTAAACTCACAGTTTGTCGGTTTTTTTATAATTACCAGTATACCTAGTGTAGCGAGTTTGATGTCCGCATCCACAACCAAAATTTATTAAGTAATAGTTGTGACGGGCTAATCTAGTGCATGGTATATGCATGAAGGAGATGCCTTATCAGCCTTTCAAAATAATTGAGGGGCTGAAATTACCAACGACATGATGATAAACACATAATGATATCACAATGGGCCCTATGGCCTAATATAACCTAACCTATAGCGGCTATAGAAATGCACAATCTGTCAAAATTAAGGCTATTGCGGTTTATGAGATGCAGCCCACGGACAGAGAGGTAAAGAGTCGTAGTCTTAGTAACTGGGCATCAATTTGTTTCTCTACGGGTACGAAACCCTTAAAAGATTTGCAGAATCGAGTACAACCATTAGGCAAACATTTTGCAAGATATCACTTAGGAATTGGGGTGGTATTTTTCACCTAATCGTCAAAAGAACTCAATTTTTAGTATTTTTTGGGTCAAATTTTTGCCTTCATTATTTCTGAATGTAATTCTAAAAACACTGTGTACAAATAATTTTGACCCCAAAAATACCAGAATTAAGTTCATTTGATGATTGAATGGATATGTGATTTTAGGAATTCACGCAAAAGATATTGTCACACCTATTTTGTTAAAAGTAGCATGAGTAAGTTTACGACGCAATATTTCAAAATGGGAACGAAATCTTTTAAAAAATTTGAGTTTAAAGTATAAAAAAAATATTTTGTTCAATTTTGTATATCACAAAGTAAGTTAGAAATGTTTAACAACTCCTAAAATGTTTCATTCCATCATTTGCAAAGTATCTCGAGCTTTTAAATTTGGAGAATTTTTAATATACCTAAGATAAAAAATGTTTTGCGAAATAATATAAAATAAAACATTTTTAAGAGACCCTTGAAATACTCCAATAATGTCTCAGACAATATATCATTTTATTTCATATTAATATTTTGGTTTGACGTAATGTTTTTTATATTTTCTGATATTCCACAGATAGATAAATTATTATCAAATCACCAATGAACATTATCGAATATGTTGAATAGTACGTCGTTATTCGTCTGGCATCTAAAAATATAAAACAACGGCAAGGTTTTCATCCTAATGTCTTCGAATTTAGGGTATAATGTCCTTTATAGTGAAGTTTATAAAAACATAATGTCTATTACGTACACTATTTGTGACAATAGACGTATACCTGTACGTAATACTTATACGTCTTATGTATACATATACAAATTATACACCCACAGCTGAATATTTATAAATTGTTTTTTGTCTATTTTTTAAAAAGGCGAGAAAGATCCGTTGTTATATGCTACCAAAAACTTTTTCATAAATTTATGTATCACTTAGGTTTTTTCGGAATTTGGTATTTTCATGAAAATGATTTTTCACAAAAAATAACTTTAATAAATTCTTTGCTATGCGTAAATTACCTTAATAAGATTAAAATTTAATTTTAACAAATGATTTTTAAATAAATAAATAAAACTGGTTCAAAATGATATACAAAACATGATATGCTTGGTCTGCCGTCATTAGGCATATTATTATTACTGAAAATTTATATGTAAACGTATATATATTATAGCTATATATCCCTATATCCCTATATACATGATAAATGTGAAAGTAAGGATGTTACTGCTCCATTTATGATCATCACTTTGAGCCTAAATTAAAGATTTTTGTAAAAGTTTAAAATGGTACATGTCAAACAATTCATGGCTATCTTTTCTGGTGTACTTTTCTGTGCATATATTTTAGCAGCGTAAAACAATCCCTGCGAGTGTTATGGTAGGAGGACAAGTGAGATCAAGAGAGGAGGCTATTAAGCGGTGATTTTTACTCCCAAGTCCAGTTAAGCGGGCGGGTATCACGCTAGTTAATAATAATTTTGAATGGAATATGCACATCCGCAAGGTAGAACTACTTATTTGTTTAAATGTTTGCAAATTTTTTATTATTAAATAGTAAAAAAAGAAACTTTTTTCCAAAAATTATTATTAAAATAAATAATTACAAAAATAAAAAACCCGACTGTGTTAAATTAAATCTGAAAAGAAAGAAACAAGTCCAGTCGTTTACATGGCAACTTTAACTCTCGGGATCCATTATTGGGAAGGTTTGAGTTGGTCTAAGTTTTAATGGGCCCTGACTATTAATGTCGAATACAAGATATGCGCGAAAAATACAACCACTCTTTCCTTGACAGTCGGGTAAAAATTTTAATAAATAATACCTATTCAATGGGTTGCAGAAGCATGAAAATACCTAATTAAATCTGTAAATCTACGAAAAAGGGTTTAAGATATGATTTAAAAAGCGTTCGTTTTACTTAACTGGTGCATTTAAAAAAAAGCAAAAAGTTAAAACTTTGAGAATGAATATCCTGAGGGGGCGAAAATGTTTATTTTATTCTGTAAAAAAGCGGGTTTACAGACGGATATTCTACCTTAATAAAAAAAAATTAATTTTTTGCTACCAGAAAACCAAAATATTTATTTTTATCTTTTTCATAACATAACAATTCATATCAAGACTAAAACGACGATAAAAAAATATACATTTTTTTCCCAAATTTCAGGTAGTGAAAAGTATAATTGAATTCAGAAAAAATGAGTAACAAAAAAATATTTTAGCGCATTATTACTTCAAACATAAACGCTTTATTAACATTATAATTCTTCATAAAATATTGAACCTTTCCTAATGTAGTATAAATAATACGAATTAAGGCTATGTTTTTTGTCCTAATAATTGAGAAAAGGCCTCCCGTATTTTTTGCAGATATGGAAAAATTTGAAGATTTAACAATATGGAATATTCATGTATTTTTTTTTATATTTTCAATTCATTGTTTACATCGTTATAACAAAGTAAAAAAAATAAAAATGCTGCATTTAAGTGTAAAAAAAAAAATTTAATATACATTATAATTCTGAGATATTTAAACGCAGTTTTTTGACGCTCTCTGTTGAAGACGTATAAGTACGCGATCTGGTCAATTGTTGGTTTTTACACTTTAAAAGAATGAATTTAGAACACAGAATTTACAGTCGTTACCATTAAGTTTTCTAATAAAAAGCCGTAGAACGAATGTCAACAAACAAATATTGTCAACAAATTTGACAAGCCAGTACTATGATGTCACGTCCGTTTAAAAATTTGAATTTTTCTCACTGAATTTGTCCTTTATTAATTAATTTTAAGTAATTAATTACTAAGATAATTACTTAATTACTTAGATAATGGTTTAGTTGAAATGTCCAGCAAATAAAGTTACGGAAAAAAAATATTTGAACCAATTTTAAATTTCATGAATATTTCCTATTCCTGGTCTGGCATATTGTGGCAAATAATATTGCCAAGCATAAAATTGGTACGATGAACGCTAAGAATTACTTAGTTCTTCTGGCCTTTCAGTTCCACAAGGGTCTAGTCTCGAATCAATTGTTTTTATATTGTAGGTATGTAATTGATTTTTCTGTGATCAGCCAAAAGCATAGGTTTTTATACAGGTAGATTGACAATATTATGTCGTTGTTGGGTGAGTATTTTAATATTCAGAGCAATGGCATGTATACGTAGCATCGCTTTGAAAACCGAGCGATCAGCGACTAGGCCCTTGATATTCGAGTTTCGGGGGTAATTTCTAACCTTTGTTATGTTAAAATTTATGCCCAGTAAGTTTAATGGGGCCCAGATATGAAGGAATGGTAAAGAATTTGTTTTTCTCTTTTAAACCAAACAAATCAGAGGTTTATTGAAAGTTAATACCCGCCCAATTTATACTTAAAGCAAAATTTAAAAAAAAAAAAAAATTATTTAGGGAGATTTCGGACAATAAATTAAAAAAAAAAGAAAACACATTGATTCATCTATAATGCAAACAGTCTAAAACTGAATCATTTAAAAATAAAAATAATGCTATTTCAATTGCGAGGATCCAAAAAAGTCAATGTGAATGGTGTTACTGTAACTGAACAGGTTAAGGTTTGGTGCATTGAACTTAAACTGGAGCGCTCAAATTTCAAATATTTGCTGCCGAATTTTAAAAGAAAGTTTAATAAATATATTAAATCTATTAAACTTAAGTCTAAGTCTAAATCTAAGTCTATCTTTTAAAAAGGACATTTTCTGAGTCACTTTTTTTCTTTTCTTTGCTGTGATTTTAGAATTATAAGTTACAAAGTTTCACTATAAACCTGCTTGCTTTCTTTTGACTTTTGCCTTAAGCTGTCTTAATCGCTTTCCTTATCTTAGTTTTAAAAGAAAAGCCGCAAGTTCGCGCAAGATTTTTTTTTCATAAACACATTAAAGAATAATTAAACTTTGCCTAGTTAGAAAAAAGACTTTGCCTGGCAAAACCTGACGCATGGACAAAAAGCTCTGAGTATGATAAATTTAATGAAAAAAATTTCCTTTTTTAACAGCAAACATGAACCACAAATATTTAATTATATTAATAGAAAAATTAACATTAAAAACAAATAAAGTAAAGTAAGCACAAAATTTTATTTTCAATAAAGCTTATATCATAAATACTGATTCAAATTTTTTAACACCTTTATACTATACTTGCGATTTTTAAAATTGATCCAATTCTTTTTTTTTTTTTTGCTTCGCTACTCGTATATGATGAGTATGATGACATATGGTGATGATATATAAAAAAATAAATTTTTTTAAATTTCCTTCAGGCACATATCATCTACCTAATTTGTATATATATTTTTATGATAAGCTTAATGGGAATAAAATGTTGAAATGCGTGTCATAGCATCTACATATCCACACATCCACCTAGAATATGGTTGATAACCGAACTAGTTTTTCACTATATACATAAATTACTTGAAGCTATTTATATATTTTATCAGTATCAAACAACAACGACACAAAAAATAACATATATACTTTTTACATCAGATTGCAATCTTGAACAATATATAATATATGAATGAGAATCTGTATAATATTTTACATTTTATGAATATTGAGCTGGTTGAACACGATACATAGGGTTAGTTTGTATGTGTTACCGGTAAAGTACATATTAATGCATATTATCCTAGTATATTTTTAAGATTTCGGGGCACCGATAGTCAAAAAATGCACTTTTCATTTGATCGCTCATCTGGTATTTTTCATTGAATAAAAACATTGTGGAACGATTATAGAATGAGTTATGTTTAATGAGGTATATTTATTTTTATACCATGTATATATGACATAAACATAGTATATTAAATTAAGTCGCAAGTTTGTAACGATTAAAAATATTGATTCTACGGAAAAATATTTTGGTATAGGTGTTCAGGACGTAAAAAGTGAGGTCGAGTTCGTAAATGAGTAATATAGGTCCATTGGATTTTGGGTTCGTAGGACCCATCTTGTAAACCGTTAGAGATAGAATAAAAGTTTAATTATTAAATATGGTCCTTATAAAAAAAAAACTTTTGTATAAAACATTTTTATGTAAACATCACTGTTTACCCACGAGGCGAGGGCGCTAATTAGGTGCAAATTTTAAAGTATGTATTAATATGGGAATATCACTTATGTGTGTGTGAAAAAACAAACGATTGCGTCATCAACACTGTCTATACATGGTATTTCAACAATTAACTCAGTTTATTGTTTGTTTTCGTATAAATTTTTTACTTTTGAGTTTTGACAGCTAATTCCTTACGTTATTTAAAAATATTGCTCTGATGTATTGTTGATATTTGTAATTTCTGATAAATATTTTTCTTGTAAATTTTGTACTTTAATCAATTGTGTTTTTAAAAATTGTTTTGATATTATTGTTATTATATTTTATTTAAAGGCATTTTATTTAATTTTCCAAAAAAAGGAATTTCGGTTATCAAAACAAACCAAAAATAACATATACCAATATAGCCAACCTAAATTATTTAATCGTAGATAATCACTATAAATAGCATATAATTAACAATCATAATTATGGCGAAGCCATACATCTAATATTTTATGTGTATTAAGTGACCTATAATAAAGTTCCAATTAAAATCGGTAGATAGAGTCTTCCTTAATAGGATTATCCCTTAGAATAACCAAGCTGTATGATTACCTAGGAATTATAATTACAAGGCTTTCCATTGATTCAAAAAAACATGATTTAGTAATTGGTACGGGTTCTATAGAAGGCTAATAAGAGATTAGACAGAGTTAAAACCATAGATGAAATAATAGTAAATATCTTTGGTTAAAACATTCAAAAATAAACTTTTTTTTTTTGCAAATAGTTGCATTTTCTAATTTCAACAATCATGAAAGCTCGTTTTATTTTGCTTGTATTTTATTACTAACCCGTATAAGAACGGTTATATATATATTCGGTTAGAGTTAAAATGGTTAATATTGTCCGTACTCACATATTGGAACAATAATATTTCAGAATTAATAAGTAAGAGTAAGAATTTGCCATGGAATGGAATATCTAGGTAATTTATACAGTAAATTAAATATATATATTTTTGAACGTTTAAATCATTCTAAAAAATTCTCAGTTAGTCCATAGAATATCCTCTTACAACATTGCCGGTAACATGTATTTTAACATCATGTTTTTAAAATGTGGTCGATGCTTAGTAAAAAGTACAAGCAGTTCATCACACTAATGAAAGAGTTTTTTATCGAGGAATCATAAAGTTTAACAACATCAATCACGTCGATAGGTGCTTTTAAGGTCAGATTCAGCCAAAAAACAAATTAAAGATTACGATGCTCTCTATTTTGTATGCATACTTCTATTGCTCTCAGGCTTTTATGTATATGCACAAAGATATTTGAATTCTGGCTGGTTAATACTTAATTCTCCCTTAGTTGTTAGTTGTTACATCGATTCAAAAAATTCTATAAAATATCACTTGGGAAATTAAAATTGCTTTCCCTTCGGTTCGAATTAATTTGATTTGATGAAATTTGAAACTGTATTCTTAATTGAGATACCATCTTTTCAAACATAAATTAGTGGAACAAACTAGCAAATAAGAAATAAAAATTCTTGACCTTGAAACTTTAAAGCTAGGGAGTGCTGGGTGAATAAATCATGTAAACCTTATATGTAGGTTTGGTTAAAAGTTTTTATAAACTTAAACATGTGAATGTTTGGCCTAAGACCACATTTTCGCATTGCATCATGCACAGATAAGTGCATGAAAAGTTTAATTCATATTTTATGCTTAGGCTTATGCGAGATATCGGTTCATGGTATAGGATAGTGATAAATGAATTAAATATTCATCATTTATTGGATTTTCAATAATAAAACAAATTTTGTAATTTAAATCACGTTTCGAGTAAACAAATGAAAAACAATAATCATACGAGCTCGAAGACATTAAACGGAATAAATATATAACTACATAAATATTTCGTCGAATAAAATAATGATCATATTACAAAATAATTGAACTGATTCGTTTTATACTTAAATGTGGAACAGAATTTATTCTAGGAAGGTAATTTTATACCGGTAAATATATGTTTATGATTATTTAAGGAATCGAAGAAAACTATTTTATCTCAATTACATAATATAGAACAGCTGCTGTAGGCGATTTACCTTATTTTGAAACTTAAAACCACAAAATTATATGGTTGTATAAAATATGTCACAGGTATTTTCAACATTAAATTTTAGAAAATATGAAAATTAGAATCGGCTAAGACAGTATTCATAGTATTTAGATAATAAATGTGGCCCAGTTGTTTTAAGAGAATAATTTTTATTCTTAAGAGAATAAAGTTTTTTTCATAAATTATTTGTGTACCTGCATGGGTGCATTGTTTTGAATTTAACACTGGTTTTGTTCTGCATTTTTTTTTGTTATTCTAGCTGGTTAAGATTTGACGATGGATGATATCTTTAGCTCTTTGTACCGGTGCTTTTTTCTAGTAGGCGTCAAAATTTCATTAACGCATTAATGGAATTTTCGGGTGTATTTTTTTAGCCTTTGATTTTGCATGACCATATGTGATTCTATGGCCAACTTTCGGGTAAATTTTTTGTCTTTAATCTTACATTGCGAATCTAATACCAAAATACCTTTCTTACTTATATCTAATACTTTTATGATTTCAAATGGCTTATACTTCTATAATGAAAAAAAAATTATTTTCTTACAATTTCATGTCATAATTTTGACAGTTTGACAACTTCCCGATCATATTGCATCCTAAAGTTCTTAAGTAAATATAACAAAGCTCACAAAACAGAACTCATTTCAACAAAATGAACAATAGCGAATTAAGGTGGTACTATCGGTAATAGACTTTGCATTCAGAATTTAATGAAACTTGGCATAGTTGTCCATTATTATATCATAATTAACCAGTTAAATTTTTAGGGGCCTTCAGAGAACTGAAAATATAAACTTCCAGTTTTGTGAAATAAAATAAAATCTGTGATTTCCCATAAGAATCAATGTTAATATTTCTTTAAAATATCATTTTTTGAGTTCTCTGAAGGCCCCTAAAAATTTAAATGGTTAACTATGATATAATAATGGACAACTATGAAAAGTTTCATAAAGTTATGAATGCAAAGACTATTACCGATAGTAATACTTTAAAATTGGCAGAATCGAGAAATTAAGACAACTTGACTTGCCATAATATTAAGCTCTATAAAAGAATCAGCTAATACTTGTTGACTTAACAACTATTCCTACCCTGTAGAAGAAAAAATGTGAACTTTTATTAAAGTTTGGATTCAAATATTATGAAAAAAATTATTTTATACAAACAAATTTAAAAAAAATTGAATTTTTTTTCATGTTTACTTTTCGATGAAAAACAATAAACCTTTTTTGTTAAATTTTGACATTTTTTTCATAATTAAACAAAATATAAAATTCATACTTTTTTATGCTTACGGTAAAAAATTTAATTTTTCACTTGGCTGATAAATGGATTGAAGTGAGATAGAAACAATATAAAAACAATATAAAAATTACATTTTTGAAATCATTTTGTTTAATTTTTATTGTATTGTGGGAAAAAAAACACAAATATTTTCATATCATACTTATGTAAAAATTTAATTAATGAATATTTTTACTATTTACAACATTTTGTAGGGTAGAATGACCATGTAATACTGTGTCCAAAAAATAAGATGAAATTTGAATTTAAACTGCGCGAGTTTGTTGTGAATTCCTTCCGCCCGGCTAAACAGTCAACAAGAAATATTATTTGAACGTTATGCGTCATTTGCGTAACGCTAGCCACCTAAAAAGGAAGGAAATGTGGAAAGACAATTCATGGTTTTTACACCATGATAACGCACCATCCCATACTGCATTCATAATTCGTGATCATTTCGTCAAAAACTCAACCCATATCCTTCCGCAACCACCGTCTTCACCTGATCTGGCCCCGTGCAACTTCTGGCTGTTCAGTCAGCAAGCTCAAAAGATCGCTCCGAGGACACCGTTTTGATACGATAGAGGAGATTCAAGCCGTAGCAAAGACGGAACTGAAGGCCATCCCGGAAAGTGACTACAACCAGTGTTTTGAAGATTGGAAATTCCATTGGCATAAGTGCATTGCATCGGGAGGGGATTACTTTGAAGGGGGTGAAATTGATTTGGAAGAATAAATAAAGAATTTTCAAAATAAATACAATGTCACCTTACTTTTTGAGCACAGATAGTACTACCTCGTAAAGTTAGACAAGCACTATAAAAATCAACTAGAGATCAGTTTAAAATTTTAACAATAAATTAATAGTGCCACATCTCAATGTCTATTTCAAAGTAACAATATATAATCAAAATTATCTAAAGCCAATGAATGAACGAACAAAATGTATGAAACTAAATAAAACTATTTCAAAAATATCGGCAAGCCAAAATATCTACCAGGTGACAAAAAGGTAAGTCAAAGGTAAAACTACCTATCTATATGTATTTATTCAAAAAAAAAGTACCTATTATTACACAGTTTATCTATAGGAACATAAATCAATCTATCTGAATTTAATTGGAGTATAATTGGTCGCCTTTTCTAGCTAGAACTAGAATAACATATTCAGATGATTTATTACTCCTCAAACATATAAGCACTATATATTTTGTCGTTAGTTGCCACACAAATAAATCTAACTTCGATTATTCAGATTATAGGTGTAAGATTGATTTTTCACCCACAATGGTCACAGTTAAGAAAGAAACATATAAATCACTAATATTTATTAAATTGCTTAGCTCTTCGTATTTGATTGTTAGACATAAATAAATAATAGTTTAAGAAAATTTAAAAAAGTACGCTTTTGTAACAAGCTGAACTAACAGGTAGAAAATTCTTTCTTTAAATTCAAAAAAGTCATTTTATCGTAAAAAAGCGTGGGGTGCTAAATTTCAATTACTGTAATGTTTTATAGACAGATATTTGTAAAAGTAAAGTCATCATAAAAAATTTAAAAAACACTCCACGCTTTTTTATGATAAAATGATTTTTTTAAATTTAAAGAAATTATTTTCTACATTTTAGTTCACCTAGTTACATGAGCGCGCTTTCTAGTTTTTTGAAATTATTATTTATTTTGTGTTTTTTAGTTTTTTTTTTTGTCAAAAATTCAGCATTAATTTGGTGGTAGCGCAAAAAAATGTATATATTTTCAGATATGGAAATCGTTATTCCTGAAAATCCATGTACAAAGTTTCCGTTACATACTAACATACTAACATACGTAAATAAAAGCGTGTTAAAAACAAACTATCTCGGTTGGTTTGAGTTAATAAAAAGTCGTATCTACTAATTATCTAACACAAAACGTAAATTTAATGCCCAATTCAAACTCGTTGGATAGTCGACGGTATATTAAAGGGGTTTAAAACTACATAATTAAATACCAATTTCTTTTCAAAAATGCTTTTATTGCATGTAGGTTTTCTATGCAGAAGGAACAAAGCGAATATTTTCAACTTTAACATACATGGTTTTCGATAAAATATGTAAGGTATTTTCTCGCTCAAGGCTACTTTACTACTATGAGATTGAATAATTTTAAAGTTATATTTAGACTAAGAAGATTGAAACTGGTATATTAAACTTTCTTAGCTGATAAACTTGACCGTTTTATACATACTTGTTTGTATGTATGTGGGCATAACAAATATTTTCTAACTTTAAAATTTGTAAAATAGTTGGGGAAAGACATTTGAAATATTTATAAATCCTCTCATACGTGAATTTATAATAATTAATTAATAATTTAAAATTTTTTGGTAATAATTTTCGTGTTTTCTCAGGCATAACTTTTTCGATGAAAAATCAAATTAAAATGGGTGAGAAGATAATAGCGAACACATATAAGTACATGAAATGTTTTTTTGTTAACATTTGCCTAATCTCTATTTGGATGGTAAAATAAATTGTTTTTTTTTTATAGAGTGGCCCAAAAACCAGTACTATTGTGAATTTTAAAACTTAAATTTTATTACTTTTAGTTTTGTTTACTTTTAATCATGTATAAGATATTTATTTACATCATGGTCTCTCGATTATAATTGATAATTTTTAATGTGATACATACAGCGTAAACTAAATATTGAAAAATATATTGTCTAGTAATCTTCGAGTGTATTTTTTTCAATTCTCTTTAATTAAGATTACTAGACAAGATATTTGTCAACATTTAGTTTACGCTGTATGTATCATATTAAAAATCATCAATTATAAGCTAGAGACCATCAAGTAAATAAATGTCGTATACATTATTAAAAGTAAACAAAAAAAAAGTAATAATAATAAATAAGTGAATAAACAAAGTAAAAATAAAAAATACAACCGAGTACCTGCATACAGTTTACATTATGTAAGCAACTAAATTCTGTTTAGAAGCGATATGATGGCACCCGGGTACTTTGCCACTCTATTATGGGAATAACAAATGTTTAAGCTTCTTCAAAATATTGCGAATAGGTTGACGGGTTCCCAAAGCCACAAAAAGAATATGGTTTACAAAAAATTAAGAGCTCTTAACAAACCACAGCTATTTACCATGTATAAAATATATATATTTTCTTTCAATTGAAGATATCCTGGTATCCCGTCACTCAAATAAGGGATAAAGAAAATTAAATATACACGTTTAATTATCACAATGAAAAATATGTCAGGGGTTCCGTACGCCTCATTGCAATTATGGATTATCTCACTGATGGAACTTTGTATAATGTGTTCTCTATATCCCATTGGACAACTTTCTTACCAACAAAATTATTGATACCAGGGTATTCTCTTTCAAGGTGCTCTGGAAGTACGCCATTGCTTGTACTTTAAATTGATGAGTATCAATTTTTAAAGATTTTAACAGAAAGGAAATGGTGTTACAGATGGAAAAATCATTTACTCTGACAGTGAGTGTTTGTTGTTCGATACCTTGGAAATTTCAGTTTTTTGATTTTTAATTAACACTACATTTTATTGATTATAAGAACAAATGATTTTCCCATTTCTTGATCATCTTCCTATCTGATTAAAAAAATATGAAATATCCGTCAATTTAAAGCTTGATTACCCAATCAAATCTTTTTCTATCCCCGTTAAAAAAATCGCACTTTCGAGGATTTTCCAATGCAAGAAGTGGTGCAACTGGATATAATGATCTAAAATGCAAATACTCCAGGTGAGGTAATCACAAAAATTTTTAATCGTGGGCCCATGTCAGATAGTTCATAGCTCTCAATAAAAAAGAAAAATCAATATTTTGTTCTAATTTTAAAACTAATAAAAAATAAGTGAAAAACATAAATAGAAAAAATTTATAAATAATTCATGTACAGTCACATTTAAAAAAAGTCCATCTTGTTTTTTTTTTAGTATTTTCACATGAAAATTAGTAAAAAAAGTCCATCTTGTTTTTTTTTTTAGTATTTTCAAAATTACTATTTTCTTTCTTTGCGTTGTTACATATTTTCTCTATGTATTTTAAAATGCAAATTTTTTATGACAACTAATAAAATGTATGGTTTTTCCTTAACGGAAGAAAAGTTTAATAATAATTTTCAAATGTACATGAGTATTTGCTGTTGTATACAACAGATAACTTGTATTTAAAAATGTTATTTCTTTTAGTATGCAAATAATGATAGCTAACTATGTTCCTGTGTTTAAAATTTTTTGTTTTGGTTTTTCTCTAAGAGCAATCAGTTTCAATGTGTTTTTGCATTTAGAATAAAGTATTTTATTTATTTACATAATCATTGGAAAAATTTGGTTTATCTTAATGCTACGACCAGGAACGATGGCGAATAACAAACAATAACCGAAAATTGGTAAGTATCAAATGAGCAAATAAACTTTCATAATGAACTGATTGTATGGAACTTGACCTATTTTCGTTATTGTTTCATGTACGCTTTCGCGTCTGGCGGTAGATTACGAGCTCAATAAACGGACAAATAATTATTTATGTATATACAATGTGCTTATGGGCACTTTGATAGTACATTTTGAGATTTTGAAGATTTTTTCAGGGGAAATTGCGAGAATAGTTATAATGGTATTTTTATCTCGAAAATATTAAATTTGATCGATACCTCAGAAATTCGCCTTTTAATCGTAAAACTAGTAAGATTTTCGCGGACCAATACTTATAGCTTGGATCCAAACATACAAAGCGAGCTCATTTAACAATTAGACGTATTTTTCATTTTGGTAATTTTGTGACTTTTCGATATCTGTAAAGGAGCACATCCCTAACGAAAATCTCCAAAATAATTATTTTCAAATTTAGGGAAAAATCGGTTATCTTTTAAATTTTGATCTCAAGAATACAAAAATTGGGTTCATTTAATGATCGGACGTGTAATTTCAGAGATATGTCGTATATCAGGATTGATCTAGTTTTTGTATTTTAGGGTCGAAAGCACCATATCAACCAAATTTCATAAAAATCCGTAACAAAAAATGTTTTCTAAAACAACCTCTTAAGAAAATTTAATAAATTGGGAAAATTTTGGTGCCATCAATTACAGTTTGACGTCTTGTTTCTGAAATGTCGCCTAAATTTTTATATAATGGCGATATTCTGAAATAGTTATCAGTCGGTATCCCAGAAACCGGTAAACTTAATTTTTAATATTTCTTTTCATGAATTGAATTTCAAAACCTTGCTTAGTTAGTACAAGAAACGGTTTAAGGCCGATCTTCACTCATTTGATAACCCAGCTGCGACATATTTTTTATGAATTTTTATTGATTTATAAACATGCCAAAATTATTTTTCTATCGAAAAGTTTTCATGCCTATTTTTAATTTCATTCATTGTAATTAATTTTTTCCATGAACGGTTTTTTCAAGCAAGCCTTTACCTTTAGATTAGTTTTAAAACCATTATTTTCGTTATAAAATTTTCTTTCTTCTGATACCAATTTCGATTGGCTAACAGATCAGTGTGTTCACCAATCTAATCGATATTAGTATCAGAAGAAAGATAATTTAATTACGGAATAAATGGTATTCGCTTGCCTGAAAAAAAAACCGTTCATGGAAAAATTAAAATTAAAAAAAACCATGAACACTTTTCGATAGAAAAACTATGATAGACATGTTTATAAGCCAATAAAATTTCATAAAAAATATGTCTCGCCTGGTAATCAAATGGATGAAGATCGACCTTATGCTGACTCTTAGACCAAATTGATTAATTAAATATTCTATTTATGGATTTAACACAAGACAAAAATTTTATTATTTTTCTTCATAATTAAAAACAGTACATACTTTGTCTAATAAAATCACATAGAAAAAGTAGGTTTTTTTAAATTCTTTAAAGAATATTTCCTCTATTCAGTTTCTTGATAAATACTCTGCATGTAGACAGACTTTTTCTACATAAAAACAAATATATCGTCACAGTCTGTTCTTTTTCTTGAAGCAAGTTTTCCATTTTTTCAATAAAAAAGAATCATATTTTCAATTAAGCTTGGCATCTATGGTCGACAGCTAAATATTATAAAAAGACCTGTTTATAACTTTCTATTAAAAAGTAGTGGAATAATAATTAATATAACAGGTGTGTCCTGAAAAAGCACACAAGTTGCTAATTTTGTTTTACTATCCTATGCCGTTTCTTCCCTTTTTATTATAATAAATATACACTGAATAAAAATTAAAACAATGACAACCTCATCCCGAAGTTGACAGTGTTATATTGAAATAAAGTAAAAATACTTTCAAACAATTTCCTAAAGATTTGAACAAGTACAGCCAAATATTTTTATTTACAATAGAATGGGATTGAACTTAAAATATGAATTTATTGATACAAAATCTTTAAAGTTAAATAAACAAAATCATTACTTTTATGAAAGAGATTTTAGTTTAAAGTCATGCATTTTATGGTACTTTGTTGGAATATATAACCGTGTAAATAAAGCAAATCGATGAATTAAAAGAAAATTTCATTGCGTTTGCTTTAAAAAGAATATTTGGATATGATGATCGCATTTCTACCATGTCTAGTACATATGTGATTGAGCCATCAATATGAGGGCTGTATATAATAAGTTACAGAAAGTTCTAAATAAACTTATTGATCTTTTTTATAATATACTGACATTTTATAACCCATATGAGACAACCTCACGTCGGTTGGTATTAAAAAATTTTTTTTTAGTATATATAAAGTGGTATAAAGTTTTAAATAGAATAAAACTAAAACGCAATATCGAGAAACTTTCAGCAATACGCGTCGATCGAGATACGGTAAAATGCATAAAATAGTGAGTGAATATTTGAAAAATTTGTCAACGCCGATATTGTTGACGTCATAAGTGATTTTTCCAATACACTGATATTTAGTGCAAATAACTTTTGTTATAAAAATACCATGTGAATGTTGGAGCCAAATAGCTTAATTAGTCGTTCAGTTAGACAAGTGGTCGATAAAGTTTAACAACTTGGTATAGTCCTTTTAATTTAGTTCCTCTTTCTGCCACTTAGCGCTGAAACCCCAACACTATCAGAATGATGTCGGGATGCAACAATATGATTGACTTCAGTGACAAAAATCATGCGAAGTAGCTTTGGCTGACTTGAGAAGGTTAAATTTTAAAGATAATTTCTATCGACTAAACATTATGCTAGTAAGACATAGGTGAAAGTGTTTTAGTAAGCGTACTCTAAGTGGATCGTGGACCTTTGGACACGAAAAATATTTAAGGACAAATTTTTTATAAAAGAAACAACTGTCTTCATAAAGTTGGAACTAAGCATAGCACTATTAAAAACTAATTTTCGCAGCTAGAGTTGCAGGACTCAGATACAAGAGTTGCAGGACTCGCTGCAAGAGTTGCAAGTCTGCTGTGAATCAGTGTCATAATAATAGATGTGCTTGTTTTAAAAACAAAGTTCTTTGCGGATCCAAATGCCACGGAAGTTATATTATATGTGATCTAGCGTTCACAAATAATATTTTAATTATTTACATATGTACCTATTTTGTTTATTTATTGATTTACGCTATTTGATCTCATGATTACCAAATAACAAAATATTATATTTGAAATTACTTAAATAAACAATTCTAACGGCAGATACTTAATATTTTTTTGTCAAATATATGGTCCCTTTATTTTTTTACGAATGGTAAAAGCATCAACAAGTCAGTTCAAAAAGTGTTTATTAAACGTTACGCCTCAATATGATGCAAGCTCTTAGTTGAACGGCGCCGTTTAGTAAAACAGTTAGAGTATTAATACGATAGTTGCCTGATGTCGAATTTGCCATATTACGCATAAAAATGTAAAACAAGACTTAATACCATGATAAAATTTGAAAGTGAAATTAAAATTGATTAAAAAACGAAGAAGGTATAAGCATCCAAAGATAGATTGCCCATCTGTTTTTAGCAAAACAAAGTTTTATCAGATGTATTTTATATTTATCTCTTGGGTGATATCGCACAATGATGTCACTAACCTATATCTTTCTCTTTGTGTAGTTAGTAATTTTAAACGTTCCTTTTTGGTGTACATCTAAAGATTTTCAAAAACCAACTTCACTTTTCTGCCCACGCAGTGAGAATTCTTCACCTGAAGTATTAAAAAAATTTTATACAACAAGCTTATTGAACGGCTAACTAAGATAGTTCGCTGCAACATTTATCTCGTAATAAATTTAAAATAAAATATTGAGAAAGTCATAATAATAAAAGTTTTGTACGAAATCGCTACTTCTTACTATCCTAATTTTTTAATATATATTGCATAGCAATTATTTTACTAACGAAACTACCTATCAAAGTGCTATTGAATCAACTTGATCATCAAATTTTTATGCCCTAAAACATATTTTATGTACTTGAAAATAAAAATTTGAATGGATTTTCTAACTTTTGTAGTACTTATAATAAAATACGAAACGTGACATAACGTTCGACTGCAATATTCGAAAAATAAATAAAAAATCGTTTCGCAGAAGCTAGACAGTTTTAGTGAATAACCAGAGATGAAACAGAAAGAATGCCAAACATATTTAATAAAATTCTAATCATTAATATTCTTATAAAAACGATTTCCAAACCAATCTTATTAATTTTTTCGAACTCCGAAAGAATAATAATTTTTGCAAGCGCTGTGTGCCACGCCAGCAAGTTGTGTACCTCTTTATGTCGGTGAGATTAATCAATGCAGACAATATAAAAAAATAATTACCATTAACTCAATTCAAGACCTCGAACAAATTAGATGTAATCTGCATTTCGTTTCAAATTTTGGGAAATGAAAGTTTAAGTCATTCTAAATAAAAGTTGACATGGTCACAAGTCATGAAAATGACAGGATTTCAAGTTATCGCTAAATTAAAGAGAATGTACTCATTTGTATAAAAAAATTATTGTAATTTAATTCTCAAAAATTATGTACGTATATATGTAGCTGAAAATATTGATCTTAACACTTCATATTATTGCTGATTACTGCTCTTTCTTTGAATTTTGTAACATATTCTTAAAAAAAAAAAAAAAAAAAACAAAAAAACAAAACAAGAATTAAAAAACAACAGTCTCACATTAAAAAACATACGTGTGCATGTAGTTATACATATCTGTATATGTATTTGCCTATACACACATAGTCATATATTATAAAAAATAAGTACATTTTCCAACTTTATTATAGCTATAACAAGAAATCCTTTCATTTTCATGACTTGTAGCCATGGGAACTTTTATTAAGAATGACTTAAACTATGATTTCCCAAAATTTGAAAAAGTTTGACCGAAATGAAGATTACGTCTAATTTGTGCGAGGTCCCATAAAATAAATTGTACTTGTGCATGGCTTGTTTTTCTATTTTATTATGTATAGTTGCATCGAAGTTCCACTATTTATTGGTAGTATACCAGAAGCATAATTTTACTTTATAAAATTCGCTCAAAAGAAACAATTTCAAAAACTAAAATATACATCGTATTGCACATAAAAATGTCTTTATTTGAAAATAAATGTCACTAAAAGTGCAGACAGAAAATGTCTACTTTTTTTTATCCTTTTCAAACGCTCTGTTCAAGAAAACATTTTTATTTTATGGTATACCTGCTCTACACAGCCCGTCTGTTTTGCATAAAAAGATTGCTTTGAAACGATAGTGCAAGTGAATTTATTATTAAAAATCTTTATGTTATTGCAAATCTGCTCTGGTAAAACATGCATTTTTTACCAGATCAAATATTTTTATGTAGACATGCTGTAGATTTACACTGCGTTTGAGTTTGCTTTAATATTATCTAATCTAAGAATTCTGGTGTCCGAGTATACGATGTCATTACTAAATTTAACTTTTGAAATTCGTTTGTGATTTAAATATGCCGAGCTTAAAAGACTATCCATGTAAGATTTCGTAAAATGAGAGTTTTCTTTTACGGAATTAGAAAAATGTGCAACCCACCATGAAAACATCAGACAGCAGAAAAAAGCTCAATGCAATCAGCTTTGAAATATTCATGCTGAAAAAAATATTTTCTCAAGACGGCTCAAAATTAACGTAAAATTAGAATTTTACGACAATTTTATGGTTGATGGGGGATTGGATGGGGGACTTAAATTTTTGTATGACTTCAGATGAAGAATTCTTGCACTACAAGAATAGAAAAGTGAAGTTGGTTTTTAAAAATTTTTACTAGTATGCAAGATATGTACGTTTAAAATTTCTAATTAAACAAAGAGAAAGATATCCACCAGTGACGTCATATGTGGGTATCACCATTGAGATTACATATAAATCTTTGTTTTGCTAAAAGGAGATGAGCAATCTTTGAATGCAATCCTTAACTGCTTATAAATTCTTGGTTTTTTAAACAATTTGAATTTCACTCTCAAATCATATATTAAGGCTAATTTTACATTTTTATGGGTAATATGGTCAATTAGACATTAGGATTATCCCCTATTGTGTCAATGAAAAAACCAAGACAAAAATAAATAACGTTTCGTAGCAACAACTCGTAATTGTCGTGCAATCATGTCTTGAGAAACAAACAAAATTTGTGGACAAGTGAAATTTACAAATTAAAAAAAAATCCCTACAAATCTTTTGGCTATGGAACCCTTAACTCGCATTTGAAACATATCAAAGAACACTCTCCATTAAATTAATTGGCTTTTTCCAAACTGAGGCGATTTGGAAGATCATCGCCAATTTTTATTTTTTTCGGGTACGGAGCCCTGAATTTCCACTTGAAACATAACAAGGAATGCTCTCCATTAAATTACATTTCAAACAAAATCAAAAAAATCAAAATCGGGTCAATCGTTTAGGCGCTACGATGCCACAGTCAGACAGACAGACAGACCACTTTTTTAGTTCGGGGGTTAAAAATAGTCAAGAAAACAAAGCCTCGTATATGACTGCACAGCCATTATGAATAAATAAAAATTAAAAATCAATTTAAATTAAAAAAACCTCTGTTTTCTATCAAATTTACTCCTAAAACCATTTTCTCACACTCTTTACAAATCCTTTTATTTTATGGTATGTTGTTTTTCTCTTTCAAAGTTAAAAAAATGATTGATAAAAATAATGGGCATAAAATAAAAGTTTTACAAACATTATATTGCATAGCTTGCTGCTTATCATTTAGAAAGGCGTATAATATGTATAGATAGCAAGTAATTCCTTTATGTATTCCCTCGGGATGACTTTATCATTTACGTTTATGTATGTATTAGTTGATGTACTTTGGCTTCGTTCTTCATGTTAAGAAGAAAATGATTGAAAAAAATGTGAAAGAAACTTTTGTTGAATAATTGATCGTAATTTCTGTAAGCTTTTAAAATGAATCTTGTCAAAGTTTGTGAAAATTTTAATTTTCTCAGCTATTCAATATTGATTTAAATGTAGACGTGTATGTATAAAAATTCAAGAAATCCTCTTTTTTGATTTGAGGCTAGTAGGTAACTAATACCAAAACTTCAATTTTTTAAGTCGCTCAATTCAGATCGAAAATGAATCGTTTTAGATTTCCTGTCTAAAACAACATTAGTAGCCATGGTTTTATATTTGATGTCGAACCTTTAAATACTATGAAAAAAGCCAGCACCGTCTATCTAAAATATGTAGCTTAACAAATGTAATTTACAAAATTTAAAAAACCCCGCGAAAATGTTTGAAGTACAAATTTAGGGTTCCGTACCCGGAAAAACAAAAAATTGGCAATGGTGTTCCAAATCGGCTCAGTTTGGAAAAGGTTTTTAGGAAAAAGGCAAGTTAATCGAGAGTGTTTTTAGATATTTTTCAAATGTGGGGTTAGGATTCCGTAGCCGAAAAATTATCGGAGGTTTTTTAAATTTTGTAAATTTCACCTGCTAATAGTTTATTCAGAAATACTGCGTTAAAGAAGTTTCCAAAAGCTAAAGAAAATATTTTTTTTAAGTGTTTTTCAATCATGATAAAAAAATGTTCGTACACTTACCAAGTCTGCAGCGATTCCTTTTCAAAGTAGATATTAAAATCATTTGAAACTTACCTAAAACAGAAAAACCAATATTAATTCTACTTCATAAACTCAAAATATTATCACAATAATGGTTATTGACCATTTTCAACTAAAATTTTGACCTGAATTAGAATTACTAAATCAAATAATAATAATATATTGTGGTTATTATTTTTGTTATAATATTATTTTAAATTATAAAAGGACTCCAATGTTCCTATTATCATTAACAAAAGGATTAAGGTATGCCAGCATACATAACGTAACAAATGATCGATATGTTTGTGTTTTGTTCCCAGTAGAAGTCAGGATACCCATTCAGTGAGAAGTTTTTATATGGTGTTGCGTAGGCAATTAATAGTGAGCAAATTAATAGAGTGCAGACAACATTGTCTTTTGGGCCATCCATTATCTCCTTGAATATTACGCTAAATGATATTTCCAAAAAATTGCTCTCTTCTGCTTTGCTTCGCATCGGCTATTATCTTACCTCGTATTCGCTCCGTGTATGATTTTTATTTCCGGGAGTTACCAAAGTAACGACACACTACTTTATTAAACCAATTGTAAGGACGGACAAATAAATAAGTCTGTGGATTGTATATACGGTTTATATTGAAAATTTAACACTATTTTCTAACAAATTTAAATAAATATTTATGTTAATTTCCACTTAAAAAATATTATTAATGCAATTATTATTCGTCTCTTACTTTCACAATTTCTTATGTGATAAGTTTAATGAATTGTTATTTTTCAATTATTTTAATTTGATATTTACTATACCATTTACACGTAAAACAATTGAAAATAAGTTATTTTGGCCCCTTTAATGGTAAAATTATCCACTGGTAGTGCTGGCATCGGTTTGATTGTCTCTATTATGATTACGCACCCAGCTACTATGTCAGGAGAATTTTACGCTGATGATGAGCAGCATGAAGATCAAAACTACGTATATTTTAATATCTTTGTCTTATACATTTAATCTTATACTTTGGTCTTGCTTTTGCACATTAATATTCTAAGCCTTCTTGGGAATGAAAATCAAAACTTAAGACTAAGAAAGTGTAGGACAAAGGTGTCAAACGCATACGTCACAGTGTGCAAGACAAAGAGCGTCAAATACAGGTTTGACTTTAACTGATTGTTTTCCATGAACATTTCTTCCAGGCCATATGAATCTATTTTTGTCTTATTTAAAAATCTAAGCCCTTTTATATCATGTCTGTTAGGCATTTTCATGCCAGGTCTTTTATGCATACCCTCCAGTCTGTCAACATGCAGACAACTATTTGTGGGCATACAGTACTCTCATTTTTTGCAGTATAACGCCAGGCTCATTCTTTGAAATTGTCGGAGAAATTTATGGTCTTTGGTTTGATATATAAGTATTTTAAATCAGCTTTTACTGTTTTCTAGTGAGACAACGGACAAAAAGAAACGTCTCGTGGATTATTTGTCCACTCTACTCCGATTAGCTGCTAGATAACATTTATCAAAATACAAACAGGGGTATATAAACATTTCACATATATTACCATAAATTAGAAAATAAAGGTACAAATAATGTTAGAGCTTTTGATATACTTATTGCTGTGCTAGGAGTCACATACTCTTATGGAGTTACGCTTCGTAAACAAAACAAAGATAGGTTGTTGTTAAATAATTTGAATATTTATACATCAAATATTAGTATATGTGACTTTATCAATATTGAAATTAAAGCTTATCTTACACGGAACCAGATTACACACATTCCCAATGAATACTTTTGGTAAAATCATAAAATCGAAAAGTTTTGTTATCTCTACGTTGGTACAAAGAAACACAAAGCGGAAGGTGAATTAACTAAATGTTACAACAGTCCTAAAATCAAAATTTAAATGTAGTATGCCAGTAAAATCTTGGAAAAAAAACTTAAATTGCCAAGGCTATTTAAAGCTGCATTTTTGGAATGTTATTTTGATAACTTAGGAGAGTATGAAACTATGTCTTGCAAGCAAAGAAAAGTTGTGCTATCTGCGTAGTAAAAAACTGAAAAAGTTCCGAAAATTTGGAGCACAGCTATTTTTTGCTTCCAGAACTTGGTTTCACACTTCCCTATAGGGCCTAAATAATGTTTTGTGATTTTAATAATTTGACTGGCGTCTAGAACGATTATTAATATCCCAAATCAATTCCTCAGACTGAGGAATTGATTTGGGCCTGGAATCTAATAGTTTGCGAGCATGCAATCTCCGTTGGAAACTTAACACTGAACAACTTTTTTATTTGACGATTTTTCAATTACACGGAAGTTGAAACGCTCTGAAGGATATATTTAATTTTAATATAATTTTTTATAACATGTTCTTTGTAAGGAAACTCTGAAGATAAAACAAATGTTTTCCGGATCTCGTTCTTTTAAGTATGGACAAAGACAGAATATATAGTTACGAATTATTAAACTCTTTCGAATATATGAAGTCACGTAAAATGCCTATTTTATCCAAATAAATGCTAACAAACGACTTTACAAGTGGTCGTGTATAACTGACTTTATACTGAGAAAAAGGGAAGATGAAAAGTGTTACTACATGTTCCATTATTTTATACAGCTAGGTATATTTATTGTTTAAAAATATATATATTACATAACAAGTAATAAACAAGGGTATTTTATTACAAAATTCCTTTTTCAGTAAACAAATTTTTTAGTCATTATGTTTTTATATGCGATTCGAGTATTGTATTCGAATCTAGTAAATTTCAAAACATTGCATTTTTTTGAAACAAATCCCATTTTTAATTAAAAACAGGTTGTGCTAGAAAAAATGCTTTGAAAAATTATCTTTATAATGACAAAATAAAGTCAAATCAACACTTTTTATACCATGTATATGAAATATACCAACGTATACTAAGTTTAGTCCCAAGTTTGTAACGATTAAAAATATTGATGCTATGAACAAAATTTTGGTAAAGGTGTTCATAAAAACACCTAATTAGTCCATTTCCGATTGTCTGCCTCACTGTCGTCTGTCTGTCCATCTGTCATCGCGATGAAAACGAAAAGAGATATACAGCTGAAAGCGTGCTGAGGACGTAAACTGTGCTGAAGAGAAGTGCTGAAGGCTTTAATGGCGAGCTGAGGGCGTAAAAATTGAGGCCGAGTTCGTAAATGAACAACATAGGTCAGTTGGTTCTTGGGTCCGTAGGACCCATCTTGTAAACCGTTAGAGATAAAACAAAAAATTAAATGTAAAAAAATGTTCCCTATAAAAAATTAAACAAATTTTGTTTGAAACATTTTTTCGTAAACATCACTGTTTACCCGTGAGAGCGCATATTATGCGCAAATAGTATTATATGGGTATATTTTTTATATGTGTTACATGTATGTAAGTGTAATGTGACAGAGTAATTAACACTGTTTATACATGGTATTTCAACAATTAACTCAGTCAATAATTTATTTTCACTTTTTTTAAATAATTTATTATCTAGAAATATAATCTCATAAGTTTCAACAAAGTTTGGATGCATACCTGATAGACACATTTTTAATATCAATCCATAGTACCTACAAATAGAATGTAATCTCAATAGGATTGCGTGAGAGAAAAAAAAAAGTTTTAATTAAAAGGTTTCAAAAAGTTTAAATTGATAGTGTCAAATTTGCTGCGAAACTTGACCAAAAAAGCTCCTGCTCGTGTTTAAGCCCTAGAGAAAATTAAGCATCTTTCCACCTTCGAAGAAAAGTGGTGGGGAATAAAAAGACCATTCAATTTAAAAGACTAATTCAAAAACTAGAAAGTTCAACATTTCCAATGAACTGTAAATGATCTGCGTTCGACTATTTTTCATACAGCTGTTTGTACTTAAAGGAAATTTTTTTCCAATGGCG
Source organism: Chrysoperla carnea (assembly GCF_905475395.1). NCBI lineage: Eukaryota > Metazoa > Arthropoda > Insecta > Neuroptera > Chrysopidae > Chrysoperla > Chrysoperla carnea. The sequence continues at coordinate 51,227,733 of NC_058341.1, forward strand.
CGAATTATTGATGGCATATTTCATGTGCAATTTGCCATCAAAATATTGCTCCTTGATATAAGTTTTACCATCGATTACTTGATTTTAATTTTTGTCTTTAATAAACTATTACCATATTATGTAACATTTCAAATTCATAAACATAAAAAATTATATATTATGGTTTAAAATTTATTTACCATATTAAAAACGTTCCGTTCATGTTGGTTCAAATCTATTCTATAATTTACGCGTAATTAACCTCAAGAGGAAAATAAAAATTAATCATTATACCTAATATAAAATTATAAAATTATTTCTTTTATGTAAATATTATTATTTAATTGAAATGAAATTAACGAAAACAAACTCAAAAATAAAAAGGGTTTTTTAATGTTGTTTATTTAAATACTAAGAGATATAACTCAAATAAAACTAAGAAAATAAAATTTTCTAATTTCTCGGAAAAAGGTTTGAAAGAAAAGTCAAAACTTCGTAGTCCTTCTGAAATTTGAAAATTTTCAAATAGATCTAAATAAAATCAATACAGAATAAAATTTACATTGCAGTTTTATTACGAGACTAGCCTAATACCCGCCCGATTCACTGGCCTTAAGTAAAAAAACACCGCTTTATAGCCTCCATCTCTCTTGATGTGCACAGTTTTCAATTTTGTTAAATGTTAAACAGTCATAATTCATTGAGTATATCTGAAAAGTTGGCCATGAATGGTTTGACATTTACTATTTTAAATTTTTACAGAATACTTTAATTTATGGTTAAAAACGATGATAATAGATCTGCTCCATCTATAATAATCATTCTGAATCATAAATTACAGAAAAATTTAAAATAGTAAATGTCAGGTTAAATTTGTTTAAATACATCTTTATAAATTAGAACTCATGTGTTATTCTGAAGTATGAGCTATATTGTTGTACAGTTTCGTTAAAAACCATTCGCTAGTTTTAGCGTGAAAGCGAAACAATCAAACAAACAAACATCCTTCCTTTCGCATTTATAATATATAGAGATTTATAGTTTTCGTTTTGCTTGTTTTATCATGATTTTTTACGAATAATTTGAAATCGATCTAAAACATCTAAAACAAATACTTTATTAATTGAAAACCATAATTAGTTCAAGAAGTTTTTAGTTTAGAAAGTTAAGACAATTTTTGTCCTTAGTTCGATAGTTTTGAAATTAAATTAAATCTCCCGTTTTATCTATTATTTATTTGCTAAAATTGTTACTTGGTCGCAAAAGAGTGAAAATTTTTTAACCATAGAAAATACACCAAATTTAGGAAAATTAAAAAAATTCTTGGAATCGCTACTATTTTCTGAGATCAAGTCTACTACAAGTACTCGTTTACTCGTATTTCATATAAATTCGTAAAAGTAAACTTTTATTTATAAAACGAAGACAACTCAACTTAAAACAATAACTTATGGATGATGGATGAGCACTTGGAAAAAACGCATTTATGTAATTCGATTCAAAATAAATCAATTTGTAACTAATAAGAAGTCTAGGGCCAGGGGTGATATTTGAAATTTATTTCAGAGCGTCAGCAAATTTGAAAAGGTCTTGCCAAATCAGAGTCTTTGAAATTTTTCCTGGATAAAAATGACTGTGGATTCCTGCCCTAAGAGGCCTGAAATGTTTTAAAATGTGCGGCAAATTTAATTTTGAGAAATATTTCTTTAGCACATAATTCAAATAAGAAGATGAATACGAATATTCTAGGATATAGCGAATAAAAAAATCCATGAACCCTAACTTTCTGCCGTGTGGCAAATAAGCTTCTGACTCGATGTGGGGAATTTTTTCTACTAGGACATAGAAAGGTATATATATATATATATATATATATATATATATATATATATATATATATATATATATATCAGATTTGTTTCGGTCATTTTCGAAAAAGAGAGGAAGGAGGAAATAAAATTAGTTAAATTTGAGAACAAATTTTACCTCTACCAAATAAGCTTCCTACTGATCGCACAAACGTTACATACTTCTGGCAAACATTCCCAATGCCTCTGCTGCCTCCCAAACGCCCGAAAAAGAGTAACATTGTTTGATTGATATCAGTAAGGAATGGAAGGCGGGTAATGTCTACCAGCATTAACATTTGCGCGGTCGTTATAGAAAACTTATTTGGCAAGGAGCAGATCCGTTTTTCAATTTTTACTAATTATATTTCCCCATTCCCATCGATCATGAAAATGGCTGCTCTGCTATATAAATGTTCAATGAGAGAAAATGATCCACATCGACTACGGAGCTTATTCACTACGCGGCGAAAAGTTAGGGCTTATGGATTTTATAAGTGCTTGGTTCTAGGAAATTTACAAATTCCAATTTTTAACATGTCAGACAACGACATTCTCGTTCATTCGAATGTCAAATCAAGTGATGTTTGAATTTTATTCAATCATCTTCCTATTTCACTATCATAATAAATTTTCATGAATTATAAATTACCGCAATTAAGCATTTTCTAAGCAACTTGAAAGAGAAGTCTTCTGCTATGAAAATTTTCGTATAGGTTGCTTTACATTTGACCCTAGACATATAATACACATTTTATAACGTCATATTACTTCCGATAACATTATAGTCTACTTAAAAATAAGTCTAAAAATAAATATTTTACTAGCTTTTATAAGATGATGCCATTCACCTTCTGAGGATTTGAGATCAATTTGAGCACTTTTCAAATATATTGTTTCAAAGGCATTATGTGTAATGGAAGTAGAAACGACATATAAGTAATTTAATCTTCTCTTTTAAACAGTTTTTACATTAATATTTTTTACTAGCTATCATTATTTGTTCAAAATCGTTTTGATTTTGTATTTTAGTAAATGATAACCATTTATAATTTTATTTCATGATTTATTTCGTTAATAAATTTATTTTTATAGTGTTATTAATTTTAATACAATCTTTTAAATTTTATTTAATAATATTTAAGATGAATACAACCCTTATAAACCATAAAATAAATTTCCGACGCAATGTACGTTAATCCAATAAATAATTAATTTTAAAAAATTTGTAAAATTTGAGTTAAGGAGATAAAAATATATTACAAAACTTTGGGGATATATTACAGAACTTATCACTTGGAGTGATCATTATTTAAGTAAGAAGTGAATAACTAACTTATTAATGATTACAGAAATTCGCATAATTATTAGAAAATCTCTTAATATTTAAAACATATAGTTTTGTTTTTCAATTTTGCGTATTGGTAAAAAAGCTAAAAAAAGTTTAAACAAAAATACTTTTGGACAAGTTATTATTGCTCTAAAAAGTAGAAACAAATTATTTCTCTCGTATATACATGAGTATTTGTAAAAGCTTGAGGTAATCAATATAAAAAATCAAGGATGCTTCGGAAAATATCAAGGATTTAGGTAGGTACTTTTAAGTACAATAAAAGCTTGCCCTTCAAGTATTTTTCATTTTATTTTTAAATTTAAAACTAATAAAGGCATGCATTGCTCAAGTCAAAATCAACAATCAATTGAGAAAAAATTTTCAAACTCAAAGCTTTGTAGATTAATATTCCAAATAGAAACAAAAAGTCAGTTCAATTTTAACAAAAATTCCTCAATAAACATTTTGCTCAAGAAGAAATTTGTGTATACAAATGGTTATCAAGTAGATGTTTTCCAATCTCAAAAATGATAAGATTAGTGATAAAGATTTAAAAAAAAAAAAGATTTTTCAATTATAATAATTTTGCTGTATCTTTATATTAAATAAATAGTGACGTAGCGTAGTAGCGTAATCGCTGGTTTAATAAAATATCTTAAAATAAATAAATATATTTAGTTATACAAGATGACATAAAATCAATACAATTTTTAATAAGATATGTTATAAATAATCATATTTATGTTATGGATTTCTTATAAATAGTATCGTACGCATACATAGGCAGAATAATGTGTATATGTTACTGATAAAGACAGAATTATCTTGCAACGCATCGGTTATTATTATTTCATTGCCTAAGTACCTAATAAATAGTTATATTAATTAGTTGTATAAATCAATAGTGTGTCATCGAGAGGTCGTACAGTTTCAAATAAAAGACAAATAAAACATTGAAAATCAGCTATATTATTTCATCATTTATTTAGGCTGAGTTAAATTCTTTCATATACTTTACATCTGCCCATTGCAAACTGTTATTATCTTTTGTTCCAACGGCGGGAATCAAACGCCCGACTATAAACTAACCCTGGATTTGGCAATACCTCGATCATAAAATGAAATAAATAAAATTTAATAAATTGTCTGGACGTTTTTATAGGATAGGTATATAGGATTTCATAAAAATATTAGCAGTTACCCACCTATTTCGCTGGGCAGTTTCAATTTTAAAAACAAAAACTACTACGTTATTGCCTTCACTTTCCATGCCCTGACTGCTCTCTTCTTTGTTCACAATTTCATGAGTTATAATTTTTTAGTACAGAATCCTATTTTTTTAAAATAAAATATAACACGTGTTACTTGTTCATAGCTTTCTATAGGTGAAATAATTTTTAAAATTGGTGAACTATTTGGTTAAAAAACGATTTGCATACAGATTTGCATCTCCTTTTTCACCGACTTAAGAGTAAAATTTCCAAAAAGCATTCCCTAGTGCTCATTTTAAGAGTCAAAGAAACCCACATTTTTTACGTTTGGGCTATGCATTGATATGTCAGTCACGTAGTTATTCTTTTACCTATATGTACAGATACACATCATGTACATTGCCGGTAACATAACTATCAGTAACACTTCTTTATAAGTTACCTACTTAAAGTAAACCTTAAATAAATTGTTATGATATTATTATTTTTTTATTCTAGTGAAGTGAAATGATAAATAAAATGTAATACGTTAAAGGATTTTCTTCTTGAATTGATTGATTGAAAAGGGTTGGGATAGTATTAAATGAAGGATGTACGAACCTGGATATACAAAAGTGTGGCTGTGTGTAAAGGTATTCTTTGTCGAGAAGGAAAAAGTAGACAATTTTGGTGTCATTTTAAAAATTTGGACATCTTAACGCATCAAAACTGGACATTGTTACTACTTGATTACAATGAATTAAAAAAAAAATTCTGACACAAGTGCTTCAATAAATAATTTTTAGATTCATTGAAACAAATTCTCCGAAAGAGGCTTATTAAGTGAATTTAAAAACGAATACCGAATAATTTTTTTATACTTGGTGAAAAGTTACCAGCTTCATCGAATGAAGTGCTTGGCTAATAATAATGGTGGAGGCAAAGGGAAATTTGTAGGTGCGAAGGGAAGCGAAGGAAGTTTTTTTTAAACAGAACCATTTTATAAAATGATTTTAATATTTTGAATAATTAAAATATTATCCTAAATCAGAAAATAAATGCTTGTTTAAAACGAAAACAGTCTGTTATTTTTTGTTCTACAAATTATAAAATATATTAATAAATATATGGATTGATTTGTATATGGAAATTCGTGTAATTGTGTGTACCTTTAGGCATTTTTTTAGGTCGATTAACATCGGGTATTCATTGATTACATTTAAAAAACTTCTAGTCTATTTCAATAAAAAATTTATTCGTCTATAAGCAATTATGTTTTACAATCTTTAGAAAAAAGAGTATAGAAAATCCAAATTTCTGGATACTATTTATTCATAATATAATTTTGTCAAAAGTACAAGGATAATCATTTTCAAATCACTTAGGGCAGATAATACACTTACAGTAAATGATTCGTTGACCTTTTTATTTATTAACTAGAACATCAAGTTGAATTTTATGAGCGAAATTTACATTTCAAAAGAATAATTTATGAAAAAATTATGAAAGATTATTTCGTACATGGAAAGTATTAAACTTAGAGTCTGACAATAGGAGTGATACCTTTTCTAAAATATTCTACATCTAGAGTGATACCCACCCGTTTGGCTGGGTTTAAAAGTAAAGATTGATAAAGACTGCTCTCGCTTATCTCTTTTCTATAACACTCGAAATCATGGTAAGGATTGTTTTACACAGGTAAAATATATTTATGGTTTTCTATTTTTTTAAATGTATAATAGCCGTAATTATTTACTGAGTATAACAGAAAAGATGGCCGTGAAATATTTTATATTGACTATTTTTACAGAAATCTGTAATTTATGGTAATGTCAAATTAAATTAATTATTAAATTTAATTTTTTTTATAATATATCTTTATAAATTATATCTCATGTGCTATTCTGAAGTATGAGCTGTACAAACAAACATGCATACTTTCGCATTTATAATATATAGAGATAGAGATTTCTGATACATTTTTTTGTCTGTTTTCAGGTGTGGAAATATTCAGCAGAACCTGTAGTTTTATCATGCTATGACTCATCATTCTAAATCGCTTACAAATCCTAAAGATCAAGGTTAAAGATTCCCCTAACAATGTTATAAATGTCCTTAATTGATATTTAAAAAGAAAACGACCAGGATACATATTATAGTCTGCTCCAAAGAGTGCTCCAACCATCATTAAAAAAAATCAGTAATCTCGCCAAATATTTAAACAGATACTTCAGAATCTGTCCTAAATGACTTTTACATTTACTAAGAATCATGAGTCAATAGACCGTCTTGACTATTTGTACAGTTAAAAGTAAAAAAATATATTAAGCAAGTGAAAATTTTAATTTGGAATGTATCACTCTTATTGAAAGACTTAATGTTTTCCTCAATGTTTTCATGTATGTATCTTTTTTTGTTAAAAAAAACTTTGTTGAACTTCTTAAATTACGAAACTGTAACCTAAATGCGATATTACTTTTGATGAAAAAACATATTTTAACTATATTACCACCTAAAAACTAGGTCATGAGAGCGGTGTTTTCATACAAATTAAAAAATGGCGACTTATTAGAATTTAAGTAAGAGCTTCTATTTTGAGTTTTTGAAAAATATCATTAGTCTTTATTAAGGTAAGTGAAAGTTACAAAATCTCTTGGCACAAAGGGTTCCCAACATAAAAAAACACTTCTGTTACTGTGTTTCATTTAATATAATATTAAGATTTCTATATAGGTTTTAATTGGGATAACTAAATTTTTTTAATCAGTACAGGTGAATAATTCTCGCTGCACGAATAGGAAATTTAAGTTGGCTTTTGAAGATACTTTAATAGCGACGTCATTGTTGAGACATAGAGATTACAAGAGACGGACAACAATCTTTGAATGCTTATAACATCTTCGTTTTTTAATCACTTTTAATTTAACTTTCAAAGTTTGTTATGTATGTATCAAGTCTGCTTTTAAATTTCTATGGGCCAATTCTCTTCCTTGCCTGTATGCCTAAAAAACCTAATAAAAATATCGTTGTAAAACCAAACTTTGTACATTTTTCTCGTCGATTACTCGTCGTCGATTAATTATTTTGACATACGTGGCTGTTCAATAAGATGTTCCACGCCAATGGGAGAAATTTTGGCGAAAAAGATGTTAAAATTTATATGGGAGGAGCACGTTGTCCAAAAAGATCAATTACATGAATAAGGCATTCGCTCATTGAATTGGTAACAACTATTTTGACAAAATCCTTCCTCTTATGTGGTAACGTCTTGTTGATCAACCCTATATTAATATGATAAAAGTATAGTAATTTTAAAATTAAAAATTAAAATAAAAAGATATTTTTAAGTTACAAGTTAAAATTGACTGATTTGAAGGAGAGATTTGGCCTCGCATTGTCCTTTGTTTTTTAACATCCAGCAGACAAGGTTAATATACAAAATACACAAAAAAACTCTACGTCTTTGTCATTTAAGAAGTTCAATTAAATGAGTTCACTCTTTTAATTTGTTGAAAAACCAATACCCTTAAAATGGTTATGAAAATAGTCCGTTATTTTTTCATATTTCACCTCAAAAAAGTTTATTTTGAAGATGATTTACAGCCGTCATTCAACCGTAAATGAGAGAAAACTCAAGATTGATAAAAGGAAGGTTTAAATTACTGAAATATTGTACTGACGATGGACCATTGTTTAATGGATTACTCGGACCCTGAGTGATTATAACCCCACCAATTCATACCATACTAACATCTAAAGTCAAACTACGGCCATTTTATACTACAAAAATGTATGATATCCCAAATGAAAATACTTTTAAACGGCCTAATCGGTTCCTCCAATGACTCAATGGATGGTAACGTTGAAATTTGAAAATCGCAAACCGGTAGATCTGCCGGCTGGACCATGGACGTGATCGTTACCCTGGTTATTTGGTTTTCAATTTTCAAGGCTACCATTCATTGAATCATTTGAGAAGCCGGCTAGGCCGTTTAAATATATTTTCATTTGGAATATCATGCATTTTTGACTTTGTATAAGATTGCAATGGTGTTAGATCCGGGTAATCTATAAAACAATGGTCCATCCATCTGTCAGTATAAAATATCAGTAGTTTAAACCTAACGAATAGCGATAACGATAGCGATTTAACGATAGTTGAATTATTTGCTTCACTATTATTGTCACCAGTATTTATGCTTCTCTTTATTTTTGTCTATGGCGGCAACAGATTTCTGAATTTTCGTAACTATTTTACTATGTGTATTCTCTACATCAGAATTATATTTTGTATCAAGATCTCGATATTTTGTTAAAACTCAAAACTCAAAAATTTAATTACATGCTATATGATATATTTTTAATGATTATTAATATACATTAAATTTTTAATGATTTCTTGTTTATAATTTCTGTTTTATATTTTAATTCTATAAAATTAAAAATTCTAATATATAAAATAATTAAAAGCCAAAGAAATAAATTATATTTATTCAAACATTTAAAATATCATAAAAATGCAGAAAAGGTGGAATGCGGGCTATTTCGACAGTGCCAACTCTCACTCAGAAGCCAGAGGCTCATCAGTGGAACTCTAAATATGTCTTCCCGTTTTTTTAATCGATTATTTCCTCAATTATTATGGGAGGCTTAGTACACCTCCTTTAAAATATCATGCACAGCACTAATTCTAAAAATAAATTTTATTATTTTTCGTTGTGGCGACGGGAATCAAACACACATTGGTTTAGATTTTACCAATTGAGTCACTAGGGTTGACAAATTTTTGGAAATAAAGACAATAAATTTTCAACGTCAGGTTTTAACGATAAATCATCCAACAATGTTAAATCATTCATTCATTGTAAGCCATTCTAACTAGGAAAAACTGTTTGGTATGTTTGTCTTCATACAAATAATACCTCAAGTGTATTTTATATTATAACATAAAATTTGCACTGCACTTTTGAAATTTATTCTAAATATCTTTGAATTAAAATGCACTCTCATAGCTCATAAACTTCACCTATAAAATCAACACATTTATCCAATGTGTTCTTTTCAGGTTGGTGTAGTACGATAAGTGTATGGAAAATGTAATAGGGAATATTCATATATTTTTTTATATTTTTAATTCATTGTTTACACCGTTATAACAAAGTAAAAAATATAAATACTGCTTGAAAATGCTGTATTTCAGTGTAAACAAATATTTAAAATATATTATAATTTTGAGATATTTAAACGCAGTTTTTTGGCGCTCTCTGTTGATGACGTATAAGTGCGTAATCTGTCAATTGGTGACAGTTCAATGTATAATTTACTCTTTAAAAAAATGAACTTACAACACAGAATTTACACTCGTTATTATTAAATTTTCTAATAAAAAGCCGTAGAATAATAGAAATCAATATTATACTTGGTAATACTATGCAAAATGTAAGAAATAATACCATACAGTATGTTAACAAATTTGGCAAACCAGTACTATGATTTAAGTCCGTTTAAAAATTTGAATTTCCAGTTTTAGAAATTTTGAATTTTTCTCACTGTATTTGTACTTTTATTAAGTAATTAAAAAGTAATTAATTACTAAAACAATGGTTTAGTTGAAATGTCCAGTTTACGGAAAAAAAATATTTGGACCAAATTTGTATTTCATGAATATTCCCTATTACAGTGTAATAAGACTACTGGTGTCAATTTACACTTAATCTCCAATGCTGAAAAGAACAAATTTATAATAAAGATATAATAAAATCAAGTCCGTAAAGATAACTAAACTGTTTTATGTTTACAGTCGTAAATAAATTTATTCTAAAAGCTTGATTAAATTTAAATGAAAGACTACTAAAATTGTTTATTTTATAGTTAAGCTATCTTATTCAGCAAAGATTGCTTTGCTTTTGATACTATTTTATTCTTCATTTCAAATGAAATATTCCTTACTGATTGTGTTAAATAGCTCCTAATGATATTTTAAACATGTTCAGCTGAGAATAATTCAAAATATTCTTTATCTGGTTGTTTTTGATAAAATTCCAAATATAATGATTGCTTTTACTTGCCGGATTGAAGATTTACCAAGTGTTTCATGTCAAATGACAATAAACATTACTTGGGAATAAATGTCAATGATTATAAACAAGTTTGAATTTAATCTTCGAAATAGAGCGATCAGATACTGAAAAACGTTTATGTGGCTTTGTTGATGCTCCACTCAACATTTACAAACCATATACTGTCCACAATTAAGAGTGTTGAAATCTTTGTACTCAGAAACAAAGATTTGAACGGAAACTAACGTCAGCGACGACAATTGTGCGAAGTAAGATATGTACGAAAAAGGATGACAAGGACTTCGAGCTGAATGTATCCTGTCGAAAACAATATAAAAAAATACAAGTGAAAAAAAACAACTGATTGAGTTAATTGTTGAAATATCATGTATAGACATTGTTGATTACGTAATTGTTTGCTTTTTACGTCATGTAAATAAAGAAAGATGATCACTCCCTCATACAAAGTAACATCAGTATTTTTCTTCTCACTTCCTCAGTGGGCATATTAACAAACAAACACATACATATATGCGATATATGTATACTTGATACAATACAATATATGTATAATTTTTTAACCTTATTTGCGCCTTCACGAGTAAAAAGTTTCAAAAAAAGTTGTTTATTTTTTATAAGGAACGTTTAAATTTTTGTTCTATCTCTATCGGTTAACAAGATGGGTCCTATGGACCCAAGACCAAATTGACCTATGTTGCGCATTTACGAACTAGACTTCACTTTCTACGTCCTAAGCACGCTATAATATTTCACCTTGATATCTCTTTTCGTTTTTGAGTTAGCGTGTTGATAGGCGGGCAGACAGACAACCGGAACTGAACTCTATGTGATTTTATGAACACCTATACCAAAATTTTGTATTTTAGCATCAACATTTTTAAGCGTTACAAACTTGGGACTAAACTTAGCATATCTTGTGATATATTTAACGATATAACATAATAATATGTTCTATACATGTAGGGCAAAGTCTAATAGAAGGGCAGGCAAGAAGATTTTTAAGGGTAAGTCCGGAGGCAAGAGAGTTCCTTGAAGGCCTAGCGAATTTGGAAGGATAATAAACAAGAAGGCCCAGAAGAACAGGGATTATAGGGTGGAGGAGGAATGCTACTGATAGGTAGTAGTGAAATAATATCATTCGGGAAACTAGCTCTTCTTGAACTGTAACGCTATGGCATTCTGGTACTGGTACGACTTGACTTTTTGATTGGAAATTTTTAAGTTTTTAACTAACGAAAAACAATTTTCTTAAAAAAAAGTGTTTTAATTTACTGATTTTCCGATTAGTAAATGGTGTTTTTATTGCAAAAGCAGCAACAAAACGCATTTTATAATGTTATTGTTAACTTTAATACTATTCATTTTTCTTATGACTCGTATCAAATATGTTTAAAATTTAAATGGTATAATGAACGAACATAGCACAAGAATACAAAATAGACAACGTATAATTACATTATATGAATGAAACAAAAACAAGTAACCCATGCATCCATGTTCTTTTTAATTACAATAACATTTTCTTTTTGCATTAAATAAATTTTCAACAAAGGTATATAAAACAAAACATTATATTAAAGTCATACTACATAATACGCGTTTTTATGTTTAACACATTAATTACATTAATTGTGATGGACATTTATGTAAACATAATTATGGTTTTTAGTTTCATATTAAGGAAGTACAAGAACCAGGGCATGTTTAGACTTGTAGATGAAATTATTTGTACCTTACTTTCAACTTTGATGATGAATTTTATTATAACTTCACAAATATAGACGAAAAATAAGAATACAATTATTCGATATCCGCTTTAGTTTTCGAAATATTGAAAAAATTGTATAATTATCACTATTATCACTTATCATTTATATTGTTTTAACATCATGGGGGATGCAGGGGGCAAAGCCCCCGCTGGGGGGTCCACGGAAAAATAAAAATAAAAATTTAATTATAAACATCAAAACATATGATATTTTTTTATCCTTCCACTGGGAAGTTAGTCGTGTGGACCTTTCTGGTCGCACCTAGACCGCTTTTTAATTATTATGTATAATATCTTAGTATGTATATAACTAGTTTTGGACAAATCTGTGAAAAAATATCATCCATCTACCGTTTTTCCATAATACCAATGTTAAATATGGTTACTTTGAAAGTCATTTATTTATTTCAATAATAAAAAAAAAAACTCCTAAATTTTCAGGACTGATTTAGACTTAGTCCAACTACATTTAAATAATCTAGCCTATTGCCTAACGTTGCCCTGGCGCTCTTGCATCATTAAATATATATTATATCAACACTTGTCATCATAGCCTATTTTATGATCTAAATATCGAAGAATGAAAATAATTTAAACCCCTTTTACACGCACATGTAAAAGTATGTGTGTAGTAAAAAATTCATACTTTGTATATCCTTGACTTTAAAAGTTCGATTTGCATCTTTTTAACATATTTTTTGCCTATGCGGGTGTAATTTTGTAACATATTTTATACTAACTTCCCGGTGAACTTCACTTGAAACTTGGAGCATAGCTCAGAAGTGGATAAACAATGCACGGAAATATGAAAAAAGAAAAAAAAGGAGGACTGCTAGATGAAGAACGGTTTTTAGGTTCTGATGGAATTTTGTTATTGATTTTAAACTGAATTGATGACAATGCATTCACAAAACCCTAAAAAGCAGAAACAAAATTAAACATTAAACAATTTTTTTATGTTCCAATGTTTTTTATAATCGACTAAAAAGTATAAAATAATAACTAGCTTTTAAAATACATGTAATATTGGGTGCAGGTATTACATAGCTATAAAGAGTACTACACTCTGCTGCATGCGCCCCATGTTTTTCGTTTCCAATTATTATTTTTTTTAAGTCTCACCGATTGTTAAAATTTACAATTAATTGTACTTATTCAGTCAAATACGCTTAATAATCACGTGTTTCATTAAGAAAAACATACTTTTACTAGTATTCTCTATAGATTTTTTAAAGTACAGTCACATCAAAATGTTGATATTATTTATTGTTATCAAACAATAAAAAGCTCACTTAAATGTCATCCTTGGAAAAGGGCAATAAAAAAAAATCTAAAACCAATGAAACAGTTCTTGTTCGGAGAAGATATAAAATCTCACATATTCACAAATAGGCGAGCAGGTAGAGCATTTGAAATGGATTTTTTTAGATGCAGTTTTTTTAATTCCATTCAGAAAGTCAATTATAAATTTTTTTACCTTTTTTAATTATATACAATCTATGCACTGTTCCTAGATCGCCGGGATCTTTTTTAAGTCATATGACGTGATTATAAAAATATTTATAAATTGGCAAATAATTAACTAAATTAGGTAAATTTTCTTACTTGACGGTTTTTGGGACCACCTATCACGAATGTGATGTTAAAAAGGTTCCTCCATACACTGGTGACAAGGACGACCTAGTTGTAGCCCACATCCCAACATCATCTCTTAATTGTTGACTGACTGATTACATCGGGAATTTTTTAAGACATCAACCGATTTTGGATAAACATAAACTTCGCGACAAATTTTTAAAAAAATCCCGGGAAAAAGCTCTGATACCCTGGTACGCTGAGGTGTATTTTAGACATCATAATCAACGACTTCGAAATCCCCTTATAATATCATAAGACACACATATGAAAATTCATTCCGGCGATCCAGGAATAAGTGTGTGGATTATATGGAATAAAAATAGGTAACAAATTATCTAATTGGGTTCTTGAATCCAACGCCAAAAAAAAAGAAACGATTAACCGATTTCTCCGAAAAAAGTCGATCTCAAAGCATTTTCAATGTTCTATCTGCTCGTCTAAAATACCTTTACACAAAATGGGGAGGAAAAAGCTTAACTCTTATTCTGATAACGTTATACATTGCTTTATATTATTTATAATAAAAGAAGACAGCGGACTTTAACAATATTAAAAGATTTCTTACAAGTAACTTTGTCTTTATTTTTTACTGTCTATTGTACAAAGTTGATTCTCATTAAATTTTTTCTAAGAATGGTTTTAATTCGAAGAACTAATTAATTGTTACGCAAAATTAGCATTTCTATTGCCCGGTAGTAGCTCATTATCTATTTCCGTGTTTATGTAGACACATTAGATGCAGGCACCAAATTTTTAGTAAATACTCAAGCAAAGATTTTGAGTTTTCGATGAGAGCAAGTTCGTCCCCCGACCACTTTGAATCTTAAAATTATTATCAAATGTAATAAGCATCTATTATCAAGATCTGTCGATAAGTATGGTTTTCTTGGAGGTACCCTGTACAAATAATATAAAATGTTTGGAACAAAAATGTTACTTTTTTAATCAATAACAACGTTCGAATTGAAAGTGGTCATCCATCAATTACCAGTTGTTGAGTAGAGTGAGCTTATAATTGAGCTTGAAAACCTAGGTCAAATTTAATGTTTTAGTTGTAGTAAGATTATGACATCTAACTAACAATTTTTATATATTCACTTTTGCTTTGCAATTAAAAAAAATATGATTTCATTTATAATCGTAAATCTTGGTTTGTAAGCAGACGACACAGTTCATTTTATCATTGATCTCTATATATTATAAATGTGAAAGTAAGCATGTTTGTTTGTTTATTTGTTTGTTTGTTTGTTTTGTTACGGTTTCACGCTTAATCTAGCGAATGCTTTTCAATGAAACTGTACAGCAATATAGCTGATTTATCACAATAACACATGAACTATAATTTATAAAGATATATTTAAAAAAAAAAAAAATTAATTTAATTTGACATTTGACATTACCATAAATTACTGATTTCTGTAAGAGTAGTCATTTGACATTACCATAAATTACAGATTTCTGTAAAAATAGTAATATAAAATATTTCACGGCCATCTTCTCTGACATACTCAATGAATAGTTACTATTATACATTTAAAAAATAGAAAACCATACATATATTTTACCTTGTAAAACAATCCTTATCATTATATCGAGTGTTATAGAAAAGGGATAAGCGAGAACAATCTTTATCAATCTTTACTTTTAAACCCAGCGAAGCGGGTGGGTTATCACTCTAGTATAAATAATAAATTGTGCTGAAGTATTTTATAAATTAAATTATAAATAAATTTAACAAACTAATTTATATTTTACCCTTGAAAATCTAAAAATATTATAGAAATTGACATTTATTCCCACCTAATGGTGGTTGCGAGACCTTATTTATTTGTATTTATATTTTCTAGAAAAAATAAATAAATAAATAAAATAAAAATAAGTAAAAAATAATTCTTATACTAATTAAATATAAATATACCAAACATTCACTGTAACGTACATTTTAATTTGTCATGTGGAAGAGAAGAAGAAAATATTTTAATGACTTAAAAAGCAAGAGCACAGGACTAAACCAAACAGGTAGGAGGTGTTGTTGATATTACGTTTTTAACAGCAGCATTTACACACAAAAAAGAAACATCGGTTTTCTCACTTTTTTTTTCTTTTTATGCAATTTAATGATGGAGAAACACTCTTTCTTGTTGTGTGTTAAGAAGTAGGTACAAAAAAATTCGCAACGAAGTATCTGCGTAAGCTTTATGAATTTTATTCAATAAAATGCACAACATTGGTGCCTTGAACAATATTCAACTCGCTGCTATCTTTCTAAATATTTGACTACAAAATTTAAGACTCTTTGTCTTCATTTCCCTCTTGACTCTTTAACTATTCGCCCATGCTCACTCTTTAACCATTCGCCCATTGCGTACGACACATTAATTACATTGGTAACATAACCGCAAAGTAGATTTATAATCGCATTTTATAAGGAAAAAACAACACATAGAAAAATCACACTTAGATATAGTTCAAATAACAAACTACAGACAGACCTACGGTTAGTTTGAGTATCCGGCAGCGCTGTATTCGATATGAATTATCAGTCGCGTAATAGACAGATCACCGCTTTTTTTGTAGTTCCGGAAAATTTCGAGACATAATAATTGGAATGATATTTGTTTTAATGGATACTTAAATATTAAAAATATTTATTACATTTTATGAGCTTCTGACGTAAATACTTATTTCAGAATTTAAAAAAAAAAAGCTTTTAAATGTGGCTTTTCCATGCAAACCTGGTGTAAATCGTTCAATATCCACGCGATTACTCGTAAATTTCAGTTTACTTTAGTCAACACTGCAATCATGCGGGGCAAGAGTTAGATGAGGAACTACAATCCGTTAACCTCTTTAATATACAACTGCCATAGCTAGATTATCTTTCAGATGAAAACTCAAAAAAGTTGTGTGGTACATCACATAGCAACAGAACTACACTAAGTGAGTACTAATGAAATTGTCGTTTTTCTTGTCAATATTTGTCACAGACCATATTATCTTTCTATACATTAGCTTGAACACCATGATGGTATGCTTACATTGGGAAAAACTTGAACAAAAATTTTGTGTCTGGAAGAACAGTAGCTTAAATATTTTTAACTTGCAAGGACAGTTCAATTTATTGTGTTCCACTCAAGCATGCAAACATATAACTTTTCAACATTGCAAACATAGAAGTTTTACTGACTTAAAAAAAGTTTCGATACACAAATAGGCTTTTATTCTAAATTTGAAAATTGGTTTATACCTTACCTAAATATCTGATTTACACCAAGAAAGTATTATTTTAAGAAAAAAACACTATTTGAATTATAAAAAACATCAAATTTACTAGAAAACGCTCTACACTGTCAAGGCGTCTTAAATGACGACACGCCTTGCACAAGCAATCATTTTTGTGTATGTAAGTCGTTAGTAAACAATCTTTTTTGAGTATGACAATTTATCAAGTAACCTGCTTTGTTCTATTAAAATGCACACAACATGAATGATGATTTTGCATGGAATGACGTAACACTTTCTTAGTGGTGTTTGCTATCACCTGACTGAATGCCTTATTTAATTGAATTTATTTGATAAATCTTTATTTTTTATAATAAATAATTTTTTGTATTGTTATCAGCAAATCATGAATTACCATTAGAGAAACTGTTATCCATCCAATTTATTTTTAGTGGAAAAAAGCCTACTAAATTAAAATTAGTTCTGATATTTATAGTAAGATATAAAATGGACGATGTTGATTAGATTCTGCGGCCACCAAGGCGAATATGAAACAACCAAGAAAATAAGCAAGTATCAAATGGGTAACATTTGTTTTAACTAATTTCTTGTTCGCCTTCGTGCCTAGCCATAGGTTAACAATAAAAAAATGACATTCTTGAATAAATTTGCATAAAAAAATGATTTTTGTATTTACTATCCAAACATGTCCTAATTTGAATATTGTCCTTAATGAATTTAAATCAAATTAAAGCTTGTGGCGTAACAATTGTTCCTGGCTTTAGGCATAAAATCTGTCTATCTTTTCTCTAAATAATGTGCAATTAGTTCAATATTTTCAAATTAAAGTGTACTTTGTTAAAATGTTACGACATTAGTTTAATTAAATGAATGTAAGCTACATTATGATGTGATTGGAAATGTGTTTCACTTTTAACGAGAATCAGATATCAAATGTATTTTGAGATTTTTAGTGAGAATTATTTTTATTTTAATTATAGAAAACAATTAAGTTAGGGGGTTATAATAGGTACTAAAAATTACTAGAACCTATTATATAGGAATTAATTAAATTTTATTTTCTATTACCTCTTATACGTATCGAAGTTTTTGTTAAAAACCTTCTTCGAGTGCTATCAATTTTTTCATATCCTACTTACTTTATTAGACGAGAATTTAACGTGTAAGGGATTACAATTTCCTCAAAAAAAAATTTAAATAACTTTCTCCAAATTTGGCAGTATATTTTTTTTGGGATGAATACTAACTTTTCCACAAAAACAATTTTTCGCTGAGAAAAGTGCATATTAAGATATGAAAATATTTAAAAACAAGTGAAAACAAACAAATGACTGAGTTAAATGTTGAAATATCATGAATAGACAGTGTTGATTATACAATCGCTTGTTTTTTACGTCATGTAAATGAAAAAAAGTAGCCACTCTTAGACACAAAGTAATAAGAGTTCTTCTCACATCCTCAGTGGAGGCTATAACAAACAAACGCATACACAATATATGTAACGTATCAATTTAAAATATATACAATACATGTATATATGCTATAAAATATTTCTTATATAATTTGCGCTCTGATAGGTAGACAGTGATGTTTACGGAAAAAAAAGGTATCAAGCAAAAGTTTTTTTTTTCTTTGAGGGAATATATTTATATCGGTTTACAAGATGTGATCTACGGGACCAAGATCGAATGGACATTTGTTGTTCATTTACGTACTCGACCTCATTTTTTACATCCTAAGCACACTATAAAAATTTAAGCACGATACCTCTTTTCATTTTTTAGTTATTCTGATGACACGCAGGCAGACAAACAAACAATCAAGCGTTTCAAACTTGGAACTTAATTTAGTATACCCTGATATATTTCATATAGGTATACATGGCATAACAAAAGAAAAATAAATTTAAAATAAACCTACTGCATCAAATTTGATTAAACAATGGACGACTTCTTATTCTAGTTTAGAAATTTAACAAATATGAAGTAATTTTGATTTTTCAAAAAAACAAAGAAAGTTTGGCATTAATTAACCATTTTTTTACAAAAACAATGGCAAGTATTCCTACGTTGTACATTTCGTCTAATAAAAAAATTCCATAGAATTAACGACTAACATTTCATTGTCATGTGAGGCATATTTCTTTTCATAAACTTATAACTACTAAATCTTTATTTTAATGATCATAACACACATTAAACCAATATAATAAGCTTCCTATACAAGGATTACAGAATTCAGGAAACGGATCTACACTAATATTAACAATATGAAATTGTTCATGTTTTTTTTTTTTTTTGCTATTTACCAGATCTCTGGAACTCCCGGGCAGATTTTGTGGAATGACGTGTTGTAGGATTCTTTTCAGTTTCAGAGGTAGCATTAAGTGTCAAAGAAATTTCCAGCAGAGTGTCATTTTTGTTTTGGAGATAACAAATATGCGAAAATTTACATTTATAAGGGATGATCTAATTTTAGTTTTGTAACTCTGTAAATTTATGTAAATTTATGTTTGCAACTCTGTAAATTAGAATGTTGTTAATAACGCTCAAATTCTTAAACTTGTTCTGTAAGAACTGTAATTGGTTTTTACGGGAAGATTATGGAGAATTCAATTGTCCTTATGAGCCAAAAATTTACACCATAGTGCAACGGCTCGACAAAACGATATGTATTGGAGTTACTATTTGGCTACTTATATATATTATTATAAAAACTAACCCACAAAACCAAGTATTACACTCCCCTTCTCTGTAAATTAAGTTTTGTACGCAACCTATCGTACGAATATCAGATACCCTAAGCATCTATTTGATTAAAACGGACCATAGTTGGTTTTATTCAAATAGATGCTAAGATACGCATACTCACATACAAACCACACTTTGTATATTGTGTTGAAGTTGTAAGTTGATACGATGTATAAGATTTTGTTTTCTAGTTTTGTTTTGTTTTGTTTTTTGTTTTGTTTTTTTTTTTTTTGTAGTAATTTAGAGACTCTTTTCACTATTCTTATTTTCCTAATAAGAATAGGATAATTATCTCGTAAATTAGGCCTCAGATCCAAATTTGGTAAAGAACAATTTCTTCTACTTTTTCTCAGCTTTTTCAGTAAATCTGCAGTCAATAATAGAACAACCTGTATATGTCTGCACTCATACCTCACTCTCTCTAGCACAGTGCTACTTTGGCATGTTAGAACTGTGGGAGAATATACTTTTGTAATACCCAGTACATAATTATATAGAATGATTTAAAAAATAATTTCTGCTCTTATATTTGAATATGAAATGGAAAAACGTAAAACGATAGAAAGGCTTTTTATGTGTGGACTACTTAATAGTCATGATAATAAATTTTTTTTGTGCAGATTTCAATCAGACAATCACGCCTTGTTTCATTTTATAATTTTGTAATATATTTACATATTTTTTTTTGTTATTCCAAAAACGAATTTTTTATTAAAGCAGATCGAATATACCCTGTTGTTTCATCTTTGGTTAATTATGTTAACTTCAATAAATCATTTGACAATAGTCTCTTACAACGACATCCTTCACCGGATCAACATCTAATTTTTATTTTAATTTTTGAGATGTTGAAACACTCTTTCATCACCATTCAATCCATGAACACCTATTTTTTTTTTTTTTTTTTTGGATCAACATAAAACTGTCTGATTTATCGTTTGTATAAAATCTAATAAAATCTGTAAGTAGTGAAAAATAATAATTAGTTTGAAATCTGCTTTATGTTTTAATCATATTGTACGATTTTTTTTCATATGTGCTTGGGCGTTGTAAGCCAAACTTTTTATCCTTTTAGATATTGTGATTTTTGATTCCTTTATAATTAATTTAATATGCTTTCAAACATCTCGCGATGTTAGATTTATTATAGCTATCGTTTTAACTATTTTATTATGTCGAATAATTTATTTTATCGTGAAAGACAATGATTTGTCATATTAAATTTTTGTTTTAGGAGTGTTTCTTTTGTTTAAAAAGAAACATTGATTTTGTTCTTAATTTAAAACATCTCATCATTATCTTAAAGTAAAAAAGTTTTATCCTTAAACATTTTAATTTGACTCCCAGCCAAGCGGAGTTTAATTCTGTCTTATCTTTATTAACACAATTTTGTTATCTTGACCTGTATATGTGTATAACGTAATTTTCCCCAACTTTTAATTGACTGGAAAATATTCACTGTTATCAACGACAGATGAAAATGCAATAATCTCAAATAATTTTATCATAATTTTATCATAGTATTCTGCTCAGGATAAACCATCCAAATTTAATATTTTAAGAATATTATCTTGGCATTTAGTATTGTCAAGATCGGATGTTGTAGTGGAGATGGTTACCGCTACTCATGCAGAAGGTCATGAGGTCGAAACCGCTTCAAGTCAATTTTTTTTACTTTGTTTTCCAAAGAGAATACAATTTTTTACTTGGCGGAGCTAAGAAATAAGAAAATAAATTACAGTTAAAAAAAAAACAAACAAACAAACACTCTTTATTGCAAGCGAAAAATATTTTAATTTGAATGAAAAGTTCAAAGCGCGGTGTGCTTGATATCTATAGAATCAGCAAATTTAAAGAATGAATGTACAGAGCACCTCACATTCAATTAAAATTCTTATACACTTTTTAGTAAGTCTTTTTACTTTTTTTTAAACTAAAAATTATTTTAATTGCAACTACTTAAATATTTTTCGAAGTAGATGCTTGACTTTTGTCGCAAAAAGCAACTTTTGCTTGGGAATTTTATTTTCTATCTCTTAACTTTTCGTATCTGATATCAGATGTTTTCAGATTAAAAATTTTTTCGAAAGACAAATAAATTTCTTGATAAAATATTTTTTCCCATGTTATGCTTAAGGTTTTTAGCCCTAAAACCGTAAAAACCGAAATACCTTCCGAAAATATTTCAAACAAAAATTGAAATTGATTTTTTAGGCTAAGAACAAGAATTTTCTACAATAATAATGTAATTCCATTCTTAAAAACGAAGTTGACCCTTGTTTCACCACGAAGACAAAGCCGCATGCTAAATAATTTGTTTTTCGCGATATTTGATTTTTTCGCAACTATTTCGTTTTGGAGAGCCAAGGGTGAAAACATTTGAAAAAGCAACCTGTATATAATATAATATAATATAAATATAATAATGTACAAAGTAACATTATATATAATATTACCACATATTCTTTCATTGTGTTATATTTTCATTATATCAAAAAATATTTTCATGTATGTCAACTTTTATGTATTTGATACCGCTGTTATTAGTGTTATAAGTATTTTTCATACTTTATACGGTAGACAGCTTTTATAATGTAATGGTCACAACGAATCAACATTTTAATCTTTTTATCTTTTGAAAATAGAAAATATTACTATCAACATAATTGGCGTGTGGGTTGAGTGCCTATATAGTTTTCTTATGATTTTCTATCCATTTGCAAAATTATATATTTTATCATATAACTGATCCGCTATAGTTGGTGGTATTAACAAAATTTACACAACTAAATCAGCATTAATAGCCTTAACAACACTAACACAAGAAGTAAATAAAGACGAACGATTTTTTTAAATTCAAAAAACTAAATCCAATAATATTTATTAATATTTAGAGTTCTTTTGGTTGTTAACTGAGTTCAGGTTCAAAAAAGGAGAAGGTTCTTAATTCGACTGTATTATTTCTTTTATGTTTATTACCTCTGAACTTTAGACTGGGTGAACCGATTTGGATCAATTATTTGGAAACTGGTGATTCTCATGTGATCCCATTTCAATTTGGTCAAGTTCTGATAATGGCATCCATGAGAAAACCATATAAGTCTTAAATTTACATTAAGTATGTGCGCGATAAATGGACGAATAACTCAATATCACGTCAACCGATTTCGATGATTTTTTTGTAAGTGGCAAATTAGTTAGTGTACTTCAGATTCACAAAGAATCACAACAACAAAAAAAACCTTTTTGAAAAAGTAAAAAAAAATTAAAATGCACTAAAAAGTAAAGAAATAACGATTTAGAAATTTTTAGTTTTGCTTTAGTTAAACCTTAGAGTGGGACAAAAGTTGAAATATTCCTTTGAAATAATTAACATCTTTTGTTTCAAACAATTTTTTCGTAAACTTCATTGTTAACTCTTGAGGTCGAAAATTTGAGCAAAACTTCGATGTCCATTTTCGCCAAAAAAAAAGGTAGAGAGAGGAAAATTTGTAGGTAGATTATACTTAATATAATAGTACAAAAGGCGACGGAAGGTGATGTATTGGTGCTTTTTTGGTATATCATTTGGACCCTTATGGTAGTATGAAACTACGTTTTACAAGCAAAAAAAAGTTGTAATACGTGAAAATATTTTATTTACCTGCGTAATACGTGAAAATATTTGTTCACCTATTACGCAGGTAGCACAACTTGCAAAACGTAGTTTCATACTCTTCTAAGGGTCCTAAATGTCGCGATTTTAGTTGTTTTTTTATTTTTTTGGTAAGATTTTTAACTGCAGAGAGTGAGTGACAGATCAAACAACTCAAAATGTCTTCACGTTTTAAGTTTTTTCAGAACGTGAAAACTCTACATTCTTATTAATTTTTGTTCTTTAGTGAAAAAAATATCCAGTAAGAACACCCAGTAGGAACTGTATTCCTTTCGTTACAAAATACTTTTTATTGTATAACAAGCACAATGGTAATAAAATTTTATTATTAATTATTATTATAAAAATATAAACAGATCATAAACTTAATAATGTCTTTCAAATTTTATATCAAAAGCCATCTATGAATAATAGGCAGAATTTGATTGGAATAAGAAGTTATTTAATAAAGTAGAATTAAAAACAAAAGAGTGTGAGTATATTTCGATCTGATCTTCCAGAAGAGGAGCGTACAACGTAAGCATAAGATTATCGCCTCATGGAGAAAACTACTAATATTTCAAAAACTACTACTATAAGAAATTATCGGTCAGTCGGTCTTTTTTGCTCTCATACCCCGAATGTGCGATAAGGAACATCATTTAAAAAACAAGTTCATCCCATTCATGGGTGCGTGTTGAACGTGCTGGTCTCAAACCTTATTCTTAACGAGAGTAAATATGCACTCCGTGATTGGTTACAAATGTTTCTTCTTGTGATTTAAAAAATTATATTCTTGTTAAATTTCTATACAGCTTAATATAAAGCCTATTATTTTATTTCTTTAATGAAATAAAAATCCCTAACGAGAATATATTAGAAACAAGTGAAAACAAACAATTGACTGAGTTAAATGTTAAAATACCATGTATAGACTGTGTTGATTGCACTGTCACATTACACATACATACATGTCACACATACATAACTGATATTCCCATATAATACATGCCATATAAGTTGCGCCTAATTTGCGCTCTCACGGGTAAACACTGATGTTTACGAAAAAATGTTTCAAACTAAATTAGAATTTTTTATAAGAAACATTTTTTACATTTAAACTTTTGTTCTATCTCTAACCGTTTACAAGATGGGTCTTTTGGACCCAAGACCCAATTGACCTATGTTGCTCATTTACGAACTCGACCTCACTTTTTACGTCTTGAGTACGCTGAAAAAATTTCAGCTTGATATTTTTTTTTTCGTTTTTAAGTTATCGTGTACACAGACGGACGGGCGGACAGACAACCGAAAATGGACTAATTAGGTGATTTAATGAACACCTAAACCAAAATTTTGTGCGCCGCATCAATATTTTTAAACGTTACAAACTTGGGACTTAACTTAGTATACCTTGCATATTACATATATGAATGGCATAAAAATCAAGTTCATCCCAAGCATGTGTTTATTATTCAAAATAATTAGCTCATAACATAAAATTACATACACAAAAATAGCATCTATAGAAATAAATTTCTCTTTAGTGCCTATATATCCATACACACATATATATGATAAACATTGAATGAGAATGTGTAGCAAAGGCACAAACCTACATCCAAATTATACACCGGTGTAATTTTCTGTTCATAAAAAGTAAATATGTTTAAAAAAAAGTGTTATTTTTAGGTCGAACTACATAAAAAATAGGTTTATTTTCCTTATCACGTTATATGTGTTTTTTTTTTCATCTGTGTATATGTATGTATGGATGTTTATAATAAAAGCTAACATAGCAGAAAAATAAAAGTTGGTAAGCGCGTGTAAGGGAATCATTGATACACTAAAGGTGCAGTATGTTAATTTAAAATTATTACAATAGCATACACTGATAAGAATAGGGTATTCTACTATATTCGAAAAAGTACTTCAAAATATTGATTTTGTTAATTAAAAGCCACCAAAAATTTATTTCGGAAAAATACACACGCTATCTTGCCAAGAACATAAATTTTAAACCTTTTTTAAACTGTCAAAAACGCAGGCATCCAATTTGGTGACGTAATATCGTTATCATTATACGAAATAACACAGAAAAGTTTGACAGATATATTCATAGACAACTAATTATAATAAATATAAATATTTATTATCTATGGATATATTATACCCAGCTGTCTACACTGAACTAGCTGATGGTCTATGGTTCATACCGATATGACATCACATCAGGTTTAGGTCACGGAATCAGAATATTTAAGTATATTTTTACATAAATTTTAACTTCTTTCAAATTTCATAATTTATTTTTCACTACCGAAAGTACCCTATTGTAGTCAAGAATTCAAAACCATATGTTGAGAATGAAAAAACGCTTTTATTTTCATTTGCCAAGAAATTGGTAATCGTAAACTTTTTAACAAAGGTTTTAAAAACGATTCTTTATTTGCTAATTTTAATTCGTTAAAATTTGGGATGTTGCCATGTGATATAATAAAACGAAAAATTTACTAAAAGAATTTTCAAAGAACTGAACTTCATCAGTTCTTGAATATTTGGTATTATATGTATGTATTTTATGTTAGATAGAAACTATTCTATTCTAACACCAAAAATCAAATCTATCTAAATTGAGAAACTAATATTTCTAAATAGTTTTTGATTTAAATATTGGTTGCGATTTATAAATTTGGTTATAAATTTCATTTGCTATGAAAAAGACATCCTAAATTTAAAATTTATTGTTATTAGTATTACTCCTTCTTATTATAAATAGCTATTGGCAACTAAACCAATTGTTTAAAAAATAACTATGTATAAAAAAAAAAACCTCATTTTCTCATAATCAATGAATAGTTGCTCTCCATTGAAAATACTTAAAATGTTTTTCATAGGAAAATACACAAGTCAAATTTGAAAACTTTTCTGCCTTAGAGACTTTGGAAGTTATTAAGGTGGGAGCAGGAAAATTATGCGTAAGCTTCTTACCGCTTCTAAGAAGAATTACGAATAACTAAGTTAATATGTTACAGTCATATGGAGCTACGCCGCAGACTGATATAAAACTACATTTTCCTTCAAATAACAAAGCTACTTTGATCTGTTCAAAATTAAATTAAATTTTCTAAATAGCATTTAGAAATTTAAATAACTGTGTTAAATAAAAACTGCAAAATAAAAAAAGTCCAGTAGTTTACATATGAAACAGTTGGGGCCTATTATTGGGAAAATTTGAGATATTTTAGATTTTAATGGGCCCCACCTGTAAAAGTCTGTGTAAACTACTGAAATTTCTTCTTTCTTTTCGGCTTTTATTAAACGCAGTCGGGTTTTTGATTTTTTTAATTATTTATTTAGGTGTTTTAGTGTCCCAACGCTAACAAAACCCTCTTAATATATTACACCAACTTATTATTCCTTATTAAGAGCCTAGTCGACAAACTTAAATTAATGAAATATAGAAATAATGGTCGTAAGCTCGTTTTTCAGCACATTGCTTCGATCTTTGCCAATATTTCATAAAATATTAATATTTAAGAAATTTTATTTTCCGTCATTTTTAGATGTTTAAAGTAATAAATATTAATTTAAAATTTGAAAAATTATGGTGTATCCTGAACACTCTAAAGAATCTATTATCGTTGGAAATTTATCTAAGGCTAATTTTTCAACAAGTAACACAATTGTTTACTAACAAAATTTTCTAAAATTTTGTTTTCATTGTAAAGTAAAAATAATGTTTAAATAATTGACGTCAAATTTTTTGGCTTCGCTGAGCCCTTCTTATTTATATAACTAACATGATCTCGTTAAAAGAATTTAAAAAGTTTCAATTCTTTGTTTATAATAATTTTTTTAAATGAATGATTTTAGGTTTTTATGCCTTTTTTGTTAACTCTAAAAAATTATTATAATATTATTGTATTATAATATATATATAAGAAGGGCTAGGTGCACGAAGCCAACAAGTTTACGAGCGAAATTTGTAACCACTCCGTGACAGTTGGATAAAAGCCTTCTTGTTTTACAATGAAACTGAACTATAAAAATAGAAAGATAAGTGTCAGATTTGACATACCATCAAATTGGTAAAAGAAAAAGAAGAAAACGAAGGAATTTTCCCAAATAAATTTTACTATTTACCATGTATTTACATTTGTATTTTGCATATATCAGTATGTCAAATACAATAATATGTTGCGTAATTTTTGATATAGAGGAAAAAAAGATTTTTCATATAATATGATGTTGAGGTTTTCACATATTGTTTTACAATGCATAAAAAAATATGTGTTCTATATGAAAAAATGTTTGAAACATTTTGTGTCCTGAATTATTTCTCTAAAGATAAAGGAATGGTCAAAATTCGAATATCAATTTTTTGAATATTCATTTTACACATTTTTTAATACTCAACCCAAAAAATTACTGTTTTGGGTCCGAAAATTCATAAAGCAATTTTATAAAATACCTTAAGAAAAATGAACATAGCAATTTAAAAAAATGCCTTTATTGGTTTAAGAAAATTGATGTAAATTTGCTTTTTTATTGACTGTCGGCAATACAGTTGCTAAAAATCAATACAATAGATAGATATCAAGTTTGGAAGATAAAAGGGCTCATGATTGTATAGTCTTACTTTCTTTTAAATTAATTGGAGCCGTAAAAATTAACAAGTTTTTTGATAAGTGAAATTGAAATTTTTAGTAATAGAAAACTTCCCCAAATAGATGTTAAACTAGAATCGAAACACAAAATTTCAACCTGTTGGTAAGTGTACGTAAATGAAAATTCTTATCAAAAGTAAATTCTTTTGTATAACAAGTGAAAACAAACAACTGACTGCGTTAATTGTTGAAATACCATATATAGACTGTGTTGATTACACTGTCACATTACACATACATACATGTCACACATACATGACTGATATTCCCATATAGTACATACTATATAATTTGCGCTCTCACGGGTAAACACTGATGTTTACGATAAAATGTTTCAAACAAAAATTGATTGTTTATTTATAAGGAACATTTAAATTTGTTATATTTAAACTTTTTTCCCATCTCAACGGTTAACAAAATGGGTCCTTCGGCCTCACATTTTATGTGAGTTATGTGAGTTCGACCTCACATTTTATGTCCTGAGCACGCTGTAAAAATTTCATCTTGATATCATTTTTCGTTTTTAAGTTATCTTGTTGACAGACATACGGACAGACAGCCGAAGATAGACTAATTAGGTGATTTTATGAACACCTATACCAAAATTTTGGTCGTAGCATCAATATATTTAAGCGTTAAAAACTTGGGACTAAACTTTATATACTATGATATATTTCATATATACATAGCATAAAAACTTTACTACAATTTTTTTCGCCAATAACCGTTATAACAAGTATAATGCCTACAAAAACATCCTATATAGAAGTGATTTATCAATAAATATAATTAAATAGTCCTTGAAGGATCAAGCCCAAGACTTGTTTTTCCTATCGTCTTAAAATTTTTCATTTCTCTTGATCAATACTTTTTCTAGATATTTTCAATAACATTTATTGAAGTTTTTTATTAAATTTTTCAATTTTTCAATAATCATTTATCAAGTTTAACTCTAATGTTAAAAAAGAATTTTGAACATATGTTTTCTTTCAATAATGTACATTTTACGAAGCAAAATTTTATGGAATAAATTTTCACTTCATTTAATTCATATTATAATGCTATTTTAAATTGAATCATATTATTCTTCGAGTATTGTGAAATCTGTAGGTAATAGAGTTAACAATTCGAGTGCCATATTCTATTCTACATGCTCTAACGATACACTGGTTGCATCAATTTCCTGAATTTTTTAAAACAGTTCGAATATAGTTATTTGACGGCTGCGGATATATATCTGAAATATATCAAGATATACTAAGTTAAGTCCCAAGTTCGTAACGCATAAAATTATTGATGTCACGAATAATATTTTGATATAGTTCATAAAATCCCCTAGTTAGTCCATTTCCGGCTGTCTGTCTGTCTGTCCATCTGTCAACATGATAACTCAAAAACGAAACAGGATATCAAGCATGTTGGTGGGATCCTGCGGACCCATCTTGTAAGCCGTAAACTCTCGTTAACCGTAAACCGAGATAGAATAAAAGTTATTAGAAACTATTTTTCTTCAACATCACTGCTTAACCGTGAGGGCGCAAATTATGTTAGAAACATTATGTGGTAGGATATGTACATGTGTTGTCTATATTTTAAATTTAAACGTTACATGTATTATGTATGGCTTTGTTCGCTATAGCATATAACATATCCACTGAGGAAGTGAGCAGAAATATTCTCTTATTACTTTGTGTGTAAGAGTGAATATCTTTTTTTTCATTTACATGACGTAAAAAAACAAACGATTGCGTAATCAACACTATTTATTCATGGTATTTCAACAATTAACTCAGTTAATTGGTTGTTTTCACTTTTTTGTACTCTAAAGAGCAATAATTATTCTTAAATTCATGGCTCATTTTAAGCATTTTTAAAACCATTTTCAAGTTTTGAAGGAGGAAACTATACAAAAACCCTAAAGTAATCATTGTGCGCGAAGTGAGCACTGTGGTCGAAAACCTAAGGTCTCTTTTAGGGTTCACAGAGGGTAAAATAAGACTAATTATACACAATTCATTTACTTAGCCTTATTTTACCCTCTGTGAACCCTAAAATAGACATACAAGGTGTATTGTATGTTGAAATCAAAAATTGTATGCCAAAGTGATAGAGCAAAGTTTCTTTATTGTATAGTTTCACTGGTATGTATTACCGTTTCTAGTCAGAGGTTACACAATAGTGAAGATATAAAGCTTCGAAATCATCTCACTTACGTTGTTCGAATTTTTTGAACGGTGTAATTAGCTACAAATACGGTATATACGTAGATACTTCAAAAATGATTAAAACTTTGTTTGTTTTCTATTGATATAGTTTTAATGTGGCAAAGATAAATATGCAAATGTAAAAATATCGAGAGATTTTTGGTCAATTATTTTAAATATTAAATTTAAAGCCTTAATCCAGATTCATTAAAAAACGTAGGATAAGGATGTCAATAAAAAAAATATTGTGCTAAGTGACGCACTAATGTCGGCCTTTTTTTATATACATTTATATACATCTATGTGAAAAATGAAATTACTTACTTAGATAAGAAAATTTATTATGATGAAATATGAGGGTGTTTTCTTTTTTATTTGATATAATTTATTTTTTTAGATAATTTAAATTTAATTTAAATTTAATAGTCCAGGAGCTGAATATATGAGGAGTACTACACTACAGAACTTTGAACGCTTTCAAACAAAAAATTTTAAGTCTTTTCTTCAATTTTACAGAAATGAGTTTGGAAAACAAAGTCGGAAAAGTAATCACTGGAAATGAGCTACTTCGAAAGTTTCGACTCGCTTCTTACTTCGAGTAACCAAATCGTTAAAGTCGCAATGATTACGAACATTTAAAAACAGTTTTTTCCAGTTACAGGAGTTCGAACTTTATTGAATTCTATTAAATTATTGAAGTGAAAAATAGCTCAAAAATTATGGAAACTTTATATAAAATTTTAACAGCAATTATACTTTCCTTTCTGGCTTTTACTTCGAAAGGGACTGTTATCATATTGCGCAATAATTGCGTGGTGTATTTGTGCAATAATTCGTTATGAAAATATGAAAAAAACAAAAACTTTTTGGAAACAGCTACTATTTTTTCGGCGCTATTGGGTTGCGAAAGGATTTTGAAGACTTGGCCATTTCTGGTGTTTTAGCAATTTTTGACAATCGAAATTGAATACATTGAGATCATCAGGGATTGTTAAAATACGATTTGTTCATGGTCAAAGGAGAACCAAGAAATTGGAAAATGAACCAATTGATAGGTTAATTGTAATCAAAACTGAAACTCATTTCAGTAGTCCACCCCAACAAAGTATTGTGTAAATAAGGCATCTAAATGTGTTAATGTATTGCTTTATATTACCTTTTATTCTTTTGTATTGTCCTTCACGCCCTTGTTCAACAAAGCTTATTGAAACGGAACTTTGGAAAGCAAAATTAAATAGGAATACAATATTTAATAATTTTTTATATAAGGTACAAATCAACATTAAAATTTTATTCACCAATGAATGAGTAATAATTCGAGAACCTTTCGTATTATTGTTAGATGATACAAAAAACATATATGCAATTTAACATGTTCGCTACTAAATACAAGGATTGTGGACAGGAACAAAAAATATAGGTACGTAAAATTTTTTATTATTTTAACAAAGAATTCAACTTTAATTTTTTACTTTACTGCCATGTCAAACAAAAATATGAAATATTCAAACAATTGCATGCTAATGGCTAACTATTTATCTGTAAAATAATAGATGATACATGATGCGATGTTTTTATACCATGTATATATATATGAAATATACATAGTATATTAAGTTTAGTCCTAAATTTGTAACGCTTAAAAATATTGATGCTATGAAAAAATGTTGGTATAAGTGTTCAGAGAATCATCTAATTAGTTCATTTCCGGTTGTCCGTCCGTCCAACCGTCCGTCTGTGAACACGATAACTCAAAAACGAAAAAAGAAATGATATGAAGCTGAAATTTCTTACAGCGCACTCAGGACGTAAAAAGTGAGATCGAGTTCGTAAATGAGCAACATATGTCAATTGGGTCTTGGGTCCGTAAGAACCATCTTGTTAACCGTTAGAGATAGAACAAAAGTTTAAATGTAAAAAATGTTCCTTATCACAAAATAAACAACTTTTGTTTGAAACATTTTTTTTTTTTTGAACATCACTGTTTACTCACGAGGGTACACATTATGAGTGACATGTATAGGTATATGTGTAATGTGATCGAGTAATCAACACGTCTATATATAGTATTTCAACAATTAACTCAGTCAATTGTTTGTTTTCACTTGTTTCCCTTATATTTGAATCAACTATTGTCCAAAAAAACGGCATTCAAACATATTAGCCAACAAGAAATATCTGATGTATATGACACATGACTTCCTTCCACGTTTATAGGTAAATCAGAAAGGGGTCAATAATAGTCAGACTGAATAGTTGTGTTGAAATATGAATATCAGAAACTATAGATATCGCTACAAATATTCATAATCTAGTTTTATTTTGTTTTTAAATGATAATTTGGCTTTCAAATTACCATTTAAAATTTTAAATCAAATAGCCGCCGCCCAATTCGCACACGATTCCAAACGATATGCCCAAAATTCCTTTAATTTATTTCAACAATTATTTTACATTATGATGCCAGCGATCAAATGCCTAGCCTATTGATCTCCATTATATCCAATAATGTCCCAGTTTCAGCTAGGAACCACCTAGGAAATCAGCCTCAAACTTATAAACATCTGTGCCCTATAATAATTTCATTTATCAGAAATTTATGGTAGAACTGTTTTATTTTCTTATTCATTTCAGTAGTCTTATTTTTATTGCCCGACTGTCAGGGAGTGGATGTTTTTTGCGTATGTTTGAATGTATATATATTTGTTTATAAATTGAATTTGGACATTTAATGTATCGTTATATTCGTTTTAAAACCCAAGTGCCTTAGATAGGTTTTTGAAAAAATAATGGCGGATTTTGGCCCGAAATAGAAGTATAATCAGAGAGTTTTTTTACTGTCGGAAACTAAAAATTTAAAATTAAAGAAACAATTAAAAAAATTAAAAACCCGAAGAAAGGATTCCTTATATTCGTCTTAAAAATACAAGTGCCTTGTTTTTTAAACGAATATAAGGAACCTTTAAATAAAATCGCTATTCAACTACTGGTCTCGTTTCTGTCTATTCAGATTTTAGTCAACGCAGTCGGGTTTTAGCTTTTATTATTTATTTTATTTTTTATCATGTGATTTTCAATTTTTATAATTAAGTATAAAATATTTCTATAAAATGTTCTTATAAAATCGAAACGATCGAAGAATGGTGACAAACAAAACATCTTGTCTTTTTCGCTTGTATTTTAACAAATATCGTCTAAAAGTATAAGGATCAATATTTGTCGAACAATCTGTATATACATATTTCGTGAATAACATTCCCATCTCGTATATGGAACAATACCACTGGAATCATGTAAATACGGTTGTTATGCTATGGCCTGGAGTTAGAGATATATCGCAGGAAACCTCTGTGTAGGTGGGATAGTCCAAATAACTCTGTACAACAATATAACAGAGCGTACTAAAATATCGATTAATTTCAGCATTCTACCAGCACCTACTCTCCAAAATGTTGTTGATGCTGTATAATATATACTACTCTAACAAACATAGAAATCGCGTCACTCACTCAGAATATTCGGGATAATTAAAATTATTAAAATACACATTATTTTGTTTTTGAAAATAATTTTCAGGAAGACGAACTTTTGATGATTTTTATCGATATGGGTTCCAATGATTACAAAAAAATTCGACAAAAAGAAGCATAAAATTTGCGAACGGTGTCGAATAGATAGCTCTAGGGTTTTTGTTTTATTATCTCACTCACATTAGCAATATTCTTAGCTGTCTCTATTACAAATGTTTCAATTCTTGGTAGAATGCTGCAAAATGATCGCTAGGACGAATAAATTGGACGCTAGGACGATTAAATTGGCAATAATCTTCCCGTGAATGTCTGAAACGAGCGACAGTATTTACAGATTTTAATCTAAAGAGTTGAAAAGTTTCTTTAAGAAGAATGCACTTGGTAACCCGATATCCTTGTCTGTAAGTGTCTATATGAAGAGGCTTTGTTCATTAAAGCACTCGTTGTCGAGTAACGTTAGGCATTAGATGGAATAAATGTTTGATATTTATTTTAAACCAGGTGTAAGAAAACTAGTTATTGGCTAAGTTATAAATTTTTACCTCTTAATTAGTAGAAATTTACCCTTACACTAGAATAATTTTGCCATTATCAAAATATGTGTAGTATCATAAAAAATTCATTCTTAAGAATTAGCATAATAATTGTTTCTATAATTCTACATCAAATAACTACTCAGTCCTATTTATAGGCAAATTTAAATACTAGATCACGTTGGTAGCCCTGATATTCGTCAGCATAAGTTATCATAGATAAATATATGGGCCCTGGACAGTTTTTGACTACACGTAAGAAATGCATGGAGTTTATTACAATGCTGGTATGTTATAGGGACAGATATATTATAGAATATTATAGTATTTATAATACTGTATTGAAAATAACGCCATAGCTATGGATCTTACGGCAATATACCATACCAGCATTGTAATAAAAGACATGCATTTCTTACCATGTACACGGAGTTTTTGTTATCCTAATAGGTAGACCATTAATTGAAAACAAAAGAATTATTTTCTTTCGCACTGAGACAGGTTTACGGTTGTGTGAAAGCATAAATATTAAGTTTGCTTTAATTTTTGAATGATATCCAATCCAATGTCAGAAAATATAATTGCTTGTACATTCGCCAAAATAAATCGAACTGGATACGTCAATTTACATACAGCGGCTTTTGATGACAGCTTGAAAGCTTGAATCAAAAAAATTCGGATCATCGACTTTTCATGAAGTTGGGTCGATGGTTTCAAGGGCATTGTATTTAATAAAGGGCACATGATATTTTTCTTAATTGATACAAAGTTTTTTAATTGGTTTAACGATTGTGCACTTTTTTACAAATAAAATACACTTCTGCACATTTACATAGGCAAAGCGCCGTTTTCGTGATATTTTAATACACTCTCTCTTATAGAGTAGTGGTACCAAACGAACCACGAGAACACATTTTTGTTTCCGGTTCTAATGACTTCTGCGTCTGCTCTAACAGAAAACCTTTACACATTTGATTCTCTAATTTTAATTGCTTTACGTTTGGTATATTTTTCTCATTTTTATATATTTTATTTTATTTCAGTTTTTTGTAGTGACATGTTTCTGTAGTAATTTCTTTTTTTGCTGTAGAATAAAATGCAAATTTTACCTTTACACATATGTATTTTACAGTACACACAACAGGTTCATATTTTATTTAAATGTAATTTAAAAAATTGACGATAATAAATATAAAAAAATAAAACACTCTCTAGTCGTGATATTTTATGCATTTGAATTCTAGAAGAGTTCTTTGAACTCTTCAAATTGAATTCAAAGGTGTGTTATGCTGCTTTTCTTTTTCAAACGATATTAATTTCGTTAAAAGCAGAAAAAAGTTTTAAGCTGAGAAATATATTTAGCTGAGCAATTCTCAATAATATTACAAGTAAAATTTACACAATTAAAAAAAGACCCGAGAAATTTTTCGCATACGGAACCCTAAGCTCGCACTTGAAACGCATCTTAGAGCACTCTCCAAACTTCTCTAGCCTTCTCTAAAATCGTACTTATAATATACCTAAGAACACTTTCCATTAAATTACCTTTCAAACGAAACAATAAGAGTAGAAATCGAATCATCCGTTTAGGCGCTACGATGCCATAGGCAGACACACAGACATAACGGTCACACTTATAACACCTCTTTTTCACAAGAGGGCGGAGGATGCTTTTAGAAATATGGCGTTAATCTCATTGGAAAGAGAAGCAAAAAGTACTATGTTCTTTTGTGAATAAAATCGCGTAAGTGCTTCCCACCATTTTCCATTCATTAAAGCACAATTTCTATCCAATCTCTCACGCTTAGTGAACATAAATAACGACTCAATCACAGCGTATGTTAGTTATGGCGTTAGGTTCTGAATGTAGTACAAAATTCTCTAGGAAAACGCAAGTTTACGAGACCTGTATCGAGGAGATCGCAGAACTACGATGTGTCGTGATAATACATTTCTTCTATCCCTGATTTAGAAAAAAAGTTGGATGGGCAGAATATAAGGCAAAAGGGCGTTCCTATCTACAACAATGCATAAATGTGTGGTATCTTTGATTTCCTACAATAAACAAAATTTTAAGAATTACTCTTTGGTATGAGAAGAACTCGCTCATTCTTGGTCATTCTATGGCGACCCAGTGTGAGAGCTACAAAAAAATACTATAAATTTTATTTTTCCAAAGTTTTACCAGTTCATAAATGCGTTCATATGCTAAATTTGCTGCACTGATAAAAGACTGCGTGTATACTACACATTTTTATTTGTACATTGATTGAATAGAGAATGCCCTTAAGAATCAGCGTTATTATATCCTTCTGGCTGGATGAAATTCATATACAGAAAATTAATCAAAATAAATAGATAATATTATTATTATGTGTAATTTAATAATGAAATTTATTATGATATAATTATTAATTACATGTAGAAAATTAACCTTCTGAATATTACACACAATTAGGTTGATATCATATTAACAAGTCGGAGTTAGAAGTTATCAATTACGTTACGTAAATAAACTAATGTAAACTAATTTCAATGTAAGTTTTAATTAAAGCATTACAAGATAGCAGCACATATCTAGAAACAGAATATACAACGAAGTTCATAATGAAGCCTTATAATACGTAGGCTTTTAGAATGAAATATTTAGATAATTTAATAATTATTTAATTTGGAAAGTATATTTTTATACTCTGTATATATGAAATATATAACAAGGTGTATTAATTTTTATACCCTGTATATATGAAGTATATATCAAGGTATACTAATTTTAGTCCCCAGTTTGTAACGCTTAAAAATATTGAAACTACGAACAAAATTTTTGTATAGGTATTCTTAAAAATCTCTAATTATTTCATTTACATTTGTCAGTCTGGATGTCCGCCCGACAGTGTAAAATTCTTCAAAGACAAGCAAAAGAAATTTATTCAAAGTGTTCGAAGGTATTAATTTACGACTTTCTCTGTTCGCTAAGCAATTCATTAAAACTTCCTAGTCGACGTCATTTTGTACGGAAGTTATTTTCAAAACAAAATTTGTTAATTTGTAATAATTTCCCAAAGGTTTGCATTCATATTTGACCATAAATGAATATTAGTAATTAAAATTTATTGTAAAATTAACTAAAAGCAATATTTACATTTTATTTAGGATTTCCAATTCAAATAATATAATGAAATGCATACAAAAATATAGAATACAATGTTAATTACTATAAATCATAAATTATATTGTTATAAAGCCATTTATTATTTATAGGATGACGTAACAGACAGTACAGAATGTACAAAAATAGTCATCTAATTTGCACAAAATAGACAGGGAACAGATTTAAAATCCAATAGGCTGGCAAAGTTTTTGTTATACCATGTATATATGACATATACATAGTATATTAAGTTTAGTCCCAAGTTTTTATACCATGTGTAAATGAAATATACAGGGCGTTCTGTTATGAACCGCAGATCGTGAGCCTACAGAATAAGTTCATAAGTTTTAATTTGGGCGCTACAGGTATGAAAAAAATTGATAAATTTGTTCATTCATTGACTATCATTCGATAACCAGCAGCCAATGATAATCAGTAGATATTAGTAAATTTCATTTATTAATATTCAACTAAAGAGGACCCATCTTGTAAACCGTTAAACATAGAACAACAGTTTAAACGTAAAAAATGTTCCTTTGTAAAAAAATAAACAACTTATGTTTGAAACATTTTTTCGTAAACATCACGGTTTACCCGTGGGGGAGTACATTATGCGCAAATTGTATAGTATTATATGGGTATATCAGTTATACATATATGTGTTACATGTATGTATGTGTAATGTGACAGAGTAATCAACACTGTCCATACATGGTATTTCAACAGTGAACTCAGTCAATTGTTTTCACTTGTTGAAAGTATAAATTTTATTTCACCTGAAAACCAAAACATTAAATGTTTTTCCTATATCTAGTTTCTAAAAGGTTTGTTTTTAAAAAAACTTTTAATTTCGGGTGAAAGTATTGGTATAAACTGATTTGAACGAGGCAAAAACAAGACTCAATTTTAATGCCAGTTCAATGGGTCAAACGTTTGACAGTGGGTCAAAATTATCTTGTGGGTAAATTAAATTTAAACCAAACAAAATGTTCATTAAAATTTTCATTACTTTCCATGAAGAAAAACGTAAGAGTTCGATAAAAACTTATTTTTTTAATTTTTAAGTATAGGAGGAATAGGCAATGAAACGGACGCGTTAAGAAATAGACAGGTGTTGGCAACATTGATGACAGTAGATAAACTCACAATAATGACAGATCCCAGCAGCCATTTTTTTGTTAACTATTTCGCATTTTTGTTGAAGCGCATGTTCTGGACAAAAAAAGTATTTTTGAAAACTAATTTAAAATTTATTAATAACAATAGCGATGGTTGTATTTGATGTGACGTATTTCCAAGAAGATGCAGAATGGTGAATTATAATCTTATCAATACTTAATTATTTAGAATATGGTTAAAATGTTTTTAGGTAAGGTTCGCCATGAATCGTACAGGTAATACGTCAGTGCCTGTACGATTCAATACTCCTACATACTGTAGTTTCTTCTTTACTGATTTTATTTATTCATCGCCATCAGACACCGCCAAAAAAGATAATTCGCTGCAATTCCAGAAAAAGCTGCAAGAGAGGCTGCAGTGGAAGAAGTTTTAAAAAAAGGACAGCCAATTCGTTCAGTTGCATCAGCAAAAAAAATATCAAAATCATATTTGAAGAAAGCTAAAGAGGCTTCAACAACCTCCACTCATGAGCCCAATATTGGAAATAGAAGAATTTTTACCCGGGAACAAGAGGAACAATTAGCAGATTCTTTGAAAAGATCTTCGAAGATATGCTATGGCAGATGTGCTTTTACTTACTCTTTTAGACGAATTTGAGTTTGATAACAGAAAGAAACCACCATGAAGGGACATTTGTGCCAACATTCTTTCGAAAGTTTGGTACATTCAGTATAAATATCCAACAAAGACAACCACCCACATCACATTTATGTATTTGCATTTTAACTCGTAAATCATGGAATAGTTCGTTCATTATATTTATACTCAAATAATATAATGAATATATTATTTAGATGCTCGTTGCATTTTATAAGAGTAAAATGTCGATGTTATATTCAAACAGTATGACACATATATGAAATTCATATTCGAATATATTCATTATGTGTAGGATTTTACGCTTACAAGCGAAAAAAAGATTTTCAATGGCGAATGATATAAGCATTTAAAAATACTTACTCAACATATATTAGACAGAGAGATCGAACATAGTATTTGACGTCATATACAATGTTTGCCATAAGAAGTCCATTCTAAATTCTGTTTTGCTAGAAAGAGATACAAACAAATCTTTGATGGCTTTCATTTTGGTTTTCTTCTAGTTATTGGAAAATAATTTAACTCTGCTATACATTTTTTCGGCGGCTTATCTAATCGTCTTTCAGGAACTATAAAATTTTTGGATCGTAAAATACAAATTTTAAAATCAAAAAAAGTTCTAGTGAGTATCCATTACTAAATTCAAGTCAACGACTCTTATTGTTTCGAAAATACTCGTAATCGAGTTGTGGCAAAAATTCTTCCTTTAATGATTGGCGGGTATCCTTTTTAATCTTTATAGGAATAATAATCAATAATAAACAACCCAGAAATTTCAGTTACAAATATCAGAGAAGTATGCTGCGTTTTATCTGTCGATAGGAGGACAAGATGATTTTATATTTTTTGTCTGCGCTATCACAAATTTTCCACGCCCTATGTAAAAGAAAGCTCCATATATGAAAAAATAAGTTTGTTATACTGTTGTTTAACAGTTGCTTTGTAGTCAAGTAATGAGTTATTTTAGCTTTAGTCACGCAAATAAAAAATATATAATATAATGTGGGCTTGTTATGCTTAGAAATTTGATAACATAGATATCTCTCTTCAATCATCAATGCTCTAACTATAGCCGCCTCCGTTCATCAAATGATGGATGTTCGATGAACTTATAATTAAATTAAAAATTTTTATGGTATTATTATAAACTAAAAGATTATCTAAATATTTTAGATAGTTTTTTATCACACTCTCTAGATTTTTTGATATAGAATTATCCAATTGAAAAGGATAACCTATATGATTCATCATTTTTTCAGCCAACTTTGAACGATAAAATAATAATAAAAAGTTAGATGACCTAGGAATTTTTTGTGATTTTTGGAAACTTTGTTAATAAAAAAATGTATTTACAAAGTTTTATGGAAATCCCTAGTATTATCCCACCCTTGCAAATCTCCTTTAGAATTCACATTTGTTAAAATTATAATATTTTTTAAGTAATCAAATTATTATAATCTGTCGGCTTTGTATAATTTACTCCCTAAATTCTAAACCAAAACTAATTGGAAATGTCAAATGTTTTCAACTGTACCTTTATTTCAATTCGAATTCAATACGTACATAAACGACAGTTGTTTATTTAATGCGATTGGGTTATTAAGTAAATATTGTTTTGTAATTTATTACTTTCAAATTACAAATATATCTGCAAGCTTAAAACAGAATACTTACTAATATAAAGGATATCATTAGCAAATACAAAAATCTCTAAAAATAATATTTTTGTTTTCGGCGACAGTAAAGTAAATCCTAGTAAAAAATTTCGGTTTGATTTCTATTGAAAATAATGAGTATATGAATCTGATTTAATAGAAATTTATATTTCGTATTTTTTCGATTGACATCTAAAAATAAACTTAAAATAAAAATTCTTTGAGTTTAATATATGCTGAATCAAATTTTGATCAGGCTTTAGAATGCATCAAATCGTCAAATAACAGCTTTGAATGCTTTGAACAATATGATAACCGCTGTTTGTTTAGAAGAAAATGATATAAATCACACAGTAGTCGATTTGATGACTACAGAGTGTTCAGCAACAAGTTTGTCATATGTATCTATACGTTTATGTGTCTGTACCCTCTCTAGCGGCAATTTATGTCCCATTTGAATAAAATTTGGTATCGAGAAGGGTATTGGTATTTGAAAGGTCCAGTTTATTAATAAGAAACGATAGGTAAGCAAGGAGTAGGAAGGTGCGCAAAGTACAATATTTTGAATTAAAAAAAATTAAGGAAAATGTGTTATTTTTTCAATCTCTAAAAGAATTCGCTTAGCTAACGCATCTCCTACGCTTAATATATATATATATATATATTAAAAATTATAGCTCATGTATTAGTAGACTGATATATGATCTATATTATTGTACAGTTTGATTCAAATTCATTTGCTTGGTTTTTCGTGAAAACGTGACAAACACACAAACATCCTTACTTTCACATTTATAATATACCTATAGAGATAGGGATTATTAAATCAATACTTCAAAGAACTAAATCTGAATTTTTTAGTCATTTATGGCACTTTTCATTTTGCTATTTGGGTGAAAATATAAACACGATCTATTCAATCATTAGAATGAAGAGACTCAAAAACACAAATTTAAACGCTATTCTACATTAAATTCATAACATTTACAGACTTATGGCCGGAGATAGATAGATTTCAGAATATCAAGGAAAAAAGGAAAATTGATTTTAAGTGTTGTTGTCCAGAGTGATTGCTTAGAGTTGTTTCCCAACATCTTTTTCCACTATAAAATTTGCATAGGGGCTCTTTCAAGAGGCTTCAAAATTTTTATCACATAGTAAACTAATAATTTTTGACTATTCATTGAGGGTGATATTAAAATAAATTTAGTTGTGGAGCCAATGCAAAAATTATTTCGTCTGACAATCGAACATTTTTTATTAGTCCTATTTATTTATATTTATTTATTTATATTTATTTATCTATATTTATTTATTTATATTTATTTATTTATATTTATTTATTTATCTATGTTTATTTATTTATTATTTACGTACTATAATGACAATCTTATCTATGGTTTTTTATGGTTTCCCATAGATGTGTTAATGATGTTCTCAATTTCAGGTTAATCAATAAAATGAATACAGAAATGAATAAAAAAACTGATAATAAAAGTATCATGTATTATAAGGGATTTATACTGGGTGTTCTATTATTGATAGCAGAAAATTATATCAATAAATAAAGCTTATCAAGACAAATGGAAAAGCTCTTTACCAAATTTTAATTGATTGTAAATTGATTTAATTGGGAAGCGAATACTGAAAAAAAGATTTTGTTGTCTGTAGATATTTATAAAGAAAACAAAAAAATAATACATATTTATCAAATTATTTCACCAATACAGGGACACTTAGATGTAGGAGGTATTAAATTATATATTACTATAGATACGAAAGAGATTAAATTCTGTAATACATAACACATAATGTCTTAGGATAACACAATCAAGGCTGCTCTATCAAACTTGTTGTGCTTTGCTATGACATTATTTGTTATGGATTACACAATTTAAACCCTTCCTTCCCCCGTACCTATAATAATATATAATTTGATACCTCTCATATCTAAGTGTCTCTGTATTGATGAAATAATTCGATAAATACGTTTTTTTTTTTTTATGAATAACGGCAACAAAATATTTTTTTTTTAATTTTACCTACCTAATTATATCAATTTAAAATCAATTATTGTTTTTTGATAGTCTCCTCTATATTCTAAAGTGACACCTACTAATTAAATGAATTCGATAGGTCTGTGAATTCATAAATCTTTCAATTTTTCCCATAGCCACATCCCCCGAATCAGGACTCGAAATTTGGTAAAGAGCTTTTCTATTTGTCTTGATAAACTTAATTTACTGGTATAATTTTCTACTATCAATAACAGAACACTCTGTATATATATAAACTTAGAGACTTATATACTTATAAATTAATGTGAAATACTACACCTGAATCTAGACCTATGGTTAACCAATCTATACATGTTAATTCAACGTGTTTTTATACTTTTCTAATCTAAAAAACTTAAAAGCAATTTTATTACCATACTGAAGCTGTTAAGTTTATTAAATTATTATTGCAATGATTGTAAAAATTTACAGTAGCATTAGCGTTATTTTTATGAACACAGACACGGTCTTAAAAATTTTTTTGCTTTCTAAAAAAACCGCATTTATTAAGTTAATGGTTTCTTTTTTTTATGTGAAAACAGTTTTATCTAAAAAGACATTAGATTTTTATTACTAATCAATAAAACCAATAAATTTCAAACTTAATTTACTTCTATTTTGATATAATAAATAATATTACAGTACCATCATATAAATTATATGAACGGTTTTCTTCTGAGTTTTATCTATACCAAACTAGAAAGAGACACAAATAAAATTTTTCAGTATCTAATAAAATCAGTGAATTTATATATAAAGATTGTTATTAAAATCATTATTACAGAGATTCAAAGTGGAATATTTCAACGTAAAATGGCGTTCTTTTCTTCTTTTGATTGAATTTTAAAATTACGCTCTATAAGCCTGTATATTCGAAATCATAATTCAGAAAGGATTGTAACCTGCTCCATTACTTTTCCCTGGTTGAAATAAGTTAAGTGATGTATCCGTTAACATATTCCATTCTTAATGGATGTTTATTGAAAAATGCGAAACTAATTAAAACATTTTTCTTTTCAATTTTAATCAAAATCGTTTAAGAAGCCATTTTTGCACTTTTATTTGATCATAATATGGCATCATATGTTCATTGGTTTTCTTATTGGAACCTCGTGATGTTGGTATTTTGACTCCGTTATTAAGAGCCGAGAATAGCTAGTGACATCGTTTTTAACTTCCAATTTTATCAAAATTTAGTTTTTCCGCTCTTACGGACCTACATAAACTTACCAATAGGTTAATTAGCATACAAAAGGTGTTTGTATATTTTTTAAGCGTTTATCTTCTGGGTAAACTTCTTTGTAAGTAAGAAAAAACATTATACAGTCAGAATTTTAGTGGCCGTTTTTATGATGAACGCACTATATACCTTGAATGTGGTTATTTCACGTAAGCAGAAGGTCAATTAAAACAAATCCTTGTCATTGATTTTCCTTAAAAGCTTTGAACTATAAAATTATGACCTCAAAAAAAGTGGTTATTAAGTTGAAATATGCAAAAATTATTTAAATTTCATTATCTCGACAAAACAAACTACTATTAAATTTAAGACAATCTGTGAACTGGGCATTATTTGTATTACCTCGAAATTGGCACAGGTCTTAAAATATTTATTGTTTTTTATAAATACTTTTATTGCTGATTGACATAGTGCTCCAAAAGTTACTTGAGTAGGAAAAAGATTCTCACTTTTCCTGAGTGCGAACTTCAGAATTAGAAAA
Organism: Chrysoperla carnea; assembly: GCF_905475395.1. Taxonomy (NCBI): domain Eukaryota; kingdom Metazoa; phylum Arthropoda; class Insecta; order Neuroptera; family Chrysopidae; genus Chrysoperla; species Chrysoperla carnea. The sequence continues at coordinate 51,272,495 of NC_058341.1, forward strand.
AATTTGCTAGGTTCCTAGGTGGATAAAGATCACTGGATCGATAATGAAGAGTCATCCAAAAATATTGGTATACGATCTGCGAATGTCCACGTAAGTTCATTATTTTAATTAACACTGAAATGCATTTTGGCCCCATCCGATTCAGAATCGAGAAAATAAGACAACCAAATGGACTAAATTATTTTCTTAAAATTTTTATTTAAACTTCGTTTTATATTGTCGGGGATCGAAATAATATTTTTTCATCTGCCATTTCACACTTTTTGTGGTCGAATTCCAATTCAGCGACTCCAAAAACTTCGGGAATGGTATTTTTATCTTCATTTATTATTAATAATTTGTTTCGGGAACTCGGGAGCATAAAAGCCGAATTCCCGAAATGTGGGGAAGGGTCACAAACAAATTTAAGAGTCTTTTCCAAATGCAAGTACGGACAAAATCCGCCGTTTAAGATCAAAATCAGTTCATTATCAAAAAAGTAAGTTTTTTTCTCTTTAATTCAGATTACTAGGCCAGATATTTGTTAATATTTAGTTTACGCTGTATGTATCATATTAAAAATCATCAAATATAATCGAGAGACCGTGATATAAATAAATTAAATTATTAAAAGTAATCAAAAACAAAAAATCAAATCAAAAAAGTTAGTTTTAAATACCTTCATTTCCTTCAATAATATTTCTTTGAAAATAATAAATAGCATACTTTGTAACACCGAGCAAATATCAATGCTGCTAATGTAAACATCCTCTTGTTTCTTCGGTGTTTCTGATAGAAGATTATTTGAATTAGCTAGCTTTCAGAAAACTTAATGCTCAGTTCAACTCCCAAATATGATTGTTATAAACAATTATAATCAATAATATAAATTCTAATTACCACCCAATCGTCATTATGAATATATTAAATTTAATTTAATTATATTCGTATACGATTAGTAATAGCTACACAAAGTTTAATTAAAACATTGTCCAATCATACTCGTATACAACAATATATATTTACTGGTGTAGGTAATTATATATAAACACTGATTTCATTTTAGTAAAATAATAAATTGAAAATTATTACAGTCGATAACAAAATATTAATAATCATATAATTAATTACATACCTACCACCTACACGACATATAAATTTTGTCTGTTTTAAAGGGGTTAATTTATGTGCCCTAGGGCATTACGAATATATAAAATTGTGACCTGAATGATAAAAACGACATGAATTTGTTTGATTAAATTTCATGCGGGCTATATTCTTTTAAATATTATTTCATTTATACCTCTTTAATTTTATGTAGATATTTTTTGCCAATAATGTTAACTGATTTTTTTACAAAATAAGAGATTTTTATATCGAATTAGCCATATTACCCATAAAAAGGGAAAACAAATAATTGACTGAGTTAATTGTTGAAATACCATGTATAGACACTGTTGATTACTCTGTCACATTACACATACATACATGTCATACATATACAACTGATATATCCATATAATCCATACTATACAATATGCGCAAAATTTGCGGGCTCACGGTTAAAAAGTGTTGTTTACGAAAAAATGTTTTAAACAAAAGTTGTTTATTTTTTTATAGGGAACATTTTTTACATTTAAACTTTTGTTCTATCTATAACGGGTTACAAGATGGGTCATACGGACCTAAGAACCCTTTGACTTATGAAGCTCATTTACGAACTCGACCTCACTTTTTACGTCCTCTTCACATTTCAGCTTGATATCTCTTTTCATTTTTGAGTTATCGTGATGACAGACATTGGACAGAAGAAAGACAGATGACAGACAGACGACAGACAGACGACAGACAGTCAGACATACAACCGGAAATTGACTAATTAGGTGATTTTATGAACACTTTTACCAAAATTTTGTTAATAGCATCAATATTTTAAAGCGTTACAAACTTGGGACTAAACTTAGTATATCTTGGTATATTTCATATACATTGGTATAAAAATGTAAAACTAAACTTGATACCGTGACAAAATTTGAAAGTGAAATGAAAATTGATTAAAAACCAAGAAGTTATACCTAAGCAATTAAAGGATGCATTCAAAGGTTGTTCATCGCTCCTTTTAGCAAAACAAAGCTTTATATGCAATCTCTATTCCCACATATGACCTCTCTCTTTGTTAGGAATTTTAAACGTTCACATCTTGCACACTAGTATATATTTTTAAAAACTAACTTCACTTTTCTATTCGTGAAGTCTGAATTCTTCATCTGAAGTGATACTTAACCCCGAAGAAATACATTACACCAAGTATAAGCAAAAAGTGAGCGATTTATTTCATTTTTCTTAAGGATGTATGAGCATGGTAGTGGGAGCACAAATTAAAAAATAGATATTTTCAATTTTGATGATAAATTTATATTATTACTTGACGATATAAGAGGAAAAGTAAGAATAAAATTTTTCGATATCTGGCTTAATTTTCAAAATATCGAAAATTGAAAATTTTGTTTAATTATTTAGCTTTCGATATTTCGAAAACCAAGACACATATCGAAAAATTTTATTCTTATTTTTCGTCTACATTCATGAAGTTATAACAAAATTCATCATCAAAGTTGAAAATAAGATAAAAATAATTTCAACCCTTAATCTACCCTGCTCTTACATCCCTTATATGGACGGTGACACTTAGTTTTTTTTCTTTTCTAATTCATTGCTAATATGTTTACTTTCTATTAAAAAGTTTTTTTTTTAATTTGTTTTCATTCATTCCAAATGAAAATTATCAAAAACTTCCAAAATATGTCGTTTTTTGAGATTCCTCCATAAGAGCCAATGTATTTTATATCGATTTTTAATGACTTTTTTCTTAAAAATTTGCACGGATACCTAAGCTGAAATTTTAACCACATATTCTTTGAGTAAAAGACTACCTTCAAACAAATTTTGAGCCTTTAAATCAAACATTGTTGTCATGCTCATACATCCTTAATCTGTTCCTTCGTCGATTGTATTAATAATATTATTGTAGAAGTACTATAAAGTTTAAAAAAGAAATTCGATCGATTGGGAAGCGTGATATTTATAAAGTACACATAATTAACATGCATGATAAAGTATAAATAAGAAAACACAGCTTTGTTCTCCAGCCATTTAATGGGCTGATTATATGAAAAAATATACTTAACCCTTCATAAATGTACAAGTGATATTGTAAAAATAAGTTTATGACCTTATACAGCTATTTGCAGTATAAAATAATATATAATTAATTACAGTTGGTCCGTCACTGTAATTGTTAATGAAGAAATTATATAAGATAATGAAGAACAAGTAAAATTTACAAAATTTAAGAATCCCCCGACAAATTTTTCGGCCACGGAACTCTAAACTCGAATTTGAAACATATCTAAGAACATTCTCCATTAAATTGCCTTTTTCCTTAAAGCCTTTTCCTAACTGAGCCAATCTGGAATATCATCTAAACCAATTTTTCGGGTACAAAACCCTAAATTCGCACTTGAAACATAACTAAGAACACTCTCCATTAAAATACCTTTGAAACAAAACTAAAAAATTAAAATCGTTTTATCCGTTCAGGCGCTACAATGCCACAGACAGACAGATTGGCAGACACATAGACAGACACAGCACATAGCGGTCTAACTTATTACACCCCTTTTTTTTAGTTCGATGGTTAAAAAATATAAGTAAACAAATGCAATCTTCCTCTAAAAATTATTAGGATTGCTTTATCGAAATTCCAAAGAATCGTCAATAATAAACTAAGCAAAACGTACCATCTCTAAATCTTTCAAATGTCACATGCGTAAGAAAGCGAAAACATTATTGGTGTCTTTTTTACAAATTTAAGCCAAGTGGATATTTAAAATTTGTTTTCTTATAATTCATAATATGTATCTTTCAGGTTGCCCCTTTCTGGTCTAATGGCTGTTGCCGCTTCGATGTTTATGAGATAATTGTGAAATAATTCGAGAGTGTGGTACTGATTTCTTCACGTGGGCTCATTTTGGGCTCGTTAAAATCCCGTAGAATCGTGTATAAAAATCATGTAACAAGAACTAACGAAAAGCAGTAAATTTTATGAAATTTCGTATATTTTAATTATAGAAGTATTGGTATTTTAATGAGGGTATACCAAAAAAATTACAATTAAAACGGAAAATTCTTGGAAATTAAGCTTTGGTAAAAACCATCTATCATAATCCTTGAAAAACTTTACAGAATTCAAGCATGGGTAAATATGAATTGATAATTAATAATTGAAAAATATTTTAAATTAACATAACATAAAAATATTTATTAATAAAGAAAATTTTATACAATATTTATGTTAGAATAACATTGAATTAAGTATTATACTAAACTTTTTTTTAAGGATTACCTACTCATCTTAAACCTCAGAAACAACACTCTAATAAAATATATGGCTTTGCATAATCATATAACAAGCAGAAATAATCCAAGCTACCATGGCAGCTACAAATATTTAAAGCGAAACCGTCAACCAGAGGGGGAAAAAGGTAAGAAAAATTTTTCATCCAATGTATTTTTAACAATGTAGTACTTTTAAATACTGGCAATATACGCACTTAGAACAAATTGTCATAAAAAAAAAGAACAACAAAAATCTACTAGTCAGTATGTTTTAACCTCTTTCGAGCAGTCTGACTTTGTTATATCTATATATTTAATGCGGTATTTGCTACTGATATGAGAGCTTGGGCTGAAAATCAGAGCTCAATTGAAACTACTATACACAAAACAAATAATAACTTTCTTTACACGATGAGTGTAAAATTGAAATGAAAAAGTTTTGTATACAAACGGATATAAATTATGGACATGTATTAAAACTTTTTAATGACTTGTTTGAGTGTCTCGAAATTATTTTAAAATCCCCATGATTTTAAAATTTAAAGGCTTTAACAATATTAGTGTAACCGAAGTGTAAAAATTATAGCATCTTTGAATTAAAAGCCAGTTGGATACAGTTACTATTGACCCGATGGTCAATAATAGGAGTTTCATAAGTTGTTAAAACTTTTTTGAAAACTTTTTAAGCAATTTGATCCTGACTTTGATTATAAAAAAATTATAAACTTCATAGAAACTAGCTTCAATAGTTAACTTTCCTCTATAATTTTGTATGCTTGTTTTCAATTTTCGCGTAGTTGGTTTCAAATTTTTAAGCTTTTGTTTTAATTGTTCTCTTTTACATTTTATTATATAATTCAATAAGTTCACTAAAACAGAATATTTAATTTGTACTTATAGACAAGTTGGTAGCCCGAAAAATGAGCCGTAACTCTGATCTAGGCGCCTCTCGTATCACTTGCAGGATTGCCTCTAAAAAAGCAATTCTAGCCTACTCCGATGACGTTCATTCACGTTTGCTTCGAAATGTAAGGATTTAAATAGTTTTTTCTTAAACCTGATAGTGTTAAAGCCTGATCGCGTGGGTTAGTTATTATACCATGTATTGGAAATATACCAAAGTATACTAAGTTTAGTGTCAAGTTTCTACCGCTTAAAAAAATTGATACTATGAACAAAATTTTGGTATAGGTGTTCATAAAATCACCTAATTAATCAATCCGGTTGTCTGTCGTCTGCCTCTCCGTCTGTCATCACGATTACTAAAAAACGAAAAGAGGTATCTAGCTGTTTTTAAATCGAGCTTAGAACGTAAAAATTGAGGTCAAGTTCGTAAATGTTCTTGTAAACTGTTAGAGATAGAACAAAAATTTGTGTAAAAAATGTTTCTTATATAAAATAAACAACTTTTGTTTCAAACATTTTCTCGTAAACATCATTGTTTACTCGTGAGATGGCAAATTGTATACTATGTATTATATGGGAATATCAGTTATATATGTGTGACATGTATGTATGTGCAATGTGACAGAGTAATTAACACTGTCTATACATGGTATTTCAACAATTAACTCAGTCAATTGTTTGTTTTCACTTGTTTATCTTAAATTTAATTCTAATCCTAAAAAAGGCCTAAAATTGAATATACAAAGGCTTTTGTCTAATGGCCTGTCACGCCCTAGCATACCTGAGTTAAAATCGTAGCTTGTATCTGTTTTGTATCTTTTATTTTAAGTTAAAACGGCATCAAGATCCAGCTTGAATAACAAAACAAAAAATAATTGGACAATACAAGTTTTAGGAAGAATTCTACAAATAGATATAGCTCCCAGATTAGAGCCCGATCCATTTTTTAAGGTAGAGACTGGTCTACTTAGCTATATTCTGTACAGAAATACTTTTAAGATTAATTGAATGGAAAAGTTTTTAAGTGCGTATATATAAATGCAAACATAAATTATTTAGCAAAGCATAAATATTATAGTAGAGAAAACATATAAACACTTAGAAAATTACACGTGTAAGTTTCCAAGAAATATTTATAATAAAATTGGGTAAGTAAAATATATGGCGCATACATTAAATAATTATTTTACTACGTAGCTGTAGGTAGGTGTAGAAATACAGGTTTAATTAAAGTAATATATGCATAATTAACTTAATTCACAAATGTAAATTTAATGTTTTTAAAATAGAGTTTAAAATGTTTCTTACTGAAACTTATATCAACTTGGCATTCCATATTAGGCTGCAAGTCCACGCCTAACTAATTATTTTACAGTTTCAACTTTTTACAAATTTTCTTAATCTCCTGTTTTAAGATAATATATAAATACCCTCTTGTATAAGAAAATTGTATGTAGGTAACAGACAAGCTGATTTATATCCCTTTGGGGGGCCTTGGAAACTGCTAGCAGAAGGGAAAACTTTTTGGAATAAATGTGCGTATGAATTTTTATATTACTTAGAGCGGAGTAAATAAAAATAGTCTAGAACCACAGTTGACATTTATATTATTTTTATCTCTTTTCATCCGATACCTACCACGATTTTAGACGTTTAAATAACAACCAGACTGCTCTTCGAGATTTTTTGTCATAAATATATTGAAGTTAAATTTTTATTGCTAAGATGTACAATGAGTATAAAACTATTATAAATAATAAAGTAGCAACAGCACACAATGATCTTCGGAAGTCTTCGACCCAATTATTATTCCAAGTATTGCTTCAATTAGTGATCGGTCGTAAGCCAATGTTTTCAACGTGTTACGTATGTCACGTTTTCGACATGTAATCCATGTCGCTTTCGAGGTGACAATCTAAACTAAGGTAACCATTCCGCTAGAATTTTTACCCCTTAATAAAAAACTATTATTATACATAAAATGGTTCAACGCAGCTAAAGAATTTTTAAATTCAGAAAAGTATTTTGCCCGACATGCATGGCAAGAGGGTGTCTGATAAAATGATCTGTCCGCTTAAACGTTTAATGTCAGATAAAATGATTTTTATATTTTCAATTATCTTGATTTTATTGTTAAAGTAATAGGCGAGTTTGATTAATCAAAATATTCCAAGCTCCGTGAGGAACCAACATGTACAAAGTTACAACGGTGAGCCTGTGTGTATAAATTGCTGTTAATAGTATGAAAAAATATTTGAAATAAACTGAGATTATCTTGAAGAATGAGATATGCGGAAATTGACTAATAAAAGTTTAACATGGTAATTTAAAACAGTTTAGTATATTAAAGTTTTTACATGAAATTTTATCAGAGCCGGATAGATGAGGAGATACAACAATTGTTTAAAAGACAGGCATATCCTTTCAGCATTCTATGATCATTTTTTTTTATTTCGTTAATAATAGTTATTTATCTCTTAAGACAAGAAATTTCGTTGTGCACACGTTTGGGATTCAGCTGCGTTTGTAATTCCAGATTACAAATCTGGAATTCCAAAAGAACCCAAATTATGATGTAGAGCTGTATTTGGTAACCAATAAGGTAAACCCCATTGTTTTCCAATCAGGATATTTCAATCAGCTCCTAACAAGAACGAAAATGCAATTATCCGTTATCATATCCCCCTACAACTCCACTAAAGTAACATATTTCTTTCTCATTTACTGTTGTTACTCACTTTGATGTACAAATTATTGACCTGACGATTATGGTTGTGACGGGGTTCAAGTCGGATATCATCAAATTTCGAGTCTACGATGCTAGAAATTACCCTATTGATCTTTGTTGTACACTATATTAGATACTTTTAGTATAAGTGAAGTTTATAATCGTTAATAATTTTATAGACGGAGATCAGCTATTATGACAAATATTTACGTTTCCTTACATGTAATTAATAACGAAAAACTATTTCAATGATTGCAATAGTTTCCAGTTTGGTCCTTACAAAAGGTGCAGAAGAAAAACTGCTAACGATTCAAATATTTTAACACTAGACTGTGTTGGCAGGAAAATCTCAATGTGGAAAAAATTTTATTAATATTTTTAACGTTGTGTTGTCCCAATAAATTTCTCTAAAGGTCCCAATGTAACAAAGTTCATTTCAATTTAATAATTATAACGTCGGGTTATTCCAATTACCATGCACATCCCATTGTAGGATGTAGGTACTTATGTACTAAAATGAAATTATATTTGAATTTGTTAAATTGTTTATTCAAAGAAATTCCAATTTGTTCCCAACCGATTCCCCGTTGAGAAAATTGGTATCAGATTTCTTAATTTAGTAATGGACCATTCCAACGAATTTCGAATAGACAAAATGGTGGAAAAACGAATGTAATATCATACATTCCAATAAGTTCTCAATTGGATTCCACAATTTTTATTTATTTTTGCATTAGCAGCCCCAAGAAGTTTCTAAGCGGCTTTCGGATAGGAAAAGCTAATATGGCATGCCTCAGTTAATTCTAATTGCGGCCTAAAATATGTCTTGAGTCAATTTATACTGGGGAATTATTCAAATTTCTCTACCAACTTCGCTCAAAAGTTTCTGAAAGTATTGCCTACGAGCACAATAAAATTTTTCAACTCCGGATTTTTTAAATACGAACTTGCACAACGTGCACAAGCTCTAATAAACTTTTTAGATATGTAAACTCAAAGCTATTATTAAAAAACTAACTTAAGAATATCCCATACTATACAATTAAAATAAATAGTTTCATCCCTCGTTTTAGAATATACCTTCTCCCAGTTTAGCCAGAAAATTTCAGAATGAAAATTGTTATTTCGCTCAGTCCTGTGTGTAATTAGAAAAGCTTCTTGTACTGTTTTATTATTGATTATTTTGAAATTAAATTGGCCCATATCTCAAAATTCAGTTTTCAAAGTTTTTAGGATTATTTCCCTAAGCAAAGTTTTTATCAAGAGCTACTGGAGTCATCAGATTTGCCAAAAATCTCCTTCCAAAATTGGACTTCCTTCGTGGAAAATATATGAATGCCTTTTATGGGGACTCGAATTTTCCAATTAATCATCAAAAAGAGCATCTAATTTTTTATTAAATTGTTTACAGGAACGCACAGTGTACTTACATAGTATATTATGCATGGGATCATGAAAAACACAAATTTGATAGAAGAAATGAGTTTGAAGGTTAACGAACCATAAAAATTCACTAGAGATGATCACTCACTATGCATGAATTATACCATTAGTCCACATTTTGTTTTGTGTGTGATAATTTCCCATTCCAGCATTTGCTTAAAAATTTATCGAAACATTCGTTGGTTTCAAAATGAAAGGCAATAAATTTATCTGTCAAACATGAAACAATTCACAACTTTTTATATTTTGTTACAAAAAAATAGGACAAGATAGTATAGGGCTATATCATGGTTGCGTGTCCGCACAAGATAGTAAAAAAATGTTCCCCGTAGGTTTAACGTCGTTCTCATCCAAATTGATGTTAAACCAGCTTATATTTTTGCACTTATTTGCAGTAACTTAAAAATTGCTCTATAGGCATAGTTTAGGTAGCACGACAACACTGAGCAAGAGGGTTAATATGGTTTTTAATCCCCGACTAAAAAGAAAACTGTTATAAGTTTAACGTATCTGTGCGTCTGTCCATCTTTGTGTCATGTCTGTCTGTGACATCGTAACTCCTAAACGGATGAGCCAATATTGATTTTTTAAAGGTAATTTGATCCAGAGTGTTCTCAGTTATGTGTAAGTGCGAATTGATTGTTCCGAGTCCGATAACAGCTAGAAAAAAGTTAACGATCTTCTAATAGATTAGCCAGTTAACTTGGCACATAGCTAGGAATCTCCATCAAATTACCTTTTATATAAAAACAAAATCAAAATTGATTTATCCGTTAAGGAGCTATCATGCCACAAACAAATCGTTCAGACCTGATTTATTGTCATCGTATGTTTCAAGTTCTAGGTTAAAGTTCCGTATCCGAAATAACTATAATAGAAGTGATAATCTTCAAACTGCTGTGTAGGTTTTCTGATCAATGCCTGGAACTTGCAAAAATAGTTTTTTTTAACTAAACTAACTCAAAATATACGATATCTAGTAAATATTTCAGTAAATATTATTTTTACAGAAAAAATGGCCAGAAGATAAATAAGTACTGTATAATTGATATTTTACAATTTTTAAAATATTATAAAAATTTCAGTTTCCTGATTTTTACAGAAAAATTGTAAAAAGAAGTTTTATTTTTCAACTGTAATAACGCAGCGATTGACGCAAATACGATATCGTTATTACCCTATATACACGAGAAAACGTGAACGAAAAAATTTCAACGAACGAAAGCACATACATGCTGTCATGTTCAACTGTGAAATGTAAAGATAAGTTCCATAAGTTCGATTTTAATTTTCGAACCCATAACAAGGACTTATAGAAAGTTAATAAATTAAATAATGTAAAAGTTTAATGAAGATAAATTAAATTTTTTTCTCAAACATTCTTTATAATTGATGGTTTGTATAAAAATATGTTTTTCTCCACAAATATTGGTTTATTATTATTGTTTACATACTGTGTACACTTTACATACATATTATTACATTTAATTGAATATTAATTATATTTATGTATTGTTATGACAGGCAAGAGTTTGTGCATGAAAAAACACTTGACATAAAATCATTATTTATTGAAAATATTAAAAATTTGACTACATTATTGAAAAAAGCTGTTGTTTTTAATCAACTATGAACAGAAATATGGAGTGCTTTTAAAGCATCTGTATCGTAAAAAAAAAATATATTTCAAGCTCCCTTTTCTCCTGTTATGGATTTGTAGACCGCAGTGGATATAGCTTAGCGAGTATTTTTATATTTTAAGAAATTTCTTTTATTTTCATTTCATTATTTTAAATAGCAGTAAATTTTTGGTCCAAAAAATGTTAATGATAATATGTTTTGCCAAAATGTTTTTCATAAAACAGCTCAACTTTAATGTGTTTTTCGTGGCCTACAAGTGTTCATAAAACATATAATCGTTAAATTGACATGTTTTAAGGCCTGAGAAAACGGCTCATGAAATTTGTAGGCCAGTATGAACAATCAATTTTACTAATGTTTAATGAATACTTAGTAAAAATTAGCCGGTTATTGATAGATTTTCATACATTCGTTCCTCCGGCATGTTAGGAATGTAGTCACGATTAACGGCCCAATATTTTTGTAGGCCACTATTATTCTCTCTTATTATATTAATTTATCTTGCATTCAAGAAATAAGTAAATAATTCATATTTTTTCAACAGGTCGTTTTATTGACATGTTTCCCGCCTTCCACATTAAAAACACCACAATTTCAAAGTTTTCGCGTACATGTAAACGTTGTAGTTTACACTGAAATAAAGCCACCCACTCACGAAGTTTCGTAAGAGTGTTAATCACAACACTATACACCCTCTCTGTACTCTAGGCTATAAAGTTTTGTATATTGGTTTAATTTTTTTCAAATTAAAAAAAAAATATTTTCTCAAACAACGTTTATGATTTACGTGGTGTCTGAGTGACTATTCTAGAGTCACAGACAAAAGACGCAATCAGTTATTACCAATAAATTAATGTTTTTAACTGACTTCAAACAAAAAAGGAGGAGGTTATCCATTCGACTGTATTTTTAATGTGTGTTTACTCAGAACTTTCGACTGGGTGAACCGATTTTGATGATTCTTTATCTGTTTGAAAGCTGGTGCTTCCCATAAGTCTACACTTTGAATTAAGTATGTACGAAAAGAGGATGAATAACTCAATATCACGTCAACCGATTTCGATGATTTTTTTTAGTGACAAATTAGTTAGTATACTTCAGATTCACTAAAAATCAAGGGTGTCGGTGTCGGTGACACATATTGGTGTCAATGTTAGCCAAGGAAACAACTCTGACAGAACAGTTTGCTACATTAGCTTGGCTGACATCGCCTTCGAAATTACAATAGTTTTAACTACATTATAATATCGTTATTTTTTTTTACTTATTAGTGCATAATAATTTATTTTGGGAAAGTTTTTCTTTTGAAGTCGGTTTTCTTTATGTTAAAATTTTTTTTTTAAGTATTATGTCAGTGTAAATAATCAATATTAGTTAGTAGAGGTATTTCTTTATCGGTTACCAATGACAAAATTTTTATGGATTTTGTATTCTCGATTATAGAATATTTATATGCTGTCGTTTAATTACATTCACTGTTGCTAATTCACTGAATTCTCTACTATGTTTAAAACATAATGATTACATTTTATGGAAATTTTATCGAAATTTTTTTTAAATTTAATCTATATTTGCACCAATGAACTTAAAACAAATTTTATTATGCAGTAAAGCCATTGTGTGGTTACTCTTCCACCCAATACGGTTCAACTCTTCTCTTCCCGTTACTAATTGATATTTTCATAATATTTGAACTATAACAAAACCAGTTTATTATTATTAAAATTTTATTTTGTTTTACCTAAACAAAATTCATTTTGAATTCACCTGAAGGCTTTTTAGTTGATACTGTTTATTGTAACTTCATTCAAAATTCAGAAAAGAAATGAGAAAGATATTGCAATTTTAATAGAAATATTTTGAATGTAACATTCCGTAGCTAAAGAACGTTCAAAAGATAAAGTTGCCATCGAGAGATATTTATTTGTTTACCCAGGCTGGTTAGGTTTCATAAGAGAATATAGCTAAATTTGTTTGCTTGATAGAAATGGGTTTTATTGCAAATATTGCAATAAGTAAATGATGCTGTATTGTCTTTTAATGTATTAGAAAATCCTTTAGCAAAAAAATATTGTTAACCCATTGGCACTCGCGTTATGACTATTTTGCTCACGCTCGATTTAAAACATAAATCACTTTTATTTTTCAAATGGTGTGTGTGGTTGAAACTTTTTCTAATTTCATTTAATTTTTTCTTTTTTCGAATTTTTCAGATTTTTTCAACTTGCAGGTTTTAAAATATATTTTGCTTAAGCCCTTCAGAAATTGTGAGAATGTGTCTCATCACGAGAGGAAGGGTGTAAGTAACAATATTAATTTTCGACATTTTCGGGTCTTTTCGTGTACTTTCGTTAGTTAAATATAAGTCGTACCCAGTAAAAAAATCTGATATAATAAGTTAAAATGATTAATTTCTCTGCTCCAATATTTTCACTCTGAAACATCATTAGCGAATTGCCGAAGGAAATGGAGCTATTGCTTTTCTACTGATGGTGGAATTTTGGAAAAATTTCTATAAATTTTCACTAGATGTCAAAAATGACCATAGTTAAAATTTGTATGACCATCGTTAATTTAAGTCCAATTTGAATAAAATTTTGTCCGATTTGATTAAAATCTAGAAAGGTTTTGGTATTTGAAGAGCCAAGTTTGTTGATGAGAAAGTACAAAATTTTGAATTTTTTCTAAACAAAAACTATTTTTTAATTTTTGAATCAGTTTCAAGCAAAAAAGTCTTCTTCGGATTTTTTCTCTAGATGCTTAGTTTACGAGATAAAAATTCTTGAAAAATAAAAATGAAATATTCGATTTTTACAAAAATGTAATATTTTCAATTTCTGAGGAAATTCGTTTAGCTAACGCAGCTCCTGCGCTGCGAATTTTTCTAAATTAGCTAATGAATAAAAAATAAATTTATATAAAATTATATAGAGGTTTTGATTTACAAAGTTAGATTATTTTACGCGCATACTTAAATACTTGACGCATGTGCAAAGCACGTGAGTAAATCTCTCATGATGCGACTGAACGGTTAACGCGAGTGCTAACAGGTTAAATTTAAAAAAAAATAAAAAAAATCAACATTCAATGAGAAGTTTGGAACAATTTCATAATGTGCCCTAATTTCACGATGACTGGACGAAGAAATTCATTTCGGGTAACAATTTCTTTTATCAGCTTTTATCCGATATATTATTTAATAGATGTGTTATAAATGAAATATATATTTAGCATACTTGTGAAAGTTTCTAAGGAAAGACAACGTATGTGCTGTTTTGAGAGACATATATCTGAAAGTTACAAAAGACATCTTACTGCAAGGTTTCAAAAAGATATACATGAAAACAAAGACTGCATCAGAGCCCCCTTATGAACCAAAAAACGAGAGTTCGGTTCGACAAATAAATATCTTGAAAATCTCTTATCTTAAAAATATGAACAAGACATCTTAAAAGTACAAAATCTTGACTCTAACACTTGTATCATTGAACCTTGTATGCATCAGTCTGACTCATACTTAACCAAATTGTTTGTTTTGTTTCTCATTTGAATATACACAAGAAGTATCTAGAACGACCATTTCTTCTTCTGTAACAGTGTTAAAATATTTCACTTACCTTTTGGCTATACAACAAAATATATTTATGGTAGGTATCACACATTTAGAAAAGGTAATAATAAATTCATGTACTACCTCGAAACGTCGAACATTTGATAAAACAAAGCTATGAAAATTGTATAGCTTATACCTACTACTTACAATACAGAAGTTTGTTTTATTTGAATACATAATCATTGACCTGAGAGATAAACTTCTACTATACTGTACTAAAACAATTGTATAGAATATTTAAACTTCGATTATTTTATTAGAAACTTCTTGTTACAATGTACAAATTGTCACAATAATTTATTATTTTTGATATTTCTTTTCAAATGTATGTAAGATTTATTTGTACTATTACCTTTGTCTTAAATGTCTTAGGTAAAGTAAATAATAATGTAGAAAAGTTTATCCCAAGAACATTAATTTTTTTTAACATTATATGGGAAATCAGTTTAGGTCGGCCATTCTTTTGACTTATGTCCACAGTTTTTAATTAAAAAGAATTACTCTAGGTGTTCTCCACTTCCAATTTTTTTTTTCTGTAAAAATGCGTTTACAGACACAATGCTCAGAAGTGCTGTATAATATACAGAGAGTTCGAATTGAATTTAAGAAATTAAGAGTAAAAATTTAATTTTAGCTTCGTCATTTCTTTAATTTCTAATAGTGTGAATAGAAAAAAGACGAAAATCATTTAGAACTAGTAAATTGTAAGAAACGTACATTGGCAGGATAATTTTTTTGTGCATATCCTTTGTGTTCGTATTTCTAACCCCCGAATTATCAAGTGAAATTTACAAAATTTAAAAAACCCCCGACAAATGCGGTTTAATTCTTGTTAACCGATTTTTGGAAACTTAGCTATAAAATGTTCTCAATCAAGTCGGTTCGACCGTTTAGGGGCTACGATGCCACTGAGAAACACATAGACGCACAGATAAACACTTTAAACTTATAAGACTACTTCTTAAACCAATACCAAAGTGATGGTCAAGGACATCAGACGAGATGAAAAGGCTACTTAGAGAGTTATCATTTTTTGGGACCAATATTTTAATTAAAATTGAAATATTTGAGTTGACTTTGTTCTTTTGAATTGTTTTGAATTACCTCATTATTTTATCATTTCACTTTTCGAAATGAATTGAGTCAGGTTAATTTGACCATTCAGTTCCATAGTTATTATTTATATGTTAAAATTATATGTCATGCCTTTTCCTAACTGAAGAGATTTTGATCATCATCACCTTTCAAATAAAATCAAAAAAAATTAAAATCGGTTCATCCGTTAAGGCGCTACGATGCCATAGAGAGACAAAAACACACACACAAAACGGTCAAACTTGTAACAACCTTTTTTTCACCCCCGAACTAAAAAAAGGGAGTGTTATAAGTTTTTATGTGTGTGTGTCTGTCTGTCTGTCTGTGGCATCGTAGCACCTAAGCGGCTGAAGCGATTTTGATTTTTTTTATTTCGTTTGAAAGGCATTTTAATGGAGAGTGTTCTTAACTATGTTTTAAGTTCAAACTTAGGATTCCGTACCCGAAAAAACTAAAAAATTTGCGATGATCTTCAAAATCGCTTCAGTTTGGAGAACGCTTAAAGGAAAAATATTTATTAGACGAGAATGTTCTTCGCTATGTTTCAAGTGCGAGTTAAGGATTCCGTACCCGAAAAATGTTTCGGGGACTTTTTAAATTTTGAAAATTCCACTTGTACTCACCCATT
This sequence comes from Chrysoperla carnea, assembly GCF_905475395.1. Taxonomy (NCBI): domain Eukaryota; kingdom Metazoa; phylum Arthropoda; class Insecta; order Neuroptera; family Chrysopidae; genus Chrysoperla; species Chrysoperla carnea. Next base: position 51,288,926 of record NC_058341.1, read on the forward strand.
AAATATAGCTGGTAGATTTCGTCTGTTGGGGATGGAACCTATATTCTTTTAAATCCGGGAATTTTTTCAAAATTTTCATTATCCACACGCACACTCAGCTAGTGTTTTAGATATTAATGGCTTCTTACGACTTCTATTCTTGGCTAGAACATACAAGCTAGATACCCTAATCCTGATTTATTCTCCTACATCATACGTCGCTAATTGGATGTAACTCTATTATTATAAGTTATAACATGCCTTTTCAAACAAAGGTTTATGCAATTTTTTCAAAGCTGTTGAATACTTCGTTTACATAATGATTCCTTAATCAGGAAATTATTTACTTTATTCGTAAGAACTATAAGGGTTTATTTAGACCTACCTTTATTCAAAACAAGGTTCCTTTCGAATAAAACCAAATAGTGATCTAGCCCATTTTCTGGTATATAAGAATGTAAAGCATGATTGGACATACATAAACACAAAAAGGTACAATTTCAGAGGTCATATGCAATAAATAATGATTGGGTTTCCGAGCAGCTTAATAACATTGCCAAAGCAGGAACAAATAAAGGGACTAAACTTAACAGACATTAGTATTTTTTGGAAACTAACACAAAAACTACCACGAATATTTAACATGTTGATTCAAAATCATACGTTTATGTAAGGATTATCCGAAATATGTATGTTTATCGACACATATCCATAGCTTGTTATTTGGTTATTAGGTGGGCAAGTATTTGGATAAATAGGTGGGCGCTACCACAAAAAAAACTGACATGACACCAATTTTACACAACAACTACATTTTCAAACCTGAGTTGTGGATTCACTCCAAACAATCTTAAACAAAAAATAAATATAAAATTAGTATTTGTTTTAAAATTTCGAAACGTTTTTGTACTTTTGAAAAAAATAACATTAAGGGAATTAAGAAGTAAGAATTATGAGACTTATGAGACAAATAAACTTTTAGTTCGCTTATTTTAATTATTAAAACATATTTAATAATTTCATAACATATTTATTTAATTATTAAGACATAAAGTCAAAGTATCTCATACATGATACTTTTCATAGCTTTTTCTATCTCCATATTATACAACTTGACACATACGGCTGTGATACACTTTAATGCATTAATTAACACACGTTAAGTATTTTCGTATTTAGCAAAATAATATTTAATAAAATACGTTATGTGCGTTAATCTATTTGGTCCGCTCAAAAGTAATGTTTTTACGTAAATTTATTCAAAAGCAAAAAAAACTAAAAAAAGGACAGTTTCGGCATCTAATTGAAAACCCTACTAACGCGCAGTCTCAAAAGTGCTAGGGCTTCGTTAATTAACACCATGTATACATAAAAAAACGATTTTTGACTAATATCAAAGCTGTCGGACATTTTGTTACGAAAAAAAGTGTAAAATCAAAAATTATGATATCTTCAGCAATTTTCAGAAAAATCGGGAAAAACGGCCAAATATATATTATTTATATGCTAACTAACAATATCTTGAAACTAGATGATTTTATAAAAAAAAATTTCAAACGTAAGCTATTGAAAATTTTTTTTCTAAAAATAATGTGGAGTGAACAATTTCGATATCTTTACCCGTTTTCAAAACGATCAATTTCATATATATTTTTCGTTAATTATTCAATCATTAAGAGAAATATATATATATATATAAGTGATCGTTTTGAAAACGGCTAAAAATATCGAAATTGTCCATTCTACATTTTTTTTAGGAAAACAATTTTCCAAAAACTTTGAAAAATATTTTTATAAAATCAATTAGTTTCAAGATATTGTTAATTAGCATATATATATATATACTAGCGGCCCCAACGGACGTTGTCCCGTAAAAACGTAACTCCAATTCATGAATACCTATACTACGTTTAGCCTGTCCGCTAAACCCATCCCGCTGAAACAAAATTTAACTCCTATTTATTGGAGTGGCCTGACCTTCGACCTTTGGCCTGACCTTTGATAGTAGAGCTCGCTGCGCTCGCATATGGCTCTAATAAATGCCTATTGACAATACCTGAATACTATTAAAAATACATAGTACACATAGTACACAAAAAATTTCATCGAAATCGGTCCAGCGGTCTAGGAGGAGTTCAGTCACATACACACGCACACAAGAAATATATATATATATATATATATATAAATATATATATATATATATATATATATATATGTATATATATAAATATGTATATATTTTTTCCAATATTATTCATAATTTTGATGGTTTTCGAGGTTTTGGCCAAAAATCGTTTTTTATGGGTACAAAGCGCTAAGTAACGCAACCCTAGCACTTCTGAGGTTGCGCGTTAGAAAGGTGTTTATCTAGATGCCAAAACCTTCATCCCGTAGTGTGTATTTTTCTCCTAGGCGGAGGCAGAAAGCGGCAACTTCGTTTTGCACAGCGAGTCGAAAGTTGAAACTTTCTGCACGGAGGTGAGAAAATAATCTTATGCTGAAATGTTTAATATTTGATACAATTGTATGAAAATTAGTATTTTTAGAACTCCAAAAAAGATCACGTATTTAATATAATATCGCACTATACATACATACACACAGATACACGTAATCCGCTTGTATTATTTGCATATACAAAATAGAACCTGTCCAGCATTTCAAATTATAAAATGGTAGTTTTATCGTGATAATATGACGCCTGAATGTGATAATTCACGACTGTTAAAAATTCCTCTATACTACTAAAGTACTACTATATAGTTACGTTATTAATGATGACTTCAATGTGGCGCCACCATTTTATATATCTCTAATACCTAATATATTACATATTTGAATGGATAAAGTGTACCAGGAGGTTCCATAAACTCAACTATACTATGATCTGAAACATCATCGATTCATTAGTCTGATCTAGAAATAAGATCACTGATATGATTTGTGCTAACAAGTGGAATTTACAAAATTTAAAAAACCCCCAACAAATGCGATTTAATTCTTGTAAACCGATTTTTGGAAACTTAGCTATCAAATGTTCTCAATCAAGACGCGCAGTTAAACATTTTAAACTTATAACACTCCTTCTTAAATCAATATCAAAGTTATGGTCAAGGACATCAGATGAGATGAAAAGGATACATAAAGAGCTATCATTTTTTTGGGACCAATTTTTGGAAATATTTTAAATGAGATTGAAATATTTGAGTTAACTTTGTTCTTTTGAATTATCTAATTATGTTTACGATTTCACTTTTCTAAATGATTTTTTTTTTTAATAATTACTATGGAAATGAGTGGTAAAAAAATTAAAATCAGTTCATTCGTTTGGGCGCTACGATGCCACAGACAGACAAACACACGTAGCCGTAAAACTAATAACATCCCTTTTTTTATAATTCGGGGATTAAAAATGATCTATGGTGATCATCACAGATATGAAATATGTATACTTTTGATTCAAATTTTAAACTTTAGTGCAGTGTAGAACTACTTCATCTGGATAATACTGCAAGAATTTGAAAAATAAAATTCTATATCACATTAACGGTGATAAATGAAGTAGGTATCAATAAAATTAATTTTTTTATATAAATAAGAGGCAAAAGGAGCGTTTTTAAATAAGTGCTTCTTTTATAAAAATAAGCTACTGTGATACACATCACTTACTTATGCTTGTAATTAAATTTAATTATGTTGCATCTAATCGAAAAGTTCCAAATACTTTTATAAATTTTTATAGATTTTATTATCATTTTGTTGACGAACTGTCCTTTGAGGACACCCCAGATTCTTAAAACTTATAGAAGCTAGTTTCTCATTGATTTAAGGAAAATGATTGTTGCACACTTTTTGCACCACCTTGTACGTATATGCATATCATAGATAAAAATTTGAATGTATGGAAAAGACTCCGTTGCCAACACTGACAGTGATTAAACTCAAACAATTTTGTGGGCTTTTAAACTGCACTTAAATATCAAAAAAAGGAATTCCGCCAATTACAAAGTTGTTCAAGATATCAAAAATTTTCCGTGCAACCTGAAGGAGAATGAAAGATTTTCCAAGAATTTCGTGCAACAAAAATTTTTAAGAATAGATTTAATATTATACCTAAGTCACAGAAGAATTATTAGTGATCAACTTTTTTAATGACGTATTATATTATAGACGGTGTCGCGTCGGCAACAGAGCTACTTACTATAAAAATAACATCGCTGTCGATGTATCGAATAATACAGAGCTAGTTACGACTGACTACTACCGATGCTGCGATGAACTAAATTGCTGCAGGCATTTATTTCTCAATTCATTTGAATTCATTCACGTATTGTATGCATGAAAATATTCTTTCCATTAGAATAAACATCAGAATTCAAATAAATACACAGAAAAACTTTTTTTTTATATTAATCCGTATTTGATTCGAATTTAAATGGAAATTAATTAATCATTATCTTCATCTACAAAAAAATAACTGCTTCAAACGGAAATTAAAATTGTTTAGTGCGTATGCAAAATAAATAAATTAGGATTCCGTAACTAGATTATTGTAATAATTATCGCCCTGAAAATAGACCCTTATTCAAAACAACTCATACATGTCAGCATTTTTTAAGCTATGGCATATTGTTTATTGGTACAGCTGTCAGGTTTTTAATATAGAATCCATCTACTTCAACGACTTTTGTTTCATAAACTTTGACGATATAAAACAGGTATTAGTTAGTGGAAAATTCAGTTTCATGAATAAAACGGAGTCATGCGAGAAATCTGTGAAGTTGAAAAATAAAATGACAAAATTATCTTAACGTTATAGTTTTCCCTTAGGCAATTCTGTCACATCTCTTGCTATGTATGTATAAATGTACGTATGTACATGCATTGTCGTTGAACAAAATCTATAAATTTCCTAATTATATAAAAACTCCAGTAAACGAGGAGAAAAAAAAATGAAATCTCTAAATTTTGATTTACAAAACCGATTTCGATGAAAGTTTAGGATCAAGCAATGTTCATTCAGGATGTGGTAACCACTTCTTTTAGGAAGTGGTAAAATATATGTTAAAAATGATATATTCTAAGCAAAAATTAAAGAAAAGAAAAAGGAAAGTGGCAAGAATTACTTTAGTTTCCGTAGTAAATTCATCAGTTTTTGTGCTGAATAAAACATACAAAACATGCAAATGACTTGAAACTTTTTTCATTTTCATTCAAAGACTTGTATAGTACTTTAAAAAGTGTATTATAAATTTTTGTCAAAAAAGTGAAACTTTTCAGTTATTTTAAGTTATCTACTCGCCGAATGACGTTAAAAACTGACGGAATTTCAATTGCCATTAGCTCGAAAAGTAATGACTTTTCGAAATATGCTTGAATGACACTTTTTGCTTAAAATCCATCCCTCTTTTGATATCCCTTGGCATTTTCAAAATATATTTTTCCACTCCCTATAAGGGGTAGTTACCTAACCCCCTCTGGACAAAAGCATTACTTGGCATGATATAACTTTTGTTTCATGAAGTCTTATCTACTAATCATCAAATTCAAGTCAATGGAAGGTAAAGGAAAGAATTTAGAGGTTTAATCCTCGTTAACAGTAGTAAACCTGATCATTTTTTATGGATTTTCTTATACAAATACTTTAATAGGGCGAGGCATTAATTATTATTCGACACCTTCCTTTCATCCTTTTCAGGATGATCCAAAATTAAAAAACAAAAACTATACATTGTTGGTTTGGAATACAAAATTTGAGATATTCCTAAATTATTTTTTCCATGCTGATACCGGGTTACATCTAACATCTAACATGTAACGGGAGATAATAATAATTATAATAATAATAATTTTATTTGTTCAGGACCAATTACAGGTATACAAATCGTCAGTTTACATTAACTTAAACTACAGCAATATTGATAAATCGTACGGTGCAATTTCAATTAAATATTTTCTCAATTTCATCTTAAATTGATTAAATTTGTTTTCCTTTCTTGTATCTTCAGGTAGCTTCTGGAAAAGTTTATGGCCTGTATAAACGGGAGTTTTTTCAAAGAAGGACGTTCTATGCGCAAAATCAAATAATGTACTTTTTCGTGTATCATATTCTGTTCTTGCTCTTGATGTACAGAAGTATTGTTTTTCTTTCATATATTTAATCAATTCATAAGCATATATTCCATGAGTCGTGAATAAGTCATTATTTTGAAATATACTTTTACAAGATTCTTTTGAGCCAATATTGAATATGATTCTTAATATCTTTTTTTGTGCAACAAGTACCCTATTTGATTCTACGCTTCTTCCCCATACTATATATACCGTATTTAATGGTAGAAAATACGTGTGCATAATAAAACATAAGCAGCTGTTTGTGTTCTACGTACTTTCTTAGAGTTCTGATTTGAAATACAAATTTATTCAATTTTTTGCATATTTCATTGATTTGATCTGTAAATTTTAAGTAACAGTCTATGTTAACACCTAAACATTTTGTTAACTCACTTGGTTTTAATAATCCACAAGCACTACATATTTCCAAATTCACATTATAGGGCCTTTTTAATTTGAAATCCACAAGAGTGGTTTTGTCCAGATTAACAATAAGTTGATTATTGTAACACCAAGCTTGAAATTTATTAAGTATCTCGTGCGCTAAGCCTTTAGCGTCGTCGAGGCTGCCCGCAGATATAAGCACTGTAACATCGTCGGCGTACATTATTAACTTGCCAATATTTAAATGTTGTTGCAAATCGTTCACGAAACATATAAAAAGTAAAGGCCCGAGCGTACTTCCCTGTGGCACACCTGTTTCAATCTTTTCATTCCAAAACTCGAGTTTTGTCCGTCAATTTCCACAAAAAAAGTTCTGTTTAATAAGTACAATTTTATCAAATCATTACTTACCCCTCTTATTCCCATATTATGTAGTTTTTCTAAAAGGAATTTATGATTGACGGTATCAAAAGCCGCGCTTAAATAAAAAAATAAACCAAGAACCTGTTGACCATTATCTAACGCCCTCGATATGTGCTCATAGAATTCGAATGTGGCACTAGTGGTAGAGTACTTAGCTCTAAAGCCATGTTGGGCGATATTTAATAAAAATAGCGCCCGCGATAAAAAATTTTTATCGCGGAATTTAAATATTCCCAATTTAGTGACATAATGTATGCTATGAAATTATAAACGACCTTTTCAACAGTAACCCCAATAATAAAACACATTCTGCAGAATCGATTACCAGTAAAACACATAAAGTAATAAAACCAATCAAACTTCATTCGGTAAAAGAAAAAATTGAACACCAATTTTACTTATAAAAACAAGCGAAGGAAGATAAAGTTAAAAGTATTTCCCACTTGGACACAAATGGATTACGTTTTTCGATATGGTTTTAACAGCACAGTGTGTTTATAGCACAGGCATCGTATACCGATTGTAAGCTGCCTCGTTAGCCATATAAAATATATGAAGTAAGAATACTTATTATGGACGTTCTTATGTATAAAACAAAGAGGGAATCTGTACTGTGTGTTATGGCTATGGGTTACTGTGAATGATTGGTATTGTATGTGCACAACTTTAAGTGATGAGTCTGACCAGCTGGATTCATTTATATACGTATACAATCCCACAGAACGTCCATAAGAGATCTTCTTACTTCATATAACATAAATGGCTAACGATACGGTTTACGAACATTATATGAGCTCTTATAAGAATGTTGTGTGACAAACACTCATATACATTGTCTAAGAACATACGTAAGTGCACATCATCTGCTATTGTGTACTACTCGAGTACCGAACAGAAAAAGGATGAAGTATAATGTTTTCCATCAAGAGCATCCGAATTTAGAAAAAAACAAGTTGTGTACGAGATATGTCATTTTCAAATACTACAGTGTGTCGCATTTAGGATGAAGACACCCTCATATATTTTCGTTATTTATAGTAACAATATCGGTTGGAAACTTTCACAGTCATACAGGGTGATGGGACATATTTTTAAAATACTTTTACAAAATCAGAACATGTGGAAACTGTGGCTCATTCTTAATATTTTGCATAGCGTCAGAGATGGTTTGAGATATCGAAAAAGTTTTTTTACAAACATATACCGATTTTCACACTCAAAATTATTACAAGTTTATTGAAATATTTGAATACATAACAGTTTTAAATTATGAATTTGTCCAGTTTTTACATTCCATAACATACTATTTATAGAATTTAAAAAAAAAAAACTTTAATAACTAGTGTGCTATGGAATGTAAAAACTGGACAAATTGATTACTTTATAGTGTTATGTATTCAAATATTTCATAAACTTTCGTAAACATAATTTTGAGTAAAGACTAAAATAAAGAACACAAAATTAAAAATGCAAATTTTTTAATAAAAATCGGTATAAAAAATATTCTAAGAAACTTTTTTAAGGTTTTTTTCGATTTCTCTTACCATCTCTGACACTAGGCAAAATGTTAAGAAAGGGTTCTATTTGTCAATTTGTAGTAGTCTGAGTTGAAAGTTCGGATTTCGGATAAGCTGATTAAAAAATGCAACCCATCACCTTCTATGACTGTGCAAAATATTAAATCGATATTCCTAAAAATAACGAAAATATGAGGTTGTCTACGTCCGAAATGCTACACACTGGAAATATATTATAAATATAAAAAAAATTTATTACATAGCGGTAATAAATGTTGGGAAAATCGTCATGCCATATTTTCAACTTATCATATTTTGTTAAATAACGAATACAAGTAATTGACCATTTTCATAAAAGGTAGTGCCCAGTTCAAACCCTTGACTTTATACTACTATTTCTTGGGTTATATCGTCGACCATCCAGCGTTTGATAAAAAATAGTAAATCACGTGGATCAGTGCTATTAAAACAAGGTTACTGAAAATATCGAACCCGACTGTTTGTGATACAGTCACAAATAAATTATATTTTAAGAGTTACTCAGGTGGTTGTTGAATTTCAGCTTATACTTCGGACATTCTTAATGGAAAATCATTCACAAGATAGAGTTTTATCTCATTGTGCACATTCGTATACATAGATATATACATTGGCTGCACGAATTCTGTTCTTATTTTTCATTGTCCAATCCGACTTCTTAACGGATATAAAACCTAACTTGAAACCGTTCTTAATTGACAACACAAAGTATCCTCATTTTAATAGGTTAGGCATTAACTTATCTCATATGTATATTATGCACTTTTACGTGAAATTGTAAATTTTGAATTTTCTTGAAGTTTTTCTGAAATAAAAATGAGCCTATTAAAATGATTGCACGACTCATATAAACTCGAGAGTCTGTCGAATGGCGTAAATTACGTAAGTGTGTGAAAATATCGAAAACTTTTACAATATTTTTCATATTTTTTCACAAGTGTTCTAGAATATTCCAGATTTTCCAGAATACTTCATAATATTTTCCAGATTTTTCCAGAATGATCTAGAATAGAGTATACTCTGATATTTCATAATGTTTAAAAGTAAGTTTGAAAATGACTTATTGTAGTTGATCCAGAACTTTCTTCATTGTTATGAAAATTCACATGATCTAAGAAATTCCATTATATTATATTTAACCAATGAAAATTATTAATTAAGAATAATTATTATCGATCTAGAATATTCTAAACATTTATAGATTGATACTCGAGAAAGCTTTAAAATTTATTGAAATGTTCATTATGATTAAAAATAATTTTAGCCAAAAATCAAAAACTTCTAAAAAATTATAAAATATATTTAAATGTCAACGTTTTTTTGGAACAATAAAAAAAGTTCTAATATTTATTTAAATGTATTAAAATAATTATTCTATTCTGGAATATTCATTTCGTGCAGAGTTTCAACGACAAATCATTCCGTGCAGAGTTTCAACGACAAATCATTCCGTGCAGAGTTTCAAAGCCTATTGAATTTCATTGTATTTGTGCATTCTAGAAAGTCTTGACATTAGTTTCGATTGCTGTCAGTATATATGCGGGAGTCAACACTTTTTTGTGTCAGTCAGATTTAAGCCACGCTCGAGTGTTAAATGTTGACACGAGCAACATCGGATTTCCCTGCTAGTACACTAAAAAATTCTTCTCATAAATCTTAATATGAGCACAACAAAAAAATTGATCATAGCAAAATAGTTTTTTAGATTGACTTTTGTGATTGAAAGATCGATAATAATAACAGTTCCCAGAGAAGGCTTGTTAATCTTCGGGACGAAACGATGTATATTTGATCGTCACAGATGAGTATGAGAACACTGAAATTAATTTTAAATAGGCGAAAAGAAGGTTCATTCATAGTCGAATTTAATGCGTTCTTATATTTTGAAGATTATAAAGTTAAACAATAGCCATCAAAGATTCAGACATACCAGGATTTCGAGACGCTCTAAGAATCACATATTAAATCTATGAGAGACGATTACCATGGCAGTTAAACTAAGATAACGTGTTTTCAAGATTTGAATTTTGCCATCTTACGCACTTGGCGGTTCTTCTTTTATTTTTTAAAAGAAGAAATTACTTAGGTTTTCTTCTTACTTTTTTCTACATTAATTTCAATGACTTTTAAACACCAAAATGTAGGTATACTTTAAATATTTTCAAGTATACTACACAGATTATTAAACTTAAAACCCACAAATAGAATAAGATGATGATAAAAATCTTTGTAATACAATGTTCCCGCAGTTCTTCGTCGATGTCAGTGTACGTTTTAGATTTTAATTGCCCCCTCGTATATTTTATTTAATCTTTTAATCCTACATGTTCTTCTACACAACATAGAAAAAATTTCGTTTCACATGTTAAAAGAAAAGACGGGTGGCTAATGCAAGCTCTATAGTAAGTTTTTATGTTTATTTTAGAAAAACAAATTAATAAAAAAGCACATGCATTTCGTTCTACTTATCATTTAAATTCGTAATTACGGTAAAATAAATTGGAGGTAAGTATTTTTTCTTAATTTGTTCATGGGGATTTTAGTGGATAATCTCTAAGGGTGTTTTTTTAAATATAAAATCTATAAATATTAAATATAAATATAAAATAAGTATACCTTGATATATATATATATATATATATATATCAAGGAATACTTATTTTAGTCCCAAGTTTGTAAGTCTTAAAATATTGATGATACGAACATAACTTTGGCTAAGGTTTTCATAAAATCCCTTAATTAGTCTATTTCCGATTGTCTGTCCGCTCGCTCGTCTTTACGATAACTCAAAAAAAAAGGGGGCTATATATATATATATATATATATATATATATATATATATATATATATATATATATATATATATATATATATATATTAATATAAAACCATTTTCATTTTATAAAAGTATTGGGAAACAATTTCGTTTTACCTATTTTAATCGAATTGCATATTTTGTCTTTATATGTCATTACTTTGTCTTATTCCGTGTGAGTCATTCTACCAAAACAAAAGCTACTATTCTTCATCTAAGAAATAGGTCGTAACGATTCAAGAATTAGGTCGTAGACACTTTCACTTTTTTGTTAAGAATAATAATATGGATTGTAACCCGATATAAAATTACATAACTAAAATATGATGAAATTTAATATATTTATCAATATTTTCCAATCATATTAACAAAACGTTTTATGTACTTAAGAAAATATTTATTTACATGGCCTACAAAATAATTTATAACATAATATGTATTCATTTATTATTCCACATTGTTTATTTTTATTATACAGGGTTTTGGAAAAGGTATCAATAGTTTTCATTATCAAGAAGTTTTTTTTGTCTTTTTAACTTCCCAGAGGTAGCTAATGTAATGGGCCCGATTTTGAAAATCTCCAGTTTTACATATTTCCGCGGTTTCAAGGCTGCAATATCCGAATCAAATCTTTTCAATGAGAATTCTGTGTGTCTGTATGTGTGTGTGTACGTATGTGCGTAAGTTCGTATCTTCTTTCGGATTCTTTCGCCTCTATTATCTCGCGGACCAGTTATGACATTAACACGTGACTGGGCTTATTCGACACGTAATCGCGTGTTTAAGAACTGAAAGAGCTTTCAGCAGAATGAATTGAGCCGTTTTTTTATGGTTATAAAAAAACTGGAAAAAAGTGAATAAACAGAATCTGAAAAGTGGATAAAAAATCTCATTTATCTATGGAGATAATGATAGTTCCAGCATAAGCTGAAGTACAGCTGCAGAGCTGAAGATGATAATAGTATTTCAAAAGAACGGCGTTCCTAAAAGTGAATAATTTTTTCTGCTCTTTTGTGTGTAAATAATTAGAGAAAACTTCATACTTGTGTCTAGAAAAGCATCAGTACTGCCGTAAGAAGGACGATCAATATTAAGAAAAAAATTTTGAAACATTTTCTAAAAAAATAAATAAAATTCATAAACAGCCCACAGAAATGTTCATCTGATTTTTAAGAGCAAACAAATTCTTTAGAATTATAACAAACAGCCCACAAAAAATAAAAATAATTATAAAAAATTGGAATCGATCTGTCTTCGACTGTTTCAATACCACAAAACGGCAACCAAAGATTTCAAATAAAGAATCTTTGAAAACTAATGTAATATAATACAAAATTAAAAATTTAAGGAACTCCCCGAAAATGAGTCAGATCTGATCGATTTGTCTGTCGCATATTAGCTCCAAACCGGAGGAACTGATTTTTGATTTTTTTGTTCTTAGCTATGTTTCAAGAAAATTTACTCAGCCATTTAAAGATCATCACTTTTTCTCTAGTTGTTATCGACCACCTATTTCTAAACTTGCACTTGAAACAAAGCTAGGAACAGTAGCGATAAAATTACCTTTAAAAAAATTAAAATCGATTCACCCATTTAGAAGTTACATCGTTGCCACAGGCAGACATGCAGATACACAGTTACACCCAGACACAGTAAATACGTTGGGAAGGTACTAGTAACTTACCAATTCTTAACACCTTCTCGTTAGTCGGGAGTTAAAAACTAAATTCTAGTGAACTTATTACGCTCTGAATTATTTCAAAAGAATGTAAAATCACCTAAATGTAAAATCATACCTAAACTAAAATCAACTAACATGAAAATTTATTGTCATATTAAATAAACACACTGTATTTTTCATATATTTACAATTCTCATCTTTCATAACCCTAATAATAGTTCTTCTTTGCCGATACCTCTTGAAAAGTATACTGACTCTTCAAATAAATATATTGTATAGATGTACACATTTGTTCAATAAAATAGAACTATAGAGAATCAAATTAATGTCACAAAATCGAATTCAAATGAGTAATCGTTTTACGTTTATAGTGAAAAAAACTTTGCAATTAGTATAACTCTACTAAACCAGGGAATAAAGAATAAATAAAAACCGAACTTCGGAATAATTCCAGGAATGCTTAATATTTGCAAGAACCTTCCATTTGTGTAAGTAGAATCTCAAAGTCCCTATTGATTCGAACGCCGCTACAAAAGTTATCCGGGGACAAGGATCACAAAAAAGATTTTTCGAGAATATTTCGTTAACGGTCGCTGCTATGGAAAAAATAATGATCATAAAATTTGTAGATCAGGAAATTGCCTATAAAAAAATACAATTACTTTAGGTTGGTTAAGGCGTAACCAATTCCGCCCGCGGTATGCATAGAGTAGCGGTTTCGATTCCCGCCGTCGCAACAAAATTGATTTAATTAAGATTTGTAATGGGCTGGTGTAGTGCATGGTATATGAAGGAGGTGCACTCAGCCTCTGAAATTGAGGAGCTGATAAATAAAATTACCAGCGGTAAAACACATATATGGTATCACAATGGCCTCTATAGCCTAAGTGTGTCCTTCGTGGACAGCCAATAAAACCTAACCTAGCCTAACCTAGGCGTGGACTTGCATAATAACGAATGACAAGCTGATTTAAGTTTCAGTAAGAAACATTTTAAACTCTATTTTAAAAACATTAAATTCACATTTGTGAATTAAGTTAATAATGTATATATTACATTAATTAAACCTGTATTGCTACACCTACCTACGTAGAAAATAATTATTTAATGTATTGAGAAAATTCGATTCAAAAAGTTGTAGCGTTGTACCGTTAAGGAGTGCAATCAGTGTATCACGCACTTCTTAACTGTATCTAAAATATAGATAAAAATGAAATAAACATTACAAAAAGATTCAACTATTAACAATTTTTGAATCGACACAATCATTTATTTTTTAAAACCAGAAAAAGCAAAAATATACACAACAATTTTCGAATTGAAATATTTATATCTCTGGATTATACACCCAACATGAAAATTATCGCGGAAAAATACATAATCACGAACCACCAATTTTAAACTAACTGCAAACTAATCTTACAACATAGTCTCAATTTTGTGGTTGGGATTTGATTCTAAATATACCCATAATAATATCATTCTTCAGTTAAGGTTTCATTTTATAAGTTTTCACTGGTTGATACAAACTTTTTATTCCCGATTGATTCATTTTTCTTCCACTTATGTGTTACTCGTTCTTTGGTCAAAATAGTGTCACAGTTTTATTATAAACATACTTTATTTGACAGATCTATATCTTCATGAGCAAATGCTTTGTATAAAATGGAAATACTTTAATTTTATGTAGAAGATATTGATAGATCAATATAACCTACTTGTGAATCTAGTAGTTTAAGGAACATGATGTTCCTTAAATTATATTGTGATACTTTATTATAGTTTGTTTACATTTCGATAAGAAAACTTTGAGTTCTTATTTCCGATAAGATTTAACGGTGTAATTAACCTAACTTATTATCGCCTAATACACTAGTCATGAACAGAGAACTTGCATGTTTTTTAATTTAATTTTATTTTTTAAGAAAAAATTTTCAAGAATTTGTAGAATAATATATGCGTCACCCGAATATTATAAATTCACTTGCGCAACACTTGAAAATGTCGTCAAATAGTCCAATTTTCAACAAACAAATTTATTTTGATCATCGTTTCACTCTTCCGTTACCCACTCGCTTCCATGATCAATGCTTTTCACCATCCGTGTGTCCTTCTTTGACACTACTTATTTTCCTTGACTCTTTACCCTTTTATGCTCTCATGAAGGCCTTTGCACGTATGAGATTGTTTTCCTTTAATTTGATACACATGATACATTTATTTTGTTTTTTTGTTATCTCAAAAACAAAAATGACAGTTTTGTGGCTACCCATATTTTCTGGCTCAATCTATAGCCTATGTATCTTCACTTGCAATGGACTATTTTGAGAGGCGGACAAATTTAAATTGAAACAAAACGTAGAAACATGTTTTTAGCGTTTTAGCTGCCGACGCTGTAAAAAGTATACTAATATCAATGAAAAACACTATCTTATCATCTCATCAACACTAAAATTAAATCACATAAAACCTTAAAGCTATGATTTCACACTAGAACATAATATCAATACTACGATGCTTGTTGTTATGATGAAATTCTATTTCAGAAACTGAAATACCAGTAATATTACATTTATACACTAGCTCCTTATACATGGTGTCAAAAAAGTATGGAAGCTCCTGGAGATCTAGCAAAGTCAACGGGGAAAAGGAAAAAATTTACAAATACCATATCCAACGTATTTTTGGACGGAAAATTCAATGGGGTTTTTTATTTCACCTTGAACATAACCTCAAAGCTACAGCGAAGCAAAAATCGATTTTTCAAATCTCCTTTTTTAATTTCAGATTTAAAAAAGGGCGGAAAATATTATCGCAAAAATATGATCTTGACCATGACCTTCAACGTCATTCCAAGGTCATAGTTATTTTTCAATAGTACCCTTTGCATAACCACCATATCCGACATATTTTTCGACAGGGAATCCAATAGTGCCTTGCATTTGACCTAGAACATAACCTTAAAGGTATTGCGAACCAAAAATTGATTTTTCAAAATGGAACCCCTATTTTTATTGCGGATTTGGGAAGAGCAGAAGATTTTAGGTTTCAGTATGACAACCATGGGAATCAAGATCATTCCAAAGTCAAAGATTTTATTTAAACTCTAAGGCAAGAGGGACAATCCAGGCCAATGAAATCATGGCTGCCATAAGTATAACGTGACTGTGCTTCTGTGTGTAGGTATATGGCATCTTAGCTTCTAAACGAATGAACCGATTTTGATTTTTTGTTTGAAATGTAATTCGAATGAGTGTTCTTAGCTATGTTTCAAGTGCTTGTATAGCACTCCGTACTCGAGAACAACAAACAAAAATAAAATCATCCGTTGAGGAGCTTTGATGCCACAAACAAATCGCTGGACCTGTTTTTATGTCGGGGGCTTTTAATTTATGATATTAATTAAAATTTTATTTTATAAACTTTAATTGTATACGTCTTAATTAAAATGCATTTATAATTATTTCCACTATAAAATGAACAAACAAATAATAATTCCCTTGTTGTTGAAAATAATAAATAATAAACAATTTATAATAATAATTACATAGACAGACACCAATTACAATTAATGTTTATAGTTCATAGAATACATTCAAACTTTGTATGGGAATTCAACAAAGTTCTACTCTCATCTCATCAGTTCAAATACATTACAACTATTTATTTGAACAGATATCATTAGTCGAAGAGAAAAATCACAAACAACTATCTCAATTTCTTAAAGATGAAATCACTAACCAAAGCCAGCGTTACGAGACATTCAAAATTTGTTGTCTTTTAGCATCCGTTATTATAATAGTGTTTTTATAACTGAAAAAAACTAAAAAATGTAGTGAATTTGATTACAGCCGCTAATTGAAAGTTATGGTACAACATAAAATTATGAAATCAGTAGCCCCCAAAAGCTAATTTTTATAAAATGCAGTTGACATTTGTTTGACAACGCTATTTCCACAATAGTACAGTGGCACATGTGGGGCACAAAACTATTGTGCTCCACATATAAAAAAAGATAGCCACACATACATACATGTCACTCATACATAAATAATATTCCCATATTATATAATTTGCGCCTAATTTGTCCCCTCAAGTCATTTATTTCTTCAAAAAAGACATTTTTTCATTTTACTTCTGTTCTATCTCTAACAGTTTACAAGATGGGTTCTACGGACCCAAGACCAAATTGACCTATGCTGCTCATTAACGAATTCGACCTCACTTTGTACGTCCTAAGCACGCAATAATTTCAGCTTGATATCTCTTTTCGTTTTTGACGGACAACTGGAGATGGACTAATTAAGTGATTTTATGAACACCTGTGGCAAAATTTTGTTTGTAGGATCAATATTTTTAAGCGTTACAAACTTGGAACTAAACTTGGTATACCTTGATATATTTCAGATATACTTGGTTTAACAGTGGACAAACCGTTATCAAATGAATGACATCTGGATTTTGTAAAAATTCACATGTGGGGATGATAATGTTAAATTTTAATTTCCTCAAAATTTAAAATTGAAGAATAGAGAAACAAAAATGTTACGAATGGCATTTGTCTTTTGTGAAATTTCGCATAAAGGGGTGCTATTTTCATGGCTTTAAATGTAATTATGTTCGTAAACAAGTAGTTTGTGTTTTTTATTTTAATTTTTTCAAAGAGCTCCTTCTCTAAAAGAAAATTGCGAAAAAAAATCAAGCAATAAATTTTTATCACTCTTTCAATAATAAACTTTAATTAAAAAGTACAAGACTTTTATTTCACAACTTTAAATGAATATTTGTTGAGATATATTCAATACGAAGTATAATCTGATCGATTTGAGATGCAATTATGGAAATAATTTGTTACGAAAACAAATGAAGAAGATTTTAATGATTTTTGAGTAAATAAAAATATTATAGGCAATACAAAAAACCAGGACAAATTTCCTTTTATATTTCGCCATTTTTTAACCTTCTTTAACAAACACTTAACTTCACTTAACCACATTTATGGTGTTCTGTCATTAGAGTTGATTATCTCTATACTTTGGGTGAAGTTATAATTGTTCATCCCGCATGTTTCGATAACAAAAGGGCTTTTATACCATCAAAGTTGTAAAAAGCCATCAAAATTTGTCATAGTATCGAAAAATTGATTACTTTTCCACTTGTACCCATTAGATTTTACCGTAAGTCAAAATGGAGGCATTATTAT
Source organism: Chrysoperla carnea (assembly GCF_905475395.1). NCBI lineage: Eukaryota > Metazoa > Arthropoda > Insecta > Neuroptera > Chrysopidae > Chrysoperla > Chrysoperla carnea. Next base: position 51,307,084 of record NC_058341.1, read on the forward strand.
ATCTCTTGGACCTACGAACCATTGCTCAGGGTGATATATTTTTTGGTGAGTTTCATGAAAAGCGGGGTTAAATTCTAATGTAATGGGGCCAATTTTGATAATCTCCAGCTTTAGATATTTCCGCGGTTTCAAGACCGCAACATCCAAATCAAACCTTTTCGATGTGATGTCTGTGTGTGTGTGTGTGTATGTGTGTGTGTGTGTGTGTGTGTGTGTGTGTGTACGTATGTGCGTATGTTTGTTCGGATTCTTTCACTTCGATTATCTCGCGAATCAATTATGTCATTAGCACGTTACTGTACTTATTCGATGTAATCGTGTATTTAAGAACTGAAAGAGTTTTCAGCAGAATTAGTTGAGTAAAAAAACTGAATAAACAGAATCTGAAAAGTGAATAAAACACATCATTATTATGCTGCAGTACATTTTCGAAGAATCATCTATGAAGAGGTCGCACCCACAAGACTTCAGTACTACACCGACTATGTACTGCCAACTTATTTCTCAAAACTGAGTCTTCCGATCATGATTCTCATTCGTCTATTAGAAATGGACACACTTTCTTGGAACTGGTTCTTAGACTAAGAGCTAAGAAAGTATACCTAGATCGTTATGTTATGACATAATATAACATAACATAACTGTAAACATCATCCTTGAGAGTTGAGAAATATAAAATACATAACGTAGCTGTTTAGTAAGTACTTAACAGACACTAGCTAGCTACTATAGTGCATCAGTATTTTACCAGATAGATATAGTAAATGCAACAGGAACACAGCTTGTTTAGACAGTTTCAAAATGACGTTAACATTAGTAATGTATGTAGTTTTACTAATATGTGAATTGGGCATATATTTTGTGTACACTGATATTAGTATGCATAAGTATATAATAATGAATGAGGAAATATGGATATTTTAGAAATGTCTAAAAACGAAATCGCAATAATTGTTATTTCAATACCTTGACTTCGAATTCAGACATATTGAGATTGACTTATTTCGTATATCTCACAATCTAGAGCTAATAGTGCAGTTCCTAGAGTAGTAAAAACATAAAAAGCTCTGAAATCCGAGATAGTGAATGAAAAATATATGGAATGTTTAGCTGGTAACATAAATGAAAAAGTTTACCTCTTAAAAAATTTCCCTCTCGATTTTTAACCCCCGAAGAGCCGTGTCATAAGTTTGACCGCTATGTGTGCCTAACTATGGCATCGTTAGTGTTAACGAGTGTTCTTAGCTATGTTTTAAGTACGATATTAGGGTTCAGCACCCCTTTTTTTTTTAAATTTTGTAAATATCATTTGAGAATTAATAATTTCAATAATTCAAATAGCCTAATACATATTATAGCTAAATATAGAGATAAGAATCGGGAAAAAGATTACTTGGTTATTTAAATATTTTACAATTTTTTAAAATCAAAAATTTTCTTCGACTTCACTTATTTTAATTATAGAGATTATCAGAGCTGGTAATTGATTTGAAGTTATTGAAATGAGCACGTGTTTAGAATACTAACATCCCCAACAAAAAAAAATCCACATAAACATCACCGTTTACCCGGAACGGGCCTAGAAAATACTTTAAAAAAATTTTTTTTTATTCAATCAAATGAAAAAGGACCTATCTTGTAAGCCGTTAGAGGCAGAGCAAAAATGTTTCTTATCAAATAATAAAGAACTTTTGTTTGAAATATTTTTTTGTAAACATCATTGTTTACCTGTGAAAGCGCCAAGAATATACTTTCAAAAATTATGAAAATTTCGAAATTTTCGATAGTATTCTCTAAAATTTTTTTTTCGTTTTTCGAGAGTGTTTTTTAAAACTATTAGTTGATTCTACCTGCAAATTTTCAACTCTCTATCTTGCACAGTTTTGTAGAAAATAAAACCAAAGTTTTGTCCTAATTTGCTCCTTCACGGGTCAACAGTGGTGTTTATGAAAAAATGTTTCAAACAAAAGTTATTTATTTTTTTATAAGAAATATTTTTCATATTTAAACTTTTTTTCTATCTCTAACGGTTAAAAGGATACTCAATTGAACTTTACGAACGCAAACTCACTCTGTAGGTCGTGAGCAGCCTATAAAAACTTCTGCGTGCCAAATTTTTTTTTACCTTGACATATACTTCATATATACTGGATATATATACTATTTAAAATATAATTATATGCTCAAACAATAAATTTTTTTGAAAATCGACAAATCATGATCGAAAAATAAAGAGCACAAAAAAAAAGTAGTAAACTTTTTAATTTATGCTATAAAAAACATACAAACAATTTATTCACTATTACGGAAATCCGAGGTCAAAACTCCCAGGTACTGGACTATAAGAAAATTTTGACAGTTCACGGAAATGTTAAACAGTTTCGTCCGTTGCATATTTTCCTTGTTTCGTTTTCCATGTTGACTTGCTTAATTTTACTTAATGCGAAATATTCATTCATAGAAAATCTATTCTTTATTTTAACTGAAGCTTATTTTTTCGATTTGAAAAATAATTGAAAAATTTTGAATCATTTTGTATAGTCTGCCATTCACTTGAGTAAAAACCAAGACTGAAAAAAACAAAAAATTTATATAACGATTTTAAAATACCGATAAAATTCAGTCATTTCCTTGAAAGCATATCCTCAGCTTAAATATCCATTCGTTAGCATCAAAATCAGAGTAAAACTAGCTTATTGTACAAGCTTTTTAATTACTTCAGGTTTAATATCCATTAATTTTTAGAAATCGCTCCGATGGACGACAAATAATATTATATTCAATTTTGGATATCCGCATTCCGGTGAATCAATTTCTAGACAGTTTATACATCACCGATTAACAATCAACTATGTTTTCTACTAAGTTAAACTGGCATTTTGTAAAAGGCACTTAAGACACGGAAGCCAGTGATAATGCATGGATATAGAGACGTTCGATATTCATGAACAGATATTCTAGAAATGGACACACATACATATTTTATTTAAATTTCAAAAGGATAATACACAATATATATTGCATTAGGATATCCTTAAGAATATATTGGCAGCTATTGACAATTTGTTCTGTTTACGTCCATAAATTTAAATACTTTTAAGGAAAAATTTTAAATTGAAATGTTTAACCTATTTTTATTGAAAAAGCTTGATATAATATGTAAAAATATTTAAAAATAAATATTTAGAAAATAGAAAAATATTGAAAAATATTTTATGGCAATTTTTTACGGAAAAATTTGGTATTTTAAGATGAGTTTGGTGAGTTTGAAAAAATTAAAAAAATCGGGTTCAATTAACGTTTGGTAGAACATCTTTATGCCATGCATATACGTAATAAATATGCAAGATATACTAAGTTTAGTTCCAAGTTTGTAACGCTTAAAAATATTAATGCTATGAAGAAAATTTTGGTATAGGTGTTTATAAAATCACCTAATTAGTCCATTTCCGGTTGCCCGTCCGTCCGTCCGTCTGTCAACTCGATAACTCAAAAACGAAAAAAGATATCAAGCTAAAATTTTTACAGCGTACTCAGGACGTAAAAAGTGGACCAATCTTGTAAAAATATTTCTTATAAAAAATAACCAACTTTCGTTCGAAACATTTTTTCGTAAACATCACTGTTTACCCGTGAGGGCGCAGGGGAACAACTAGTTAAATATTTACAGTTTACAAAAACAGCAAAGTGAATCCACTTTACAAACTTCTAGCAATATATTTAATCAATAAGTCCTAGTACACTATGCGATGAAATCAATAACAGCATGTAATAGTCTGACACTGGGACTAAACTCAATTTTCAAGCTGCGATATTGCAAAGTATACGATAAGGGTCAGGCTCATACCAATCGACCAATTCGATCAGTTTTTCCACACAACTATAACATTTAATAGATATTAAAAAAATTATATTTGAAACCAAAAAAATTGAATATCCCTTAAATACAAAAGGTAGTCCCTCGAATATAATTTCCTTTTATTGTTTTCAATTATACGCATCCTAAACAATATAGTCATTGTCCATGACTTCACAAATGCTTTTGTTTTCGTATCTCAATTTTGATGATTGCAAAAATACATATTCGAGAAATTTAGTATATTGGCTTGAAACAAATTAAATTAAAAGCATCATCGCATATACAGGAAATTTTGGAGAATTTAATAACGCATACACAAAGGTCGGTAACATTTAGTTAAAGCTTTACTATATTATTATCATGTCTGTGTAAGGTTTATTAGGGTGAAGAGTGTGAATAGACTAGTGATAGGACGAATATTCGCATTCGCATCTGCGAATTTTCACGTATTTTTTAACATAAGCATTCGCAAAAAACGATGGGAATGTTTTTGACAAAAAATCATCATCATTTTGTATCATAAATTGCAAAATAACCCCTTTTTAGATCACATTTTTAACACTGTTAAATTTGAATGTTGGCCAAATCCAACTATAGTAAACTAACTTCTTTTGTTTTTAATGGACTTATACGACGGACTCTTCGCTACCATAGCTCATGGTTACCCTATACTCGTGGCTACATAAAGTACAACAACAAATTTCGTAGAAAAGTGGTGAAACAAATCAAAAGTTATTAAATTAATATTAGGATAACATGTTTTAAAAATAGTTTCATTTGAAATATCTTTACAGTTGCTGATTTGATGTCTTCGGTATTAGGAAAACATCTATAAAAACTGTTACATTCGAATCATGTGTGCCTGATCCATTTATTATATAACTCATTTAAAATAATATTCAGTCCGTGAATATATTTTTCGTCAGAAGCCAACATGATAAGCTTGAAAATGATGTGTGAATCATGCATTTTGATAAAGGAATAAGGAAGGCACGGTACGGGCAGAAAATAAATACTGGAAAAATAATATATAAGGATTAATTAAGATAATCAATCATTTACATTATAATTAATTATAATTTTTCTAATTAATATTAGAATTTGAGAGCGCTTCATTTGAAAGCTAACATTCGCATTCGCATTCGCATTCTTGGAAATCGCTTTCGTGAATGTACAAAATTCAAAATTCGTCCCATCACTAGTATCTAGACGTTTAAAGCTAATGGTACACAGTTTCATCAATTTATTGTTGTGGTTAGTTACAATATATTGAGCTTTTCAATGAAAATTTTGAACACTATTTTTACTAGTTCTTTAAAATTTGGAAAATGAGTGAATAAGAATTTGAGTAGGTACATTATTAGAATTTTTAAACATAATAACCTACCAACAAGTTGGCGAAAACAATTAATATTTGAAAAAAATTATACAGGGTTGTTGTTATATGCTATAGATGAAGGGTTATTCGCTATACATTTTAAAATTATTGTTATACACTGGCTGACCGGAAATGCGGAATGTATCAAAGTTGTATTTTTTAAATGGAACTTTATTATTCCATTTTCAGATTCTACGATCAAAGCAAAGGTGTTCTTAATTGACGTTTACCTCACTTAAACTTCACGGTTTTCGATATATTCTGTATTTTTTTAAATTACAGTAGCAACTTTAACGTATAATTTCTCAAAGCTTATATCAGTCTTCAAACCAATTTAACTTGGAGTCTACTAATCGATTGCGTTTTTTGTCTCAACTGTGAATAATTGAATTACGTATACAGGTTGTCAAAAAATTATGACTAAAGTATTACAAGTTTTACTATAAATGATGATAACTTGTCTAACTTAAATACAACACAGGGTTTATGTCAATAGCAAATGGGAATTGAAACTGTAAACTATCAAATACCATCAACTTTCCTAAAATTAACTGTGTTCGTTTGCATGAAAAACGTGAACTTTCAGAATTAAACTGATTTTAACAGATTTTATATTCATTGGAGAAAACAGATCAACAATGGATGCTTACTTGAAGTCAAAATGAAATAAAAAATACAACTTTGATATCTTCCGCGTTTCTGGTTATCCTGTATATTACGAAAATAATTTTAATATAATATACAGCCAATACCCCTCCATATATTCGTAAAAGAAAATTTTGTTAAAATCAAGTCGTTTAGCTATAATTTTCCGTGTCGTATAGCGTGAACAACCCTGTAATCTGTATATCTAAAAGTTGCTCCTGAAATGCTCTTACAGAATATAAATTTGCTCAAATTTAATAATTAATAGTTAATTAGTTATTCATGATTAAAAATTTGAATTTCCAATTATTTCCATATTCATTTATATATTTTAATCGATAATATTTAAAAACAAATTAGGTATCAAAAAATTGCTCCTAGAAAGATTCAGAATATACAATTGCTCTGGTTAAATAATTAATAATTAATTAATTATTCATAATTAATGATTTTAAATTTATAAAATAAAGTTCATAAACTAAAACCCCGCCGTTATGATAAGTAAAATCTTCATTACATTCGGAAGTCACCTGACTGTTATGGCGATTTAACTTATCAGAACAATTTCAAAAGAAAATGCTTTCTTGTTTTCATACTTTTAAGAGCGTGATTCATAGTTGCCGGGGCATTAGTTTTTGAATTATTATTTAAACTATTTTTATATTTTTGAAGAGTACTAATTTCGCCCTTTCATTTGATACATATCACGGAATCTTTAAATTAAAATTTGTTTTAGTTCATGACATTATGTTCTCTAGAGGACGTATAATTCAATTTAATATGACGTCACATAACGTATAACCAGCGGAAATTCAAGTCGCTTTCAAAACGATAGCTCATTTGTCAAATTATGATCAGTAGTTTAAAAGTAAGGAGTGAACAGACGAAAATAAATACATTTTAAGCGATTTTGGAGTTATAATTTCGTGATAAAGTATAACAATATATATTTTTGAAAGGTGATAATAACGCCCTTTCATTGAATATATAACATAGTGTCATTAAATTAAAAATTTCTTTTAGTTCAGGTCTATGTCCTCCAGAGACCACCAAATTCAATTTAATGTGACATCAAATAGCCTATAACCATCGGACGATCAAGACCCTTTCAAAATTTCATTTTTCTAATTGAAATTCTATATTTTTGAAAAGTGCTAATTACGCCCTTTTACCTAAATACCTAACGCGGTATCATTAAATTGAAATTTGTTTTTCGTTCAAAACTTTATGTTCACTAGAGGGTACCTTATTCTAACTAGTTTAGAAGTTAGGAGGGAACTTATGAACACACATACATACATACATAATGGTCAAACACATAACCCTCTCCGTCGCCGGGGTAAAAACCTGAGTATTCAACCTTTTAACTATAAAAAACCGATCGGTGAGATCAATTCTAGTATTCTCCGATACTTATGTTTTTTTGAAACCTATAATATAGTTGAGAATCAAAATACTAATACAATACCTAAAATATAGAATATTAGTGACAGATCTGTAAGCTCTCATCACCGTTACACATAAATTTAATACCACAACAATTGATATTTATAGTGCCTTTATACTATTAAAGTACAAACGACATCATATAGATTGCATTATCAAAATGGTTCTGAACTAAAATCGAATTAAATTATGCCCTGTGGTCTATAACATAATAGTCACCACATCAACCATAAAAAGTTATTTACAAAATTTGTTGAAACATTCCAACAAAATATCAAAATAATTATTATATACCTAATTTGTATATACAAAATTATATGCTATTCTCGAGACTACTATGTTTATTTCCTGCTCGAGGCCCTCATTTAATCACCTTTGATGGAGACGAAAATTCATTGTCATCTATAATATAAAAAGCGGTCAAAGTACGACCCGAAAGTTCCACACGACTAACTTCTCAGTGGAAAGGATAAAAAATATCATATGTTTTAATATTTTTTATATTATTATTTTAAAAGCCGATACGTTATTTGACGTTATCATGTTACTTTTTGTTATTTTTTTTTCAGTCTCCCAGCTGAGGCTTTATAATATTTCTTCAAGTACGAGGATGGTTCTTAAGGAGACAAAAATTTTAAAAATTGCCTGAAAAAGTCTAAAAACAAAGCTTTTCTATATTCCCATACAGGAAATTCGTGATAATAATTAAAATTGAATTTGAACTTAAATACCACATAAAGTTTAAGTGTTATTAGACAGGTTCCGGGAAAGCAAATCAATTGAGTGTCGTTAGAATCGCATAAATATTAATGTCAATATTTATCAATATTTATACTATTGTAACATTACTCAAAAACAAACTCTATGGTAAAATGTCGATTGTCTGTGGTAAAATGACAATTGAAATGTAAACGTCTCTTTGCTGTACATATATGTATAATATTAGTATACTAGCTGTTAAACCCGCTTCGCTGGGTTGTTTTTGCACATTTAAATATCAAAATTGTTAAATGAAAGACTTTTTTTTTAATTCTCTCTGTGTGTACGGAACAGTAAGATTTTTTTGGCCGATCCCAATATTATGTCTACACTCTCTGTGTGTACGGAAAAGTAAGGGACAGATCGATAGAAACCCATGGAACATTCCAGAATATTCGAGAAAGTTCTAGAAAATTCGATAGAAATCCATAGAACATTCCAGAATGTTCGAGAAAATTCTAGAAAATTCTATAGAAATCCATAGAACATTCCAGAATGTTCGAGAAAATTCTAGAAAATTCGACAGAAACCCATGGAACATTCCAGATTGTTCGAGAAAGTTTGATAAAATTCAATAAAAATCCATACAACATTCGAGAATATTCGAGAAAGTTCTAGAAAATTCGATAGAAATCCATAGAACATTCCAGAATGTTCGAGAAAATTCTAGAAAATTCGACAGAAACCCATGGAACATTCCAGATTGTTCGAGAAAGTTTGATAAAATTCAATAAAAATCCATACAACATTCGAGAATATTCGAGAAAGTTCTAGAAAATTCGATAGAAATCCATAGAACATTCCAGAATTTTCGAGAAAAATCGAAAGACATTTGCGCCAGTAGCGCCATCTAGTGAAAATTGTACTATTGACAGTGGGGCCTATTGTACTATTAGAACTATTTTTTTAATCTATTTTCTATGAATTTCTAGATCATTTTTAATTCCACCCCCACCAAACTCCCTCATTCACAATGGGAGCCTAAGGGCTACCCAATGACATAATCCCCTACCGACTTACTAAATATTTCTCATATAAGGCGACGCGGGCGTATAATAAGTAGATATCATAATAAGGAATCTGAAATTGTAATTGTCACTGTGATTTTTTAGTGACTATTAAAAGAATTTTAAGTGTTTTATAATTTTTATTTTTTGACATAGTGTAATTGTTGGCTTATTAATTTTTTTTTCTTACTAGCTGACTCGGTTTCTTGAATAGCAGGATAAGTATGCAAAAAAAAAATCGACTGTTGGGCGGTACGAAGCTTGCCGGGTCAGTCAACTCTCACACACTTCCTGCAAACAGTCCTGCTTTGCAAAACACACCACGGGAGCAATCATTCGCCTCGGGCGACAATGAACGTGAGATCTGAGACATTCTTTACTATTGCTCCCTGAATGTGTAATATACTATTTGGAAGAATTCAATTAACTGAAATGCGATCTACTTTTTAGGCTAGCAATTTCAAAATATTAAAAATATAAAAATCATACGTCTTTATAACGCTTTTGAGAGCCACACTGCCAAATTGCTAAAAACATAAGAAAGCATTGTGATGATTTATTATTTTTGTACGTCAAAATCAGGCATTCAATCAACAGTTAAATGTTTTTATATACTTTTTCAGGCTATATAAATTGTTTTTCAATCAATTTACAAGAAGAATTCATTTCCTTCATCATTAAGGAAAATCTATAAATCGTAAAATAAGTCTGTTCCGACTATTGGCATCTGTTATTATATTTAAATTTAAAATAAGTTCTTAATATTCTCAAATAAATGAATCCGAATTTGGCAACTTACTTTTTTTAAAAGTTAATTCAGATTTTCATATTTATGTTTTTATTGATTACCGAAAATGTGTTATATTTCAATAATAAAAGGAAATATTTTAAAATGTGAAACATCGTCGGGATTGATGACGGAAAAACCGGACGAAAATTGTGGATATGGATTTGAGCCTTATGAAGCTGATATCTCAGAACAGACGTTGGGGTGATAGTATCGTTTCAAGCATGTCCAAATTAAACTAAATTTTTGTAAAAATCAAAAAAACAAAAATTTTTTTAATTATAAAAAATATCGACCCTTTAGAAGAATTGTGTGAACAAAATGAAAAAATCATCTTTCAGTTTTAATGAAAGTTATTTGTGAAGGTAATTTTGATTCAACTGACAACCTTGTAACTCTGTGACGTTGATGCGAGACCAATGCAATTAGCCGACCTGATTGTTTTCGTCAGGATCAAATTAGCCAAGAACAAAATTTTCATAAGGATTGGACAAACAATTATGGTAATTGTAAAATAATGGGAATAGTTTTAGAACTTTGGATAGCTGATATCTCGAGAACTTTAATACTTACATGTAGAAACAACCTCAAAACGAAGTTTCACTCATTGTAATTTACATATTCAAAGCCGGTATTGACCCAACCCAATAAATGAGCTTTTATAAACACTCGAATAATAAAATAAACAACAATAAAATAAAAACAACAATTGTAAAAACAATTCTGTAAATACCATGTCTATAAATATGAAGTAATTATTTTCAATAAATTGTATAAAAACAAAAGGAATTGTTAATTAAAATTGACCCATTAAAACTCTGAAAAACACAGTAGAAGAATAGTGATCCAAGTTATAATTTTATATTTGTGTAAAAAAACGATAATGTGTTTTTAAGTTTTAAGAAAATTATTGATTTTTACTGGTTAATTAATTCTATAAGATAAATATTGTAGGAAATACTGAAAAAGGAATATTTTATTAAATTGTTTAAAAAAAATAATAATAATATTCGCTTTTACACACAATTGGCAATTGACAAAAGGCAATTGGATGAGTGTGGCATGGAAGAATTATGAAACATTTGATTTTCTTTGTTCGCATACCATAATCTCTATTTCCAGAAAAACTATACTTAAATCACTATGATTTTACGATCGTCAAATATACCCCAACTATAACTGCAAACAACCAGAGAAATGGTGAGGGATGTTATATATCATCATTGATTCGAAAATTTTAATTCTGATTATACCTTAAGGAATCAGTATGGACAAAATCGTTTGAATTTTTTCATATAATTCATGTTTTAACTTCTGATTTCTAAAATAGATTCAAGTGGCGAAATTCATCAGAATAAGGCCTGCAATTAATAAATCCAAATAACTGGAAACATGAAAAAAAGCATTGCATCGTTTCAACCCTTTGATTAGTTTCAAACTTTATGTTCTCCAAAATTCAATTAGCAAATGAGGCCGTAGGTACTATAAAAAAAGTTTAGACTCCCAAATAGTTTCAATATAAAATTTAAAAAACTAATTTTTCGTAATGTTTCGGTATTCTCGGAGGAATGAGCGTCTAGTAAAATCTGGGACTATCTCCCATTCATATATTACACTTACTAGTGAGTGCACTGAATATGCATTTGAATAGCAATCAGTTGACACTAAATTAATAATTATAATAATAATAATATTAATAATAAAATAAGCATCATTATTATGTAGGTTTGTTCGTGACATGGCATACTTATGATTTAGATAAAGAGGGAATGCTAATTGAATGTATGACTTTGTAAAGGATGTCGTAGTACGGAACGCAATTAAAATCCATAAAAGAATTAGTTTTTCATCATATTTTTTTGGAAATATACACACGGTTAATGTTTTACCCAGTGGCGAATCCAGCCATATGGGAATGGGCATGCCTATCACCTTAATAGACTTTATCATATAAAAAAAAAAAAAAAAAAAAAAAAAAAAACAATGAATCGCTTTCAATAGTTCTAGTCTGATGTTCCTTAAGTCATACTAAACCTCCATCTGATAATTTTTTGGGGGAACATTTTTTGTTTGTTTAGAAATTCCATTCAAAGCATGTAGATTACAAAATCGATAAAAAATCCAGGTGAATCAAGTATTATAAATGAAATCCGACTGAATTGCTAAATGGAAACAGAATGTGAAAATAATTCCGCCATATCAGAGTTGGTAGCTCATCTCATTGAAGCATGTGACCAAGATTAGTAGCGTAACTCTTCCAGCCAGCGTAGCTACCGTAGAGAGATCGTTTTCTACACTTCACAGGATAAAATATTGGTTGCGTGCCTCAATGGGGCAGTAAATATTATTCGGGCTTGCTTTCCAAAACAACTGGAAATCGATGATAGTAACAACGCTTTTGCGAAAAAAAACGAAAGCTTGAATTTGTTATTTAAGTAAACAACCTTAATAAAATTATTTAATGTAAAATGTATACTGACGTTTAATTTAATTTAGAGTTGTCAAAATTTCCTGAAAATTGGTTCCGTAGTTCAGAGGCTAAATGTGATACTGTGATGTGTTAACTGTAATTTTTGTGAGCAACCAAACTAAGATTTTACAGGTTTATTCATTTACGAATACACTGTACAAAATCTTGGTCAGGGCGTCATATATTTTGTAAACATATCCTTTGTAGGATGACTATATCGATCATACTCCGATTTGCATTAGACCAATTTTCGGGTGCTGTGCCGTGCCCATCACTTTTTTGAGGGCTAGATTCACGCTTGATTTTACCACAATACACCAACAAAAATTTTGCCACCTTCCCAATACTTGGTAAGTTAATAGATTTTGAAACTTCCCAATATTTGAGAAGTTACTAGATTTTTTAAATGCGCTATAAAAAAAAAGCCTCAACCAAACGATAGTAGTATCAGTTAATGTAATGTAATGTTTTCTTTAATTCTATCACTAAATATAATAAATTTTGTTATATGTTTAATTTATAAAGTGTAATAATTGCACTTTCGCCAAAATGAAAATCGCTAAAATGATTAGGAAAAAATTAATCGAATCCATGAAATAAACCAATCTAGTTGGCATCCTTGATGCCCAAGACAGAAATGTGTCGTTTTTCATCACCCACTCAGGTTTCTTATTAACCTTTGACTAACAAAGAGGGGTGTTATTATCTAACGTATCTATGAATCTGTGTGTCTATTTGTGGCACGATAAGAAATTTGATCGAGAGATTTTAGCTATGTTTTAAGTTCGTTCGTTTTCTAGTAGTTAGATTCCCGTAACAACTAGAAAAGAGGTACCGATCTTTAAACAACTAAGCTGTTTATTTTTGGAATATAACTAATAAATAATCAAATGTGATGAACGGTATGTGACGAAAATTACTTGTATGGTCTAGGACGAAAATTTCCTACCCAATAGACTTTAATTTGTTTCAAAGTTCAATCATTCAAAATACCATAAAAAGAGATTATCTGACACCAAAACGCTACTTGAAACTCATTATTGTTTATCAATTTCAGAAAAATAGATTTTATTGATGAACGTTCTTATTGTTCGAAAAAAGGTACCTACAATTGTATAAAATATTCATATTCGATTGAAACATGAAAATTATTTTGAAAAACAAATCCTTTTATCGCCACTTTTTAACTTATGTAATAAATTAAATTCAATGTATATTAATTAGTATTCTTTTGTTGTGTAATTAAGGAAAAGTTTACATTTTAAAAAGTAAAAATTAGTCAGTTTTTGTACATTAATTAAAATGAAAAAATTATTTTAAATTATTCATAATTTCAATGCTTTCTTTAACTTTTCTATCTTGAATATGAAATGAAAACTTCTACAAAGATATTACAGTTAGTTTTTTGTTTTATAATCTTGCTGAAAAGTTTGTTTTTACTGAAGAAACGATGGTTAACGAAAAGAGAACAAAGCGTGAGTATAATGGTAAAAGTATTTCAACAAAAGTTTATATATTGATGCAGTGACGAATTTCAAATCTTAAAAAATAAGATAACACGCTGTTAAATTTTCGAAGCTGACGTATTCTGTGGGCTATGTACGAAAATTTTTAAGTATAAAGAATATTTATTATTATAATAAATTATAATTATAGAATTTGAAGTATAAATGAAAGGTTTTATCTAATTTTTAGTAAATTTCCTTTAAGAGTATGGTAGCTATACTGAAGAGACAGGTATTATACTTTTTTCTAATTTCTTTTAAGAGTATGGCAGCTATATTGAAGAAACTGCTATAAGTTTTGAAACAAGCAATCCAATATTAAAAAATTTCGATTTGTGATAAAACCTCTATGTAAAACCTCTATATAAGTCTAATAATTGCGTATATTTTAGGAGAAAACTAACATATTTTGAAGTGGTATCTAAAAGTGATTCGTGCACGGAATAAATATTTGTATTAATTGTAATAATCAGCCTCAAAGTGTGTTATCCTAAACAAACCGTAATATGGTACATTTATCTTATTCGGGTTTATATCATTTAAAATGGAGATTTTAAATGATGCAATCGAATGATCTGCATTTCTAAGTGTGATGTTCTATAAGATTGGATAAAACTGAAAAAGTTAAGCCTCACCGCTCCTCGATCTTAAAACTCCTATGCTTATCATGCTGCTAAACTCACGGTTTATTTATCTCTTCAGGATATCCCTCCATCCCTAGAGGCTGGAAAATATAGTTTATGGATCAGTAACCTTGAGCGATTAAGGTCCAACGAAAACTCAAATTAAAATATTTCCTTGATATTATTACTTTATACATAGACGTTAATAAGTCAGATACGCGTGAATAATGTTAAACATCATTCTTTTGGTATACCTCTTCTATTTGCAAATAAACATGACCTAGAGATGTCTTTTTACCTTTTTTTTGAATAAATATTAATGACTTGAATGTATTGACGAAAAATAGAATACAAATTAGGTCACCGAATGATATATAGTAGATGATTTTCCTGTACAGATGGCGTAGCATAAGGAAATCAGACTAAATAGAATTCTACTTCGAAAAGACAAACTCCAACTCTAGATGGATATGTTCTATTTTCAATTCTAGGTGGATCATAACTTGGATTGAAATACATCTGGTGTGAAAGTTGTGTTAGAAAATGAATATTCGTGTTAGAGGAAAATAGATGGCGGTATCAAGCTTGTATGTATTGATTTTCTTGGTTTTCACTAGAGTGGAGTTTAAAGTCTAGATACAAACCATATTTAAGTTTTTTAGTTTGAATAGATTCCACATGAGGTCGGGTAATGATGCATTGCGTCAAAGACGTAAATATACCGGATGTTGAATAATAAAACTACAAGATTTTATGTGGCGGGTCCAGATAAACATATGGTGCGATAGTAACATGCTTAAAAGTGTACATTTCGAAAATCTGACGATTCAAGCGGGACGAAAGAAAATGAAAGGCTTGCAAAGTAAAATTTTGAAAGTTTTCCGCGTTAATAGAGCGTATATGTTATAATATCTGTGTATTCAGTTGTTTAAATTATATGCAATCTATAACAAACCATGGGTACAACGTAAGTTTCGTAACCTCCAAATCGACAGTATTTTTGTATGGGAGCTTCGATGAGATCAACTTAATATCCCCTATGGAAGTTTGAAGCACTCGTGATACTTTTTTTTATTTTACTTTTCCACACTTCTACCCTCAACACCCAAACCATTAGCTTAATATAATCCCATTATCAAAGATATGTTGAAGTATGTATACGCAATTACTAAAAAAAATTTTTTAAACATCGAGTTAAGTTTCACACCAGACTTCTCACAATACCCGGGTTGTTTGTTTGGGAGAAGATGCTGTACGTCCATCCAACATATCAGTTTCTAATGAGTCACAAAATATATTCGAATATTTTATAATAACGTGCCGGTAGGCGATGAAGTATGTATTTCTTATAGAATATTCCAGGGCTTTATAATATTTTAAAGCTTGTGGGCACTCCATAAATTGCGCCAGACCATTTTTTTATCCCTCTCCCCCGTTTTTGTCACGAGTGGTCAAAGTTTATGAAACGCCTTCCTTAGCATAATGTCCCATATTTTTCGATTTTATATTAAGAAATATTTATTTAAATTAAAAAAGCAGTTTTAAAGGCTTAGCACCGAATGAATATATAAATACAGATCGAGTTAGTAAAATTTTAAGGTTGTTTGTTTACGTATAAAAGAGTTTTTTTACATGTGGCATCAAAATCCTTTTGAACCCTCGCTGTCCCGTATCATACATGTTAACATTTCGTTGAACCGCTGTCCATCCTTTAACGCGCGACGTTATTTATGGAAGGCCATAATTGAGAAACTTTTTAAAATTTTTGGAAGAGAAAAGAACAAAATTTGACGGTTCTCAGTGAACAAACTTCCGGAAAAGTTCTGAAACATTTAAGATCGGCTCATTTGCTTTGAAAAAGATTACAAGATGTTCTCGAACGTTTTATAATTACCAATATAAGATACTAAGCTACTATTATAATTAACCCAACAAATTGTAGATGGTGATACAGGCAAGTTTAATTATGAATATGATTTGAAAACATTGTCATAAATAATTTCGACAAATAGACCAATTTTAGTGTTGCATTATGAAATAAAGCAGTAAATATATGTTCACTGAACCTAATGAACAAGTTTATAACCATTTTCATAATTCTCACACTTGATTTAACTCTTTTAAAGGCAGACTGGTCATTCAAATTTGATTATATTTAGTTACTTATAAGGAAAAGTTATCTAGGTAATCTAGTAATAAAAATTGCTATTTTTATTGCTTTTAGCTGTTGTAAATGTTTTCATTATATCATCACAAGTTTGGAAGGTCTTAGTAGGTAATGCAAGGGTCGTACATTTACCAGTAGACGAAAAAAATTGTTAACTTTACGAAAATGCGACAGATTCGATTCAATCGTAGTATATCACCATCATATGATCGTAAAACAACATTCCAGCAATATCAAATCATTTGTTTTTATTTTACAGTTCATTTGAAAAATGGGACACATTCGATCAGATCATAGTGAAAACATCACCAGCGCAAAATGATATTCCCGATATATTTGGAGACAATTTTGACGAGACATAACGACGCGTATTTCTATACAGTAATTCAATTAATTTTCAGTCATAATTTCGCATAACTTTCGTTGATTTTTAGCGCCCTTCCCAAATAGATAACAAAAGGTGAACCTTTTCCAGTTTTATCATCAATACGAAGGGTATTTCTGAAAGGTTACGTAGATTTTACTAAACCTTCCTTAGTAGAAACAGTGTCCGTTGGGGAGCTAATCAAATCCTAGAATGTGAGATTTTTAGAATTCAAATCTTGGCAATAGTTATTTATCCTTATGGTTTTTACTTTTGGAATCACTTTCATCGAATAAGTGGTTGAACTATGAAAGATTTCATTCAATTGGTTCTGGTACCGAGTACAAAAAGCAAATATTAGAACAAACCTTAACAACCTTCCTAAACGTATTTACATAATAAATATACTAAATTTGGTAACTTTATTGGTCGCATCTGTACAAATATAATTATAATACCTGCATAATTAATTGAATGTATCCAATGGAGAGAAACAAGTTTCCAACTGAATACAATTATTATTAATGTTATTATTATATTCAAAACTAAATTTAATTACAATTTAATTCCACATGTAAAATTAATAATTAAAATATAATTAACAAGTAGACAAAGATTATAGCTTTAGGATAGTTTTGAAAATAGAATATTAAATAATGTTGGTAGGTACCATTGTACCAACCGTATCTATTACTCTAGTTAGAGATACAACATTGCATTAATAATTTAACTCAAAATGTTTAAACTTTTTCATTTAAAATATTATAATAATTTTATTTCAATTAAAAATTAACGTTAATGTTACCACAGGCATCTATTTTTATTTCATTGATTGAAAAAATCAAGGAAATCACACAAAAATTGTTTCAAAATTTGATATGACTCGATACGAAAAACAATATAATAAAATAACTCCTCGTATGAGATTTCAGTCGATATCTCGATAAATCGTCAAATTGATCCAATTTTACTAATTTTAGTATTATTAAGGTAATATCAAAAATAATCTCAAATTTTTTCAAATCATATTTTTACGATTTTTTTCAATTTCATTTGAAAAAAATTGAGATAATAAAAATACAAATAATCAAAATTTATTTGTTTATTACGCAAAATAATATTTTTATTACGCATTTATCTTGGTATACCCGATGATTTTGAGTGTATTAGGCAAACATGATTCGAATGTAAAAGTTTTTTATTTTTAATTGTAAAGTTATTTCAAATGAAACTATTTTTAAAACATGTTCTCCTAATGTTAATTTAATAACTTTTAATTTTTTCACCACTTTTCTACGAAATTTGTTGTTGTTTTTAGTCTCGAGCACACGGTAGCCATGGGTTACGGTAACCACGAGAGCGGAATTTCGCATGAGTTAATCTAGTACATACAATTCTTCATTAGCGTAAAAAATTCCGTCGAATAATTCCATTAAAAACAAACCATATAAGTCCGAATTAAAAGCAAAATTAAGTTTTTTTTAATTTGAGGTTAGTTTACTATAATTGCATTTGCCCAACATTCAAATTTAACACTGATTACATATTATTGAAGTTTGGAGTTATTTTGAAATTTATGTATGATACAAAAAGATTGTCAAAAACATTCGTAAGAATATATGGTAATTTTGGCAGAAAAAAAACTGTAAATCAATTAACGATTGGATGAGATATTTATTTAGATATCTTCCAAAAAATTACAATGGGATTGTTCTACTTTTTCTTCTGTTCGTATGAATTCAATTTTTTCGAACCAGATTGTAATAATAATATTTTACACACCAGTTTATTAAAACATTTACAGAATGTGAATTTTAATTTCTTTTAATGGTCGTTAAATAAACAAATCTAAAATAGAATGATATTAAAAGTCAATGTCAAAAAAGGCATTTACATAAAAAAAACAAAGGTTGATTAAGTGTGTAAAAAGGTCATGCAATAAAATTGTTTTAATGTAACACAAAATATATAAACAAATTACATTTTTCCATTTAATTTTCACTCTTTTACTGATGGACTTCAGACGGACATTTACGAATATTAAAATTTTAAAAAAAGTTATTTTCATGTTTTTCAATCATGAAACAGCATTCTATAATATAAATAAACTTTGAATAATCCCAAGGGTTTTACAGCATGATATTTCGAGTTGTAAAAATTCGTTTTATCATTACGTTTTAGTATTTATTAACATTTGCAGGTTGGTGCCAAGGTAAATTTCGTGTTTAATCAACTTTTAAAATAAAATGTTTATTAAATTTTCTTTTAAAATAAAATAAATAATTACGAATATGAAAAGCATGTTTACATTTAAATTTTACAAAGAAACGTATTACAGCATTTTAAGTTGTACAAAAATATTTAAAATAAGGCGTCTATGCGAGTATGACCCTTTTGGTCCACACCAAAAACTTCCCAGAATATGAAAAGAAAAACAATTGAATATGTTTTTAAAATATATTTTCGTAGATGATGGCAATAGCTTTCCATAACTTATTAATGTATAAAATAAAGTCGGGTTAGTTAAACCATGTATAACTCAAGAACAGCTGGATCCATTTTAATGATCTATGATTTGTTGGATTCATGCATTTTGCTGAAATGTTTGCAAATATTGGTAAATTTTAAGGAGAATTGCGGGCTTCGGAGTCCACGGCCCAAATTAGGCCTGAGGATATCTAATAGAGCAAGAGATGGACGAAAAGAATGTGTTCAGCTGGCAGACTAAGCTGGGTCAAGCATGGTATGGCTGTGAAGGGAGCTCCGCAGCCGAAGAACATATAATTGACTAAGAGATTGAAGTAAAGTTTGTGTTTAGCGGGCCAGCTAAGCGGAGCTAAGCATAGTAAAGCTATTAACCCGCCAGTACTCGCATTATGGACATTTTGCTCCCGCTAGATTTAGAATAAAAATGACTTTTATATTTTTCAGAAGGTATAGATTTTTCAACGTTTAAAAATGTTTTGTTTTTTTTTCAATTTCTTCAGAAATTGCCAGATTTTCTCTCATCGCGAGTGTAAAAGTGAAAGAAAAAAACTTTTAAATTTCCGGGCCTATTCGTGTACTTTCGCTTTAATATAGGTCGAGCTCGAAGTAAATTAAAAAACTTGTAGTATGTAAATATTGTAAAATTAATAAATTTAATTTACAAGATTATTTCTCTACTAAACTCATCACCCGACTAAAGATTATCGAATGTTGGGTGCGAGTGATGGCAGGTAAATATTTGTTGCTGCAAACGAACGCATCGGGCTCCGAGGTCGTTCAATTAGACGAGGTTAATTAAGAGTAATAATAGCACATCAAAAGTTCAAAAGTTGTAATCAAATAACTTGTAGGCCAAGTAAAGTTCACTGGTACACCTAGTATTCTTATTGATATTGATTAGTAATAAAGATAAATATATCAGGATCTAAATTAATAGTTATGGAAATCCATTAGTGTTCCACTGAGACCGTGAGGTAGCCCAGTCCCGCCTCGTGCCTCGTAATCGAGGACCTAGGTAAAAATTTTAGTCCTCCTTGCTATCCGAGGAGAGACGTAAATTGTTCCAAAACCGAGGCGAGGCGAATTGTTTCAAAGATCTCACCTCGGCCGAGTCAAATTTACGGCCGTGTGTGTCTACTTATTTACGCGCGTGATAGGTTATACTTCTGTCGCGCGTGAGAAGTAATAATTAAAAACATCACAATAGGAAACAGTTATTCTATAATTATTTATTGGATGTGTTTGAACCCCAAGTTGGTCGTCACTGGCCTTGGCTCCAATTCACAGGAAATAACATTCCATGAATTTTGCCATTCTGCACGAACATGGACGCGAGGTTGGACTTTACAGGTCATATATTAAAATTAATTATTATTTACATGACAATTTTAAATGTTTTGCAAAACAAC
The DNA here is from genome assembly GCF_905475395.1 of Chrysoperla carnea. Lineage (NCBI taxonomy): Eukaryota > Metazoa > Arthropoda > Insecta > Neuroptera > Chrysopidae > Chrysoperla > Chrysoperla carnea. The sequence continues at coordinate 51,327,990 of NC_058341.1, forward strand.
TAATATTTTGCAATAAAATAGATAAACAATAAAATAGATCTCCGATAGCGGAATACTTAATGGGGAAGCGTGACCACTTATTTCACTGTTTATATTGGGATTTTACGGCGGTTTTCAAATTTTTGTATACATAAAAATTGTTGAATCCAGTTTTTAACAAAACCGTACACATTTAAAACAATTTATACCTATTCCAAGCATTTCATTTTTATTAAAAATATTGGTTTTTTCAAGAGTAAAATGAAGTACCTATACATACTTTTATGAAAGTTAATTAAATTTCCTGCGTCTAATTACGTACCAATTTTCGTTTTAACAGTTAATAACAAAAAAGCTTTTCACGTGTAAAAATATTGATATTATATGAATAATTATGTAGGTATCAAGGATTTATTTCAGGTCACTAGACATTTAGGGAACAAACATATCTAACGCTAAAGCTGGGAGTTAAATATTTTATACATTTATTACCCACGGCATAAAAACAAAACGTATGTTATTCCGATGTCTGTTTTTGGTAATAACATAGTTATACTGCTAAAGCAAGATTGTTGCGTAGCAATTAGAGTATATACTTAATAGTTAGTACGATACAAGTGGGATAAAAGCATTATTAACGTAAGCATGCGGAATTTGTACAATGAGTGCGTAGCGCGAGTTGGACAATCGCAGAAGTACGTTAGTAATGCGTTACCACACTTATGTCGTACAAAACTTTTTCTACGCCTCTAAAATGAGAAAATAAAGGTTAATTAAATAAATTTGTCATTATTAGTTAACATTTGTCATCACTTAAATTGAAAAAATTGAAAATTAAAAAAATTACCTAATTGAGTATCTGGGAGTTTTGACCTCCGATTTCCGTAATAGTGAATGAATTTGTATGATCGAAGTGGGATTCTGTTTATTATAGCATAAATTACAAAGTTTACCCCTATTTTTGTGCTCTTGATTTTTCGATTAAAAAAAAAATATTTGATAATAATAAATTCAATTGAATGCAGAACGATTGCTACAGAAAAAGCTCATAAAAGAGAAGGAAAAAGTAATATACCATTTGGGATCTGAAGCGTACTTTGCGAGATGATTATCAAAATATATAAATATAATTTTAATAAAAAGTAAATAACCTTATCGAATCACATTTCAATAAGATATTGAACGGTGGTATTGTGTTACTACATAAACTCAGAAATAATAATATAGTGTGCTTAGGACGTATAAAGTTAGTTTGCGCTTGTAAAGTTCAATTTAGTATCTTTTAAATCGTTAGAGATAGATCAAAAGTTTAAAAGTAAAAAATGTTTCTAATAATTAAATAAACAACTTTTATTTGAAACATTTTTTCTTAGACACCAGTATTTACCCGTGAGCTGTGGTTTTGATGTAACACCGACGCTCAAAAAGAGCAGGAAAGAGCTTATGTGAAACAACTATTGAATTATGTAAATTTAAAATCGATTTAATTAAATCATTTTGGACTTTCCGAAAAAACCTACAATATAATTTCACAACGGAATTCAATCTAAATTGGTAGCATATTGCTGCCTAAATTGGGAGCACATTTTGTTGCGTGGTATATGGATTTTGAAAATATGTTTCCGCTCGTTAAGTGGCTTACAAGATAACACCCTACAGATACGTGATAATTTAATACACAGTTTGTGAGTTGCGAAACATTTACCCGATTTGAGTAAAATATCAGCCCACCAAAGTAGCAGTAAAATAGTTTTTCTTCATTTTTAACCTTTGTAAAATTCCTGTTATATTAATAAAAAATGGCACTTACTGATTATAGTAAAAAAACCGAAAACTCTGAAATATGTTTGTATAAAAATCTAAAAAAAAAATATACAAGATAAAAAAAAAAATAAAAAATTTTAAAAAAATCTACTAATTTCATAAAAAGCAACAACCCACATTCCACGTGGGTATTTAATGAGATAAACTAAAGTTTTTTCTACATAGGCAATAAGAAAAGCTGAATTTGCAAATATATTCTTCCCACGGAATATGAAAAATATTCCTTAAGGAAATCAAGTGTTTTACATTTAAAATTCATTAATATAAAAATTACAGGTGACAAGTCATATATGTCACAATCAGTTTTAATAGAATTTCTAAGAAAACAATTTTCTAAAAATTACAAAGTGGTTCAACGAATCATAAACCTTGAAAGTATAAAGCATTCCTGAATATATTTGTGAAAAATATAAAATATTGCGCTACGAGATAAATGATTATCTAATTTGAAATTTTTGAAGTATTATTATTTTACGAATGATTCGCTGTTTTGTCGATGATCGATTTAAAATCAGGAGGAGTCGATTCGAAAAGCAAATACTGTTTCTTAAAATGGTCGAAAATGTAAAGTGAAAATTTTCAAATTATTAATACTACTCCAAAATCTAATAGGGATAATTTTTTAATTGTCCCAATCCTAAAACGTAAAATATTTCATTTTCATTTAACTACACAGATATAAGAACGAATTGACATAAATACAAAAATAGAATTCGATTTAATTTCGTGAAACGGACATACATGAATAAAATTCGATTTAGTTTTGTGGAATATTTTCGATTTTTCAAAAATGTTGAATTTAAAAAATATATAATTTGTGTACATTGACGATATGACATATGTTTGAGCATGTATAAAATGAGTTTTCTAGAAAAATTTTTTTCATCCTTATATGTGTTTCATGTTTAGCGGACCATTCTGTTTAATATAAATTTGAAAGATTGCTTACCCAAGTGTTTTTGTGCTAATTAAAGGTGTTTTTAAATTAAGAAAACCATTTATTCGACTCTTCTTCTCTTCAACATGTCCAGCACTACTCGATGTTGCTGGTAATGTTACCGTTGGTGAATTACTACCACCATCACAAACATCTAAATCAACGGAATCCCGCTTACGTTTCCTTTTATGACACCAGTAGCAAACGAATAGACCAGTTGCAAATATAACTAACGCTGCCAGTGTACTAAATACAGCTGTTAATATTATATCACGTTTCTGCATGATTAACTGAAACAAAAAATAAATCAATGTTAATGATTTTTGTATACAATTTTGAAGAAAGGGGATTTTCTGAATAATGAGAATTTCGGAAATCGTGACATTTCTCCAGAAGCATAATTCTTAAGCTTAAAACGTTTTTTCATGAAGTTTTTAGAAAATAAGGTTTTTTTTATATCTCCGGAACGAAGTGTGATACAAAAGAACATTTGACTGAAGCAAAAACGCTGGTGGCACGTAGCAAGTTATTTTTGACATGATAGTGTGCCGTATGACGTTTTATTAACATTTTATACTCAATAGACTAAATTTACTTGTTTCTCTGGTAAATTTTTTCATTTTGGCAAATCCTGTCACGTCCACGTTTTGGATCCGATACTGGTAAGTCGTGTTTTCTTTGATTATAAACTTATTTTTGAAGATATGGGAGAAATAATATTGAGGTTATACGTTTTTCGTCTGAACCAGTATGAACCATAATTTGTATTTTGGTTCTCTGGGTAAAGTGCTCGCTGGTTGGTAGGCGCAAAAGTATGTACACTTAGTTTCATGAGCAAAATTTTATAAAAAAATGCACAATGGCTTAATTGATTTCCAGTAAAAGTCTTTTATACTTCCTTTATCTTATATATTTAAACGAGAAATTCTGATATAGATTGATATATTTAGATATCTATCTCAGGATCAGCTCTAACGATTTTGATGAAAATTCATATACCGATAGAATGGGGGGAGTTTTTGTGGGGCTTATTTCTGTAAGACTAAGCTCAATAACTTTGATTAAGTAAAATTAGTTTTAATCCGAGTAAATTAACAATAAGAACATTCCAAATAAATATTAAGAGTAAAAAAAGTATGTTTTGTTATTGTTTGTGTGCTTCACTAAGGAATGCAATTGCTTATCCCGTAAGGGTGCACGGTTATCCCCAAAACGAGGCAAGTGAAGGCTTTTCGAATTTTTGTCTTTAATTGACTGATATGACTATAGGTTTTTCTATGCCAGCATGCTGAAGGCACATCTAGTTTGAAAATAATTTTATAGATGTGACATTCAGATGTATTTTGTGTAAACAATTGGGATTTGTTAATTGAGATCGATATTCGTATGCGATTCTAAACTAAACAATAATTTTAATTGAATATTTACAACTACTTCAAATTACTAAATGTGAATTTGAAAGGTCTTTAATCAGTCCTTTTTACATTGTTTAAATATTTACATTATTTTAATTTACCTTATACTATAATATGTAGCATGAACGTGATATTATATACCGAGTGTTTCAAAAGTCTTTTAAACTGCAAAATAAATAATGTCCGTAGTGTCTATTGCGTTTCATTCCTTTAACTAAATCAACGGCTTTCTTTTAAAATATCTCTAAAAAGGTTGCGAGAATTCAAAATTGTCAAAAGCAGGGAAACTTATTTGTTGTCCGATTTTGATAATAATCATTTTCTACTAATTTTGGCAGAGAAAAAAAAAATTGGATTCGTTTAACGATGGCACGTGTAGTTTCAATACAAGAAGAGATTAGATCTTATTGATTATTGGATGCGTAATTTCTGAGCATTGGTTGAAATCTTATACGACGGACAACATCTCGGAGCTTTGGAGCTTTTTCTTTAATCGATGCCCTGGAATACGGTACTGTCTGGCTCACTGCGATTTTTTTGATTCTCTGTATATTGTAGTATATAAAATTAATCAGGTTGTATAGAAAAGGGATTTCAAGCGTATATCGAGTAGAATAAAATTAATTAAATTGGAAAATACTTTTGCTATTGTTTGATAAAGTACAAAAACACAATTTAATAAAGATTGAAACCTTTTGAAGAACATAAATAAAATATAAATATATGTAATTTAAGAAATTTGAATGAAAAATATGTTTGAATAATACTATTTTTATACCATGTATATATGAAATATATCAAGGTATAATAAGTTTAGTTCCAAGTCTATAACGCTTAAAAATATTGATGCTACGGGCAAAATTTTGGTACATGTGTTCATAAAATCTATTTCCGGTATCAAGCTCAAATTATTATAGCCTGTCCCAGACGTAAAAAGTGAGTTTGAGTTTTTAAATGATCAGCATATAAGTCAATGTAATATATATCAAGTTTTGTCCCAAGTTGGTAACGCTTAGAAATATTGATGCTATGAACAACATTTTGGTATATGTGTTCACAAAAAAAGGGTCAATTTCCGGTTGTGCGTCTGTCCGTCTGTTACCACGACAATTAAAAAACGAAAAGAGATATCAGGCTGAAAGTTTTATAGCATGCCTAGGATGTAAATAGTGAGTTTGAGTTCGTAAATGAGAAACACAGGTCAATCGGATCTTGGGCTCGTAGGACCCATCTTGTAAATCCTTAGAGATAGAACAAAAGTTAAAATGTAAAAACTAAAATAAATTTATATAAAAATAAACAACTTGAAACATAAATATGTTCTTAAACATCACTGTTTACCCGCGGGGGCGCAAATTGTATTATATGTATTATATAGAAATATCAACTATGTATGACATGAATGTATATGTGGTTCTCTAAGAGTGGCTATCTTTCCGTACTTACATGACGTTAAAAAAGAAACTTTTGCGTAATCAACATTTTTTACCCATGGTATTTTAACAATTAACTCAGTCAATAGTTTGTTTTCAATTGTTATCCACTAATTATACATTATTAAACTGATTCACAAAAATTAATTAAAGCCATAAGAAACTATTTACCGATTAATCAATTTATTTTTTGCCTCACTGTAATTTTAAACTTTAAGTATTATTTAATAAATAAAAATGACAAGTCCATCACACATTTTTAGAAAGTTTTTTTTTCTATGTATAAAGATCCACCTTAGAATTTTTGCTCTATTCTAGCTTATTTTTGATTATTCAAAAGGTTGACATACCTTCCTAACACCTAACGATTAACTTAACTGATCATGCTACATTGGATTGCATCTATATATCAACAATCGCAGTAGGAAAACTATCAAAAAACCTAGCTTTTGGTAGAACACCCATAATAGACACTTCCAAAAAAATTTTTTTCCGTTGTTTTTTCTTCATAAAAATTAGTTAAAGTTTTAATATAAGCTATCAAAACCGTTTTTTTATCGTTCATTTAATTAAAGATTTAATGTTAAAGTTTAAATTATTGCAAAATAAACATCTTTTATGAATGGTTTTGAATCCAAAGAGTTCATTTACATAGAGAACGCGAGAGATCCTGTAGCTTGTAAACGGATGAGATATGATGAATGAGAGAGAAGACTGCCAGTGAGTCCCATGTGTCCCTGTCACAGTCATATGTCATAATCATATGATGCATAGAGATTTTGTGTCTGCTATTATATTTGTTTTGTACAAAGAGGTTATATACAGTTTTATATTATTGTTTCTGAAAAATGAAAAAGTGTTTAATATGCATATTCTCCAATATGTGACCGCAGTTTATACTAAGTACACAATGTACTAAGTACATAATTTGGTTTTTCAGAAACATTGTGATTGAAAAATTGGTAGATGAAAGTGCACTTAAATTTAAATAATAATTAAACTCAATAAAACTTTTAGTTAATTCTATTGAAAAAACTGTTTTGTTTGTTTCGTATGTAAATAAAGGTTCTTTTGACGCTACTTTTTGAATAACTTCTAATGTAGTACCTAAATAATATTCCATTTACTTAATTGCAATAATGTAAACAATATGAAGCCAATGACATATATATTAGACAAGGACAGAAGGGAACTCACTGGCAATCTTCTCTCTCATTCAGCATATCACAAGTTTTGGGCCCTGCCGTTGTATAAACTCTTGCTATGAATTGTGATAACAGATGACGTCATGATTTCTACCGCACGATTCAAAGTTTTTAAATGTAAATATTTGATTATAGGAATATTTTTTTTGACCACTACAATCGATTCGACGTGGTTTTGGTACATGGAAAAATTTACTGGTGATGTCTATATGGTTGTCTCTTGTTCTAATTTTTTACGATTTATCTGAATCAAAATTTTAACGTTCCTGACATAGAATGTTATTTATCTTAATAAAAGGTATTACATAATACATCTTACAGGAGACATTTAAGAAAATACTAGACAGGTACTACAGTATTTATATTATTTTGTAAAAACATGTAAATCAAAGTTTTCCATTGATAAAATCTATTACATTTAGTGAATGGATGGATATCATGTTTTTGAAAGGGTTTGAAATAATATTAGAATAGTTTTCGTATAAAGTTAATTTGAACATGAGTAGGTAAACCATTCCTACATTTGTACTCCCGAAAATATGGGATAAATATGTGGGTGAAAATGTAAATTAAGTGAATGATAATATTCCATTATGTGCACGATGAAAGGCGTTTACTAAAATATATACCAGTATACTGGCTATTGATAATAACGTCATGCATCGAGGCCAGACAAATTTTAACTGAAGTATATTTCAAAAAAATTAAAGTGTTAGGCTTTAACGATAATATTTCGTCTTGTTATTGAAACAAAATTTAATAAAATTATTACACGCCCGGCTAATCAATACAATATACTGATTTTTATATACTGATTTATATATACTGATTTGTATATTTGGGAGAATGCCAAAAGAATCATTCGCCAAAGATTTAATATCTTACTAATTTTGTAAATTATTTCATATCACAAAATTTGGGAAGAGTGGTTCTAGTTTAATTATAAAAGACTCGTAGACATTATTGTTCTTTAGAAAATTGTTTAATTACACACCCACATATCTCGGGAGTAATTTCTTGAACCGTTTCCCTTATTATCTGTTAGAAATGGTCTACATTTTTTAAACCACTATTAATATTCCTGTCGAACTTTTCCAATTTGTGAACATACTTACTGTCTCTTCGATGTCAAGAGTGAACAGTTGAATTAATGTTAATATTTTCGAAATATAGCCAACAAAAAAACATCCTGTATATAATTCCAAAGTCAAAACTAAATCGTAAATTAAATAAGTTTCTGAGATAGTAACTTCCGCGAACATAGTAACCAGCGACTGAAATCACAAGTTAAATAGCTCACATTGGGTTCTTAGTTTTATTTAGTATATTTAGAAAAACAAGTGAAAACGAACAATTGACTGCGTTAATTGTTGAAATACCATCTTGTGACGGATCGCACCCTATTTGCCCTTCAGATTTTTCATTACTTGAAAAACAAATATTTATAATTTACAGGAGTTTATTAGATCATAGCCTCGGAAATGGAATACACAATCGTATAATTCGTTAAGCGATTCAAATCACCTACGGCGGATATGTCAAATAAATATTTTTGAAGCAAACAGGTTTCAAAAAATATTTTGTTAATTTTCCTTATTTATAATTTTGGTTCATCAATAATTCGCTTATCTTTGCGTTGTGTGGTCAGCAAGAATCAAGGTATTGAAATAATAATTTCTAGGGAAAATTGGTGACTAGTTGCTAAGATTTTAAAACGCATTATTAGTAAATATAAATTTTAATCCAAAACATTAGTGTACACTTCATAAATTTTGCTTATAACATTAAAAAAAAAAAAAAATTATTGGAAAAAAAAGAAAATATCCGTTAATTCAAAATCCAAAGTCCATTCCAATTGTAATAACCATAAATTCTATGCAACAATCGCAAACCAGGAGCCATCAACCTTGAGGATTTGGCATACCTGGAATTTGAGGCATTTGAGGCATTGGCATACCTTGTGGCATTTGTGGCATCTCTTGTGGTAGAGCCATTGCTACGTTCTGTAAAAAAAAATCGAAATTAAATTATTTGATAATTCGTATTTAATAACAGCATTTCAAAAGAAACAAAAATAAAAAATAAAAAACATAAAATTAAAAAACAATCTATAGAGACATTCAACAATAAATAATTTTTATTTGTTATAAAATAACAGCTTTCTAGGAAAATTATATTGCAAACACATTTTCCATTTCATTTGCATACAATTTTAGTAAGATTTTAAGCATTTATCACAATTTTAGAGCATTCGCTATTTCTTCGTGTAGCAACTGTTTTTGAAACACTGTTCAAATCTCGGACATTATCGCTACTTATGCAGTATTATTTAAATTATTAGTGAATTTATAAGTGAATTCGGATTTAATACTCTGAGTAGAAATGGTAAAGAGAATTAATATAGTATGATCGTTAGATTTTAAAAACATTCTTGCCAGTCTACGTAATCCGTCGACATTTAAAATTATTAATTGAAAACTTGAGTATTATTAAAAAAAAAATATTAAAAAAAATACAAGCAGCACGGCAGGATCTGATTGAGAATATAATAAATAAGAACATAAAATTATCGTAGAATATATATACACGGAGAAAAATTCGAAGTAATTTATTTAATTCATTGAAAAATAAATCTGATATCAATATTTGTAATAAGGTTAGAATTAATCAATAAAGAAAAGAATACTTACAGCGAATTGCATTAAAGCAACCACAACAATACTAAATAATACCCAGAAATTCATGTCGAAAATAGTTTTATAAGATTTCTAATAAGAAGAATACTTCAACACTGTACAAAATGATTTAATATTGAAACTAAACTCCTAACGAGTATTTATAGGGATACCAAATCCGATGGAAATAAAAAATTATTATTACAAAATTATAATTAATATTATTAATAGCACAAAAAAAAAATCAAATTAGTGGATTCTTCACTGTGGAAAAATTTTTAATCGTGCGTAAGATAATAATCTGTTTTGATAATATTAAGATGTGAAGTGATGTAAATGGGTAATTTTCATTTTTATTTCAAAGTCATAGCCTTAAACGTCTGGTATTTATAATATGAAAACAAATAACAACTTATTTATCATATGAAAATTGTAATAAATAATAATGTATTGCTAAAAGCACACTGAATGTGATTCAAACCTGCTTGTATCTGTAGGATTATTGATTATGCATACTAAATGAAGAGCTAGTCAATTTAGAATATAATTCGTTACAGCACAAACTGAGCAGGAAAAGGTCGAAAAAGAAGCCACAAATGTCGAGTAAAAAAATCAAACAGCTAAATGTTTGCCAGTGAGAGGGGTGGGGTTTAAAGGGATGGCTCGTCCTATCAAAAAAAGTTAAAAATAAAAGTTTTAGGCAGTTAAAAAATCATTTTTTAACATAACCTCAACATTTTCGAGTAAAACGTAAAAAAAGGCAATTTTTTTTTGTTTTTAATTTTTTATTCCGTGAAAAAAATGCAATCATTATTAAATTTGATACAATTGAATCTATTTGTATTCCTAATAGCCTGATATTTTTTCGTTTTTCTAAGTTCAGGAGGGAAAGTAGGGTCTGGGAAATTGGTAAAAAGACCTCTTTATAAAGTCCCTCAAAAACGTTTTTCGTTAAGACATCAAAGTTCATATAAAAAATAAAAAAAATATTACTGTACGAAAAATTTTTTAATAATCAATCCATTTTTCATATATATTTTCATTTTGTAATGTTTTATGAAATACAAATTACATATTTGGTGTAATATTGTGTAGAAGTTGTCTCATATACGTATATTTTTTGACGGAATAAAGAATTAAAACCCAAAAAAAAAGGGTTTATGCAAAAACCGCCTACCATCCCTTTAATCCCCTATCCCTCTTCACCGGCAAACATTCAGGTGTTGGATGTTTACCCAACACTTGTGATCTCTTTTTCGACCTTTTCCCGCTGAGTTTGTTCTGTAACAAATTTTTTTTAGAAAAGTAGTACGCTTATACTATTAGTATAACTTATTTATTTAAAAAAATTTGTGAAAAATATAAACTTGTAAATTATTTCCAAAAACTTTTCCCTAAATACACTTAGCTAAGAACGTAGTGTGAGCAATTTCGTTAGTGATTTTAGCCCCTGGTTACTATGTTAGGGGATAATTACTATCTCAGCAAATTATTTTATTTACGATTTAGTTTTGACTTTGGAATTATATACAGAATGTTTACTTAAGTTGGCTACATTTCGAAAATATTAACCTTCATTCAGCTGTTCACTCTTGATATCGAAGATACAGTAAGTATGTTCACAAATTGAAAATGTTCGACAGGAATAACAATAGTCGTTTAGAAATGTAGACGATTTAAAAAAGATACAAAGAACAATTTTGAAAGACAACAGGTATATATATGAAATGCGAAGGTAGATATGTTGAGGCAAAACGAACTGACGATAACTGTTTTTACTTACGTCAACAATATTTATTGTAGCGTAATGTTTTCTGTATTAATTATTTATTTTGTTATAAATGTATCAAATTTGCAAATAAACTCTTTAATAACGATGACTGGTTAATTTGGATAACAGATAAAGTGTAGAATAAGAAATAACAGAATTTGCAAAATTTAATTTGTAATTGAAGTGCTCCATACATGCAATTGTTCTTTTACAAAATTGTTTAAATACACTTCCACATATCTCGGGAGTGATTTCTTGAACTGTTTCTCTGTTATCTGCGCTTAATGTTCTACATTTCTAAACGACCATTAACATTCCTGTCGAACTTTTTCAATTTCTGGACACTCTGTACATTCGATGTCAAAATTGAATAGCTGAATGTTAACATTTTCGAAAGCAGAGACTTTTGTTATAGAATAACTTTGTTTCATAAACCTAATAATAAAAAAAAGTTTCGCCAAATGTTTAGCCAACTTAAGTAGCACCCTGTATATAACAAGTATATGCTCAAATCTTAAAGAAATGATGGTAATGAATACATTACCTGTTATAGGGACTTGAGGAATGCTTAAAATGTGGACATATAGAAATGCTTTGACTAAGAGGGTGAAAAATAAATTTCGAAATTTTTTAAATTTCTTTAATTAATGTAAGTAATTTTAATACACTATATCTGATCATTTTTTCAATTCGACGAAGTAATTCTAGGGAATCAATCGCCTATTATTAAGCGTTATTAAGAATAACCAATGCGCTGCCATAATAATTTCTATAGGGTAAACTAGTGGATTAACTAAAATTTTGTTAAGGTGATTGTAAGCCTACAGTTTTGTAAAAAAGTTTTGGTTTATTACATGATACATACATATAAACCAAATACATGCAGTAATGAGTTATTTCTGGCCTTACAGTACCGGAACTACAAAAATATATAATATTTTGCGTGCAAGTGCTGTTTATAAATTTGATAATATAGATATCGCTCTTCAATCATCAATACTCTACCTATAGTCATCTCTGATCATCATATGATGTATCTTTGATGAACTCATAATTAAATTAAAATTTTGTTTTTATATCATTTATTTGTATGGTAATATTATAAGCTACAAGCTTGTTTAATTATTTTTGATAGTTTTTCATCACACTCTCTAAATTTGATATAGAAATATTCAATTGAAAAGGATGACCATGATTCATCATTTTTTCAGCCATTTTTGAACAATAAAGTAATAATAAAAAGTCCGATGACCTAGGAATATTTTGTGACTTTTGGAAACTTTATTAATCAAAAAATATATTTATAAAGTTTTATTGAAATCCCTAGTATTATTCAATCCTTGCACATCTCCTTAAATACAAATATTGTGTATTATATCCACGAACAATTTTTGCATTAACACAAAGTAAACAGAATCAAATTTAAAAAAAAAAAACAAAACAAAACAAAACAAAAAAACAAACAAACAAACATACAAACGCACAAAACAAAACAATTAATAGAAAGCCTTTTATCAGAATCCAAAGTAAATTTCAATGGCTTTAATCTTCAGTAGTTGGGTCCATTTAGGTTATTACGGCATATCTGGCATTTCCAACATAAATGGCATTTTTCGCCATGCAGGCATTTTCTGCCAATCTGGCATTTTTGGAAAGCTAGGCAAACCAGGCATTTCTGGAAAACCTGGTATGCCTTGCGGTAGAGCCTTTGCTACATTCTGTAAAATCAAATCGAAATTAAATTATTTTTTAAATCGTACACACCATTACCTTCGAATAAAAATTGTCCAATATTCTTTGAAATTTGTTTTAAAAGCTAATGATTTAACCTAATTTTCGTTTATTTTTTACAGTTAAGATTAATAACACCCCTGTTAAGCCACAAGTACAATTTAAATCAAAGAATTGAAAGTGCACATTCTAGACACATGCAAAATTGCCTGCACTGAAATAGAAAGATTTTGTTGAAGCACTTTTTAAGGATTTAAATTTCCATTTGCTCTAAAAGCAAATTTCGCATATAGTATATTGTTATTCAGAGCAACTCATATAATCCGATTGGCAAGTAAAGTTTGATTTAAATTGTTAGATATAGAAAAAGTTACTCACAGCGAAAGGTTGCATTAAAGTGACCATAACAATGGTAAATAAAAACCAAAAATTCATATCGAAAAGTTCTCTGAAATTTTTCGAATGATGAATACTTTTTTTTAGAAACTATGAATACAAGACTCTTCAAAGTAATTTAATATGGGAATTAAAATTCTTACGAGTATTTATAGCGCAAAGAAACTCATTTTTCAAAAAACAAACAGTTTCGTTGATATGTAAATAATTACAATTAAATAAATTGAATAAGAAAAATAATTAAGTGATTAATTCTTCACTGTGGAAAATTTGTCAATCGTGGGAAAAATAATATGTTTTTATAATTAAGTGATGACATAAAAGGTAATAAAAGGTAAAGTGGTAATTTCCGTTTTCACTTCAAAGTAATAGCATGAAACGTGCGGCGATATATATAATACAAAATCATTCGAGAGCTTGACTGTTTAATTAATATTTTTTATTTCGCCGGGAATCACCTTACCGAAACCCATCACCTTAATAATATCGTGCACGAAAGTTTGTACCTTTTAACAAACTTAGCCACTATGATCAGTCCTTTACTGGATACTATTGAAAATTTAATAAGGATGCTTTGATCAATAGCGCGGCTAAAATGCAGTCGATGTAGCGAGCACCATGCATTGCGAAACTAAAACCATCTGAGGGAATTTCTTGATTTTATATCATTACATCATGAAAGGTCAAAATGCATGGCACACTTTTAATTATGGTTGGCTTTTGGGATAAATAAACAGTTTACGTTCTTGAGATAACTTCCTAATATTATTTGTATTCCAGATAGGTAGTAAATAATAGTTAAAGAAAAATGTTGAAATAAAGATATATCAGAGCCGACTAAAAGCAAATTTTAAAATTTCTCATTGAGTAATCATAAGTAATGAATTTTTTTATAATAACCAAACTTGTAAGCTATATTCATTTATTAGTTAATTTAATAAATTTCTCAATATTTATTTACTTATTTGATGAGCTCTACAAGGCTAATCAATCCATACATTGGATCTTATAAAATTAATTTTTTGTATACATGCAAATTATAAAAAAAAAAAAAAATAGATTAACTTCTAGAAACTTGAAAATCCTTATATATTATAAATGTGAAAGTAAGGATCTTTGTTTGTTTGTTTATTTGTTTGTTACGCTTTCACGCAAAAACTACTGAATGGATTTGTATGAAACTTTACAATATTATATCTCATACATTAGAATAACATATGAGCTATAATTTATAAAGATGTATTAAAAAAAAAAAATAAAAAAATTATACTAATTGTTTTGAGATTTTAAAAAACAGGGTGAAGGGGATGCAACTTATGGACATCTATTCAACTAAAATAAGCAGGATATACTACTTACATTTAAATAAATATGAAAATTGATTATTTGATACATACCTGTGTATTTTTGATTATTGAATATTCATTGAAAAGAAGTAGTTTAAAATATATAATTATTCTTACATAATACAAAAGAAATTGTTTGTTTAACGATTAGTATTAATCCTATTTTCTCTTTGTTTATTTTTATTTTTGTAAGCAATAGTTAATTATGACTGATAACTTTGGTTGGACTGAAATTTATAAATTGCATCTCCTTTACCCTGTTTGTTTCATATCATTTTATTTATTTTTTAATGATTTTTCCCGTTATTTAAGGTAAAAAATGCGGGTAAAAGCTAGTAAAATAATAAAATAACACTAAATACAAAAGCACAGAAAACTGCAACAATTAGCACAAAAATATTTGGAACATTGAAGTACAGGTGTCAAGTCTACAACACGACATTGAATACATATGTTAGCTTTCCCGATAATTTCAGTGACCTGTTGTTTAAGATTTCTTGCAACAAGCTACCCACTTTCACAATTACTTGCTCATCCCTATCATTTAAAATATTTTTCAGACACGCCAAACCTTGCTGCTCTGCTCAGTTCCTGTCTCATATTTTCGTTTACTCCAGGACAATCAAATATTAGGTGGTGGCGGTTAGATGGAAGTATTCGTTGTTTATTAAATTTATTTTTATTTTTTCACATGTCGTATTTTCCTAATCTGAATAAGCCAAAATTATTTTTGTCGTTTTCTGCTCTACGGCGCCGTATTTGGAGTAACCAATTTTATTGAAAACGGCCAAAGAAAGCATATCTTCTATGTTATGGAACATGATTCTTCTATACCAATCATTTACAATACCTGTACAATACCTTTTTAATATGAGCGTTTTGGCAATTAAAGGAAACATTATGAGCAACTAATTTGTTGGCATCAATTCCATACTCTCGAATTACCTCTAGGATATTGTCTTTCATCCCATGATCGAAACAATCGTGTTGAAGTTTTTTCGCTTCTTTCCGCCATAACTCTGCAGAAGTAGGTTAGACATTTCTGAGCTATAAACGCATAAATTGATATTTCTCTCACTTCTAATAGTATGGCACCATTAGTAGCTGCTTTAACTGCAAACCCAATGCGTTTTTCTAAATACTACACACAAATGGCTTTACATTTTTTCCATTCCCTGTATTTGTGTGCGATACGTCAAGACCGGTGTTACTTAGGCCTTAATCATTTTCTTAATATTTCAACAGGAAAATTTGGATGTTTACGTATAGTTAATCGCATTTTCGCTTAAACACCTTTCGCTTTCCGAATCATATTTTCTTGGTGAATTTTCCAGTTACCATTGTTTGTAACGTATTCTCCCAGATATTTTTTGTCTGTGGCATAATGCGTAAACGGATTTCCAAGGCATAGTGCCTTAACGGATGAACCGATTTTAATTTTTCTGGTTTCGATTGAAAGGTTATTTATGCAATGTTCTAAACTATGTTTAAAGTGCGAGTTTAGGGTTCCAAACCTAAAAAATTTGTCGAAGGTTTTTTAAATTTTGTAAATTTCACTTGTTACACGTTTACTTATAAGTGACAGTTTTGTTTTACTTAGTTTACAATTTTTCTGCGTAATAAATTAAAACATTAGCACAATTAAACTGTTTTAATTAATATTGGTTTTGATCAATTACAAATTTGATTATACAATCTCAAATATATTTATTAATTACAATTAAGAGAACTATATATAGGATTACATATAAATAGCTAGACATATTATATGATTATATAATATCCAAGTAGTTACACTTCAGGGTATTCGTCTCACTGTGATGATGTCACTCATCTCATCATCAAATTTAAATTCCCTAACAATTAGTTTTCTTTGCCACAAGACGTTATCTACTCGCTACGTTGGTCAGTAAAGTTGGATAGTAAAGTTGGACAGTTCCTACTTTACTAAAAAAAATCACCATACAGTATTCCCCCTTTCCCCTTTTTCCTGTTGATCTCATCTCATAAGGAATCTTTTTTTAACTATTGAATCAGGCTTTCGAGAAAATTGCAGATAATCGCTTTGCTTGATCTAGTAAAGAGATAAAAAATGAGGATGGGTGTTTCAAATAGACACCTGCCTTTAGGCTTATTTTTCGGGACATATTACTCTATAGAAAATTAAGTAAGAAGGTGAAAATCATGGAGGCTTTAAGACTTGCTTTTGCTTACGACCTGGTTTCAGTTTAAGTCTTCAGAGGTGCTCAGCCCGAGGAGGGTGTGTAAATATATCAGGGACACGATATTAAACAGACCCCCAACGCTTTTACACATATATAATGATTCTGAAATGAGAATTCAAAATTAATGAATTAAAATAACGATTTACAAATAAAATTTAGCTATAGAGTAATTAGTAATTTCCTTAAAAATTGTAGCCGCTTCTTTCAAGGTCAGATTTATTCAATAATTTTGTAATGAACACAACACATGGTCCTCTACATAGTTTTCCTTGGTAATCTGCCTCACTCAAAAATATGAAAAAATGCTAATGGACACTTATGAATTTCATTTTAGTTTGATTGATAGTATAAACGGAATTGTAATTTTTCGAAATAAATGTATCTGAGTTATTGTAGTCGACTTGAAATTTTTCTTCTAAGGATTTTAAAAATTGATGCATTTTGCTTATGACTTAAAAGTATCCTCTAAGAAGATACAATTTTTTGTGAAAAATTACAATATTATTTTATTATTATTATTCAATATTGAAAAATATACACAAAATATAAACTTAAAAAATCTACAGGTACAATTTTGAAGACATAAAAAAAATATTTTTGCAATTTGAATATTTGAATGAAAATATTAACTTCCAGGTGAAAACGTAAACTTTCTCTAAAAAAAATTTAATACTAAAACAGAAAGTTTAAGCTTCTGCCATAATAATCATAAACTTATTATATCTTCTTAAGTAGCATTTTTCGTTATTTATCTACAGCCTAAGGGTAAAAAAAATATTTAAAAAAGTAAAATAAAAAAACTGGCTACTTCTAAGAAACTCGTTAAAATTACATTATCCAAATGAGTCTATACAATGCTATGTATATTTTTATTTATTAATTTTAATATTTTAATAACATAGGAAATATATTCATTCTTTTGTTTATTATATTAAAAATAATATTTGTCTACTTAGTATAAAACATATGGATTTTCAATTTTTACACGGATAAAAGTTTTCAATATAATTTAGTTTTAGAAAAGTATACGTATGGATTCACTTTTAGTAAATAGATAAGTAATCTAGAAATGGTCAGATTCAAGGATAAAGCAAATGTTTCCGATCGATGCTGAAACGTTGAATTTGAAGAACTTCGAACAAAATTTTTTATTACAAAGGCACATTGACTGTCAAAGTTTTCGTAATTTTAAGTTTTTCTCTTTCTATCTCTTCAATTTTGCTTTCTATATCCTTAACAAACTGTGGATAACGAACTTTCATTCGCCACAAATCCTAAACTATAAGCGTAGCTCAATCGTCTGTGCTTCAAGCGGAACTTAGTCGCACATTCGCCCCCAAAGAACTGTAGGCGGGAAAGAACTTTATGATTATTTCTTTAGAGGTTAAATTGTAGTTGCATGAAATATTTCTTGTTTTATTGTAAGTGCGTTCGTAATACTTTCACAAAATTTTAGGTGTTTTAGGCGCCGATATTTTCAGTTAAATGATTCTTATTTGGAAGAGATCATTCACGAAATATTTTTATAAATTTTTGGGTTTTAACCCCCCGAGCTAAAAAAAAGGCGTGTTATAACTTTGACTGCTATGTGTGTGTCTGTGTGTTTGTCTGTCTGTGGTATCGTAGCGCCTGAACGGGTGAACAGATTTTAATTTTTTTGGTTTCATTTGAAAGGTATTTTAACAGAGAGTGTTCTTAGCTATGTTTTAAGTGCGAGCTTCCGGTCGTTCCGTTCCAGAACCAAAAAATTGGCGATCATTTACAAAAAACGATTCAGTTTGGAAATGACATATAAATATTTACTATGGAAATGAATGGTCAAATAAACTTGGTTCAATTCATTTCGAAAAGTGAAATGATAAAATAATTAGGCAATTTAAAACAATAATTCAAAAGAACAAAGTCAACTCAAACATTTCAATTTCAATTAAAATATTTCCAAAAATTTGTTTCAAAAAATGAAAACTTTCTAAGTATGCTTTTCATCTCATCTGATGTCCTTGACCATCACTTTGATATTGATTTAAGAAGGAGTGTTATAAGTTTAAAGTGTTTATCTGTGCGTCTGTGTGTTTCAGTGTCATCGAAGCCCCTAAACGGTCAAACCGACTCGTTTGAGATCATTTTATAGCAAAATTTCCAAAAATTGGTTTACAAGGAATACCTTAATCGCATTTGTCGGGGTTTTTTCAAACTTGGTAAATTTCACTTGTAATTTGGGAGATGCTTTATGATTTATTTGAGTTAAATATGTATTTATTTGAGTTATATTTGTTTTTGCTTTAAATATGTCCAAAAGAAACGGGCAGGGCCGGTTAAATTCTACATGTGTTCAGGACAATTAAAACAACTTTGGAATAATAAATTTGTCTGTTAAAATAACCTCTTGTCAAGGTCACTAAACCACCTACAGATTGAAAATAAAGACTTCGTTGTCAAGAAAATAAGTATAATTTGTATTGAGATGAACTGCTTAAGCAAAAACATGTAGATTGAACAGATTTGCATGTCTGTATCAATACAAAGACGGAAATTAATTTAATTTTTTTATAATTTTTTTATTTTAATTATAATACACATTGATGTGATAATTTATCACACAGCATGCTATCCATAATGTTTCGTTTTGAATGAATACGATCCATAGAAATTCATTCAAGCGTGAACATAAACAAAAACATTGTGTCTGCATTTTTACAAATCATATCAAATATTTAGATTAATATTTTATGGATCATGAATTTTTCTATTTCAGTAATTGATATTTCTATTAATTTATGTGTAATTTTTGATAAAACATCACGTAATTATTTAAATTTTCAGAACCCAGATTTTGGTATATATTGTGATAATTTTTGTCACATATTCAAAATCATATTTTGTATTTTGATGAATTATTTCATTTGGTGTTTGCTCATTTGAATTTTAATAGTTTAATTTTTCAAAATGAAATATTTTGTTTTATTTATGATTGTTGCACTTGTTGTGATGCAAGTGGCTGTGAGTAATTTTTACAATTTATTCATTTTTTATAATACAGTGGGTCGCATTTAAGATGAAGACACCCTCACACTTTCGTTATTTTTGGGACTATCGATTTGAAAATTTGCACAGTAATATAGGGGGATGGGTAACAATAATGCGAGGGTTATAAGTTTGACCGCTATATGTATGTGTCTGTCTGTCTGTCTGTGACATCGTAACGCCTAATGAATAAACCGATTTTGATTTTTTTTTATTTCGTTTAAAAGGTAATTTAAAGTAGAATGTTTTTATCTTTGCTTCAAGCGCGAATTTATGGTTTCGTTCTCGCAACAACTCAACAATAGGCGATGATCCCCAAAATCGAGTCAGTTAGGAAAGTTTCTAAGGAAAAAGGTAATTTACCGGAGAGTGTTCTTAGATTTGTTTAAAGTTTGTCGGGGTTTTTTAAATTTTGTAAATTTCACTTGTTTGATAATAAAATACAGTCCATCATACTTGTTGATAAACTAGCATGCTATAAGTGTAATAATTTTTAAAATCGCTTAATTAAGTAGTGGATTAAAAAATGAAAGATTTTCATGAAAACTTTTACCTTAGAAGCTAATAATTTTCCAAAACTCCGTCTTGATTTTGAAGTCTTTTTATTTTTTTTACCACCGACTTTGTTGAAAATATTGAAATACTGAAGTCCATTGAAATTCAAATTTCTTAAATTTCTTTTTAAAATTTGTACCTTTGCAATGAAGATGTTTCATAAAAAAAATGGCTTATTACATATTTCTGTGCAATCAAACAGTCAATACTTTTGTTTTAGCTTATGTTGCACATTAAAAAATCGATCATTTCAATTAAACAAAACGAGGTATTTTAAGACAAATGAATTAAGTATTGTTTTAAATGTGAATTTTAAATCCTTTTAGGTGGGTGCCACTGTCGATAGTCGAAGTTTGTTGTCGGGTCAGCCATTACTTGCCAAACTAAGCAATGCGCATGCCCAAGCAGAATGTCATGGAGGACGAAATGGTCGAGGTATTGCAATGAAATATCTTATAAAACAATTTGTTCTTACAATTTATAATTTTTAAGGTAACGGAGGAGGTAACGGTGGAGGTAACGCAGCTGAAACTACTACAGCTGCAGCAACTACAACAGCAGCTGCAGCCACAAAATAGAATATTTTCAGGTTTGAATTATGGCTACGAAGTATTGTTCTACGAATTTGTAAAATGCACATGATAATTAGTTCCTTTTATTAAAGTTAATTAAAATATTAAGATTTTTTGTGACTATTTTCATTTCTCAAAAATCCAGTTTGATAACTAGCATAAACTTTCTCTATTTTGAATTCTGTTAAAAAACAAAATAGTTTTTGTACGGGAAATTATTATTAAAGTAAATTCACACTTATATTAGATTATATTAAAAACATTCAAATTTTCCACTTTAAGGCTTCTATCAGGCAATTTGAAAATGTGCAGTCGTGTACGGGGTCAACATATTCTGCAGCATGCAGTTATATGCAGAGCTGCAAGTTATGCAGACCTACAAATGACTGCATGCAATTTCAGTTATGCGTACATGCAAACGAACAAGGCTTGTAGATGCACCAAACAAAGGAAAATTTTTTTATATCAGTGACAGCTAACATCTAACTTCTGATTAATTAAAAGCATATAATGCATATTTTTTCCCTGTTAATGGAATGAAATCTTATTGGAAAATAGTTTGAATTTGGTTAAAATTTTTGAGAAGTGATTTTATCTCCTATGAATGATGATTTACGATTCCTTAACTAATCAATGGAGCTGGATATCCAAGACTGTATGCAGCGGGAAGACAACTGCATACTAGCGATCACGGCTCTGCATATAACTCCATTCACTCAAATATATAAACTCCATACAGTTATGATCCCACGATGATAAGTCATGATCCCACATATCATGATAAGTCATGATCCTACATATCATTAACCCATTCGATGGAAGCCTTACAATTAATTTTAAGATATTCTATGGTAGAGATTATTGGAAAAATAAGTGATGAATATTAAGGATTCGAAAATGATACAATATTATAAAATTTCTTTAGTAAATATCACATCTTGCAGTCAATATTTCAGTTCTTCCGGAAAACATTTTCTAAAAATAAAACCTGACTAGATCGATTTTTCCCCCAAAAAACCCTTGCATAGTAATTTTCAAGAAAATCGTTGGAGTCGTTTCCGAAATTTTCCTGAAAATTACTATGCAAGGATTTTTTGAAGGAAAAAAATCGATCTAGTTAGGTTTTATTTTTAGAAAACGTCGTTTTATGATGATGTGACTCGTCCTGACATCTATTGGCAACGAAAGTATTAAGTATTAAGTATTTTACCGGGACATTCAAATTGGTATTTGTGTGGAGACATTTAAAAATGGTTCTTATATTAGTGTTATTATTATATTAGGATAAAATTTGTGCCTTTTTAATTGAAAAATACCGAGTAAAGCTCGGTCTTTCAGGTATTAAAAATAAAATATTATATCACCATTAATTTTAATAGCGTAATCACGAAGTTCGATTAATTAATAGATAGCTGAACAATTAAAGATAATCAAAATGAAATAAAGTTCAATTCTGCAATTAAAGTGCTGTCAAGACTTACCTGTGTAAAATGAGGAAAAACACTAAAAGGAATTCTTTTAAAATTAAAAGCAATTTTATAAAAATTCCAAATAAAGCTATATATTCTTCTTCAAATATTTTATGTTATTTTTTATGTTAATTCTTTGCTTGAAAAAATGCCATCACATCTCACACACTTTTTTCCTGTTGCTCAGAACGGTTTGATATTTCATTAGATAATACGTGTTTCGCATTATAAACGATAACGGTGAAACTAGCCAGCATGATTTCGAAACACAAGCTTCAAAGACATAACATACTGTAAGATGCGATACATTACTCAGTTATTGAAAAGTCAATGATATTCATATCGGTGGTCGTTAGGGCTTTCTCAATGTGTTTAATTCTTTTTCAGGTATGATTTAAATTGTTGATGAAATAATTTTTCAATATTTCCACATAGTTTTACTGCCTGTAAAACGTTTTTGTAGATGACTCCTAAACAACCAACGCTGTTACCTTCAGGTAGTTTTCTTTCCTTCAGTTACGTAATTCGAACTATTAATAGGTCGGTAAGTATACTGTAAGAAACGATAGCAAAATTTTGTCTTGGTGTCTTTATAATAGCTATTTTCTGGCTATTCTACCTATAAAGACAAAAATTTAATTCTGTTTTGTCATTATTTATGTACAAATGTAGACAAATGTAAATAATCGGTCATAATTACTAATACACAAAGTCACCTTGAAAATGGATGAATTTTAATGATATTTATCTAAACACATTTTCCAAAGAGAATATAATTTAAATATTGTTTTGATTTTAGCAAGTACAATTATTTTTAATTACAAATATTCTAGTCAACACTTAAATCATTTCTACCTCCATTAACAAAGATGTGCGGGGAAGCTTAGTATAGAATTATGTGATTTTGGCGAGAAAAGTCATTTCGAATATAATTTATTCTTTACCAAGCTCCGGATAATGTTACAACAAGATAATATTACTGATAGGCAAAAATATAAAAGAAAATAATCAAATAATGATCTAATTTTTGACGTTTCAAATTGTCAGTATTTTATTTATAAACTAATTTACAAAGAATTTATAAAAGTGTCCGACAAATTCCCTGCTGCGTTTTTTCAAAACGATAACTCAAATATGACGTCATTATGCTCATTTGAAAACGCAGCATTTTTTTTTAAATTTGAAAACGGAAGCCACTCATTCAGTTTCAAGTATGTATTCCATTTAAAAAAAAAAAACCGTGATCATTTAAAAAAAAAAAAAACGTGATGTCCCACGGTCTAGCATTAACATCTGTCGTATATAGGCCAAATAGAATTACGGACTGTACGTGTTGTTGTTGGTTACAGGTCAGAAGTGGTTTTAATCTATGGAGTGGAGTATTCACATTATGGACCTACCGTCGAGCCCGCTCGCCCGGCACCTGAGGACTTGAGTTATTCGGCAAATTCGGCTAAAATTTTTTTAGCTTTCTTTAAAGCGATGTAGCTCGTAAATGGGACACTTTAGGACACTAATATAATAATTAATGTCAATATTTCGAGATACTATTATTAAAGTAGTAAGGAAAATATTATTTATGGCCATTCTGGTCAGAATCTTATGGTCACCGGATCTTAATACGTATATGCATGGTTTTAAGATTTTATTACATTGTTAGTTACAAGTCAAGTTAATATAAGCTTGATAAAAAATTTTAATTTCTTGCCATAAGTTAAAACATTTCTTTCGAAAATCTATTGAATTCCAGAAATTTCAAGACTATAAAACTGCGATAATATTTTTGTCATGAATATCCAAAAGGTTAGAAAACCTCCACAGACCAAACTTTGTGTACCCATTGATGTCCTAAGGTGTATTTTTTTTTACCTAGTAAATTAATTTAATTTTAATTATTGTTATACAAGCAAAACACTGATTTTTTTTAATCAACTTTTGATGTCCTATAAATAGTCTAAAGGACTTCAGTTCCAATATCAATACAGTTTGTACTGTTATCAAGAGTAAATCTATTCAATATGAATTTCTGGGCTTTATTTGCGATTGTTATCGCTGCTTTATTGCAATTTGCTGTAAGTATCATTTTTTTAATTTTATTGTTCTTTTTTAACTGTAACGAAATTATGCAAAAACTAAAATATTTTCCATTAAAAATATTGTGAAAAAGTTTCTGTCACTGAGTTTTGTGAGCTACGTCCGGTTATAACTTAATTGTTCCCATTACTACACTACACTAACTAGGCTAACTTTTATCCACAAGCATAGTACAGTCATTAAACAATCGTGCTCAACGTATTTGCGCTTAGCTATGAACGAAGTTTCTCTATAGTATCTAGAATTAGTCTGTTTTTCTCGAGCATCAATATACACTATTTCAGTATGGAAGGTCATAGATTTCCCTAAATAATAAATTCTTCGAGTATGCCTCTGAGACTCATTGAATGATATGATTGATACAAACGGTGATTTTGAGGAACTGGCTTGCGTCGATCATCTGGAACTAAGTATAAATGTGAGCTAATTGTAAAATTCCTGACATATTATAAATGTGAAATTTTTTGAGGATGTATGGATGCATCAAACTAATTATGACTGCTTACCCATAGGTTTATATTTTCAACATATGGGAACATGTCACATTTGATAGATACAATGATTTGGTTATTTTTTCTTTAAATTCTGAACTTTTTTTAAAAATCCCGATTATATAGCCCATGCTTGCCTTTATACATAATTCTAAGTGTTGTTTAAATCATTCTAATCAATCTTAACCAAATCCTATCCTTACATATTTGATACATTCCCCTATATATGTTTATTTGTTTGTTTGTTTGTTTGAAACGCTTTCACGAACAAACCACTGAATGTATCTGAACGAAACTCTAGAATAATATAGCTCATACATCAGAATAACACATGAACTGTAATTTAAAAATTAAAAAAAAAAAAATTAAATTTAGTTAAAAATGATATGCAGATACAACTCATGGCCACCTGTTCTGATATACTCAATGAATTATGACTAACGTTTAAAAAAAATTGAAACTGTACATATATTTTACCTTTGTAAAACAATCCCTACATACCCCTATTTCGAGTGTTAAGGGAGAGAGTTAAGTGAGAGCAAGAGAGGCGAAGGCAACAACGCTGTGGTCTTTACCAGCCTAAATAGGTTGATATTGAGATTTCAGACGCTTTTGATAACACAATTTTAATATATCGTACAAATTATATTGTCATAATTTGAATGAAATACCACTAGAGTTAATTTTTCGGAATGCCTATTTCGACTACAATATTAGATTATCATTAGTATCTTTCACCAAATCAACGACAAGTAATATCATCTCTCTTTTAGAATAGTTCTGATTCGTATTTCTGAAAAGTGTAACTGGTATTTGATATAAAGGTTTATTTAGTCAATGGCCGGATTTTATTTCATATAATTTACGGTTTTTTATGAAAATTTTTCATTTTTTGAAATTAAACTTTGATTTTTTGTTTTTTTGCAGAATGTAGCAGTAGCTTTACCACAAGGAGGTCCACCAGGGGGTCCACCAGGAGGTATGCCAGGAGGTGGTCCACCAGGAGGACCACCATCTGGTTCATCATCATTATCATAGATGAATTATTATTTTTTGACTACATATGCCGACTTAAATTGTTACTTTTGGATTTTGATTTGATTATGGCTGCTTTTACTTTCTTCCAATTGTATTATTTCACTTTATTGATGTAGATTATTATTCATGGAATATACTAATTAAATTGTACAATATAGTTTGAAAATAAATTTAGATAAACAACAATTTTTTGTTATTTTAAGTGGTTAAAGAATAATTTGTATAAACAGTACACATAATCTAAGATTATTAAATAGAGTCTAGTTCAGAGGCCTGAGGTGCATTGACGAACTTCTTAGTCATGCAGTCCAGATATCGCCAGTGGGTGCCAATGGATTGGTAGCGAATAGTATAGAGGGGGATAATATAAAAGATACAGCAAAATTATTTAAAAGTTTTTTAGAAAAAACAATTCCATGGCCCTGATTGCTAAAAAAACAAAAAGAGAAGAAACAGCTCATGTAATATCTGTTGCATAGATGCGTGTTTTTAGCTCCTTTAGTGCCTAGATAATTCCATAAATGCTACCCTTTCCTGGCTATGTATATATCGATTATTCTAAATATGCGAAAGATTAAAAACAATTAAAACATACAGATCGATTAAAAATTTTATGCTTAAAAACTTTTTTTTAAAGTATTTTTTCCCTAAAATACACACTTTTTAAGAAAAATTAAAAAAACTACCAATGAACGAGGAGAAAAAAGACGAAATCTCTTTATTTTGATCTATAGCATCGATTTCGATGAAAATTTGGGATTAAGCGTTGTTCACTCTCTATATAAAAAGTTATATGGTATCTAGTGGCGACTTTGCCAAGTGGGTAGTAACCAGCTTAATTCTAAATATTTACTAGAAAAAGCCTTGAAAATGAAAAAAGTTTCATTTGCACGAAAACCAACGGAGTTGTAATGAAAAACAAGTTTCTTGAATCTTTTTTATGTTTTTAACCGACTAAACACAAAGGGAGGAGGTTATCAATTGGATTGTATGTGTGTTACCTCAGAAATTTCGACTGGGTGATCCGACTTTGATGTTTCTTTATCTATTTGAAAACTGGTGATGTCTGTGTGGTGGCATTTTATTCTGGTCTAGTTCTGACAACGGCATCCATGAGAAAACCATGAAAGTCTTAAATTTGAATTAAGTATGCACAGCAAGAGGACGGATAACTCAATATTTCGCCAACCGACTTCGATGAATCTGTTTTTAGCGACAAATTAGTTAGTGTACTTCAGGTTCACTAAAAATCACAAAATATAAAAAACTTTAAACAAAACAAAAACCGATTTCAAAAGAAAAACTTTTCCCAAAGAAATTAATTTGCACTAAAAAGTAAAAAAAAATAACGATAAGTAATATAATGTAGTTAAAATTATTGTTATTTTTGGAGTCGGTGTCAGCCAAGCTAATGCAGCAAGCTGTTCTTTCAGACTTGTTTCCTAAGCACAAACACAAACACAAACATTTACCATAAAATCACACGATATAAACAATATAGGTAAACAGTTACATTGCCTACCAGATAAATTTAATTTTCAGGTTACTACTCTTTACTATTATCTTTGAGAATATACTAGTTGCCTTAACTATTGCGTTTTGGACAAAAGTATATACTTTCCACTTAAAATTGTCCAAAGAAAGGTGCTCATACTACATTTGTATATATTTAACATTATCAACGATAATAGTGAAGCTAGCCTTGATTTTGAAACACAAGCTTTATAAAAACATCATACTCGAAGATACGACCTAAAATTTTCGGATTTGTTGTTACAGTATGGTCTCTTGTAAAGACGTCGACTTAATTACATTACATAATTATTGAAAAGTAAATGACGTTGACATTGCTGGTCGCCGAGGCATTATCACACAAGGATTAAAAACAGTGTTTTACTCCTTTTTCAGGCGTTATTTTATTTGTTACTGCTATAACTTTACAATGGTACCAAATAGCATGTTGATTTTTAGAATGACAGAATGAAAACTTTTCTGTAAAACATTTAAACTAGTAGTCTGTTATGCATTTTTGTAATCTTCTCGTGATACCACCTCTACAAACAGTTATTTTACCATCAGTTTTTTTCCTTTAGGTACCTGTTATTAGTTATTCCTACTGTTAACAGGTCGTACTGTTGTAAGAAATGATCCAAAATTCTACTCTATAATTGCAATTTTTCTTTTTGTGTTGGTATTAATACTTATTGAGACCAAAATTTAAGTTTTGTAAGTATTTATGCAGAAATGTAGGCGTAAATAATCGATCATAATTACTCATGAATAATGCAACCTTGAAAATGGATGAATTTTAATGATATTTATTTAAAACCCATTTTTCAAAGACAATATAATTTAAAAATTGTTTTGATTTTAACAAGTACAATTATTTTAATTACAAATATTCTATTCAAAATTTTTATTTTCATCAAAATTTAATGTTTATTATTTACTAGTGAATTAATGAATTAATTTTAATTATTGTAATACAAATAAAAAATATCATTTAAAATAATTTTTGAAGTACTATAAATTGTCGTAAAGTTTTTATTTTCAGCATCAATTCACTTTGTACCGTGTTCAAGAATAAATCTATTCAATATGAATTTCTGGGCTTTATTTGCAATTCTTATCGCTGCTTTATTGCAATTTGCTGTAAGTAATTTATTTTTTTTATTTAACGTTTGTTTGTTTGGTTGTTTGTTTTTTTAATTTTCAAGAAATTATGCAAAAACTATAAACTGAATTAAGTGAGATAACTTCGTTTATAACTTAATTGTTCTAACAAATGAAAACAAACAATTGACTGAGTTCAGTGTTGAAATGCCATGCATAGACAGTGTTGATTACTCTATCACATTACACATGCATACATGTCACACATACATAACTGATATTCCCATATAATAGATACTACACAATTTACGCCTAATTTGCGCCATCAAGGGTAAACAGGGATGTTTACAAAAAAATGTTTCAAGCAAAAATTGATTATTTTTTTATAAGGAATATTTTTTACACTTAAACTTTTTTTCAATTTCTAACGGTTTACAAGATGGGTCCCACGGACCCAAGACCCAATTGACGTATGTTGCTCATTTACGAACTCGATCTCACTATTTACATCCTAAGCACGCTATAAAATATTTTGGCTTGATATCTTTTTTCGTTTTTGAGTAATCGTGATGACAGACGGACAGACGACAGACAGACAACCGTAAATGGACTAATTAGGCGATTTTATGAACCAAACCTATACCAAAATTTTGTTCATAGGATCAATATTTTTAAGCGTTACAAACTTGGGACTATACTTATTATACCTTATTTATTTCATATACATGGCATAATAACTTTACTAAATAGTTGACGTTTAAAAGTGGAACACAGTATGTAAACTCGACCGGTTTTCCCGAGTCTCAGTATACCTTACTTGGGGAGGATAATGAATGGGGATAAATTTTACCTGATAATAAACTCTTTGAGCAGGCATCTGAGATTCAAGGAAAGGTATGATATATCGAGGTTTGTGTCGGAGCTTCCTTGTGTTGATTATCTGGATCGAGTTATAAATGCTGATGTGATGGTCCAATAAATGCTACCGACATTAATGATTAATTATCTAACTTGATTACTGTCGTTATAATTATGCATGAAATGATAGTCTAAATAGGTTATCATGAAATTTCAACCATTTTTGAGATCATAATTTTACTACATCATACAAATTGTCATAATTTAAATAGTATCTCCAAGGTCAAGTTTGCGCAGAATATGATTATCATTAGTATCCATTAGTGTCTTTCAACAAATTATCGACTAGTAATATTTATCAGGAGAATAATTACGATTCATATTTTTGAGAACTGAAACGGGTGTTTAATATAAAGATTTATTTAGCTAATGCGGTCGGATTTTATTTTAATTTACGTTATCTTAAATTAAAAGTGATTTTTTGTTTATTTACAGAATTTTGCAGTAGCTTTACCACAAGGTGGCCCCCCACCCGGTCCTCCACCACATGGGACTTCACCAGGACCACCACCATCTGATTCATTATCTTTGTCATAGATGAATTATCACTTTATTGACTACATATGACGACCTAAGTTATTAGTTTTTTGGATTTTGATTTGATTATGACTGCTTTTACTTTATTCAAATTGTATTATTACACTTTATTAATGTAGATTAATATTCATATTATTATATATTAGTTAAATTGTACAATATAGTTTGAAAATAAATTTAGATTAACCAACAACAACTTTCTGTTAATTTTAGTAAATAATGACTTATTTGTACAACATAGATTAAGTAAGAATACTAAATAGAGTTTGGTTCAGAGGAAGTACACAGGCCTGAGGTCCATTGTGGAGCCTCACAGTCAGGTAGTGTTGATATCTCGAGTAAATTCAAATGCATTGGTAGCAAAATTTAACAAAAAATTCACACAACCCTGATTGCGAAGAAAACAAAAAGTGAAAAATTTTGCTCAGTTCATATAGTCTATGTTTCATAGCTGAGCGTTTATATTACCAATTTGAGCATTTGATTCAACGGTTTCGAGATTTTAATTTTTTCTTACCTATACGATGGGGTGTTAAAACTTGCATATCTCCGGTTTCAATTACTGTTTTGTCAAATATTTTCTTTTAACGTAACGATAATTTTACTACAACATTTTTCATTTAAACATCGACTGTATAATAACGCCAACAACTCACTTTTTAATTATATCTATGTTTATTACATTTTATATTTTATAGGCTCTCGGCTGCATTTTTACCTGCATTTTTACTTCTCAACAGAAAATTATTGCCAAAGGAAAACTTAGCTTTCAATCATGTCCCATCTGGAATAAAACTCTCTAGAGGTGGCGGTGTTTTATTTTTTTGGTTGTACGCGTTAGGTAAAGGAAACTTATCAAAAGAAACTGAATGCAATCGGACACAGTTCTGCATACAACACTGTACAGAAAAATATATAAGGCGCATACAATATTATTAATATATAAAGCGTTTTCATGATTCCACATATGCAGTTCGTTTGAAAGATAATATAATGAAATTATAATTTTATATAAAGAAAGAAATTGAATTAAAATTAAAGAGAATTGAAAAAAATACACTCGAACCAGGACTCGAGCCCGGACTTCTTGGATTCATATCAAGCGCCCTACCAATTAGGCCATTCGAGTTCTAGACACAGAGTGAAATTTTTCAACTCATTGAATTTTTATTTTTATTTTGTTTATTCACTTATTTTTATTATTATAGTAAGCAAAAACAAAAAGTAAGTTTTTGTTTACTTTTAATCATGTATACGATATTTATTTACTCCATGGTCTCTCGATTATAATTGATGATTTTAATATGATACAAACACGCTGTAATTCTCTTTAATTAATATTACTAGACAAGATATTTGTCAATATTTAGTTCACGCTGTATGTATCATTTTAAAAATCATCAATTATAATCGAGAGACCATCATGTAAATAAATATCGTATACATGATTCAAAGTTAACAAAAACAAAAAGTAATAATAAAGAAATTGAATATTTAGAAATTTGAAATTGCTATAATATTATAGAAAATGTTAAGGATTCACTTATCATACCAAAATAGAGATATTGTTAAATCTGAATTTTTAATAGCATAATTACGATTATTTAAAATTCGCTGAACGCTGAATATTATCTAAATAAAGTTGAATGCGATAATTAAGGCGCTTTTTAAACTATTAAGGCTTTTAAAAAACTTTAAAAAAAGTAAGTATACATCCATGCATCTTGCTACATAAAGTATAAATAATCGTCTTTAAATACTAACGAAGAATGTCACCTTTAAAATAGATAATGGATTTAAAAAAATTGAGAAAATGGATAAAAATGTATAAATGTATGAAAAGCCATTTTTCAACGAGAATATATAATTTAAATATTGTTTTGATTTTAGCAAGTACAATTATTTTTAATTACAAATATTCCATACAAACTCAAATTATTTTTACTTCTATGTGCAGAGTTGCGTTGGGAATAATATAAAAGCCTTATATGATTTTGACAAGACACGTTATGGGCAGAATGAAAGTTTCAATTAATACAATTTTTGTGAACTATGTTTCGAAAATAATTTACCATTATTTAAGCTACAGATGATGAATGCCTATTCAATTTCTTAAGATCCATCTTACAACTAGTTGATAAAAAGCGTAATTCGAGGAGGAACGCAGACAATTATTTAAAAGTATCTGGGCGAAAATTTATCTCAATTTTGATTCCCTAGAAATAAAACTATAACAAAAGTAAGCCAATAATTATTTGTCTTGCATTTGTGGAGGTTTCAAAATGTCAGTATTTTATTGATAAACTAATTTACTAAGTTTACAAAATGTAGTAATTTTATATCTCCTGTAAGTTTTCACTCTCATATTTAACTAAAAACCTTGTAAAGGTAAAGAAGGTAGGTATGCCATGAATTAGCTAATGCGCAAACGTTCATTGAAAAATCACATTAAAGGAATAAGTAAAGAATTAAAAAATTAAAACCAACGATAGTAAAGAATTGGTTTTCTAATCAGATATCTTTAATTGAAACTTTTAATTTTTTAAATTTTGTCCTATTTAATTTCTTTCCAAATTCAATTCAAGATTTTTTCGTTTTGTTAAAAAAATATTTGATGTAGGCAGCCAAGTGGTTAGAAAATCTCCTCAGACCAAACTTTGTGTATCTATAGATGTACTGAGGTGTTTTTTGTTTTAGCAAATTAATTTAATTTTAATTATTGTAATACAAATAAAATACTACTCGTATCATTTTTTCAACTTTTGATGTCCTATAAATAGTCTTAAGTATTTCAGTTTCAATATCAATACAGTTTGTACTGTTATCAAGAATAAATCTACTCAATATGAATTTCTGGGCTTTATTTGCAATTGTTATGGTTGCTTTATTGCAATTTGCTGTAAGTTACTTTTTTTTGAAATTTTAAATTTTTTTGTAAATATTTTAACTACATATTCGATTTAAACTAAAAAAAAAAATTAAAAAATCCCCGATAAATTTTTCGGGTAACGGAAGCCTAAACTAGTATTTGAAACATACCTTAGAACAGTCTCCATTAAGTTACTTTTTTCTTTGAAGCCTTTTCTAAATTGAGCTGATTTTGAAGGTTAGCGCCAATTTTTTGTACAGAACCCTAAAATCGCACTTGAAACATAGCTAAGAACAATCCCCATTAAATTATCTTTCAAACAAAACAAAAAAAAGTTAATACAGACACAGACAGACACACATAGCGGTAAAACTTATAACACCCCTTTTTATAGTTTGGATGTTAAAAAATGATAAATGTAACCTGTAAATTTGTTTTTTATGAATTTATAAACTATAAAGGGTTATTAAATTTCATTCATTTTTAAGATCACCTTATAAATTTTTGTGCCATATTTTGAATGGAAAAAGTATATATTTATATTATATGGTGTCAGTAAACTGAAACAATACCTGCCTTGGTATTCATTAGTCTCTTTCATAAAATTCGTATCATTAAGGCCTGTAAAGGATTACTAATATAAAGATAGATTTATGCAAAGGGTCCGGTTTGAAATTTTATTTCACACAGATTACGCTTATTTAAAATTTACATTTTCTGAAATTATGATATGATTAATTTGTTTGTTTGCAGAATGTAGCAGTGGCTTTACCACAAGGTCAACATGGTAAACATGATGGACCACCAGGAGGAAGTCAACGAGGACCACCACCATCAGATTCAACGTCATAGATGAACTACCAATTTATTATCAATATATGCTGACTTTAGTTAGTTTTTTGGATATTGATTTGATTCTCGCTGCTTTACTTTCTTCAAATTGTATTATTTCACTTTATTAATGTAGATTATTATTCATGAATAAATGTAGACCAACAACAACATTTTATTATTTTTAGTAAATAATCACTAATTTTTATTACCTGTGTACATAATCTAAGAATTTTAAAGTTGTAGACAAAAATTGAGGGTTCTCTCAGCCAAGAGAGGCAGAAATCTCGAGTGGGTACAAAAGCATACCCAGTCAAAGAGGATGGGGATGCTAAGATGAAAATAAATAGAGTAAATTTAAGAAAAAATATAAGAAAAAAGTATAATCTCTAATACATAAAGTGTTCTTTAAATTCCCCTATTGCCTAGGTAGATATTTGGTTCACCTATTTTGAGTCCCTCGGAAGGAGGCGGTTGTCGATCTTCTCTTGGTGACGCCCTTAAGTGGACGTCTGTTGAGTTTGGTTATTAAAAAACTGAATTTTTATCGTGTCCCAAATATGTTTCTTTTCCGTATATTAAAGTGAAAACAAACAATTGATTGAGTTGGCGTATTGTTGACATATCATGTAAAGAAAGATATCCACAATTAGATGGCCACATAATAACTGATATTCCCATATAATACATACCTACTATAAAATTTTCATCTTATTTGAGTCCTCTCATGTAAAAAATTATGTTTGCGAACAAATGTTTCAAACAAAACATTTTTTACATTTAAACTTTTGTTCTACCTCTATGTAACGGTTTACAAGATGGGTCCTACGGACCTAAGACCCAATGTTGCTCATTTACGAACTTGGCCTCACTTTTTACAGACGGACAACCGAAAATGGACCAATTAGGTGATTATATGAATACCTGTACCAAAATTTTGTTCGTAGCATCAATATTTTTAAGTATTACAAACTAGGGACTAAACTTGATATACCTTCATATATTTCATATATACATGGTATGAGAAGAAAAACAATAAGATGTCAACCCCTTAACATTTACAAACTTTGCCTTTGGTTATATTATGTATTGTTTTATCAAAAAATATCTTTTAACAAATACGTTAGGCAAAAAAAAAAGATTAAGCCACGACCTCGTTTTTCATTTAATGGCCAACCATATAAAACGTAGCAAACTTCCGAAATTATTCCAATGTACAATCTTTCCGTTAAAAAAGAATGTTGTTATTTTTCACCCTTAATACATTTTTCATGACAATGACAAGAAAATTCGATAATTTTCCGAATAATCAGGATAGTTGTTGAGGCTACTTATGGCATGTTATTATAGAACATACTACGTTTGTGCGAACCTAATTTAAATGCAAGCTTGCAAATCAAATTTTCTCCTGGCAATTTCGTATTAGAAATTTTTGTAGTATGTGTCTAACCTTTTATATAGGAAGTATGATCACGGCATTGCTTCTTTTTATGTTGCTGCATTTTACTAATTAGCAAAATGTTAAATGAAACATTACCTTGAACACGTATGACAATCAGAATAATTATACATTTATACCTAGTTATTAAATTAAAATTAGTGCATCCATGACTGCAGCATTTAATAAGCGGTCATTAATTATGCATTTATTAAAGTGCAACACAAATAATTACATTTAAAAAGCTTACCATATAAATATGAGTAAAATATTATTAAAATAATCTTTTCAATTTGTCAATTTGTCAATCGGTAAATCTGTTTAAAATGAAATATTGGATTTTGTTTGCAATTATTAGCATTGTTATTATGCGAATGACGGTAAGAAAATTTATTTTTGTTATTTTTAGATAATTTTTTATAAGCGTGTATCCCAAAAAAATATTTATACCAGAATTTGGTCCGAAAAAAATGTCAAACTTTGATCCTGTTGCAATTCACATCAATTAGTATTGAGGTAGCTTGACAAGATTGAAATTTTCGTTTAAAATTTAATGAATTTTGAAATCAATACAAAACTAAAAGTTACTTTTCGAAGTGCATGTGAATCAAACTTATCAGGCTAGGGTAGAAATGTTATTTGGAGGAATTCGAATAATTCGAATAATTGACGTGAGTTTTGTTAGGATCAGAGTTTACTTATGTTTCCGCAGCCTAAAGAAATTCATACAAGACACTTTTCTTTATTATCCGTGCCCAAGCTTCATCTAACTATTTTATGTTTCGATTTGCGTAATTAACAAGCTTACTACTACACTAAATCGTAAAGAAATTATATCAGTAAAATTATACATGAAAAAGGGGTGAATCTTGCATCAAATAAGGTAGTTTTGTTTTTTATGTTGTTTGCAATGTAAAAGCAATCGTAAATCCAAATTTTCAACCTCGGCAAACCACCGGATCATGCCGAAAAACAAGAAAAACCTCGAAAATTTTGACCTTATTTCAGTTTTTGCCGTTTTTAACCTGAAAGGTTTTTCATCAAAAGTTGTTACATTTATTTGACGAAAAGCTTCCTTATAAAAAGACAAACAACTTTTGCTTGAGAAATTTTTTCATAACATCACTGTGTCCCCATGAAGGCGCAAATTAGGACAAAATTTTCGTGTCTATTTTCTCCAAAACTATAAAAGATGAAAATTTTCAGGTAGCTTCAACTTGTTGTCTTGTGAAACATTGTGGAAAAACGATAAAAAATTCTAGAAAATGCTTTTTCGAAAACCAGTGATGTTTACGAAAAAATGTTCCATATAAAAATGGTTTATTTTTTATAAGAAACATTTTTTACATTTAAACTTTGGTTCTATCTCTAACGGTTTACAAGATAAAAATTGGCGAAAAATCGTATAGCTTGAAAAAATAGACAAATTTTGAAAACCTGTATCTCTGAAATTATCCGAGACACAGCTTTTATAGCTTAAAAACTGGATTGATCTTAAATTGTTGCAAATTTAACCTTTTTAACAAAATAAATACACAGTTTTTGATGAAAAACCAGTCCTTGCATGTCTAAATCCGCAAAAACTGAAATATGGTCAAAATTTTCGAGGCTTTTTTTATTTTTCGGCATGTTTGCCGTGGTCGAAAACTTGGATTTAAAACTGCCTTTTAATTGCACCCAACATAAATATTTCATTTGATACAAGGTCCAATGTTTAATTGGATTTAATTATATTACTTTTAGCATATTGTAATGACTCAAGACAACAGCAATACAACTCCGCCACCAGATCCAAATGGAAACCTTCCAGACCCATTTAAAGGGGCATCGCCACCGTTTTAATGATGGTCAGTAATTCAAAACCTTTGGAAATTTGGCCAAGTAGATTATACATACAGTTTACAATTTTGGAATTATTTTCAGGACAAAATACGATCAATAAAAATAAGGCAAAATAGAATTCCATGGTCAACTGTTTTATCTAAAAATTGTTTTTTAATTAAAAAAAATTAATAAAAATCTAGAAATGTAATAGATAGCAACACAAATAAAAAATTTTGAATGTGCAAGCATAATTCGTAGTATTTTTTATAAAAAAAATCCTTTTATTGGGCTAAATCAATATGCTATCGATACATGAAATATTCAGTGCTTTTCTCAAATAATATTTTATGGACGGCTAAGTTGAATTAAAACCAAATGAGTATATACTAATTTAAGATAGTATGGGTAAAATAGAAAAATAAACTTAGAACAGTTACCCTTTTATTATATTAAAGATAAGCATCTTAATAATGTTTTATTCAAGTTTGAGGATGGCTTATCGACTTTTTTTTTAAAGAAATATTGAAAATTAAAAATTGTAGTTTTTACACTCAATGGGATCCCGTGCGTTAATCTTTATACAAGATCCAAATTCTCATATTACCAAAAACCATGATAATTTTAAAAATCATTAACAGATGTCGTTGACATCGGTTGAAAAGTTTAATTAATATGTCACCAAAAATTGTTTTTATCTAATAGACAATCTACTCCGAAACTTTTAAGGCACCATAGCTCGACGCTTTAAACCGTTGTAACGTTGCCAAATCTATGATTTTCACAATGATACAGAAGATTTCTATAGTATAATATGTCGATAATAGCGGAATTATAACTACAATAACTAATCAAATGAATGGTGAAAATACTTTTTTTTTTTTATAATTGAATTTTGTGTGTTATTAATTATTATAAAATCAGTTTAATTATTATGATAAATTATGGTGTATATTAAATTTTGTACACTATTTAAAATTTTGAAAAAAAAGATGGTTTGTTGACTACCCATACTACCTTAAAATAAAAAATAATTAAAAGTTACCTTCAAAAAGTATTCTTCATTTACGTTGTAAACATAATTAAATATTCTAATTTCACGCTATTAAATCGTTTTAATTATTTAATTGAATTACAAATGATTATATGCTACAAGAGAAAATCATATTAAATTGCATCATACATTTTCATCATACATTTTTACTTCCTTGTACGAAGTCAGACAAGTTCTGTAATCGCGACAAAAATTCGTTGAAGAGTGTTCAACGAAAATTACGATTTGGTTCATTCCTGAATCCCTTTAGATTTATTTCGACGGTATGTGTTTACGTACTACTTCAGTATGTACGAATTTTCGTTTGTTCGTTTATACTTCTTGCTTTCGACAATTAACGCTTAAAAATTACTGTCGTAAAATCAATTGCACTTACTCTTTTTTGCTACCTTATGCGTAGTGGTGAAAAATTCCGACTTAAGATTTAAATAAAAATATTCTTTTAATGACACTTGAATCTGTGTTGATTGAATTGTACGGGTACAAGGTAGTCACATTAAGCCGACACAGATTTTTAATAAAACAATTTAAAGAAATACAATCTTGACCTATATAAGTAGAAAGATCTTAGGAAAGATCAATCATACATTATCATATTTAAGAAGCAATTTAAGTGACGTATCTTCAATATGCCTTCATTGTGGTTCATTTTTACGATTATTGTAGTTGCAACAATGTTATTTGCGGTAAGCACAACTAAATTTATTGATTTTTTATAACATTTAAATTAGGATTAGAAATATTTCAGAAATATATGACGAATAACGTTTACTATCGACACGTTTACTATCCCTCATAAAAAAAAGTATTAAATCAGATTAATAATTATTGGCGTCGTGTAAATGGTCTCTAAGATGACTATGACAAGACAAAGTCATTTAAATCTGACAGGCCAAAATAACATTTTACGTAATAAAAAAGGGGGTGTTATAAGTTTGACCGATATGTGTGTGTCTATGTACGTGTCTGTCTGTGACATCGTAGCGCACAAACGGATGCATCGATTTTAAGTTTTTTGGTTTCATTTGAAAGTTAATTTAAGGAAGAGTTTTCTTAGCTATGTTTCAAGTGCGAGCTTAGGGTTCTGTACCCGAAAAAACTAAAAAATTTGCGATTATGACTAATCATTTTAACATTTAAATAATAATTACTATGGAAATG
Source organism: Chrysoperla carnea (assembly GCF_905475395.1). Classification (NCBI taxonomy): domain Eukaryota; kingdom Metazoa; phylum Arthropoda; class Insecta; order Neuroptera; family Chrysopidae; genus Chrysoperla; species Chrysoperla carnea. The sequence continues at coordinate 51,367,412 of NC_058341.1, forward strand.
AATGGCCAAATAAACCTGGCCCAATTCATTTCGAAAAGTGAAATGGTAAAATAATTAGATAATTCAAAACAATAATTCAAAAGAACATTGTCATCTCAAATATTTCAATTTCAATTAAAATATTTCCATAAATTTGTCCCAAAAAATTTCATCTGATGTCCTTGACCATCACTTTGATGTTGATTTAAGAAGTAGTGTTATGAGTTTAAAGTGCTTATCTGTGCGTCTGTGTGTTTCTCAGTGGCATCGTAGCCCCAAAACGGTCGAACTGACTTGATTAAAAATATTTTATAGCCAAGTTTCCAAAAATCAGTTTACAAGGAATAAATCGCATTTGTTGAGGTTTTTTTAAATTTTGTAAATTTCACTTGTTTAAATTTTTATTTAATAACCTAGGAGATTAAATTCTAAGTTTGATATCTACCAGTTTTTGGATCTATATTTTAAGATAAAATATTAAAAAAATGGCCAGTCTTGGGGACTGTCGACCGAAGTGAAAACTTAAAACTTTGGAATAAGTACGTTTTTTGAATTTTTTAATTAAAGATGGTGTGTGATTATTAAAATTGCATAATTTGAAAATTGAAATTATTAACTTGGGTATAAAAAACTGATTATAATTTGTGTATAAAATATTATGAATGGCAGTCCAGCAGCGATACCACTGATCTGTCTGGCAGGTGGAGTTTGAGCGTTTACTTTAGAATTTTTAGCGTGACTTCAGAGTAATGTCCTTTTTCCTTATCCCAAAAGATTCAAACGCTTTCGAAGAAGTTTTCACTTCAAATATTACACGCCTTCCTGTTTAACGTATTTGTAAATGTTTTCGTAATTCTATTTCTTATTGGTATAGGATGCTCCATTATGAATCAAACATTTATATTGAGGTTTAATTTTGATGGTTATATTTTTAACAAAAATATTTCCGTTCCCAGTTCTATGATTATTGAGCGGTATTTGAATGGAACTCCGGGTGCCTGAGAGAGACCCAGGATGAAATAAAGAACAAATTATTGCTATTATTATTAATTAGTTTTTCTTGTAAATAAAAACTAACTTTTTATTGCAGAACCGTTTTCCTTGGTGATAAATATGAAATATTAATTTTTGTTCAGTTTTTAAATAAGCAAATTTTAAATTAAAAACTTTGAAACTAATATTCATTTCAGAGTGTTACTGTGGCAGACGATCATCAACAAAATCAAACCCAGTTACCATTGCCAGACGATTTTCTGTACATATCAATGCCAAACCCTAATACGTCTGATTAATAATTTTAAAAAAAATGGTAATTGAACGAAAATTTGATTTTCGATAATCGAAAAGTGTCTATGGTCATGTTATAGAATTTAAATTTCTTTAAGATTTTCTGTAAGTATAAAAACAAAAAAACAAAACTTTAATTGTATCATTGTTTTAAATGTTTAATGTTTAATTTTGTAGTTAACCTTAAATAAAAACGACAAAACATGTACATATTTTATATTCTATTTTAAGATTTTTTGTTTGTTTGGGTTACAAATAGAATCCAGATCCGTCATAAAAATTCAAAACTTCGAGTGTCAAGGTTTATTTACTTTATAAGAAGAAACGTAAGAGCCTTGAACACTTCCCTTAAAGAAAAGCCCTTAAAAAAAATTATAAATAAGGTTGGAGCTATAAGGAATATGATTGTGAGAAGATGTTTCTTCGGAATAGTCGCCAGCTAAAAATATTTTCCATTATTTTTCTTGTGGTTCTCAACATTAAAAGGCTCTTTTAACGTTGAGAACCATATTTAATTTTTTTCACTTCTTGTGAAAATTGTCAATAACATAAGGCCAAGGTCTGTATAAATGGAAATAAGTCCAAACAAAAATCAAATATAATTTGCATATATTTATTAGAAATTAGAATCTAATTAACTAAATTAGGTCTTTTACATTCTCATTATAAATTTCTTTCCAAATCCTCCAAGAAGTGTTGATTTGTGTGGAAAATTACTGGTTTTTGTGACAGAAGTGCATGTGATGAACGCAATAACTTTAAATTTCAACGAAAATGTTATTTCAAAATTTGAATATGGTCTAAGAGACGGCATAAGGTTTTTATAAAATTTTATTGATTGAACATGTCTATCATAGCTTTTCTATCGAAAAGTGTTCATGGCTATTTTTAATTTGATTTAATTCACGGAAAAAATTAAAATTAAAATAAATGAAATTAAAAATAGCCATGAACACTTTTCGATCGAAAAAATATGACAGGCATGTTTAAAAATCAATAAAATTTCATAAAAAATATGTTTCAACTGATTATTAAATGGGTGAAGGTCGACCTTATACCGTCTCTTATACTATAATAAAATTATTTTGAATAAAAAATTATCCACTTGGTTGTTGGTAAAAGGGCAGATGGTGTTGAACCTGATAGATCATCATCAAGACTTATCGAGAGTCATAATATCCACCATATCATTCTATCCCCTAGCATATGCTGTTGTATCTGTTAATTAGCCCCAGAACCTCTCATCGTCAGTAGATCATGAAGGCACTGGTCACGTGGGAGGTAAGTATTTTCATCATATGTTGATCCTGATTTTCATTAATTGGTGGCCATGACGATGAATCATTCGGAAGTTGAGCAAATGAAATATTCCGCAATTTGCATAACATGTTTCACAAAATATAGTGAGATACTGTGCATAGATCCCACAATATTTGACGAAAACTATTTCTACTTCTTTGGTAAAGTTAAGTATCTTCTTTTTATTACTGTGAATGCTTGATTAACCGGCACAATAAGCTTAGTGAAACTACCCCAAATATTGGCTAAGTAATTGGGTATTAACGTTGGGTATTAAGTATGATCGACATACGTCCTGTAGAAATTATCTTTTAAATAATCTGAACGAAATCCTAATCGGCGTGAGTATATCCCAATATTTATAACATTGGCAAACGACTTAATTGAAAACCACATTTTTCTAGCTCATGCTAGTTAAAAAACTCATGTTTTTTACTGTTATGGAACAGTAAAAAACATAAATATTCATTAATAACAAACTTTTTTGCCTAATGTCTGATCAAAGGTTCCTAATACTTGTGTAAAGGCTGGAAAACTAAAGATGGGTCTATTATATTAGATTTAAGCTTGTGAAATAACTGGATTTCCCAATACTGAAACAGCCTGTATTTTTATAATAATTATTTTCTATTTGTCAAAATTAAGAAAGGAATTAATATCAGTAAAAATACTCAAATTGGAAACCGGTAGATAATTAAGTATCTGGTTATAATTTCTACTCAAAGAGATGAATAATTAGACAATTTCTGGGTTTTATTGTATAAATAAAAAACTGTAATTTTTACATTCCTTTATTCTAATTTATTAAAACATGTTTTAGAAAAGTTTATTTGAAATGGCTTAATAATAGACTTGATGTCTAACAAACATAAACAAAATGCTTTCATGACATACACATTTATTTGAAATAAAAATAATCAATTACAAATTGTTTACTAAACTACTTCTTTAAGTAATGCGTTATTACTTCAAATGTTGAAGCAAAATGTCGCTAAGTAGAAGCGGCTGTGGTTGAACTTGGTGCGGTACCTAAAATTCAAACCAAAATATTATTGATTTGTATAATAAAATTACCATGATTTATTTACTCACCATTTGATGGTGGAGGTCCAGATGGTGGAGGTCCTGGTGGTGGATTACCATCAGGTGGTGGTCCTGGTGGAGGATTTCCATCGGGTGGTGGTCCTGGTGGAGGATTTCCATCGGGTGGTGGTCCTCCTGGGCCCCCTGGTGGTGGCCCTCCTGGTGGATGAGCATATGAGATACTCTACGATTTTTAAAAATACAGTTACACTTTTATCTCTTAATGTTGTATCTTCACAGCGTAATAGTAGGAACACAGCATAGTAGTGAACCAACCAACATGCAACTCAACGATGGTTCACTACTATGCTGTGTGTTTACTACCAAAGCTACAATATATGCAAGAGAACATACCAATGATAGTATCTCTTTCTTAAACGCATTGATTAATGTATACATATGTATTTACTCTCTCTCATTCGTGAGAAGCATTATACGAAAGTGTAAATTAAACACATAGTATATTGGGCATTCCAATAATGTGTGAAACAAATTGTCTGTCTTATGTGAACAATAGATTGCACAGCTAGAAAGAAACTACGAAACGATTGTTAGCAAGTAGAGTGACATGCATGAGACGGATATACATATTCTCACATAATTTGAAGCTGCAATCGATTCAGCATCCTCATCATTGTAATACTCTTGAATCTGATTAAAAATTAAGGTAGTATTCCTTTTAATTTCTTTTTGTCTATGCCATGAGTTAGGATTGTCAGTATTCTAGAGGAATGACTTCACTTGGGAAAACCAATTATACGTTGACATGTTGCTTGGTGAGATAACAACTGCTAACAATCGATTAAAACAAATCCGCTGTTATCTATCGTTATCCATGGCTAATATTTTCATCGCCATATATTTCAAAGCTCTTTTGATGAGCCCCTGAACTATTAAAAAGGACTGTTATAAGTTTGACCGCTATGTGTGTGTGTGTGCGTGTGTCTGTTTGCCTCTCTGTTTGTCTGTCTGTGGCATCGTAGCACCTAAACGGATGAGCCGACTTTGATTTTTTTGCTTCGTTTGAAAGGTAATTCAATGAAGAGTATTCTTAGATATGTTGTAAGTGCGAGTTTAGGGTTTCTTACCCAAAAACTTTACCGGGGTTTTATTAATTTTGCAACTTTTTTAACTTGTAGCAAAAACAACTACTCGTTTCATATTAGATTCCTTACGGGTAATTGGCCTGGGTTTGAGTTATTTAAACAGTATGGGGATTGGCAAAGACAAAGAACTCAAAATAATCGTCTGATATAGGTTTGGGAACTATGTGAATGCGTTCTATTGAAAATCAGAATTATTAATTTTGCATATGGCTTAATAAAGTTGCAATTTTAATAACTTTTTCATAAAAAAACCTTATTTTTACTTACCATCATTTGGAATATTAAAACAACAACACCGAATATTGCCCAAAATCGCATTTTGCTTGTATTTATGGAAACTTGAAACTGATGAATATTCATGATATTATATCGACTATTTATATAAAAAGTCACATCATAAACATAAAATAAAAAAATTAACAACTATAAATTCTAATTAAGCAATAAACACTTGATTTGCAAAAACATAAAGCATTCTGTAGGATATATAAAGCTAATAGGACGTTTGTCAAACAATAATTTTCGTTGAAAATTTCATTTAGTATCTTGTTAATTCTTAAAATACATAGCTTTTAAATTTTACAAGCTTTTATTTAATTTCACCTGTCAATTACTTGTAATCAATTCTTACTAAGTTTGACCCACTTCCCGGTTTCCAACTGAATTGAATTTTTGCATCGAAATGTTAATCGGATGGAGAATACTCTTTGAATTGGCAACTGTTTTAACGATCTGCAAAGTTACATATTGCAATTCTCAGATGAATTGTAACTGTATGATAATTTATTATATTTTCTAGATATTCTATTTAGTACACTTTTCTCCGTCATCCAGATCAGCATCGACAGTTCTCAAACTCAATTAGTTTGGATTGCCAGGTAATTTGTTATAAATCATTAGTTATTGTACAGAGAACAGAACCCACACCGTTGATACTGTTGGAAAAATCACTAATGGAGTCAAGTTGCAATATTGACAGACTTAACTGATACAGACTAAAAATACATATGAACAGAGTTGTAGTAAGTTACTTTGGGGTTTTAATATCCTACAATAAATACATCTATTATTTTACCTGCAGAAACCCACTTAAAATCTGCTATCGTAATTCTATTTAAAGACACCTGTTGTCGATGGCAAATTGATTGCCAAACAATTTGGATATAAATATTATCAGAGATGAGAATCTAGAATATTTCGATTTTGTTTAAATTTCCTAGATCAATTTTTGTTTAGATAAAAACGTATTTCAACTACGACGTATTCACCATCAGTATAGATTACCTTATCGTATTTGTTCCTATAGTGTGTGTTATTTGTTGCTAATTTGGCAACGTTGATGCTTGGAAAAGTATAAACTGAGCATACTTCAAAGCACCAGTGTGCAGACCGTCACCAAATTAGCAACGAGTAACATATAGTATTATAGTATTTACTATTAGATAATTCATACTTATGATGACTACATGGTAGTCGAAATACGTATTTATAGGACATGATAGGTTAGGTTAGGTTAGAGTGGCTATGTTGGGGTAGGACACACTTAGACCATAGGGTCCGTTGTGATACCGCAAAAGGGTTGGCCCATCCCCGGCCACTACTCCATGAACCATTTGGAGCTGTTTTAGAACAACAGGAGAGCTTTGACGTCGACGGACTCCAAGTCGGGGAAGTCGCCAAAGAGATGCTGGCTCAAGAAAGTCCATCTCTCATGGCAAGAGAGATGGACTTACTTGAGCCAGTGACAGAGAAGATGAGACATTGTCTCCTCCTCCTAACCACTGTGACAGCTCCTGCATTAGTCGTGATACACTGCCAGGCCCAAGCGTTCAGCATGCCTGCCGCCCAACCATTGTCCTGTAATAGCCGCAACTTTGCTTACAGAGGCCCTTGGAAGTTATATAAGATCTTCGGAACGCACACGATTGTACTCTGACCATATCTGTCTGGTAGTAACACAAGTACCTTACTCCCTTCATTTAAGATTGGTATTTTTTATGATATCCTCGCAATTTCCTGCAATGTCACGGTGTCCCGGTACCCATACCAGGTTTGCATTCATTTGTACCACTAGCTGATTTAAGGACATCCGGCAGTCCTGTGCCTGAGTTGAAGGATTTAAGAGCTGCTTGGCTGTCGGTGAAGATTTTAATGTCCCTGCACCTAAGGGTGTTCAGTCTTATACATTCACATACCTCATGAATAGCCATCATTTCCACGTGATACACGCTACAGTTATCCGGCAGCCGAAACGATCTCTAACTTAGATCCGTCAGTGTAAAAAACGACGCCCTTTGGCTTAACCAGGTTCTCATCCCAATCCTGTCTGGAGGAGATCTTTAATGAGAAGCTGTTCCCAAATTTAGGAGAAAGTAAATAGGGCATGATTATTACTCAAGAAATTACATTAATGTAAATTATAATACAAATATATTTAGAACGTGTAAAACGAAGTAAAATGTTTCTCAAATGCCTATTAATTTGGAAAAAATAATGACACGGAATCCTTAGTTACTAATCAAAATATTTCACTATAATATTTTTATAATATTTTAATAAATTGATGTAAATGATATACTTTTATAATGAAATACTTCCGATAAAATTTTTACAAAAAAAAAAAATATTTGGTGACATTCATAACAGTTGAAAACGGTTTACCTTCGATTTATGTCCTTATGAATTTATGCTTCAGTTGATTATGATACAATTTGTTGATGTCATATTTGTAATACGTATATATTTGTAAATATTAAAATTACATTCCTTACATGTAAAGTCCAGGTATTGACTGAAGGCTTAGAAACTCACGAATGTACACACGTATTAATTAAAAAAAAAAAAAATTCGTAGCGCAGGATTTGCGTTAGTTAAGTGAATTCCCTCAGAGATAGAAAAAAATAACATATTTAAAAAAAAATTGAATATTGCATTTTTATTTTTCAAGAGTTTTTATTTCGAAAACTTTGCGTTTAGAAAAAAAATCACAAGAGTACTTTTTTACTTAAAACTGATCAAAAAAAACAAAGCTTTTTATTTTGAAAAAATTCAAAATTTTGTAATTTTTGACCGAACAATTTAGCGAAAGCAAAAGCAATATGAAATTGTATCTGCTCGGGGGACGAGGACTCGTTCGGTTGAGCTAACACAGGTTGGGTATTAACATAATTGCCTTTTTTTAGTAGACTAAATTAGAAAAACTGGAAAAAAAGATGAGAAAAATGTAAGATAATTTAGTCATGATTAAAGTTAATTGCGGGTTTTGAATTATCTTGACTTCATTGCAATCTTTCGAGATAAAAATTCTAGCTTAAAAATTACATCCTTTCTATATGTATTAAAAATACACAGGAGATAAAACTAGGAACATGATTTCTATCAATTGCAAACGAAACATTGTCTTTGATAAAAAAAAAATACTAACATTGTCTGCTTAACGAAGAGAGATGTATGGATAACTCCTTCTTTTCGAACTTTCTTTGTTTTATATTTAAAAAAAATAAAAAAAACTGGATCAAACATTTAATTAACGTTCAAAAAGAAAATAATTCCCTATTTTATAATATAATTCTACAATAAAATACATTTTTCTTAATTAAAATAATTAGTGGAAATGTTACAGACTGTAATTAATTTGTTGTTTATAATTTTAAAATCGAAACATTAAAATAATGAGCTAGTTAGTAAGCTTTTACTAAAGAAAATAAAATTTTATTTGATTATTTAAATGATTTTAACATACTTTTAATGAGAATCAGCAAATTTTTCTTTTTATTATCAAATAATAATTTTTAATATAAAAAGTATTAAATATTATTTTTGAAATAAAAGTTTACAATGTGGTATGTTTTCTTGCTCGTCGAGCTTGTATACTTGGAGACATTGACACAAAATTACGAAGTTTATTGGTCGAATTACCAAATTATTGAAAAGAAAATGATAGCCAGAGGCATCAGAGTCTTTATCTCTAGAGATTACTCGTAATCTAACGAAGATTATCAGACTTTGCTACATATTATTATTTTGATCATTTTCCTTCTATTATTCACGAAAAAGGCTGTTGTTTCCTTCTATTATTCTGTCAAAAAGGCGGTTATACATGCAGCGGTATGTCGTTTATTTGAAACCTTAGGATAAGTTTCGTTTAATTTAAATAGCAGTATCAAATTAATAAAAGTTTCAAGTCATCACAGTCCTGTATATTTTTTGCGAATTTGTGAAAATTTTAGCTCCCTTTTATATGTAATGGAACTGCCAGATCTCCGATGTAATGCCAGATACAGTTAACCATAAAAATTTTAAGATTCGGAAATTATAATTATTTGACAATATTAAATATTTGTAATATTTGGAGTTTTAACCGCTCGAGTTGACAAACGCATCTTTTCTAACGAAAACGGAACTAATTCTCTTGTTGTACACGATTTTTATTCAACAATAGTAAAACAAAGTATTTAATTTCTCTTTATAATATTTTTTTCAAAAATAACGACACCTCATCTATAGTTGTATAGATGAGGTGTCATACCACAGATTTATAATCTCGAATTAAATCCTTTCTATTTAAACCTTTATAAATATTCATAGAAATTCGTCCGTCAAATTGTTCAACACTTTGTGACATTATATTACAAAATCCCATAACATTTTACCAGACATGTATATTTTTCTATTTCGAGCACCTAAAAAAATTTGCATATTTTTTAAAATAAGTTAATTTAAAATATTTAAATTTATATTTGTATTCAAATACTTGGCCTAAATAAGAATAAATTACATGAAAATCATTTTATTTTACATAATATAAGAGTTTTCACCATCGGATAGACAGGGATTATGTCAAGATATTTTGAGTTGAATATTTACTAAAAGTTTATTTTGGAGTCTCAATCAACGTAGTGTTGGGTGAAACCTGTTAATCTTATTTTATACATTGATGTACTTTTTTTTTCCAATAAATACTTCTAAGTGATCGGAAAGTAGTTTACTATGTATTAAAAAAATGTAATGTTTAATTAATTATACATGGTAAAATAGTTATTTGCGATACTAGTGGCATAACCGCTATATGAACGTGAAATTTGCACGACGAGTGTAGAGCAAGAGTTGAGCAATCGGATTAAAATGTCCATTATAAAACATGGTAACTTTGCGTCACAAAATGTGCACGTATTTTACTATTCTAAGTGATATTACTATATGATATGTTATAGCTACATCAGTTAGAATGGAAAAACACGTGCACGGGATTTTAGGTTTATGTGAATATATTGTCATCCACCTCTGAGTTTTTGTCCAAATTTCAAGTCTCTAGCACTAGCTCATCAGGAAGTAAGTTTAAAATCAATTACAAAATTCCACCCGAACCCTAAAAAGCCTCCATTCTCCTTTTCTTTTCCTTTTTCTTATCTTCTTTTCACATTTTCATGCATTGTCACCCACTTCTCCGCTATGGTCCTAATTTCAAGTTTCTAGCTCATCGGGAAGTTAGTTTAAAATCAATTACAAAATTCTACCCAGACTCTCAAAAAGCGAGTTATTAAAATGAAAACACGTTAAAATAGAAAATTGAAAAAGTTACTTATTAGATTAGATCTTGGCAGTAATTTTGAGTGTGGTATTTCTCACTCGGTATGCGTGAGAAAAAAAATCAAGTAGCTCTTACCACACGAGCGTAGATAAAATATTTAAATTAAATGACTTATAAATTAAATGACCAAATTTCTAGTTACGATTCATTTTAATCAAGTATAATAACTATAGTTGTAGTAATAATTAACATAATAGGGTATTATAGTTAGTCACAAATAAATTATGAAATTTGAAAAAGTTAAAATTAATGTAAAAATATACTTAAATATTCTGATTTCGAGTCATAAAAGCGCATTTTTCTTTTAAAATATTAAAATTAAAAATCGTACTTTTTAAACTGTGTATCACGTGACCTAAAACGGTGATGTCATATGCGTATGAGCCATAGACTTTCAGTTAGTTCAGTGTAGACAGCTGGATATAATATATCCATAGAAAATAAGTATTCATATTTATTATAATCAGATGTCTATGAATAGATCTGTCAAACTTATTTGTGTTATTCGTATAATGACACCGATATTACGTCATCAAATTGGATGCCCGCGTTTTTGACAGTTTAAAAAGGTCTAAAATTTAATTTAAGTTTTTGGCAAGAAAGCGTGTGTATTTTTCCGAAATAAATTTTTGGTGGCTTTTTATTAGCAAAATCAACATTTTGAGGTATTTTTTCAAAAATAGTAGCATACTCTATTATCACTTTGTAACTTTAGCCTTTCTACGTGACGGAAAGTCATATAATAATAAAAGATTTTATTTTGTTTACTGTAAATATGGTATTCATGTTTATTATAAAAGATAATTAAATAAAAGAAGGCTCTGTTAATGAAATTCTAATGTTGAGGCGTTAAATAATTTTTTTGTAAGATAATTTAACTACTCTACAAAAATGAACTTGAAATGTTTAATTTTAAATTTGATCTGTTAATCTTTAATAGACCAGCTATACGTTTCCCACTTGGTTCACTGCTCTGTCCAAAATCGGTAGATAAAGAAAACCTAGAAAATTACGAAGATTTGATAATATTTTCGGAAATAATAATCTAGTGCAAGAGTGTACGGTATATCTTCTCTAGTGTTTGGATATCTGTTACATTTAGCCATATATCAACAAATGACCTTTGTCGGTATCGAAAAATTGGACATTGACAAAATAGAAGAAATTGAGAAAAGTTAAACAATTTTATGAAGAAAAACACAACTCGTTTCCTTTCAATTATTAATAGAATAACTTGTTGAATATCGCTTAAGACTCTATACGAAAAGCTCCTATTTCGTAGAGATTCTACAGATTTTCTTGATTATCAAAACATATTAAAATTTGATTGATTTTGATATTGAAACATTAGTTTCTGCGGTATCAACTGAATAAGCCTAAATGGCCGAGCGATCTAAGGCGTTTGTCTTCGACTGTTTGTCCATTTAGACAACACGTATATGGTATCACAATGGGCTCTATAGCCTAAGTGTGTCCTTCGTAAAAAGCCAATGTAATCTAACATATATATGATCTTGCCATTTTTGTCAACCAATGTAATCTAACATATATATGATCTTGCCATTTTTGTCAAAAAAACAGCAACAATTTTTTTTTTTTCAAAATCCCAATTATAGGTTTAAAATAAGTCTAGACAATGCAAGTAATTTGTTGATTACTTAAAATAGTTAGCTTTCTCAGTTTTTGACCCTCTCTGAATCCGCGTGCCTAGTAAACACAGATGAATCATATAAAAGAAAATCATAAATAATTTAAAAAAACAAAAAAAATTTCATTACATTCAATAAAAATATTAAAATAATGTAGAATATTATTGAATTAAAATGTATATAAATATTTTTTTCATTAAATAATCATATAATAAATGATGTGGGTTGATTACATTTATCTTACGAGACAGACGAAATGAATACCTTCAATTACGCAAATGAAAACAGGAAATGATTTTATTCATAAATAAAATTACAAGAGTGGGTTTGAATGTAATACATTTTTTACAGGTCAAGGAAATACGCATATATCAATGTCAGAAAAATGAAACATGAAAAATTATACTAAATTTTCTTTTAAGGTAATATGTGAAGTTTTTATAGCATGTATAAGAAATATACCCAAGTATACTAAGCTTAGTCCAAGTATCCTAAGTTTGTAACGCTTAAAAATATTGAAGCTATGAACAAAATTTTGGTATGCGTGTTCATGAAACCGCCTAATTAGTCCGTTTCCGGTTGTCTGTCGGTCTGTCGTTTGTCGTCTGCCCGTCTGTCTTCACGATAAATCAAAAACGAAAAATTATATCAAGTTGAAATTTTTATAGCTGAAGACGTAAAAAGTGAGGTCGAGTTCGTAAATGAGCAACATAGTTCAAATGGATCTTGGGTCCGTAGGACCCATCTTGTAAACTGTTAGAGATAGAACAAAAATTTAAATGTAAAAAATGTTACTTATAAAAAAATAAACAACTTTTGTACGAAACATTTTTTCGTAAACATCACTGTTTTTCCGTGAGAGCGCAAATTATGCGATAATTGTATAGTATGTATTATATGTGTATATCAGTTACATGTGTGTGACATGTATGTATGTGTAATGTGGTAGAGTAATCAACACTGTCTATACATGGTATTTCAACAATTAACTAAGTCAATTGTTTGTTTTCACTTGTTCTTAAACATCTTTAAAATTTTTTGAGGGTTGTTAAAAAATATTTATTACATTTATATTGTAACAAAGTTTAATTAGATTTATGGTAAAGTTACACATGAACAATAATTGAAATATTTCGTGAATATGATCGTTTGACGTGTTTATATCATAAATTTTATTTTATTTGACGTTTCCGCATTGCTGCAGGTCACGTTGTTAGTCCACCATGAAATGAGTACTTAATTTCATTAGAATCATAGCTTTCAACCGAGAAATTAAATGAGTTCTAATTCGAGATTAATAATCTCATTCGATGCTTTTAAAGGTTTGCTACTGTTTTCGATAAGCTTAAAGTTACTATGCTTATATGAATCGGATGACAATACATATATAGGGTAAGCATGACCTCATTTTCCCATCGCTTCTACTATATTTGATATACATTTTTTTCAGTTTTTTTAAAATTTTAATACAAAATATTTTTAAGTAACATTTAGCTTTCAATTTATACTAAAAACTAAAAACTAGTTTTTTCATGAGCCATTCATACTTGCTGGCTATTTGTAAAAGTTACAGGGGCTCCGACTCATCCATGAGCGCCTCCAGTTTATACAAATAGTCAAAAACAAGTGACTCATAGGAAAAATTATTTATTACTTTTTAGTACCATAAAAGCTTCCTAAAAAGTGTGTTTATTAAATTTTTTTATTTACAAATTCCAATTAAATGTTGGCATAAATCAAAATATGTTGTTTCTCAATTTCTCAGTTTTCGAATTCATAAAATTTTCCTCGACTTTGCTGTCTACTCTTAAGCCTTCACGTTCTTTAAATCGTAAAGATAGAACCTTTAAAATACAAGAGTATAGTAGACGCCCATGCTAAAACTTTTCAGGTTAAATGATCCAGCAGTAATCATTTGCGCGGCACAGGTGAGTAAAGATGAGAGTATGAATTTCCCACCCCTTGGTGTCTCACCTCCGCAAATATGTACAGCGTTTCTGGATACTAACTCTGCATAAGTATTCGAAGCAAATTACATAAATCCCGTTCAGAAACAAATCACGTAGGGCATCAGAAATTGACGGGAGATCAAAATTTTTTTTTACTTATTGTACCGAAGATATTAGATTTATTTTTGTACAGCTCATTTCTAGTAAAACATGAATGGTAACTCCTGACAAAGAGAAAAAAGAAGAAAAGAGAATACTCATTTTAGCAACTACAACCACTACAAGGAAAAGAGAATCATGAATACCCTGAATTTTATCAGACGAAATAAAACCGTTGAAGGTCATGAAAAATAAGTTTATAAAAAGTAAAAAATACAACCAAATTTATCCTTACAATAAATTTAATAATGTAACAGCAATGAATCAACAATACAGGTATACACATTCATTTTCTTATAATTCCCCGGTGAAGAAGCTAATTAAATTTATATTAATTACTGCTTACTTCAATTATACAGGTAGAAAATTTAATATAATATGTAGGCAACAATGGTAGTCATAATTATGGCAATCCGACATAAACAGCAGTATTCTCATTGTATTGGTCGAACAACAATAACAACTGTACAATTGAAAATTCAATTACACATTGTATACATTTCCCACATAAATTTGTACACATTAGTTTAAAATACTTGAATCATTCTGAAAGAAATTGTGATTTTACTTCCCATTTTTCTCCTTTACAAAGTATTTTCAAATATAAAGGTATGTCCGTGTCTGTCTATCTATGTTTCTGTCTGTGGCATCGTAGCGCCACCGATGAACCGATTTTGATTTTTTTGTTTCGTTCGATGGGTAATTTAATAAAGAGTGTTCTTAGCTATGTTTTAGGTGCAAGTTTAAGGTTTCGCATCCGAAAAAACTAAAAAATGCGATGATCTTCAAAATTGGTTCAATTTCGAAAAAGCTTCAAGGATAAAACTAATTTAATCGAGAGTATCGTATTTGAATAAGTTCTTATGCGACTTATTAAATAATTTTTCATATTTTAAATGAAACGAATGATAAGTAAGTTTTATACGATGGCAGTGCTGCAATCGATTCAGTTGTACCATCCATCTAAAACGCATCCAACGAATATTATCAAAACTAAAAGAAAAATTGAAAGTTATCTATGTGAATATCATTTTCTCTTTCATGGATGGAAAGTAAAAGAAATTTTAGAATTTAGGTACAATACAGAAAATGCAAAACAGTTTCATCAATTTTTTTAATCATAATCATACACCAATAACTAAACTATTTATTTGTACTTGAAATACATAACATAATACACTGGTTCATTGTGTTTCAATATCTCAGCGAATGCAGTTGTTATGGATACGATTACAGTATACAGTGTAACGTGCTTTTATAAAATTTATATAATTATATCTAGATTCTAGATGTAGTGAGCTGTTGATTCTAGGTAACATGTCAATTCGATAAGAACGTTAAAACTCAAATCTTATATACAAAATTCTCGTGTCACGGTGTTTGTGGTTAAACTCCTCCGAAACTGCTTGATCGATTCTTATGAAATTTTGTGTGCATATTGGGTAGGTCTGAGAATCGGACAACATCTATTTTTCATCCCCCTAAATGTTAAGGGCAGTCCATCCCTAATTTTTTTTTTTAATTTACAGAAAAAAATTTTATTTTTTATTTTTTTATGATTAATAATATGACAGCATTACAAAATTAGAAAAACCCTTAATTTTTAACCCTCTATTGATAGTAAAAATATGAATAATTATTTTTGATGTTTAGATAGCTATCAAGAATTGTAATTTAAAACAAATAAATTTATTACCCTTAACAAAACATACTTTTATTGTTTATAACGCTTTCGATTATAAGTACATCCCCGAACACTTACAGTAGATAGTTATTTTTATTGAACTAAAAAAATGTTTCCTAGAAATAATATATATGGAAAACAACGTTTGCCGGGTCAGCTAGTAATATTATAATAATACACGGAGTATTAAAATTAATGAATATAATTTAACATATAATAAAATTGTAATGTTTATTTATATATTCGTTTTAATTTCTGTTTTCATTATTTAATTTAACGAATTGAATTTCAGTTTCATTATTTAATTAAAACAGTTTTATCGTAACTATTTTATGTTATCATTCAGCGCTGATAAAATAATTATTATTCAATCTGCCAATAATGAACCATAATTAGCTCGTGCAGATAGCGCATATTATTTTTGTTAAGATAATCATTTATAGTAAAATAATTATGAATTAAAAGATAATTGAGATAAAAAATTTTAATAATAAAATTTTTAATGTGAATTTGGAACTTTTTTTGGATTATGATGTACACCCACTTGAACTTTGTTCATTGAGACCAGCAGGACTCAATTGATTAAAGAAAAATTTCCCGTTTTAATATAATGTACACTCACTGTCAAAAAAAGTGCCACAGTTAAAACATTCTAAGCGTACTCATTATATGTTATGTTATAATAGTAACACTTAGAATGTTTTAAAACGAGGATTTTTTGTGACATTGAGTATACATATTTGATTTGAATTGCATTCAATTAAAAAGAAAATTATGTTAAGATTACATTCAATTGTGAGGTTTTTAGACTTTTTGAAATTTTGCAAGACAGTTAAAATATTGTATATTGTAAAGTGAAATTTACAAAATTTAAAAAACCCCCGACAAATTTTTCGGTTACGGCACCTTAAACTCGCACTTTAAACACATCTTAGAAGACTATTCATTAAATTATCTTTTTCCTTAAAGCCATTTCCAAATTGAGTTGATTTTGAAGATCATCGTCAATTTTGTACTATTTTCAGGTACGGCACCTTGAATAAGTAGCTAAGAACACTCTCTATTAAATTACCTTTCAAATGAAATAAAAAAAAACCAAATCGATTCATTCGTTTAGAAGCTACGATGCCACAGACGAGCAGACACATACACATAGCTGTCAAACTTATAACACCCCTTTTTGTAGTTCAGGGGTTAAAAAACATTTCAGTTTGTTTTCCCATCATATGTACTCTTATATTATGTTGAAAAATTTTCGATCCAAGTATTCATGGAGAGCTAAAGCTTTGATTTTTTGCAATTTTTAGTTGAGACGAGGAGATGTTTTTTAGTTCAGACAAAGGAACGGTTTTTAGTTGAAACGATTATCTTACCAATTTCTAAAGCTTAAACCTTGTTTAATCACTACATAGTATAAAACAAAGTCGCTTTTTCTGTCCCTATGTCCCTTTGTACGCTTAAATCTTTGAAACTACGCAACGGATTTCGATGCTCAAATATTGACACGATATACAACCAGCTTCAAAGATCTATTGTTTTTATCTACTTTTAACCTTCGGAGGGTAGAAAGGTGTAGCGAGAAAGTGGGAAGGAATTATCGAATATTTACAAATATACCTAAGTGGGGTATCAAATAAAAGAGCATGACGTGTACATTACAAAACTGTTATCCCACGCAAGGAAATGTGGAGGGAGGGGTGCAAGTGGGGATGTTGCCCAGCAAAGCGGGTAATTCACAGCTAGTATTTACCTTAAAAGTAAACAAACTCAGAGAAACTATATTAGATGTGCATAGAGACGTTTAGTAGAAAACTGGTCTTTTTTTGCTGCTCGTTATATTAGTAAGATTTTATTACTTATAACTTTAGGAATGAAAACCATTTCCTTCTCGATTTGTTGAGAATATAAAGAAGACAAAAAAAAATTCATTAATTTGCAATTGTGTATCTGTAGTAAGTTGTAATATGCAAACTCACTATGTCTTAATATTATGTACAGTATCAAGATTGTTGTCACAAATAGAGTACGTGTACAGAGTAGTCAAAGCTATAACAGCTTGACTTCGACGAAATGGTAGATCAAGTAAACATTATGACTTCATACACTTAGAGCCGTTGTTTTCTTTTTTAGATACAGATTGTTGTACCCCCAATAAATAAATAAAAAACGCTTGTTTTGTCTTCCATTTTTATAAGAAGTTATGCTATTATGTGTGGGGCCATTCTGTATACGTCAATGTTTTTATAAACATGACTATAATGGTCATACTACCTTAAATCCACGATAATCAGCACTTTGATTAAATATAAAATAGTAAATCCTAATTATGTCTGTCACAAGTATCTACATAAGTATGTGTGTATGTTGAGTGAGTTCGTAATGTAATAGAAATGAATATTAATTACTCATTATTATTAGCTTCGTCATCATTATTTAAATTCCAATGATTATCAATGATTTAATCCTTAATTAAATGCATATACGTGATAAGTTTATTAGCTCACATATATAGGGTTGTTCAATAAGATGCTAGCACGTAAATGTAAATTTTTTTTATTCAAATCATGGTACCATTTAAATGAGGAAGACCCATTGTCCTAAAAGATGTTGCCACTCCCATTGCAGAGCTGTTAATATTATTATGTAAGTTATATCTCCATATACAGGGCGTTCTGTTATTAATTGCAGATCGTGGGCCTACAGAATAAGCTCATAAAGACGAAGGAAAAAGTTATTTACCAATTTTGGATCTAAGCCCTAATTTGGGCGCTACAGGCATGACAAAAATTGGTAAATTGGTAAATTCACTGACTATCATTCATTAACTAGTAGCCAATGATAATCAGTATATATTAGTAAATGTCATTTAATAATATTCAACTAAAGAAGGGATATGAACTGATTTCAATTGGATAGTATTATTTTGAAAAAAACAATTTAAAAAAACTATTATATTATTTCATTGGTTTGGTCGATTCCCACTTTTTTTATTATTATTATATTTTTGCAAGAAAACATTAGATTATTAGTAAAAAAACAAATTACGTCACAGAAGGAGTGTTTTTAATTTAACGTAAACAAACACCTATGAACACCTATACCAAAATTTTGTTCGTAGCATTAATATTTTTAAACGTTACAAACTTGGAACTAAACTTAGTATAGTTTGATATATTTCACATATACCTACATGGTATACAAAATTGAAATGGAATACTGAATTGCATAGGAATATTTATTTAAAACTTGTTTAATTAGTTCATTTTTTTTAAAAAAGGGAAAAAAACAATAAATAAATAACAAAACAAAAACTTGCAAAACTTTGTTTTTAACAATTGTTTTTGTTTTTCAGTAAAATGAAACATACTCTTATTAGAGAAAAAAAATTCATTATAAAATGTTTGTTTTACTGCATAAATTATTTAGATAAAAATACTAATTAAAAATAAACTTTTACACCGGACATTATGTGGGGTTTTTATTCGTACATCTCGTTATCTTTTAGAAAATTTATTTAAAACTTATTCAAAACAATACTATAAAGCTGATTGTAAATGTTAAAAATAGGATTTGCTCAGTAATAAAAAGCTCCGAAAAAAATGCTACTTTTGTTCATTTTTTATATCGAACAACTCTGACCGAATCAATTTGAAAATAATAATCTAGTTGAAAACAAAAAATGCAGTAGGAAAAGGTGTAGCACCTATATCAAATTTTATATTTGTTTTTAAATTTCATCCATTAAAATGTCTCGTTTTCTTTTCAGTATGCGTATTTTTTTTAAAGAAACCATGACACATGTGTGTGAGCAGCGGTACAAAGTCATTATGTACCATGGTACAGACCCTAATGTACCTAGAATCACCCCTCCTTCCAGATTACACATGAAGAAGCTCTCTTCGAGATGAAAATTCATGATTTTCATTTGCAACATGAAAAATAATATGTTACATTCGAACTGACAGGATATTTTCTCAAAAATTTTAACAAATGAAATTTACAAAACTAAAAAAAATCTGGACAAATTTTTCGGGTACGGAACCCTAAACTCGCACTTTAAACATAACTTAGAAGGCTCTCCATTAAATTGCTCTTTTTCTTAAAGCTAATTTTTAGGTTTTTTAGAGTAGGGAACCCTAAACTCGCACTTAAACATAGTTAAAAACAGTCTCCATTAAATTACCTTTCAAACGAAAAAAAAATTAATATCGCTTCATCCGTTTAGGCGCTATGATGCCACAGACAGACAGACAGATAGACACGCAGACAGACATATACACAGAGCGGTCAAACTTATAACACCCTTGTTGTTTTTAGTTTGGGGATTAAAAATACAAAACTTATATTTAAGTTTTCATTTGCTTCAATATGAAACTATGGTAGGTTTAGTTTCGAAAAAGAAATAACATCAATTTACTTGTGTATTTTATAAAGTCTCGTTCGCTCCCAAGTCGTAAATTTTAATGATGTAAAATCCAATTTTACTAGCTAATAATGTGCATTAAATATATGATAAGGTAATATAGTGATTCCCCCAGGAAATTTGTATAGTTTCCTTGAGCATTATAATGCATTTTGTTTACATCATCAGTATAGATGAAATGAAATAACTTTTTTATTTAATTAATCCTTACATGACCCAGATTAAAATTTTCTTGTTGTTTAACCAACTCTTGAAAGAAAGTGAAATAAGTTTGTAAATTTAGAACAAAGGATACAAGTGAAATTTACCAAATTTAAAACCCCCGACAAATGCGATTTATTTTTTGTAAACCGATTTTTGGAAACTTAGCTATAAAATGTTCTCAATCAAGTCGGTTGTCGCCCGTTTAAGGGCTACGATGTCACTGAGAAACACACGGACGCCCAGATGAACACTTTAAACTTATAACACTTCTTCTTTAATGAATATCAAAGTGATGGTCAAGGACATCAGATGAGATGAAATGGATACATAGAGAGCTATTATTTTTTGGGACAAATTTTTGGAAATATTTTAATTGAAACTGAAATATTTGAGTTGACTTTTGAATTATTGTTTTGAATTACCTAATTATTCTACCATTTCACTTTTCAAAATGAATTGAGCCAGGTTTAATTGACCATTCATTTCCATAGTAATTATTTATATGTTAAAAGATATGTCATGCCTTTTCCAAACTGAATCGATTTTGAAGATCATCGCCAATTTTTTAGTTTTTTTGGGAACAAAACTATAAGCGCATGAAACATAGCTTAGAGCCCTCTCCGGTAAATTACCTTTCAAATGAAACTAAAAAAAATTAAAATCGGTTCATCCGCTTAGGCGCTACGACCCCACAGACAGACAAACACACTGACACACACACATAGCGATCAAACATATAACACCGCTTTTTTTAGTTCAGGGGTTAAAAATAGGTTTGTTAATTATGTAGATTTTTTAAAACAAATTTATTGACTATTTTCTTAGATTTCAGGCTTGTTTTTGTAAATAATAAATTCTCTCCGTCGTTATCAAACATATGCGAGAAAAATAATTTGATTTGTGATTTCGACATAAAGACTATAACTTCGTTGTTAACGAAAAATTCACTTATGATTTATAATTTATTCACAACAACGGTTCTTCTTCACATGTTATCTAACTAAAGCATAATATTTGTTATGTCGTGGGAGTCAAGTCCTAGTATATGAGCTTTAAAACATTAAAAAGCTTTTCATCTACAAAATCATCGTGAAAGTAAGTCGGTAAACACAGGAAAGCTGTACAGATGGGCTCACCATGAAATTTGATTGTTTTATTAATTATTTAATTCTAGTGGCTTTTTTAGCAATACACTAGTTTTGCAATTACCGGTAAAAGTTAAGAGAATGTAATATAATAACAGAAGTATGGACTCATCGTGGTAAGTACTGTGAGTAGGGTGATTAAATCTTATAAAGTATTTGCTTGAGAAGTAGATAGTTTTCTTGATTGAAGTGAATATTATACTTATGTAGTCAAAGTTGATCTATAAATTTTTGATGTAAATATACTCATTTTAATGGTATATTTATAATTAAGTCGGTCAAGTCGATTGGATCAGATTTCACAGTATATTTTGGCCAGTTCTGTCGCAATACTGGGATATGACGGTCGCCTATATCATACTCTCGAGGTGTAATTTCCGAATAATAGAGCAGAACTAAGAATGGGGTTTTTTATGTCTTTAAATTCACGTTCCACATTTCCAATAATGCACGCAACTATTTCATCGATTTCTAGCATTTTTTGCAATTTTTAATTGTCTGCAACATTTTTTTGTTTTATCCAAGTTGTAACACTAAGTTAGGGATTTCTTAAACGAAAGTAAACTTCACTGGGTTTAAAAGTAAAGATTGCTCTCACTTATCCCCTTTCTATAACAATCTAAATAATGGTAAGGATTGTTTTACACAGGCAAAATATATGTATGGTTTTCTATTTTTTTTTTAAATGTATAATAGTAATTATTCATATTAACTATTTTTACTAATTTATGGTAATATCAAATTAAATTAATTAATTTATTTATTTATTAATATATCTTTATAAATTATATCTCATGTGTTATTCTGATATATTAGCTATATTGCTGTAAAGTTTCATTACAAACCATTCGCTAGTTTTAGCGTAAAAACATAACAAACAAACAAACAAACATGCTTACTTTGGCATTTATAATATATAGAGATAAGACCTATCCTCTTCTACTTAAACTGAGTGCAAATAGTGTATATGTCGCAGATGAATTGCCGAATCAGTTGTTATACAAAACCATTAGTTGTTTTGCAAAACACTTCAACTAGATTACCTTTGCGTTTCGGATAACAATTTCTATTACAAACAAATACTTTGAAAAACACAAAAAAAAATTTCGACTACAAACAAAAAAAAAAAAAAACAAATTGGATTCTAAATAAATCAACAAGTTATGACAATAGAAACACTCTTTTCTAGGATACAAAACCTAAATAAAATAGTAATAGAAAAAATTAAATAAATTCTCAGTTTTAAATAACCTTTCAAATAATTTCTCAGTCTTAAATATTCCTTCCTATAAGAACATGTTTAAAATGATTTTTATTTTTAATTCTTTAAGTAAATTTTAAATTTTAAATTACCACGATAATTTGTAATTTTTCACAATTTTTGATTCGTTTTATAACCTGAAACACTCGTTCCTTTTGAGTTCCATGGCGGCTCTTTATCGATCCCTACTCTAACTGTCATAAAACTCTTTCTCATTCGTCTTTACTTAAATTGTCCTCAAAATTATTTTTTTCATTTTTAACCCTTCACCAAAAAGAGGGGTTTGTAAGTTTGATTGCTATGTACGTTTGTGTGTCCGTGGCATCGTAGGTCCTAAACGGATGAAACGATTTTGATTATTGTTTCATTTGAAAGGTTATTTAATGGAGAGCGTTCAGACCTATGCCTCAAGAGCGAGTTTAGGGTTTCGTACTGAAACATTGGTTGGGGATTAAATTTTTTTAACTGCGGTTGTAGCTCATATTCGTAGTTTTATTAACAAATTTTGCAAATCTGACATTTCATTTCTTGTTTTTTTACGAAACCGTTAATCTTACCTCATATCATTTTGAATGTTTAACATAACCTCTTATCGTGGATCCCATTCATTGACAAATACATAACTTTATTGCCATTTTAATGGTTAAAATTTATTAATTATGAAAAGCCACTAAGCTTTTAGCTGTTATTACGGATTTTCTTTGTAAAACAACTATCGCTATCTTACGTTTACGTAAAACAACTAATTCGGAAATCCATCTGCGACATATTTGCTTCTAATTTGAGCTTATAATTTATTCATACAAACTGTTAAAACATGTAGGATTTGTCACCCATGCAAACAGTTAAGAGTAAACATTAAAGTTTATTTGAATATTGTTGTTTGGGTTATAGTGTTAAATATTTCCAACGTTTAAATAAATAATAAATAATTTAAAATTAAATCTATTCTTTTACATACTAACGATCCGTTCTCTTTCTGTAAGTTAAAAGAACAAATACGGAAAGTTTTTGACCGATTAACATACTGAAATAAAAATTTTATGAGTGTTTAATGCGTGTATATAATGTACAAGGTGTAACATGGTAATCGCATAAGCACTATAAAATTTCAAACCATTTGTTACTTTATACCGACTAGTTAAAAGATCGAATATCAAAAGTATTGCATGAAAATCTCATAAATGACATAAGGAGCATTATTAGCCTAAAACAATTAGCCTAATAATATAGGTAATTGTGTTATGAAGTCGTCCTTCGATATCTTACTGACTTTTAACTAATGGTTGCTGTACTTTAACAGGTGGTTTGAAATTTGATGTAAGTATCTCTAAGTCTATTATGTAAGACAGACAAGAGCGTAAGCTCGAAAGTAGAAATAAAAAGTAAATTTAGTAAACTTGGTGAGTTGGCGCCGCGCCATAAGCGTTGTAGAACTCCAGTAACCCAGATTCTATAGAATTTTCAGTGCCAGAAAAAGTCATTAACCTATTTTGAATCTTTTAAATACCTTCTAAAATGTGAAGCTTAATAAAAAAATTCTCAACATTATAACAAATATATATTTAAAAAAAACAAGTGAAAACAAACAATTGACTGAGTTAATTGTTGAAATATTCTTGTATAGAAAGCGTTGAATATCAGTGTTTGCATAAATTTTTTATAAATTAGAAGAGTTTACACAAAACACAGTTATAACTGCCATTTATTTGGTTTTTGGAAAATTTTCCTAAAGTATTTTCTAGAATTGTTTTTCGTTTTCCGAAAATATTTTACAGGACTACGAGTTGAAGCATCCTGCAAATTTTCAAATCCCTTTCTTTTACAGTTATGGAGAAAGTGGATACCAAAATTTTGGCCTAATTTGCGCCTTCACGAATAAACAGTGACGTTTCCAAAAAAATGTTTCAAACCAAAGTTGTTTATATTTTTATAAGGCACATTTTTTATGTTTCTACTTTTGTACTATCACTAAGGGTTTACCATCCAATTGACCTGTGTTGCTCATTTATGAACTCAAACTCACTTTTTACGTCCCAGATATGCTATAAAATTTTCAGCCTGATATGTCTTTTCGATTTTCAGTTGTCGTGGTAACAGACGAACAGACCTAGAACCTGAAATTGACCCTTTTTTTATGAACACATATACCAAAATGTTGTTCATAGCATCAATATTTCTAAGAGTTACCAACTTGAGACTAAACTTAGTATACCTTGATATATATAACAAATATACAGGGTAGAAAAAGAAGGACATTTCTCACAAATTTATTAAAACGAAAAAACATCTATGTAAAAATTACAACTTCGCAATTTCGAAGTTTCTGAAATATTTTAAGAAACAAAATCGAAGTTTAACCTAATTTCTGAATAAACATATTCGAAAAAATATGTGAACAAATATCTGAAGGTGAATCAAATGGTGGTAACATTTTAACAGAATATATTTTGTGCATTTTATAGAATATAACATATTATATTCTGTTTCTATCCCATTCCATAAATCAGGACTTCTTATGAAAGTCTATTATATTATATAGCACATAATACGTAGTGTATCCTTTTATATGTACTTTCAAAACATGTCGTTTGTAGCTTGTTATAATCAAAGGTTTATCGTAGGTAAGTACTGGCTACATCCTTCATAGAAACTGTATTACTTACCGTAACCTCAACAAATGTACAAATTCAGGGTACATAACAGTGTGCGGAGTGGTTTTATTAAATGCTTTTTCTAATTTTTAGTCGCGAATTTTATGAATTAGTCAAAAGCTCTGAAAAAAAAAGTTTTTCCTGGTGACGTACGGAAGGTATTAATCACTTCTTATATGTTACAATCACTTCAAAAGTTATTTTTCCAATGTAATCACGAAAATATAATTACAGAGAATATATGTTATTTAAGCTAAAAAGCAAAAATTTTAAATTGAGTCATCTCAACTTTTAGAAAGGTAAATATTTTATGGGTAATAATTGATCTCTGTTCACTATTGTATATTTGAAAGGCAGCTTTCAAAATACGTATTTTATCTTTGCGACATTTAATTCCATTATTTCTAAAAGTTCCAGAAACCCAATTTTTTTCCCTTCTGAAGTACGGCCCATTTAAATAAACTACAAATAATTCAATGTATCATCATTCAAAACATTTGTTTTTATTTTACATTTCATAAAAAATTACTTTCATTCGGTAAACAGATGGATGAATAACGATCCTAATTCGGATCTTGTACTAAAAGTTTTTCAGAAATTGTGAGAATTTCTTTAATCACAAGAGTAAAGGTGTAAGCAAAAAATACTAACTTCACAAATTTTCGGGCCTGTTCGTGTACTTTCGTTAGTTTAAAATAAATCGTACTCAGCAAAATTAAAAAAAACTTGTGATAAAAATATAATGAAATTAGTTAAAATCTCGGCTCTAATATTTTCGCCATTCAATAATCACGTAATCAAACTATTTTTAATCAGCTAGTTTATCAAAAAATAAATTTATAAAATTGTGTAGAGGTTATGATTAACAAAGAATATTTAACGCACGAAATATTTGAAGCATGTGCGAAAAGTGCGAGCAAATCTCTCATCACGCGACCGAAGATTACCGAACGGTTGACGCAAGTGCTGACGGGTTTAAGTTATTTTGTGGTTCGTTATTCAATAATTCCCGATTCTCAAGAATACATATTCAATCTTTGCTACAGTCCGGTATAGTGGATTGACTACTTTTAGCATTTCATTAAGCTCGTGTCTATTAATATTGTATATTTCAATAAATACAATCAGCTTGAATGCTAGCAAATACTATATACGTGTTTTTTCACTCTCAAATCTTAAACATCGCGGCCGAAAGGTCAGCAAAAGGTAACTTGGCACTTGCTGACAAAATAGTTCTGATACATCCGTATAATTTCTTCAATTTATGGGAAAGTAGTCGCCCTGGTAGCTCAGTTCTTTAAGGCGTATATAGACTGATGTAGTGCATGGTATATGCATGAAGGTGCACTCAGCCTCTGAAATTGAGGAGCTGATAAATAAAATGATCAGCGGAAAAGGTGGTAAAACACATATATGGTATCGCAATGGGCTCTATAGCCTAAGTGTGTCCTTCGTGGACAGCCAATATAACCTAACGGGAAAGTATTATCTTACCAAATTAATATAGCCTATATACTTTTTTGTTCGCCTCTAAAATTGGCATCGTTTTTATACGGATGTTGCCAATAATGAAGCCTGTGCATTTTTTGAGACCATGGTAAGAATAAATAAGCATAGTAACAGATCGCATGCACACGACGAAGCTGTATTCACGTTCTATTTTATGTGCTTAGATGAAATGATAGAGGTTGTTATATTAATCTGTAATATATACGATCTGTTACAATGGGCTACTGTATATCATAAAAGAGATAGGATACAGTATTGTACCTTGGAGACAAACTACCTTGATTAATCCTCCATTTTCTTGAAAGATATTGCTATCTACGAGACAGCAGCTATACTAAGGCAAAATTTAGATACCTGAGAGCAAGCAGCCGAGAGAATAGTTGTTCAGATTCATGATTTTGGTGAAGCAAAGTACATTAAAGTGTTTTATTTATATTACATAATGGTCGTGTAACATGAATCACAGTTTAATAAATATAAAATATTTATAGTTTTATGGGCAGCTTCTCAATACATATAGCATCAAAAATTAGTCAAGAATAGGTTATTTTCAAGAATAGGTTATTTTCATTGTTTTCGTTTTAAAAATGAATCGACTAAATATAAGATAATTTTGATCCAAGGTACAAAACTTTCGCTTACTTAGGTACATATGTAACAGACTAAAATACACTACAATCTATATTGATATTTTGGTTTTATCCTTTCTCAATGATGCAAAAACCTTATTTTGTTATTTATTTAATAATAAGGTGATTTATTTAATTCATTTTGTTTCTACCGTATACATTTATTTTTGTGTTCTAGCTTCAGGTTCTACAAATCTTATACCTCCTACGCTTAGAATTTAAATTTAATATATTCTGAACATGCAAGTTTGATGTAAATATCACACTTGACTTTGAACAATTCTTTCAACCATTCATTATCGGTTTAATTCATTCAAAATAGAGCGACTACTAAAGAATTGTTCCCATAATGAATATTGTTGAATGGTGCCTGATGTGACTCGAGTTACTTTGATCAAGAGATGAAATCTGTACTTTTATTTAATGCTCCTTTCCTGAGATTCAATTGCTGTAAACTACGAAGGGAAATATAGACTGTCAGCTCGTAACAGAAAAACAATCAAATTTTAACAGTCTGCCCCAATGATAGTGGAAAATGTATAAAATAATCGAATTAACGCATAGTTAAAAATATGTGTCTAAATCAAAGAAATAAACGTTTTGCAGTCGGCCATTCATTTGAATAAAAGCCAAGGCTGTTAAAAAACAATAAGTTTTTTTACTAATTAATATTGGTAAATTGAAGTTTTTACACGAGAAAACCATCGACCAAACAATTTTTAGTGAATTGAACAGTCTTGCCTTTTATTCAAATGAATGGCAGTCTATACAAGGTTTTTCTCTATATTTTACAAAAAATTGTTAATTTTTAAATACACATTATTTCGATGTAATTTTTATTGAATACATTTTTCAGTTGCTTGCAGTTGTTTATATGTCCTCTATTATTAGCAGACTGTAGAAAATTGATGATATTATTCTGTTACGAGCTGACAATCTAAGAGCTTCTCACCGATTTACTCTAACGTGGACGTATTGACGGCTTGTGAATTTTTTCAAATCAGATTACACAGATCTTGAGCATGGCTTTGATATGCTGATATACTGATTATATTTCCTAACTTAAAATAAGTATATTTATGAGATGCCTCACTATATGACCAACGAAAAGATTTTGTAATAGCCTTTTTAAATCAACTTGTTAAACCTAATAAATTATTATTTTATGTATGTAATGTAACAATCTCATATAAATTTATGAGCAGTTACGTACATGCTGTAATGTTTCTTGTGTGGTTCATTTATTTCATTATATAAAAATTTTATAAGTATTCATTTGACCGCCCGTCTAAAAGAAAGAAGGTCATTTTTTTCAATACATTTTATTCTTTATTGAATTTCACATTTAATCTTTAAATAAAACTAATTTGAACTGTTCAATTCTTCTAAGAACTATTTACAGAACAACACAGGGTTGATCAATAAGATGGGACCATGCAAATGGGACACATTTTGTTCAAAAACATGATAAATATATTCTTCAAAAAAATGATATAATCCTAATATTTTATTATAAATAAAAAGTTATTTTAAATAATTATTGTGACCTTAAAGTACACGCCTAATCCGTTTAACATATTTTTCGACATTGTCTCGCTCCCACTTAAGTAATAAAATCTTTTTGGACAAAATATCTGTCATTTACGTGATTTCATCAAATTTATCAACCCTGTATGTCAATTGAACAGGAATGTTCAATTCTAAGTAGAAATATCTTTTAATTTTTAATTTTGGATTAATGATGTCATCTTTATAATTTTTGAATAATTATCCAGTTGAATATTTATAAAGACAGATTCAATAAAAGTATTTTTTATTAAAAAAAAAAAACAAGTGAAAACCAAATTGAAAAAGCTCCCGACAAATTTTCGGATACGGAACCCTAAACACGTATTTGAAACATATCTAAGAACACTCTCCATTAAGTTGCTTTTTTCCTTAAAACATTTTCCAAACTGAGCCGGTTTGGAAGACCATCGCCAATTTTTAGTTTTTTCGGGAACGAAACCCTAACTTCGAAATTGAAACACAGCTAAGAATACTCTCCAATAAATTACCTTTCAAACAAAATCAAAATAGGTTCATCTGTTTCCTCGCTACGATGCCACAGACAGACAGAAACACACACATAGCGGTCAAACTTAACACACTCTTTTTTTAGCTAGGGGGTTAAGAAGAAAATTTTTAAAACGTCTGTGGATTAACAAGCAAAATGTAAATATGCTGAAGTTAATCCGAGAGAAAAAAATTAAACTTTTCTAAATAGGTATCTCAAAAATAATACTTGCATTTTTTCTCTTAAAGAACGTATTGAAACATGTATTTATGACTTTTTTGGTACGAAAAAAATACAAAAAGATACATAAAAAACAACTTTGTAATTGTGTGTGTGTATTGAGTATATATATAAATACAATGTGTAAGTATTGTACATTGTCGTCACAAAGAGTCCGCGATTAAAAGTGCATGTTTTTATGAACTTGACTATAACGATTGTACTACCGTAAGATAATCATGTTTTCACTATCCATAGTACGTATATCTAAATTGTATAATTTTTTATTTCTTTCATCTTTCAAGATGTCTGTCTATCTATTAAACAAACTTCGTAGTTAATGAGAGAACAGAAAAATCATTTTCTAGGTATAAATAATTATCAAATATAATAGACAGTTTCTAGAAAGGAGACCCATTGTCACTCATTTAAATGTCTTTTATCTTTTCTTTGCCATAAATAGAATTCCTATTAATTACTCACTACAAAATATTTACAATAGATAAACAAAGGCTTGGTTGATTTTCATTTTCTATTTGAGGTATTTTTAACGTCTTGATTTTAATTAATGATTAACTTACTGTTCTCACATTAAACAATAGCTATTTATTTGCCTTTCAAGATATCTGGAGATGTCTACTTTTTATCTTTCCAAATGAATATAATGTTTACAACAGATTCATTAATTCTGGAGCTATTTATATAATGGCTTTTCAAGAATCTTGACATGTAGGTATATTCTACATATCTTTATTATGAAAATAAATTTTTACATTTATTTCAAACTTTTGTGTAATTCATATAAGTCCAAGTCCGTTATTCAAGATACTTTTAATGACTTTTGCTATTTCAACAAATTATGGGGGTTGGACTGTAAACAGTTTGGCTTTAGAAAAAGGAAAGCACCAAGAAACGCAATATTTACTATTCGAAACATCAAACAGCGCCATCTTACAGTAACAAAGAAATTTATTAATAATATCAGTACATCTAACAAGCCGGGATGTTAAGGAAAAGTGGGGAAACAGCACCGATTTTAATGTTACTTTTTGTAATGTGTTTATTGGGCTCCAAGGAAAAGTAAGTATTTATCGCCCAAACTGTTATCTAGGAGGTATTTTCGCTGATTTACGAATTTTATATCAGATTAACAGATTCTATCATGCACTCTTGCGTTTTTTGGCCAAAAATTTCATTTCCTTTTTTTTACTTTAGAAGGTAGTTTTAGCCCCTGTTTACGAATTACGACCCTGTTTGGACTTGGAATACTTTTCCGGTTTTGTGGCAAAAGATGGAACTTCGGTTCAAAAATGAGGTAATTTTTGGAATACGTGGCAGAATTAGTGAAATCGGACATCGGATTTATATTCAGCGACCAAAGATTAGTACCAGAGGACAATCTAAAGCCAAAATAAGCATTTTAAATAATTTGGGCTACATATGCCCCACGCTTATTTCGATGAATGTTTCTTGGGGTCCCATAAACATGTTATAAAAATTTCATTCAAATCGGTGCTGTTTCCCCACTTTTCCACGATATTTTTTCTGGCTTATTCATTGTATTATGTAATAAGATTTTAATTCATAAAAAAAATTTAAATTTTTAAGTTTCGTAATATAAACAAATTGAAAATTATTAGAATAGGTTAGAAATTTTGTTTCGTAAAGTTCCAACGATTGATGTGGATGACGTTAGGATTGAATTCTTGATCCGTGTTCCTGACTAAAAAGCGGTCTATGGAAGGTTTATGTAGAGTCATAAATTTATGATTTTATTATGAATTATTATGATGGTAGATTGTAGGATTAGTTCTTTAATCGTCGAACATGTTTTCCTGCTCGTACGAAGGTACTTGCATGTCTCGTTAAAACACCTCAAAATAAAAAATGATTGTTTTGTAAAAACACGCAATATTCTGACATTTATAAAATATATAGCGAATTTTAATTTATTCTATTTAATTACAATCTGAATGTAAGTAAATTTTAGGGTCAGTTGGTACAAAATGGAAGTGAAACCATTCCGAAATGGATTTTATGGCATCGCTTTTGCCCAGCTAAAATGCGTCGAAAACGAATATTATCTTGAAATTGGAAAAAAAGTCCTTTATTCAATTTTTTAGGATTTGTTCCACGGATCTCAATTAATACTTTATAGACGTTTCCGATTTGAATGAGACTCATTTGGTAAGGTAATTTTGATCCTAATTTACGAAAGCCAATTTATTTGAATTCACTGTCTGAGTGTTTCAAGATATGCTTTTGTCATCAGATTTTGAAATCTGTCAATATGCTACAATACGAGCCATTACGAGTATTCAAAACAATTTAGAGCTGTTCCAATCAATGAGACAAATTGTTTTTTTTTCCCATTTTTATATTCTATCCGTTTTTCTGTAAAAATTGGCGGCAAATAAAGAATCAACAATTTTGGTGTAAGGTGCCAATATGATTATGAAACGTCAAAGTAGAAGCACAGATACTTGTAAATACATTAACAATCTGCCCTTTCGCCTTGAAATAACAGTGAGTATATTGGTTTAGTTAATTTAATAGCCAATAGCCTTAAATCCCCTATAAATATACGGAATCCTCAGAAAAATTTTATTTTTTCTTTGACATGCATGGTATTCCACGGTTTTATTGAAAACACAAAGATAGGTTGAGTTATTACATAATGACATTTTTATGTTCAGTAATTACAAAGCAAAATAACAAAATACAAAATAGCTAAATAATCCAGGAAATATAAACATTTTACTTCGAAAAAATTCCGTGAAAGCTGGATTTTTGCATGAACCTTCTATTAGTTGTTCTTAACAAAATCCCCATCGATCCGAATGCCACCACAAAAGTTACCCGGGGTTAAAGGTCACAAAATACGATATTTCGCGAATATTTCGTTAACGGTTACTGTTGTCGAAAAAATTGTAGTTATCGAATTTATAGAACAGAAAACTGCCTATAAAAATAATTATTATTTTTTGTTAAACTAACGATTTTTAAGATAATTCAACTCAAAAAGTTGTAACATACAGTATGCATTCTTTATCAGTATCTGCGAAATAAGCATAATGAAATCATTTATTTTATTTATATCAATATCTTTTTGAGTAGATACAAACGATTTAAGCATTACAAAAATATTTAATATAGCTGATCTGTAGTATCACAACGCAACCGGTTATGGCATGTAGATATAAAATATGACTTTTACACGATGGATACAAGCTTAAGCTTTGTAAATGATTGTACCGATTGGGTGTCCTTGCAATCTAATGGTTAATGGAAAAAAATTTTGAATTTAATGTTAATGCTTTTCGTAATGTTTATTGCATTTATATCTATAGTTCATGTAAATTTCGATTTTTTCCCCAATTTCCAAGATCAGTTTTTTGTATTTTATAAATACATATTTCGACTACCAAGTTGTCATCATCAGTATGAATTAGCTAATCGTAATTACTCTTATGTTACTCGTTGATGACTACTTGGTAGACGAAATACGTATTTTTGAGTCGAATTTTCTCAAAACCGTTAGTCTTACGAAGGAAAGTAACGCATATTTTTTATAGACAATATTCTGATCTACAAATTGCATAACTATTATCTTTTGCGATAACAGCGACCTTTAACGAGATATTCGCGAACATTCGCATTTTGTGACCTTTGATCCCGGGTAACTTTTGTAGCGGCATTCAGATCGATGGGGACTTTTGATATTTTGTTCAGAACCACAAATAAAAGGTTCACGCAAAAATCCAGCTTTCCCGGAATTATTCGGTCTATATTTATTATTTATACCCTGGATTAAAAAGCTTGTTGATTTATTAAAAAAAATTATGTTTGCATAAAAAATGTAAAAAAATAACTGAACGTAAATAGAAGGTGAAAGTTTTCGATTTTGGATAAAATTTCTTTTTAATCGAGGATTTCTGAGGTTTTCGCATGGCCAGCACATCGTAAAAAAATGTATTTATAATTTTTTTTGCAAAACAGCTAGGGCTTTGTCAGTTTGCCAAATTTACGTACTGAATAAATATAGGATAGAATTTAGCATTGGAAAACAATAGGCATAACTTTCTCTGTTAAGAAGTATTTGAGTTGTG
Organism: Chrysoperla carnea; assembly: GCF_905475395.1. Taxonomy (NCBI): domain Eukaryota; kingdom Metazoa; phylum Arthropoda; class Insecta; order Neuroptera; family Chrysopidae; genus Chrysoperla; species Chrysoperla carnea. The sequence goes on from NC_058341.1 coordinate 51,401,406, forward strand.
CTCTGCCAATCGTTAATATGAAAGTGGATGTCGCATTGCTCACATAAAATTATGGAATAAGCTCTGCAAACGGTCAAATAAGATTAAGAATCTGGGAAACTAATTTTTCGAATATTCACTCTCCAATTTATCGTCATTTCAAGACTATAATTTTAGTCCACATAAGAAGTAAAAAATTATGTCAGTCTTTCAAGATTTCGGCAAAGGAGAAAATTTACTGAAGAACTTTCTACTTTTAAGGGGAGTTTTCTGGAAGTATCTTTTATTTCGATTTAACACAAACTTAGTCCGTTTAAGCATGCCTTCCCTCTTTTGATGACTTACCCTTTAAATCTTTAAATCAACTAAAAAAAACTTTATCCATGTATATATGAAGTATATCATGGTGTACTAAGTTTAGTCTCAAGTTTGTAACATTTAAAAATATTGATGCTACGAAAAAAATTTTGGGATATGTATTCATAAAATCACCTAATTAGTACATTTTCGGTTATCTGACTGTCTGTCAGATAACAACTTTTGTGCAACACTTTTTCGTAAACATCACTGTTTACTGCTAAATGGCAGTAAATTTAGGCCAGAGTATTATACGTATATTGTACTGTATCAAGTATACACTTATTGAGTGACCCTCTTTCTTTACTTACATGGCGTTAAAACGCAAACGGTTGCGTTATCAACACTGTCTATACGTGGTATTTCAGTAATTAGCTCAATCAATTGTTTGTTTTCACTTGTTTCTTAAATATTTTCTTTCGTAACTTTCCTAGAACCTTAAAATTTAGCCTAGAACTCCAAGTTAGTATAACGTTGTCAATACTTTTATTGCGTTGTCAGCCACTCCAGTTAAATTACGTAAATGTACTTTAATGGAAGTCACATGGATGTTTCATAACTACAACGTTTATCCTTTGTAAAGGTTTAAGATTTAATAATTTTCCACTAGGTATATTTTATAAAACCAGATTATTTGATAGTGGTTGTAATCGTTTTAACTATATAATATTACAAAGGGTTTGTTTTAAAACTGTTTATTTTCAAATATATTATCGTAAAAGGTATATACCTACAATGTTATTTGTTTTTAATGGTTTGCATTTATTAAATATTTTCATTAAAAATCAAGAATAGTTTGTTTGTGATTCTATTATCAGGTGTTTAAGATTTTAACGGTGATAATAGAGAAAAATGGATAATATTCAATACCAAACTTGTTCTGATGGTGTGTGTATAGAAAAAAAAATTTCGCGTTTTCAAAACTATCTTTCGATGACAAAAAACAAATGATCTTGAAATGTCGCTGTACACCGGACATCGGGAATGACAACGGTTACAACAATGTTCATAATTTCCTGCGACCGCAACAAAATACAATCAATCTGAAAAACACTCAGAAGCTTTGGAAAAAGTTCGTAGGTATACTCACACCACCATCTTTTATAAAATCAGGCAATCTTTCGATATTTGTGGTTACAAATACCTACATCCTTATTTACTTACCATGACGAAGAACCAAAACCCACATGCAGTATTTATTATTATATAGTGGTAGCTTTTAAAAATTGCTACCTACCCTGTCTTAAAACTTTGTGCACGCCACTGTATACACGCGTAGAAACGTTTTATAAAAACCAAATAAAATGAATGCAGATATGTTTAAAATAAATTTTTTCGATGAAATCTCAACATGAAGTTCTTTATTATTACAAAAATACCTTTATTTCATAGAATAAATTAATGACAGAAAGAGGACAAACAACTATGCACATGAAATATACGAATACGAATATTTTTTCTAGTAAAGAGTAGATAGTGTTCCATTTGCGATATTATTTCATTATTTCAGGCATATAGCTGTGATGAGAATGATTTGTTATATAGAATGAAGAGAAGAACGAACGTTTTACGAAAATGGTGAAACATTTAATGTTTTAACGTTGTGGCAATCGAATAATATCTCGTAAAGGAGACGTTAATTGATCATCCAAACCTAAAGATTTTACGTCTCTTATCTATTTTCTTTGGAAATATTTGAAGGAAAAGGTGCGGGTTTAGTTTCGCTTAGGATCATCAAACCAAAGATAATTTTAAATTAAATATTATTGATTCCATTCAATAGATAAAACCCCGACAAATTTTTCGGCAGCGGAACTTGGAGCATAGTAATGATCACTCTCCATAAAATTACCTTTCAAACAAAACCAAAAGGTGCTACGATGTCACAGACAGGCAGATATTCAGACAGATACACACACATAGCGGTCAAACTTATAATAACCCCTTTTTTTAGTTCGGGGGGTAAATAAATCATCGTTCATTTTTACTAAAACGTGGTAAAACGTGACAAGTGTATATCATTCGTAAACCATAAGATATTTTGCGCAAGTTTTTCTATTTGTTAACAAACAATAAATTGACTTAAAAAATAATACATAGGCAACTTGTATCACATGTGTGTTAGAAATATATGATAGTTCTTCGATTATTTTACAAACACTCACACTCACATATAATAAAAATAAAAATAATAATGGGGTCGACTCCATCCATATAATTTTTTTTTCTTTATTTATTTAAACTACATTCGAATATAGATATACAATTAAATTTATGATGTGTGTGGAGTCGGTTACTTCTAAGTACTACTTACCTTTCAAATTTTTTCAAACTTTGACTGTTTTTTGTGTTTTGTTTCCGCGACTATACCTGTTAAAAAATACACAGCTGTCGTCCAAAAATCCAATTTCCCTGTACTTAAGTCTATATTTTTGTTATAAAATTACAATTCCACTATCCTCTCTACAATTATGTAAGAAGCTGGTATGAATTTATAGGTAAAAGTCCAATCTGTTGGATGGTGATAAAAAAATTTTTTTACTCAACTCTTAGCTAGATAACCTAGTATTTTTTGGGCCTTGAGCTGCTAGAAGGCAATAAATAAAATTTTTGTCTGAACTCCAAGCTGAGTGTTATCGAATACTAAATAAACATAGAATCTTTATCCATTCAATATTGATATTTTATCCTAAAAAATGGATTAAAAGAAGATTTCTCAAAATTTAAAAAACCTCTGACAAATGCGATTTAATTTTTGTAAACCGATTTTTGGAAAATTAGCTATAAAATGTTCTCCATCAAGTCGATTCGACCGTTAATTGGCTACAATGCCACTGAAAAACACATTGACGCATAGATAAACACTTTAAACTTATAACACTCCTTCTTAAATCAATATCAAAGTGATGGTCAAGGACATCAGATGAGATGAAAAGGATACTTAGCTATCATTTTTTGGAAACAATGATGGAAATATTTTAATTAAAATTGGAATATTTGAGTTGACTTTTTTCATTTTAATTATTGTTTTGATATGTGGCTGCATATAAAATAATGCATTATGGTTGACTATAATAGTACAACTAATTTAAGTTTTTAATAAAGTGGCGTTATGCAAATACACTCACACTTTATTTTCCTCCAACATCTATTATAACACAATTTATATGCTATCGTTTTATACGGATATTCTACTACTTATGGCTTATTGATATTTTATCTATTGTAGAAAATATTACTTTGTACTGGAATTCATATTATAGTACAGAATGATCGAAATAAGGCGACAAAAACACTGAATATATGAAACTAGCTAATTCTCGCCCGCTTTGCTGGGCACACTTACCATTCGGATGTGAAAACAGACAATTGACTGAGTTAATTCTTGAAATACCACGAATAGACTTATGTTGATCACGTCATCGTTTGTTTTTTTAACGTCATGTAAGTAAAAAAAGAGAGTCACTCTTAGCTAGCCACAGTCGTGTATATATAATAGTGTGGTGCAATCTTACATAATATATACTGTATAAAGACCTTAATTTTTACGTTACGTAATTTTTGCAATCATTAGTTGTCATACAAGTGAAATTTACAAAATTTTGGGTACGGAACTCTAAACTCGCATTTGAAACATAGCTAAGAACACTCTCCGTTAAATTATCTTTTAAATGAAACAAAAAACAAATTAAAATCGGTTCATCTGTTTAGGAGCTACGATACCACGGACCGACACACAAACACATAGCGGTCAAACTTATAACACCCCCTTTTTTTAGTTCGGGGGTTAAAAATACTTTCTCTCTTAAAGGTTCTGAATTTTTACTACGTTTACCTACAACATTGTATGTATTCTCCAGGGTATTATTTATTAAATCGTTATAATAAATTAGTACTATAATTCCACTGGTATACTAAAAAATGTTATTTCGTTTTGATAACATAAAAAATTTTTACCCCGACTATACAATGGCGAGGGTTATGTGTTTGACCGATATGTATGTATGTTCATCTGTTCGGACCTACCTTCTAAACTACTTATCTTAATTTGACAAATGAGGTATCGTTACAAGCGTCTTAATCGCCCGCTGGTTATAAGCTACATGGCATCACGTTAAATTGAATATGGACATAAAGTTATGATCGTAAAACAAATTTCGATTTAATTATAGCGTGTTTGATATCAAATTAAAGGGCGTAATTAGAAATTTTTAAAATATCTATATATTGTTATACTTAATCTCGAAGTAATAGCTGCAAAATAGTTTTAAGTGTATGTATTTTCGTCGGTTCCCACCTAGTTTTTAAACTACTAATCATAATTTCACAAATGAGGTATCGTTAGAAGCGGCATCATTTCCCGCTGATTAAAAGCTATGCAGCGTTACTTTCAATTGAATACGGCGCCCTCTAGAGGACATTAAGCTATGATAGCACTTTTCAAATATATACATGTTGTTATACTTTCTCACGAAATTATAACCCCAAAATGATATACATAAAATAAAGGCCGAAAACTAAAACCCCGACAGCTACAGAATCGCGCTCTTAGAAGTATGAAAACAAGAAAATATTTTCATTTGAAATTGTTATGATAAGTATAATCGTCATTACAGTCGGGGGACCTGTAAGATTAACAGTTTTCCACAGGAACGAAAAGAGGTCCCCTGACTTTAATGATGATTATACTTATCATTAAAATTTCAGATGAAAATATTTTCTTGTTTTCATACTTTTAAGAGCGATTCTGTAGCTGTCGGGATTTTAGTTTTCGAACTTTATTTTATTTTTTACAATGTTTTATAGCAATTTTAAATAAAAAGTTACAATATAATTTTTTATACATTGTAATGTAATACATTTTTAACGCAGAACAATATGAAAATCCACAAATAAGTTTTTTTTTGCTGCCAACATAGATTGATGTTCAATGTTGTAATTCTATAAACTAAAAATAGAAATTATGCATTCATGTTATTTTTAGATTTATTTAGAATTTGAAATAAAATGATGTCATTTAAGGTAGAATATCCGTTAAAATATGCTCATATGCTTGCTCATATATACGGACACTTTTTTTTTACAACATACGTGTTATTGTAATTAATACTTAGACATCATATGTATGCATACACAAATTATATAGCTGCATATTTACAAACTGTCTTTTGTGTTTGTCCTTTTACCAAGATAGGCAAGAGCCGTTTTCTTGGTACCAAAAAATTTGTCATATGTTCAGTTGTTTTGAACCAAATCTGTAGAAATATTTTAAGAATATGCTTTAAAATGTGTCAGTTTTATTCAACTTGTACATGTAACCTATACAAAAAGGATCAACTTTGTGAATTATCACTTGTTAAATTCTGTATTACCACTTGATAAATCCTATGGTAATACGGATATTCTACCTTAATACAGTAGAAGAGTTGTAATGAATTGGTCTTCGAAATTTCAAAATGAAGAAGTACCTAAACAAAATAGTACATAAAAGTTAGTTTAAAAATTTTTAATTTTAGTAAATTTCATTTTAAAATTTGTAACTTGAAGAAACTAGGTGTAACCTCGAACGTCGTCAAATTTTAAAATCTTTTAGAACAGTACCTCATGCTTTCTAAAATGACTTAAACTGTCGTCGTTCTATTCACTTTACGTTTTAGGAACTTCAAATCTATTTGGTTTCTTTTAGTTTGCGAGCCTCTTTTATAAATTCTGAAATATTTAGAAACTTCTTATAAGAAAGTGTTAATTATACCATGTATATATGTAATATATATCAAGGTATACTAAGTTTAATTTCAAGTTTGTAACGTTTAAAATTTTGATGCTACGAACAAAATTTTGATAGAGGTTTTCATCAAATCACCTTATTAATCCATTTCCCGTTGTCTGCCTGTCCGTCCGTACGTCTGTGTACACGCTAACTCAAAAAAGAAAAAAAATATCTAGTTGGAATTTTTACAGCGTGCTCAGGTCGTAAAAAGTGAGGGCGAGTTCGTACATGTGCAACATGGCTCAATTGGGTTTTGCTCATCTTGTAAACCATTAGAGATAGAACAAAAGTTTAAATGTAAAAACTCCTTCCTTATAAAAAGACTAGCGACCCGCCCCGGCTTTGCACGGATGCAATGCTGATACTAAATACACTACAGAAAAACTGTGAACGTTGTATATAAAAACATAGCGGCCCGCTCTGGCTTCGCACGGGTATAAAATATATAGCCTATGTGATTAAAATCGATCCAGTAGTTTTGATTTATTCATTACTGCCCGTGGCCCGCACGCGTTAAATTTGGAGTAAAACAATCCCCCTTTCCCTATACCTTGAATATTTCCTGCTATCTTTGGAATATCTAAATTCATACACTGCATTTTTACTTATTTACTTTTTACATTTTTAACTATTAACCTTAAAATAGCAGTACTTCTCCACTATTTAATGGATGTTATTATACATATAAACCTTCCTCTTGAATCACTCTATCTATTAAAAAAAACCGCATCAAAATCCGTTACGTAGTTTCAAAGATTTAAGCATACAAAGGGACATAGGGACAGAGAAAGCGACTTTGTTTTATACTATGTTGTAGTGATAAACAACTTTTGTTTGAAATATTTTTTCGTAAACATCACTGTTTACCCGTGAGGGCGCAAATTGTATAGTATGTATTATATGAGAATATCAGTTATGCATGTGTGACACGTATATATGTGTAATGTGACAATGTAATCAACACTGTCTATACATGGTATTTCAACAATTAATTCAGTCAATTGTTTGTTTTCACTTGTTATGAGTAAATTTGCTATTGATAACCGATCTAGAGATGAAGATTAAAAAACATGCTTCAAATTGAATGTATCAAAGTGAAAGATCTAGGTGTTGTTTCTTGTACAGACAAAAAATGCCAATACAAAAGCCAAGAAGAGTGTGTTCTAAAAGACAATTTTTAGTCCAAGATGGTGAAAGTTTTTTAAATACAAAGTCATGAACATTATGACCAAGAGAAATTAAGAATGATTGTGATATTGTAAAAAAAAAAAAACATTTTTGTTGGAAAACGCAAGCCTTTAAATTTTAATTGAAGCAAGTGTATTACAAAAAGCTATTTGCAACCTGGATACCAAAGGTATATTGTCAAAGTTAAATTATTTAAGCTATTTTTTTTACTACATATGGGAAACCAAAGGCTATCTTCACACCTTAACATTTACTGGACTTGTGTTAAATACGTGTTGTTCAGGTTACCTTCTAATGAAACAACAATGCATCACGTTTACAATTCCGTGACCACGGGCTTTAGAAAATGAGAATTAGCATTATTGATGAAAACACAAAATACGTTTAATATTTGAAATGATTGGTTGAAGCAAATACAATATATCTAGTTAGTAATAATTATTGATGCAGAAACAAACAAATATATCCAAATTATTATTAGTATTTCAATTGATATTCCTTGTAGAATATATCCCATGAATGAATTCTATCTATATTGTTTTAAACCTAAAAAAACATGTTTTTACGCTTATTGAATTCAAATATTATTATTTTTATTTAGACGAATGAAAGTAGGTTAAATAATTCGGATAACTACCTTAAAGGTTTCGTTGAATTCTGAAAAGTGAGAAGCAAAATGAATTCTTCAATTACAATGTTGTTGTTTGCCAATACAAGTGAAACGTTTTTGAATCGAGAATTAGAAAGTATTTACTATATTTTCATTGTGGAAGCGCATGGAAGTCAAACAATTTTAGGTTACCAAGTACGTATAGAATGGTAATATTAAATTTCCAATCTTTCTTTGTTCTTAGCGTTCTTCTATTTCATGGATCATATTTTCACCAATGACAACATCAACATACAACCAGCATTATAAATCAAATTAAATAAGATACTCGACCAACTGGTTGGGAGCCATTTCACTAAAATGACAGCACGAGACCAGCAAATTTTCACAATTTGTGTGGTGAATGTTTTGTCACCTATATACGGCACCAATAAACCACAAACTAATGCTGAAATTTTTCTGACCCACCGGAATCAAATTGAAAAAGATGCTTCAAAAAGTAAGTTTAAGAATTACGGCGTTAGTTTTGCGCAACGCAGGTGATAATATGAATGCCACATGTCTTGGTGTCTCACACCTGCACCAGCAAGTATGTACGGCATTGTTGAATACTAATTCTGCATGGATATTCGAAGCGAATTACATGCCGTACAGAAATAAATCTTTTAACTTCAGTACCAGAGTTTAAAAAAATCTCCCGTCAATTTCTGAAGCCCTACGTGTTTATTTCTATACGGCATTTATGTTATTTGCTTCGAATACTTAAAGGGAAACAGCATTCAGAAATTCCGAATATATTTGCTGGTGAACGGGAGAAATATCGAGGGGTGTGACATTTATATTGTCAACTGTACCGCGCAAAAATGACGCCATGGTGCTTAAAGTTACTTTTACATCTAAGAGCATCCTCTGCAAGATCTTTTCTAGTGGTCCATTTCACCCAAAAGATTTCAACCAGAGCTTGTAGTATACAATAACATGAATTTTCAAAAGAAAGGATTTCAAATCACTATTCATTTGAGCTAACAGCTATGGCTGAAATCTAATTCAAACATCGCTGACAGTCAAAATTTACATAAAAATTTTGTTACTACATAAAGAACGGTAAGTTATTTAAATATTTTTATTATGATAAAACATTTCTCCTCAAACTTAGTGAGTATAGCTTTTCCAAACTATGTAGAATCAAAACTGTTGCTAGATGCAACAAGAAAAAATTTTCCATCAAACTCTTTATAAAAACGTAAAACAGCACTTTTGAATGAAAATTCATAAAAAAAACGTGTCCACTTCTAACAAAACAGTTTTACACCCTTGAAACATCAGAATAAAGAATAAGGTATAAAGCTCATTGGTGCAAGGAAAAAATAACAATGAAAAAATATGAATGTTTTTTTAACAAAAAACAAAATGAATGTAATAGAAAAAAAGAATAACATCTATAAAACTAAAATGGTTCGGAAGCACGTAGGTGTAGTAAAAACAAAATGATCAGACTGTAGTAATTCATTTTGTTAGGGCTCTTTTTTCTACGAAAAAAAAAACACATTTAATTAAATTGAAAGGGAAACGAATTTTTAGATAATATATTGGTAGTGCACGTATTTTTGTGGTCTACAAGACGTTTACACATCTAAAAATATGTATGTTCGGCATAACACGTTTGAGATAAAATTATAAAAGTGTCAATTAGGGGTTAAAAAACTTCATGGCGATCATAAATGAAAAAACAAGAAATGTATGATATTTAAAATGGTCTTCATAAGTTTTTGCTTTGGTAATTTTTGAAAAAGCTGTCAATTGGCATTTATAAATTTAATTTTTGGAAGGAGAAGGAATTTACACGACGAAGGAATTTAATACACGACCTAAACGAAAAATTTTTTTTGTTTTTTTTTTTTGTGAATTGCCTGCAAAAAAATACACTCAAACTCGTACATTATACAATCAAGAAAAGCATTTTGTGTTTTGAACCTCCGACTAAAAATAAAGGTGTTATAAATTTAGCATGTTTGCGTATCTGTGTATCTGCCTAAGGTTGAAGAACTGATTTTGATTCTGTTTTGTTTTTTTGTTTGGAAGCTAATTTGATTGAGATTGTTCTTAGCTATGTTTCAAGTAATCGTATTAACCTTAGTTCGGTACCGTCACCAATATCAACTTGGAAAAAGATAATGATTTTCAACCGATTGAGAAGACTTAGAAGACTTTGAATATAATTTTCGTTTAAACAAACAGAAATCGGTTGATTCGTTTAGAAGCTACTATGTTAAAAACTTATCGATAAAATCCAATATTGAAACTTCTTTAAATTTTGACTTTAATATTTTTACATTATACGTTACAAAGTGAGATTCGAAAATTGAAAAAGAATCATGTGATTAATTCAGTTATGTTTCCTCACTATTTTTTTTCTACGGAACATAAAAGATAATAAAACAAATATTGGAAAAAATATTATTGCTTTGTAAATATTATGAAATTGGAATTTAAAACATAATATTTAAGTCTATTTAATGAATATTAGTATTTAATAGACAATATTTGCATATAACTTAAGCATTCTCTGATCCATGAATAACAACACATTTTGAAAATATTCGAAGGCTTGTCAAATACAACTTTTTTTATACCATGTACATATGAAGTATATCAAGGTACACTAGGTTTAGTCCCAAGTTTGTAACGCTTATAAATGTTGAAGCTACGAACAAAATTTTGGTTAGGTAAAAATTTTAAATCGTACTCAGGGCGTAAAAAGTGAGGTTGAGTTTGTAAATCAGCAACATTGGTTAATTGGATTGTAATCCTTAGAGATTGCTTGTAATCCTTAGAGAAATAAAATTTAAATATAAAATATGTTCCTTATAAAAAAATTAACAACTTTTATTTGAAACATTTTTGCATAAACATCACTGTTTACTTGTGAGGGCGCAAATTAGGACCGAACATTTTATAGTATGTTTTATAAGGAAATATCAGTAACTTTGTGGGACACCTCAGTCGTGTTATATGTATACGACTTTGGATATCTAAGAGTGATTGTTTTTCTTTACTTACATGATGTAAAATAACAAACGATTGCGTAATTAACACTGCCTGTACATGGTATTTCATTAATTAACCCAGCCAATTGTTTGTTTTTCACTTGTTTTTAACAAATTTACTAACATACTAGCGAATATAGAATATGGCAACATAGTACTAAGCGTTTTACTTAAAATAATGCTTGCCTACTAGATTACTTCGATTAACATTCGCATTTACTACTCCTTTAAATTTTCTTGTAGCGAGCAAAATTGGCCAAGCTTAAGAAGAATATGTGCGTTCGAAGTGACCATTTTCAGGTTTCAATTTTATTGAACTTGGGAGGGGGGCTGCCCATTTTATATTGAAACTAATCAAGTGTGTTTCTACATCGATTAGCAAATGGGAAATTTTTTGGAATTTATTTCTTTTTATAGAATTTTTTCATCAAATATTAATAAAAATAAAAAAATAAAAATGGCTATAAAATTTTGTATTAGAATACCTAGAATCCCTATTGGTTGCATTATGATCAACACATTAATGAAATTTATTAAAATATTTAAACAAAAAAATAAAGTTATAATAATATAATAATAAAACCGTTTTACCTTAAAAACAAACAGCATTTTATTTTGTTTACTTTTTTCTTCCAAGTGTAATAAGAAGTCATATACAAAGAGACCAAAGTAAATATGATTTTGAAAAAGCTGTACAAAACGTCCAATCGATTTTTCCAAATTGTTTTTGTCTTTTTTTTTTATTTAAAACAAGTGAAACAAAAACTTGACTCAGTTGATTGTTGAAATACCCTATATACATATGTAAAGTGTGTTAAATGTCAGTGCTTTATAACTTTTTTACTTTGCCTCATCTTATTTCATAATTTGCAGAAAAGTTTGTGTAGTCAATTTACAGAGTGTAACGGACATAAATAAGACAACATAATAGTAGCGGAATATTTTTATACACAAAGTTCCAAGGCTGACAAAAAAATATAGCGACTCTTTTAGTTTATATTAAATTTAGTTGTTCAAATTATACCTACATCATGTAAAACTTTGACTTTTAAATTCAAGACATCATAGTTTAAGCGAACCCACTTCCTCTACCACTAAGCCAACCAGATTTATACATATAACGAATATGTTATAGTTACTGGGATATAAATCCGTGTATAGTGGATGCTAAAATTAAGTAGATTTACTAAAGCTTCAATATATCGAGTCATCCAATTTTGCTCATGATCAGATTTTAGTAACACGTTTCAACGGTAAAATCCCAATAAAACTATTAATTATAACCTTTTCAGAACTTTCTTGATTTGGCAAGCAAGGTGTATTTGGATGTTGAATGGCAGGCCGAGTTTTAATTTTTGATACTAATTCAAAGTAAAAAAAAACGATAATTTACATCCAGTTATGAAAAAAATTAATACGACTAATGAAAAAAAAAAGCTCTAGTTAAAAACAATTTCAATCAAAACTCAACAACCCGTGATAAAAAAAAAAAGTTATATTTAGAAGCACAAATCCATTCGTCTTTTTTATTTTTTAAATTAAAATATAATTCTCTTAACTTTTAAATAAATGAAATTCTTTTGTAGCTTCAGGCTGAAAAATACTTCATTTTGTAAAATACTTCAATTTAACTTGTAATACAACCATCTATGTTATCTACCTACCCGAAAATTACTTCCCTAAGCTTCAAGGTTTTATATACATTGTGTTTTTTTCTAAAAGTTTTGAATAATTTCAAACACAAGTTTTTATTGATGCCTATTTATTATAAAAATTCTTTGAATTATAATTTATCAATGGGGTGTGATTTCGTGTTAAAAAATAAAATAATTATGGTACAGAAAAAAAAAGTAATTGGACTTATTTTATTGAAAAATTTTTCACAAAAGTATCACAATGAATGAAATAGGAGCGTGGAAATGAGTATTTAAAATTCGTAAAAATTGTTTTATTTTTGCGAAAAAAAACATAACATGAATAAAGTCCGAAAAAATAACAAACAACGAGATTTATTTCTTATGTTACGAGATCCCAAATAAATCCAATTTTAAATGAAGTTATTTCAGATCCCTAGAACAGAAATTTCTTGATTTCAATTTCAATAAAAAGGAGTTTTTAAAGAGGTTTGGACTAAAAATTATAAAAAGAGGATTGATTTTAATATTTTGGCTCATCTATTTTGTTAAATTTTAAAAGTTGACATTTTGTTAAATTTTGTGTTAGAGAGCTAAAGTCGAACTAATATAACCATTGGTACGATAAAGGCGGCCTTTTTAAGGGAATAAATTTTAAATCAAACTTAAAAAAATAAATAAAATATAAGCACTACGTTCGGTTCATTAAAATGCTAATTTTACTGCCATTTATTCTGATAAAAAAATGACTTTGGGCTTACAGCCGCCGTGTATGATTCGAATGAAGGGTAAAGTTTTTATGATACGAAAATCACGCTCAACACACATTGATTCTAGTGGGAGTCAATTTGATAGCTGACAAATAATTTGTGCTTGTAATATAATTTGTTACTTCACCGTTAATTTACTTACACGCAGGCGCGGATTTACTATGTTGATAGACTAGACACGTGCCTAGGGGGGGGGGTAGAACTGAAGGGCGACAAATTTTGGCGGAAATAATGAAATATTGTTTCATTCATGAGAATTGAATTTTTAGCCTATTTCGCTGGCAAGCGCACCAACATTATAAGTGTAAAATGTCTGAATCGCAAACACAATCAAACTATACGAGTCTAAATGACTGAATATTTGATAAGTTTCTATATCGAAAATCATCGCATTTTCTCTCACAATGTGTTGTGAAAAAATTACCTTCTCTGTCATTATTACTGAACATTGATGATCGAGTCTTAACGCCTTTCATTGGGAAGCGGGTAGTAATTTTCGTAGCTGCCTAGGAGTGCCAAATTCTTAGATAAGGACCTACCTTCACAATCTCATGTGATCTCATACTTATGGATTATTTTCTGTGGGGATATGTGAAGTCGCTAAGTTACGAATTAATCACTACAAAAAGACTTATTGAAATCCGTGTTTGTTGCGATATCATGGAAGTTCTCCCTAAAAATTTCAAAATACGCCTTCAAGGTAACGCCTCTTTGGGGGCCAATCGCGGTGCTTTTACTGAACACAATGTCGTGGCTATTGATATTTTTTTTTATCGGTTAAATAGGGGATAATCCTGATGTCGAATTGGCCATTTTACCCATACAAATGTAAAACTAGACTTAATGTCATGACAAAATTGGAAATTGAAATTGAAATTGATTAAAAACGGAGTAGTTACAAGCAATCAAAAATAGCATTCAAAGGTTGCCCATCTGCTTTCAGCAAAACAAAGTTTTATTTGAAAATGTCTATGGAGATACCCACGTATAACGTCACTAGTGGATATCTTCCTCTTTGTTTTATGAGGAAATTTAAACGTTCCTATCTTACAGCCTAGTAAAGGTTTTTAAAAACCAACTTTACTTTTCTATTCGTGAAGTGAAAATTCTTCATCTGAAATAATAAAAAAATAAACTCCGATCCGTTTACGATTAATTTCTTCCGTTTGATTTGAGTAAAGTCGTTCAATAAGAATTTTTAATCAGTAGAAAAGTTGTAAACATCAATAAATACTTGACATAAAAATACCTGTAGAATATCAATTTAAACCACAATAAGAAAATATGCGATGTAATACAAATTCAATTCAATAATAAATTAGAAAAACTTGTATAAATAATATTACTAACGCAGGTTAAGTACTCTCTATCCGCACTGTTTTCCGTGTGCCAAATTTATCCGACAAATTCAAATTACCATTTTCAAAATAAATGGGCAATTTGCTTTTAGTCATCGCACAGGAAATTATACTAATGTCGCATTCGTAAAAACAACGAACCTTGTGCGGAATGATTGTTATGCATCCTACTTCTAAAAGCTCTCACTAAGCACAAGTTTCTAACTCCGCTCCCATGTGAAGTTGACGACAATTTTATGCACTTGTGGCACATTATACTATACTTTCTTCTTATAATTCATTTAAAAGTTTGATTTAGTTTTATTCTCATACTTGAATTTTAATATTATATGCGACGCTATATAAGATAAAAATTTCCTAGAATACTATTCAAAAGCATACCTTCTTAGAAAGAAAATACTTGACACGTTGATTGGTAATCTTCTTCTGTATGATGTAAAACGTCTTCGTGAATATGCACCTTATAATAGTATAATAGTTTATGTTTTCTACAAAGTATATATAAATTTTTAAATTGTTGAATGAAAAACGTGATTCTGATAAAGATACCATAGCATTTTAAATAATTTGTGTCAGACTATTTGTATTAAATTTACATCATCCTTATCCCTATCCCTATACATATTATAAATGAAATAGAAGTAGGGATGTTTGTTTGTTACGCTTTCACGAAAAAACTAATGAATGGTTTGGAATGAAACTTAACAAAAATATAGCTCATACATCAGAATAACTCATGAGCAATAATTGATAAAGATGTATAGTCATTATTTTGAATAACAAAGTAAAGATTTCTACGAAATGAATATACGATACGCAATGAATTATGACTATTTTACACTTTAAAAAATTGAAAACTGCACATACTTTGGCTGTGTAAAACAATCCCTTCGAGTGTTATGGAAGGGGGATAAGTGTGATCAAGAGAGGTGGAGGCTATAAAGCGGTGGTTTTAACTTTTAACCCAGTGAAGCGGGCGGATATCAAGCTGGCAGACTGTAATTTATCTGTTATTTTAAGGACTAAATTTTATAGAATGAAAAAATAGATATACAAAATGGTATAATAAAGTAACTTCTTTGCCTTTTGATTCAAGTTCAGTGCTCCTTTATTGTATAGCTCCTAGTATCTTAGATATACTGGTATATCACTTGGTTCCCCTGCCGCAGTTGTAAAGACTTCCAACCTCCGATAAATGTTTTGAATGGAGAAATCTAGGGTATATTTTTGCTTTATTTTTAACATATCATCTGTAAGGTCAAGACGTCCTATTTTCTCGCTTCTATCCCAGAAGGAAATAAAAGTATAACAAACTGAAAGTATGAGTAGAATGAGCAACTGTCGAAAATTAAGTTTCCGAAAAAGATACGATTCACGACTCT